>NW_024962250.1:35889473-36489473 GCF_019238085.1 Lagopus leucura
TTTCCAGAAGCTGAATTACTGCACTCACTGAATTTTATGTGCAGATTTTATTCTGCATTTGGGTTTAACTCCTTTTATTTTCTTGCTTTGATAAAGCTCACCAGAAGAGCTCCCTAGAAAGGGGAAAAAAAGCAGCTCTTATGTGTGGGCATCCCCGCATGCTTTGTCATATCTTTCAGTTTCTCTAAGTCCCAGCTCAAAGCCTGAATGAATTTCCTGCTCTTTGCTCCATGCCAGGCTTCTATGCTATTTGTATTATAAATAAGTCAAACAAACAAAGCCACAATGGGGAAAGCGCAGCACCATCAGTAACATTTATGAAGGCTGCTCCCAGAAGCCTAATCAAGAGGAGGGTCCCATGATCAAAGACAAGAAAAACATTTAAAAAAACAAACAATGCAGAGAAGAAAAGAGGAAACCACAGCGATGACTGCAGCACTCGCACAGAGCATCGCCAGTACTGAAAACAGCCAATGAGCAGCAGAAGCAGCAGCAGCTCAGCAGGGCACTGCAGCAGCACTGACCAAGGACACTATCAACTCTGATTCTACTAAGGACAGCCACGAGTTACACCCCTTAACACCTAACTGCCCATAAGAAATGCGATTTAACCTGATGGCTAGATCAATGCCACCACTTTTTCCTCTTGCGGCCAGAACCAGACCACCTCCATGCAGAGACCTGTGCTCGGTGTTCTTGCTTGCTGACAACATGCATCCCTTTGGCCTCCCTGAGAGCACCCCGACCACCAGGCAGAGCTTCCCATTCATCCTGGCACAGTCCTTTCACCGTGCCTCAAACGTTCATGCATTCAGCCACAGAGAAGCAGCAGGTACCATTAGAGTTAATGGCTTAAAAATTCAGACTCTGGTTGCTGCCTCAATCCTTTCTTAATATTTGATACTCAGCTACTCTTCTTTCACCCAGAAGATCTGCTGTTAACTTGTTGTCCCAGCACTTATCTGTATTTTGTGTATTCATTCATTCTCTCCAAACTGGCCCTTGTATTCCATCAGTGCTAAAACCAGCCTCCAAAGTGCCCATGGAACTTCCCCACCCTCCTCTTCAACCTTGTTTCCATTCCCTGATGATATGATATCACTCCCACATGGACAGACTCTTTTTATATGCTGCAACTGGCTATTTGAATTAATTTGCCTTACAATTCTGAAAAACTTGGCACAGTGAGTAGTTCCTCCAATTTCTTACATTCAGTTCCTGGAATCCCGTGAGAGCAGGAGGTAATGCTCTACCTTCATCCCCATTATGCAAGTATCCACTATTCTGGGTTCATCAACTAGAAGTTGAAGCCATATACTCTATCCCTGGACTGTACCTAACCTGGTAACTCACCCTATCATCTTCAGAGAGCAGCTTGCCTGCTCCTTATCTTTGTTTGTTGTTTTGTTTTTTAAATGAGGTGAAAGAACTTCTTACTAATAAAATCCTTCGCTTCTGTTATTAAAAGCTGGAAAACCACACTCAGTGCAGACCTTAGAACACCCCAAAGCAACAGTCGGTAGATTCTTTTGACATCTGAAGGCATCACAACTGTTTTAAGTCAAGCCAAAGCCCAAGCTATTGCTGCAGGCAGCACTTCCCCCCTCCAGCACTACATTTTTACAGCCACGTGCCGATAGAGATCAGGGAACCCACCCTGCTGCCAATCGGCCTGACCGAAAGCTCAGTGCTCATTTGGAGCAGCTCTCCATAACTCAGCAAGCACCTCCCAGCACCGGCAAAACGTGGCTGAGGCGAGGAGAACAGCTGTCAGCAGCAGCCTACACGTGGATCGACTTAAAGCAAATGCGAGTCTGCAGCCTAAATGGGTCAAAGAGAAAAGTACACACGATACCTACGCTTCCTCCCATTCCTCTGCTACTGCTCCCGGCCCTTGCTGCTCCTCTGATGCAACGTGCTTACATAAAGGCTGACTTAGAGCAGCATACATATGTGCTCACGTGCTCGTTTAGTTGTTTGTGCACAGAAATGCTTCAGGTAGATTCATTTTGGCAAGAAAGGATTTTTTTTTCTTTTAATTCCAGAAGTTTTGTCAACTTCATTTTTTTTTACTCACATACGACGTGCATCTGTTTCAGAGTTGAAACAGCTGGAAGGAAGGCGGTACCACCAGCAAGAACTGAGAGCACAGGCATGATTAGTGCAGGATGGCCTCCGCCTGTCTGACATTAAAGGAACTGGAAAGAAAAATTTAAGACACCCGGAGCCTTTAGGTAATGGTTGGTACTGCATATGCAAGCTTTCCTTCTGACGGCAACACCAGTTTGGCTGCGCTTTAAATTTCCTCTGTTTTGTTTGGACAGCATTTTTTTTTTTTTTTTAATTACATTCTACATGACAGTTTTTCTATACCTATATGCAGGTAGAGCTTTTTTCCCCCCACACTTACCAATTACCAATTGTTACTCCTGTCACAACAAGAAATGAAATATTCCTGCTGTCACACAGCATTACTGCTGATCCAAGCTGTACCTTCAGCCATCCAAGATCATTTCTTACATCACAGTAAGAAAAAAAAAAAAAAAGCATATGACATAATCTGACAGTTTGGGAAATATGTATATGTATGTATTAAATTTTAAAAGATAATAATTCTAGCATTATTATGGAGATTAGAAGTTGTTTCACACCTCCAAAGCAAAAAGCAGTTAACTAAGACGCAACTCTGGTCAACCTACAAAGCTAGAATAATTCAAGAACACAGAACCACATGACCAAAAAAAAAAAAAAAAAAGATCTGTTGCCTGTTGGTAAAAGTTGTCAAAAAATCTTCAAAACAAACCAAAAATGAAGACTGAACACAAAAGATTCACTGCTGCAACTGAAAACTTTTACAGACGCAAACAGCGTATAAATCAGAGCAACATTATCTGCTTGCTGACAGTGAGTTCTAGCTCCTTCCCTACGGATCAGAGCTTTTGCAAGGCAAAGAAGTACAACCTGGCAGGAGCCATTTTTCAGAGCCCTGCAGGCAGCAGGGGAGCAGGCAGCAGCCCCAGTGACCGCAGGACTTCACATGGCAGGAGGAGGCCGAGCTGGAAGTGTCCCCAGCCACAAGTGCAGCTGAGCTAGGACAAGGAGACAGAGACAACAGAAGCAATGGAGTCACCGACACTGCACTGCGATGACTGCTTGCTTAAGTCACACAAGGATTGCTTAAAAAAAAAAAATTTAATCTTTCCATTTAATGCAAACATAACAGCAGCCACTCTCTTCCCATTCAGACCATACCCAACTGATACACGTCTGGCACAGCAAGCCCAGAAGTAAAAACTTCGTAAATATCGACTAATTGGCAAATTCCTTACATCTTCTCAAAAATGGAAGTGTGGTAAGAAGGCATCAAGTGAAAAAGGATGCAGACAGTGAAATAAATGAGGGGGGTGAAGAAAAAGAGGCAGTTATTAAAGACATCAAAGGGATAACAGATAAAACATGATCTAAAAATGGAAGCAGAGAGAGAAGTAAAAATCAAGCTGGGAAAGGCACAGAACCATAACAAAAGCAAGAAAGACTGTGTTCAGTTAATATTTATTCAAAGTATTTCTATATGAGACTGACAAGAGCAGTCAAATATTTCATTCCTTTATCTGGGAGGGATAAGAAACCCAGCAGTTAGGTTACAGAGCATCAATCTTAACTCAGGCTGCAGCTAAAGAAGAAAGTTCTGCCCTCTGTTTGTCCCGGTAGCCAAGTCCATCAGCTGCAGATAACAAGTAAGGGATACGCATTTGAGGGAGCTGCTCTTATTTACCACTACAGCTCTGTTCAGACAGAACTACAACTGCCCTTGGTAATTTTATCTGTGCACAGCCACAGGCTAAGGAAGAAGTTACAGACAGAGCTTCATCCTCATCTTTCGCATTTCCTTCCTTTCAAAACTAAGAATAAAGTGAAGGTTGCCACAAATCTCAGCTAAACAATGAAGTGGATCAGTGATGCTATTTATCAAACCTGTCTCTCATGTTATCTACTTCAGCATGGAACTGAAAGGAGATTTATGGTCAAAGAGTGAATGCACATATTTCAGAAACAATCCTACATTTCTTTAAACAATAACATTTGTGTTAGTCAGATGTACAGGCTGTTCCAGTAAAGAATTAGAACCACAATGCCATCTATGTATTTCTACAGAGCCAACGTGGCTCTCTTCAGAAATATTTGGCATATTTGAGCAGTATCCATCTCTACATATGTAATCTTTTCCATTCACGTGAACAAGACGTATGGGAAGGGAGAATTCTTTCCAGAATTTGTTCTCCTCAGGAATAGCAGTCACCTTCAAATGAAACAGGGAGAACTTGGATGCTTGGGGGGAGGGACAAACATGATGACTGCTGAAGACCCAGAGACTGAACTTCCAGTCATCTTTAAATTACTGAACATGATTTATAAAGAGAAGAGCACAAGATCACTAGATTTCTGGAAGATAATGGAGGTTTAGGCCATAAATAGATATGAGCATGAGCTCATGACTAAGAACAACATGAAATTAAAGGAAAACGTAAGTATCGTATTAACAAGAATTTACAACACAACTCATTGGACCTCATAATAGTTTCCCAAGGGAACTCTTGTAAACTCCCACTGCTTGGAACATATGAATGCAGGAAGAACAAGAGACAAGAAAAACGGATGATATGGAATGATCTTGTCCAAATACAAACAGACTACGCTGATTTACAAGGTTGAAGTTCTCACGCTTTTGCAAAATCATAAAGCATTACGAGAGGGGGGGCAACTTTCTACAACAGGATCATTGCACACTCTGAATAGGTATGACAGGAAAGGTTCCTCCTCCATCCTCCCCAAATTGCCACCCCTGCTGATTCAGTACAACAGTGTTTCAGCCTGCTGGCATTTCCATAGCTAAACAATGCAGACGCAGCGTTGACCCAAAAGAACTACCTGGCCTGTAGAGAACAATCCATCTACACGTACTTAAGATCTCACCTCCTTAAAAACCTTTTCCATAGTCCATGGAAATCTATTTTAATTTTCTCAAATGAAATATTGGGAAAAACAACAGAAACAATAAACTTGCAACACCACACAGATCCATAACCAAAGCTCTGGATAGCAACTTCCTTTGCTATTCTAGATGACTCACTCAGCTTCAGCTTGCCAGACCTTAGCAGTTAAAGAAAATTTCAGGTAAGCACAATTACATTTTCCTCTTCAAGTGTTAAACCTCAAAGATCAATTACAGCACAGCTTTCCCTGCAGTATGACTCCAAGGTAGGATGTGAGATCATCCATTAAACATATATGTCCAAGACTAGATGCATTATTAATTCATTTCTCCTCAGGTAATCTGACATGGTGAAACAGAGCTTCCAGAGAACACACTGACTAAAGACTTAAACAGAAATCAGTGGATTTATACAATGATTGCCATGCAGCCACCTAATGAACCTCATTAAAGGAGACACGGATTCTTCTCCCCTGATACTGTCACTGCTCCTACAGAGTTGACACTGATGCTTAACACAAGGAAGAACATTGATTGTAACCCTCCTCCGAAACAGTTTTTGTACCAGTTGTGAGGATGATCCATCTCAACTTAATAATGCCCAAGTCTGACTACAGACAGGTCTCCACTTCATTCTTCTGCTTAGTTAAAGCATTTGGAATCTTTTCTTTAAGCTATTATCTGTAAGGCATTACCTGCCTCAGAGTTTCAATCAGGCAGCTGCTCTAAATACCAAAATGAATTTCTACTTTTGTCCTCTTGGACTTTGTGGAACTGCAATCAAGGAATCACTTAACATCAGCATCATGCTGAACCTAAAAAAATGCACTGCTTTGGTAGAGTTCACAGAGTAAATTCTACTTACTGACCTCTTAACATCCACAAGAATAAACAAACACTTCAATCAGCAGCCTGTCTCTGATCTGTTTATGCTACCAGCAGCCTCCTCAGTGAAGGCCTTGCAAGTTCTACTGCTACATTAATTAACCTCAAGGACCATGTTTTCCCTCCACAGAACAGTTATTTTAATTGTCTATTGTTCCTTTCTTCTTCCTACCTTTTGAATTTTACTATGAAACAGAAGAAAAAGCAGACAGGCAGATAAAATTTTCCCTAGCTCTGTGCAAGTTGACTGTATATCCACCTATCCATAGGCCTGGCCACTAAATCAACTACGGAACACACTGAAATAAGCATTTCTGCATGATCAAACTCCATCCTCTTACACTATCACATAACAAGAAGCATAGGCTCTGCTTTGTTCAATCTGGCTTTAATTACCATAAGGTTCAGCATTCACCTTCCTATTGAAAGTCATGCTCACGTAGATGGGCAGCTGAACTTGAAACAGCCAAACATTTTTTGAGGGCTCCAAATCCATCATGGTTTTAGTTTCATGCAACTCTGCCTATTAGCTTTTGAAATCGTGACACTCCGAAACTTCAACAAAGCATTTTGTTCCAAGTGGCAGCTATTGTGTTGTCTCTCTTTTGCACTTTCCAGACTAAATCAGGAAAGGATATCTGACATAAGGATCCTTCTTAGCTCGATACTGAGTGAGTACATCTGCAGGAAAAGAAAAATATATATACATACTGTTCTCTGCATTGAGCACTGAGGCAGGTGACATTCCTTCACTTCTGCTGCATGATGTAGGGATGACACTCCAAAGCGTTCGATTTTAGCTTCCACATCACCACTTACACTCCCTTGTACTCACCTTTATCTTCTGCTGAAGTTTCCTTAGGACTATATTTAATATTCAGTGCCACTGTAAGCTCAGTACTTGACTTTCCTGGCATGACAAAGTGTTGCCCAGAAAGACAAAATGACTTCAAAGCTTTACTTCTCTATGTCAAAGACCACAATCAACTTCAAGTTTCCTCTCCTACTTAAAAAAATAAATAAATAATATCCAACAACTCTCTTAGAAAAGAAAAACTACCCACACACACAGCAGGAAAAGTATCTATTCAGTGGCAAAAGGAACAAGTAAGCGGCCTTGCAACCCTTCAGAAAGAACATTACTTCTATTCCCTGCTCCACAGGGTCAGAAATGGGGTGCAAACAACCCTTGAGGAGACTATCTGCAATCAGAGCGTGCTAGATTTGCTGTGGACTGAGAACAGAAAGAGACAGAAGTGCATCTACAATCCACAGGATGTCTAACAACTTTATTTTGACCAAAGCTACAGATACCCGCTTGCTCTCAAGAAAGAAGCTGGCAGCAATCAAGAGTTAACTTCCAGTATAGGGCCAGCTGGAATAACACAGACCACTCAGACTACAAACGTCACCTCACAAGCACCCTGGATTTGTTCCAAAACTCACTTGAAAAGTGGTATTCTTCCCTGACACGCTCAAGGACTGATTCAGTGTGCATCAGAATCGGGATTTGTTTCTAGCGCATGCTAGGAACTATAGATTCTAAATCTATTTTGAGATCATTTTGAATAGTTTCAGGATCCGTATTTGCCCATCATTAGGCAAGCTGGAAAATTATTTTCCTTGTATTTAAGCTTAAAAACAAAGATTTCACACAACTGAAAAATGTCAGACTAGTTCATCACCTCCGACTCCCCAGAAGAAAGAAGGCCTTAGGTAAAACATTATTTTGAGGTAGAAGGAAATTGTACTCGCAAAGCTATTCACATTAGTACTGCTCATAAAATCACTTAGAAGATTTCAGCTGACGCTGAATAATTTTATTTCCAGCTATTTCCCTGAGCTCACAGAGCTTGCATGGCCACGGAAGCAAGCAAACATAACACCTGCTTGGATTTGGCAAGCTACATGGGGCTCAGAATAATAAGGCATCCCTCTAACATCTCCTTCATTTACAGATGCCAATTTGCTGATGATAGGACTATAGCTGTGCTCACCTTTAGAAATGAGGATGAATTTGGATCAGCAAATGCTGACAATTCATCTCGCCCTTAAGATGGAGGTTAGTAGTTAGAGAGGAGTGACTGATAAACCCAGAGCCATTACTAACTTCCTGACACAAAGCCAGCTTTCTCCTTTTCACTCCATGGCAGGCCTAGGGTAAGAAACAAGAGAGGTGATACAAAAAACTCAGCCTGAAGACTTGGTGCAACTGGAGCAGCTGGGGCTCTGCTCTTAATCCTTTGTATTTTGTAAGGGCTTTTGCCTAATCTTCCAGTGATTAGAAGGAATCCCCGGGGGGGGGGGGTTGTTTTGCGGTTGATGTTATTTTTTGAACATAGGAGATGAGGTGAATTAGAGGATGAATTTACCTAATACATTGAAAGGAGAAACCTCAGCGCTGCCTTCCATCTTCCCCCCCCCCAACATACCTCTTAGAGCTCCCAGTGCAGTGAATCCCAGTCAGATTTTGTGCTCACCACTAGGCCAGGAAAAAAGAAAAAGAGTTTTCTACAGGCTGTCAGGGCAGGGAGAAGTGAGACAAGTGCAAGAAGTTCAGCAGCCTGCCTGGAGAGCTGTTCAGCAACATGCAGCCCCTCTGATTTGTCTACGAAGTTAACAAGACTCTGGTAAGAAGAATTTACAGCTGCCTACTGCCTCAAAATGAGCAGCATATATACTCTGTGAGCAGACAAATTAATCTCCTAACCTGATTTAGAATGTGTCTTTTCCCATGCAAAATGATTTCTGCGTATTATGCTTGCATGCCCCTGCACACGTGCCCAAAGGAACCAGAAATGCCTTTCTGCTCCAAGCGTCTCTGCAACACCACAGACATAAGGAGACAACTGCTAACAATCAGCACCCACCTTGCTATGCCCCATACAAGCGAGGATGAGGACTGCAGTGCTTGTATCTCCCTTTCAGACAGCACAATTGATGTGCCAGCCTTTCTGAAAGCACCACAAGATGGCTGTATTTTATACATCAATTTTGCAAGGACAGGAAAGAGGTGACCTTCGGGTTCAGTATGCTCTGTACTACCATCAAAAACCTCAAATCAGACCTCAAGTCTGGTTTCTGGAAAGGACCTCATTCTCAGAAATTCATCCTGAATGGGCTACAAAGGACTAACTAACCCCTACACAGCTTTCTTTTGAGCAACACTAAGTTCATGCTTCCTACCATAAAAACACATGGAATGTTTCCCCCAAATAATGCCTTATGAAAGCAATCAAACAGTACATCTAAGGTATAAATGTAAATATTTGCATACGTTCTCTCTAATGAATGACAACTACACATGAGAACACGTGCATCTAATTCCTGTACCAGAACCCCAGCTCTGTCCATACCCCTGGAAACCACAGCTATGATCCTAAGCTGCTTGCTTAATACTACACATTTCATAATATACTATCCAAAAGTACTGTTAATAAACGTGTGGGTTTGGAGCATGTAAGGGAAAGAATGTACTGCTTTCTTTGAAAAATCCAATCTCTAATTGATTTTGTTTTAAAAAAAAAAGTTCATTAGCATATTCCATGTGGAATCACACAGTTGAACATAATTAGGCACTTGTTTAGCTGTGTTTAGCACTAATGACCTCTCTTTTGCAGAAGGATCCACTTCTGTTTGATTTTTCTACTGCCCAAACTTAAGAGAAGCCTTTCTGTTGAAAATGCAGGAGTAACCTGAACTGACTTTGAAACAGCACAGCAATCAATTACCTTCTCACTTAATTCACATTGTGTTTGTTTGGGGCAGTTTTGTTTTAACACTATAAAGGCTTTAAATGGAGGTGATTAAAGACAGACTACTAGACACACATCTGGGACCCCAAACAACACTGTCAAGCAAACACAGCTTCTGCTATAACACCTACAGTCTCATTTAAAAAGCGCAGCTCAAAAACAGCCTTAAGGCTGAATCCAACTTCTTACCCTCACTGGAGCTCAGACTGAAGGGGACCATGCTGTACTTACGCAATCACAGAACCATTATGGCTGGGGAAGACATGAAGATGATCCAGTCCAACCCCACCCCATCATACCATGCCCACTGACCACGTCCTTCAGTGCCACATCTCCATGGTTCTTGAACGCCTCACGGACAGTCACTCCACCATGCTTTATCTCTATTTTATAGATCTCATTTCTTTATAATTTCCATTCAAAACCAATCAAAGCAAAAAATAAGAAAAAAACATGTATGAAACAACTCATTTTTGAAGCGTTACATTCTCAATGTAAAAAACATAACTAAATTGACAGCAATACCAATGCCTTCAGTACCCATGGATAACCCTTTCCCTCCCACAGTTACTCAGCCTTAATTCCTTTTTACCTGCATAGCTTCCATCGACATGGACCAGCACTACATCACCTGTATTGCCCTAAATTATTCACTTGCTAGAGTACAAAAGGATAATACAAATCTTCACCTGAAAGAGCAGTTTGCAACATTAAACTCATGATTTCCTAGTCCACAATTTATCTACATAGAGCCACTTCCACAAGACTTTTGGAAAAAAAAAAACAACTTTAAGGCTGCAATTAATGTATAACTTTAGAAGTAAAAAATGACTTAGGAAAAACTTTACTTTAAAGACCTGATTAAAGAAACGATCTTTCTTGCCACTCCTCCCACAAAATTACTGTTCAGTAACTCTGACAACAGCATTTTCTTTCAGAATTTGAACTTTTCAGAGAAGTGTTTTGAAGCAGGGTGTCACAGCACCACCTGCTGATCTCAGCGAGTGCCTTGAAAAGGCTGCACAGCGAAGTTAAGGCACAGTGATCAGTACAGAACATTTTAATTCTGGGTCTGTATAATTTTGATTATTTTTAACTAGAAATACATGCATTTTTTTTTTTAGTATATAGTAACATTTTATGATTCTGCAAAAAAGAGAAAAGAGAGCTAAATTCAACTCTGGCATCTGCTGATTTTTATTTTCCTATTGGTAAGTGAGGGAAAAGCTCTTGAGACAGCAACAGCCAAATTAGCAAAATTCTGGAATTCATTCAAATGTTTTAGCATATCAGGTTAATGAACTGTTTATTTAATGGCTTCGTTTATAGCACATCCAGACAAAAGGCCACCCCAGAATTAGAAACAGTCAAGCCTAGTTTATTAAAATCACTTGAAAATCAAACTGAGTGTCACGTATGCTGTATGTTCTGAATTGATTAATATATAAACAGAATTAGCATTTGGGTCCAAATGCATTAAGAATTTTACTGCTGTTCTGGTGAAGTACGGCAGAACAGCTAACACATGCTGCTGCAAAAATCCTTAGGGATCCTCAAATGAAAAAGTACTCCCTGAAGACATAGCGAGAGACACGAATTCTATTAGAGGAGACCATTTCTTCTTCATCGTTCCTTTTTAAGTTGCGACAAAATTAGCACAGCCTGCACGCTCCAGGGTGTGTGCTGGGAGGAGGGCGGGGGGATCAGAAGATATAAAGGCCTGAGGCACTTCAAGCAGAGAGCATCCATCTGCTAGCAGCAGTCAATGAACAGAACGCTTCTAAAAAGCTTCCCACTGACATTAAGCCAAGCCAGAAGAACAGAAAACACCTTCCTTCACCGACTGTGCAAGACCGAGCCTAACAGGACAGTGGATTATAAATACATGTTATAAAAAAAACCTACCTAACAACATGGCCCTGCATTCAGCCACCCCTGCAGCAAGGCTGGTTTAAGAAGCCATAGAAATGATCCAAGGGAAGGAAGGCCTTCCTGTGAGGACAAGCTGGGAGCTGGGGATGGTCAGTCCAGAGAAGGCTTCATGGAGAGCTGAGAGCAGCTTTTGAGCATCTAAAGGGGGGCTGTAAGAAAAAGGGGTACAGACCCTTAAGCAGAGTCTGTTGTGACAGGACAAGGGAAAATGGTTTCAAACTAAAAGAGAGGAGATTTAGAGATATAGTGAAGGGTGGTGAGGCACTGGCATGGGTTGCTCAGAGAGGTGGTGGTGCCCCATCCCTACAGACACCCAAGGTCAGGCTGGATGTGGCTCTGAGCACCTGATGGAGCTATAGGTGTCCCTGTTCACTGCAGGGGAGTTGGACCAGATGGCCTTTAAGGGTCCCTTCCAATTCAACAGACCCTACAATTCTGTGATCTTCAGTATCCGTTTTCTCATCCACTGCAGTAGCAAACAGAGGAGTGCAACAAAAAAAGGCAAAATGGGGGGGAAAAAAAAAAAAAAAAAGAGATTTTTTTTTTATTTTATTTTATTTTTGTTTTTTGGTCATGAAAGCCAAATATTTTCACTGTCATAGTGAAACAGATGCATCACCCCAGCCAAGGGCGGTTGAGCCCTAGCTTCAGCTTAGAAGAGCGAAGTAGAAAGGGCTGAAGGGATAGAAGGCAGAGAGCAAAGTAGCTTTGCTGCTACATACATTTATCACAGAACCAGACGGCAGAGTGGTAGCTCTTTGAAATGAAGGCTTCTGATGGCAACATCACTCCAAGGAGCTCCCAGCCCTTCAACACAACACCTCACTGTCACCCACGCACCACGGCACGTCAGCTCCCAGGCTGACACAACCACCCACACAAAAGCAGCAAGTTACAGAGACCATCCAGCTTACAAATATGCATACACAGTTCTCCTGGTTGGCAAGGATTTGTTTTCCTGGGGTGTTTTTGGTTGCCTTTTTTTTTTTTTTTTTTTTTTTTTTTTTTTTTTTAAGTGGGAGATGGACACAGGTCTGTGCTGCTGCACTGTGCAACTTACGGGGACACTGGGGGACCCTCAGACTGAATGCATACTGCATACTTGGTATAGAACCTAATAGTGCCTTGTTTCTCATGCCAGATGAGACTGGGCTGATGTCACAGCAACAGAGTCGCACACAGTATGCCAGCATGGTCAGACCCAGCACAGGAGGTCATGCCAGCTGGGTCCCCGCCAACAGACATATAGTGATTCCAATGCAAAGGGCACCCGATGTTCACACCATGAACCATGACAAGGAAAAAGCAGCTCAGGATCATGGCATAACCACAGGTGGAAGTGAGCAAAACACATCTGCAAGAACATAAGCAAGTCAGTTGTCCTTCTAAAAAAAAAAAAAAAAAAAAAAACACAACAAAAAACAACAACAACAAAAAAAACAGTGTACAGAGGCACTGCATCACTCTGCTACTTGTTAAACCCATGGCAGAGGGGTCCAGAAGCTCAAGGCTGTGGGCACTACTTAAGAGAAGCTAACATCCAGAGAACTGCAGCACCACCAGCAGCAAAGCACACTTTCAAATCCTCAGGCTGAGACAATGCTGCAGTGCTGTGTCGCAAGATCTCCACCTTATTTCATAGGGAAAAAACACAAAAGCGCTTTCAGCACACCAAGTGAGGAACTGAGTGCTGTCAGAGCACAGCATTGAAAAGAAAAAAAAACACTCTCCCAATCAGGTTTGGTGTCACAGTGCCTACAAACGCCACAAACACTCCAAAAATCATCTTCAAGCATTTATTTAAAAAGTCTTATGCCGTGAGTGACATATTTTCATAATAAATAAAAGAGTGGCATTTACATAGAATTGAAATCAAAGCTCCATTATTTGAGGTGTATTTTAAAGCTGTCTAAAAACTTTCCAAAGCTAGAATGGTTTAATTCAGAAGCTGGTCAGAAGAGGCAGCACAGAAATGGGGAGATGTTACAAGAGGGGCGGAGAGAAAGGCAGCTACTTGTTTTCTGTGACAGCGTGCAAGTAGCAAGCAAGGCATACTCATATCTGAGCCCATCTCCTCTTGAACAGTGCTATAGAAAGCGAATGCTTTAAAAAACATTAGCCCACTAGATAAACCATCTTTACTTAAGGGACTGCTCTCAAGAGAAATGACAGGTTCCAATTACCTCCACAGGCTGGAGGGAGATAAATCTCTGTCAGTGAATCCTGCAAATGTGATACGTATTGTCCCACTCTGTGTCACGTAGAAACTGTCAGAGTTAACAGGGAAAATTCTGAAGCCACAAGACACCAAAAATCTTAATACCCAAGTACAAAATTTCACGAGCGTACGTAATTTTAGAAAGTACTGACAAAAAGAAGTAGAGCTTTGTGCTTCCCTGGCGCAACAGTTTGCTTGCCCTCAGCCAATTATTACAGCAGGAGACAGAACAGAGACAGAACAGAGACAGGAGAGGAGAAAGAGCAAAAGAACCATGAAAGATGCCTTTAACACCAGCCACAGCCAGGCCAGCTCAAAGCACTGAACACTAAGAGGTTTTTGTTTTTAATTAAGACAATAGAGGGCATCTGTTAACTCTTAAGACTGATTTTTCTTCTCGATTTTAAGAACAATCTTCACAATTAATAGAAAATAACAGCAGAGATTGTCCTCAGACCACGTATAGATGAAATCAGTACCTCCAACAGATTTTGGAAACCTCTTTTCCAACTTTTCCTTTTTGAGGACAAGAGAACACAGGAACAGTAAGTAAGAAAAGTAAAGGCTGGTTTGTGTATTTCAGTCAGCTGGCATGCTGTGCTCAACATGCTGTTGTCATCCTCATGGCAAAATCCTACCATTACAGTACCTCCAGCAGATCCTCTGCTCTAAAGGATCCCAGCCCCTCTTCACTAGAAATCCTGAGAGGACAAAGCAGCATAGCAAAAGCTGAAGACACCTTCGAGATAGCTACTTCATTCATCACTCATCACTCTCTATCAAAACACATTCAAGAATAGCCAACACTCAAAATTTTTCAAATCTGAAGTCAGGTAGGAAGCAATCACTCTCTAGCCAAAAGGTTGTCCCACATCAGCTGATGAACCTGACAGGTCTCTCAGTAAGTAACTGGAGACCTTGGAGCAGAGCCATCTGAGATAGATACACCGTGTGCTGGAGAGGCTGCATACAGAACAGCAGTGCCAGTATGAGTCTGGTACCCTCAGATGCCTCTGAATCAAACCCTATGTCTCCCTAAGAGTAACAGAGAAAGTAGAGGGAAATACATTAATCTGAAGTTCTGAGAGGTGTGTAAGCTACTGAGATAGCCTGAAGTTCAGCCATCAGGAGGCCACCATCAGGCCATACTTCTGTGACCTACTGGAGCCTGCATCAGTACACAGGACCAGGAATATCTACAGAGACACAGAGCAGCCCAGTAACACCAGAAACGTTCCCTGCTGAAAGGTTATGTGACAAGTAACAGTGATCACACAACAGGGTGACGGAGCACTGGAACAGGCTGCCCAGGGAGGTGGTGGAGTCTCCTTCTCTGGAGATGTTCAAGACCTGCCTGGATGCCTACCTGTGCGACCTACTGTAGGGAACCTGCTTTGGCAGGGGGGCTGGACTCGATGATCTCTGGAGGTCCCTTCCAACCCCTACAATTCTGTGATTCTGTGATCACAAATGAAAAAAAGGGCAAACGGGATGGAAAAAAGCATTCCTTTTAAAGTTCTTCCACGAAAAGTTTGAGGTAGCAAAGGTTGAAGATCCCAAGTCACAAGCTGCTGGCCTTCCTGACTCTGCAGTGTCTTCTGATCAAAGAGGAAGAGCAAAGGTCAACAGACCATTTGTGTGAGAAACAACATGCAAGTGTTATGTCTGAGACCCAACCACAGCAGAGAGGATGGGCCTAAAGACAGAAAGATGGAAAGATGTGCATAACCTGAAAGGGAGGAAGCTTGACCTCGTTAACATGCAAAAAGCAGGACAGCAGGATGTGATTCAGAAGTTCAGTTCTGGCCATGTTAAGTCTGTGTCGAGAAAATGATCCACAAACACAGATGGCAAAGCACAGGATTCATCACTCTTATCAACAGAGATGAACATCTGAGCTTAGTCTACCTAGACTTCCTTTCAGTGGGAGAAGAGAAACAGGCACTTAGAAGAATGAGTCATATGACTTCCTTTTGGGCAAAATTAATCACACTCTCGATCTGTCCACCTCTACTTAGAGACCCTGAATGGAATTCAAGATGACAAGCTCACAAAGACATCTAAAGTTTGCCAGCTAAATCCCAGCACAAACCACAACACGGGACTGGATGGAAGAGGTATGTCAGGAATTAAGAAGTTTTTACCAGGGGAGAAAAAAATCAACCCAAAAATAAGAGAAAGAGGCCCTACATCCTCTCCAAGGAGACACGAAGAAAGATGACACATCAAAAGAAAAGATGAAAATTAATCAGACAGGAGTTGTTAATGATAACGAGGGACTCATAAAGAGACAAGGCGTTAGCTTGATCAGAGGGTAAGATCAAAGCAATGGCCTGGCTAAAAGAATAATCTCTCAAAGCCTCAGTGAATAAAGGAAGGAGGATACAAGACAAAAGCAGAAAAGGAGAACTTCAAGCAGTAGTTAGTTGAAGAGGCAACAAAAGAAAATGAGAGTATTAACTGATGGTGAAGATGCAAGGACGAGCTTGTACCACAACAGAAATGAATGCAAGAAGGACAAGAAATGGCACAGACTAGGTGTTCCATAATTACAATCCAAGCCATATTACTGTTGCTCAACTAGGCAAACAATTTTTTTCTTTTTCTTTTGCACTTGTGATAAAAGAATCACAGGCAACAGAACAGGGTAAGAAGCAGGTTGGCAGAAAAGGATCTGGAGTTCTCCTGGACAAAACGATGAACATGACTGCAGCACCTAACTGCAGTGACAAAGGCTAGAGCTACATACTAGCCCATACTAGAGATGCATTATTAAAAGTATCGGGAGCAGGTCAAGAGAAGGGATTATTATCTCCTAGTCAATGCTTGTGAGTATATATTTAGAGTACTTTGTCCAGTTCAGGACTTCTCTGCACAAGAAAGGCACTGACATACTGGAACAAGTCCAGCAGAAAGCTGTTAAGATGATTAGGAGACTGGAGCACATGATGTGAGGCCAGGAGCTGAATTTGTTCAGTCCTCAAAAGAGATGCTCGGGGGAAAGTATTAGTGGCACCTTCAACTACTCAGTGGGAGGTTACAAAGATGGAGATAGAATTGTTGGAGGTGCAAAGCAAAAGCACAAGAGGTAAGAATCACATTAAATACAAGGGAAACATTCTTCTCACTGAGAAGCTTAAGAACAGGTCGTCCAGGGAGACTGCATCATATCTATCCTTATGGATACTCAAAGCTCAGCTGCACTGGGCTCTGAGCAGCTTAACACAACTTCACAGCCACCACTTTGACTGTGAGTCTCCAGAGATCCATTCCGTCTAAATCATTCTATGATTCTGCTGTCCTCTACTCCCTTCCTTTACATTTGTTAAATTAAGACGTGTTCTCCATTTCTCTCCTTTGGCTACATCTGTTCTTCATGCATGTAATATATTGTTCTGGCTTAATTCACACCGTATAGTTTAGGTTGGAAGTTTATCTTCCATAATCACTTGTGATAAACTAGCTTTGAAATTGCTGATGACAACAAATGTGAAAGAATTAAGCAAATAGTGCACATATAAACAGGCAAAAATGCATTAAAAAACATCTTCAGAAATGCCTCCCTATTTAGGATTAAAATACTGTTAGCTACATTTTGGCATGTAGAAGGACTGAGGGAAAACGCATTCATTTAAAGAAATGATTAAAAACACAGTGCAACAGTTCAGAAATTGGATTAAGCTAGATGCAGCTGAGATCTTCAAACTTAGTTTTAACCAAAATTGCAACTGAAGCTTTCAATTTATAATCATGCCATTGACCTTCCTCCCCCTCTCCCTTTTCTTTTTGGCCACTGAAGACCATTGAAAGTATCAGAGCTCCAAGTCAAGAACAACTCCCTTGTAACTATGGATCTGACGTGGATATAGCAAGAGCAGATTGCCTGCAAGGAAGCAAGAATAAACCAGCTATTTAGAGAGGTTATGTAATGCAGCACAGAGCTGTAAAATAAGATTTAAAGAGACAGAACTCTCCATTTCAGCCCTGTAAGTACCCATAAAAGTTGGGCACTACTGCAGCAATTTGAAGAAGCCCAGACAACAAAGAAAGAAGCCTTGTCAAAGGTTCCCTCTCTGAGCTGGTATTTTATTTGCAACTCTACTTTCTCACAGAAACAGCATCTTGTGGCTATTTTTTCAAACCTTATAAAGCAAGCTGAAACACCTCTTTGTACCATCCCATGGATGTGCAGACTCTTACAGCAAAAGTGAGCTCTATAGCAGCAGAGATGAACCATTTTTGCAGGCCTGAAATTAAGGACCTGGTGGAGCTTCACACGTTCAGTCAGCACAGAACAGCACACTGGAAATCAAACTGATGATGAACAAACACAACAGTATTAAGCCTTCCTTGCATGCATATTTTAACAAGTATAAACAAGACTCCCACTTTCATAACTGCAGCCAATTCCCAACCAAACTCCCACAAACATCAGCTGGTTCAGTAGAAAAAGGCAGAGAATACAAACTGCCAGGCACCACCACCTTATAAATAGCAAAGAAAAAGAAAGCAAAGGCGTGTGTGTTACAGAGACTGGCTTTGTGTACGAGACATCCTTACACACCTGGAAACTGTAAAACTTTGAGGGTTTGCTCATGGCTGCACTGAGAACATACATGTAAATATCAACACACAAAATAATGGTTTTGCAGGAGAGTCTGGAAGTGTCCAGCAGTTGTATGGAGATTTTACTGTGGCATTTCTTCCCTTTCAAATGAAAGGAAAAGAAAAAATCCACATAAATGATTACTTTAGGTATTCTAATGAAAAACTGTTTTTCATCTAATTCTGAACGTCTTTTAATTACAAGCCTCAAAAACCAGCAGCATCATACATTTAGCCAACCCCAGCTGCTTTACTAGTGATTAAATAGGAGACAGTGAGGCCAAACCACCTCCCTTTCACCTCCCCTGAAAAGACAGACATTACAGATGGGAAGAACTTGGCCCGAGCTACATGCAGGAGGAAGGGAAAGTAGCAGGGGGACTGCGGTTTTTTTTTCTTCATAAGAAATAACAAGTTCCTGCTTCGCTGCTGGACTTTTCCCCGGATCATGTCAAGCTTGCAGGTTGCTGGCAAGCAGAGCAGGCACGCTCAGAGACCTGCCAGCACTCCCAGACCACACACGCGCCTCTCCCAGCTGCTCTCAGACACTGGGGACAAGCTCCGGAGCTCTGCCGCCCGCTGCTGCTTCCCACCCTGTCTGGCTCTTCCTTTCAGCAGCAACCTATGCAGAGCTCCACATGGAAGAAAATCGTGTATGTATACACTGACCTACAGCCCTGACCTGAGCATCAGCAGTGGATCCTGAGGAACAGACCTCCTGGAAGCCATGGGAAGGGCGCTTACAAGCTGTGCTGCACGCTCATCCTGAGAGCAGCTCGTTGCACCTGCAACTTGGGGAACTCTGGCAGTGCAACCACACTGAGAATACCAGCAAATAAATAATTAGCACAGTAATTCTTCTGATCAGCACAGTACTCCAGGGAGAGCTGATTGTTTTTAATACAGCCATCTATCAGTGCACCTCAGCTTTACACAATGAACAACCTCACACATTTTCTTTTAGACATGCACAGTAAGTTCGTTTACCTTGCTACACTTTCAAGTGCAAATACAATGGATATTAACACAAGTTTAAAAAATCATGATCATGGGCACAGAGTGACAGGGTGAGATTCTATAATCTCATTGTCGTAGCTCCATTTGTAATTAAGAACTACATAAAGCTAAAAATGTGTTTAAATGCAGCAGACAACCAGCTCATGATAGAGCAGCAGAAGGAAGGGCCTCTCCAGCCCCAATTGCTCTACCTGCAATTGCAGCTGCTGTTGTCGTGCCCTGGACAAAACAAGCTCATGGAAAGAAACTTTCTCAGATTGGCAGCGTGACAAATTCAGGTTGGCCTCAGAAATCAAAGATCAAATGCCTTCATTGTTTTATTGTTGTTGTTTTTAATATAACGGATAGCCACAAAAGAAGGAAAACCATAAAGAGCCTCAAAGTGGTAAAGCTAAAAAGAATTATTTTCCCCTTTGTGAATGGTTTGGTAGACAATTTCATTTCAAACAATATCTATGATATCTTTCTCTGATACACTACGTACAATGAGGGGATCTGGAGAAGTGCAGCACACACAAAACCTGTTGTGATGGAAGATGCTCAGACATATTACATCCCCAGAAGTCCAGCCAGGAAAGAAGGCAGGTTTAGCTTCCAGAATAATGCCCACATTTGGTTTAACTCCAATTACTGAAATGGGTTTTTAAATGATGCCTACACTCCCAAGAAGATGACAGCATTTTCTCACCTCAGCGTTTCATTTTTCCACAATTAAAGTCAAGTAACTGAGCAGTTCCTACACACAACCAATTTATTATTAAAATGCCTGCACAAAATTACAGCTACGATTAAAATGCCTTCATGAGATGACAACTCTAATACCATAAAAGTTGTTCTAGTGGTTTTATTCCACTATTCCAGCGTAGTTGATACAGACACTCTCAGAATTCACAGCCATTTCAGACATGACACCGAAACCTGCTCACAAAGCATGAGACTTACTTTGTCAAATAAACAGGGCTTGATACTTGGTACAAACAGCAGAATAAAACAGTCTGGATAGCAAACAGCTGCATAGGGCTGATCAAAGCAATCTGAGTATATTTCAATACCGCAGATCAATCTTACCATTTCTGTAATGATGCAGACAAAATATTGAAAGCATAACACTGATCTGATATCTATGCAGACACAGCATCACCCAAGACCTTATTTTTTTAGTTGTAATGTTTAAGATTCGAATTGAAGAAAATGCCTTTATATAAAATACCCCCCCCAAAACAAAGCTTCACTGCTATGGTGCTATTACATCCCCTGCTTAATTACACATCAGCTCCTACATCTTTCATATAACAGTCCATCAGCCGTCATCTCCAGGAGTTATGAAACAAGAGTATTAATTATAAAAAGACAACTCCTGTCCACTGTTAAACACCAGCAAATTGGAAGGAACTGGAAGACCATTTCTGGAATACAAGCTGTTTTTATTCATCCTCTTCAAAGACTGTACATGAAGAAGATTTCAATTGAAATGTATAGCTTGTAATGAGAACAAACATTCTCTGGACACCAAAACCTTTCTCCATATTTCCTTTCTCAGTTCAAGAGTCACCTATTAAGAATGCAAGTATTTTTTAAGTGTGTTACTACAGGTATTGATTACTATACGTGCATTGCTTTGCTCTTACATAAAAACAAAAGCATTTGAGCACTCATAGTTAAAAATAAACATGCATAAAGCACCACAGGAACCCTGAAATTTGATATAAAGCCACAGTAAGTTGAGAAAGAATAAAAAAGTGCAATGGGCACATCAACCTTGAAAAAGCTCTTTTAAACTGATAGTACTGTGAGGTGTCATTACCCTTTGTCAGCCAGCTACCTGGCCTCATAAATCAGCTATGGCAACCAAATGAGAACACAATGTAAAATCAGCACTATGCTGACTTGTCTACTACTGACTAGCAAGTGGCTTCCCAAGGTTTTGAGGTCACATTCAAAACTACAAATTTACTGCAATCAATCATGTTAATTAAAAAAAAAAAAAAAGTCACTTCAACAGAATTAAAGCTTGCAAGTACCATTCTGTAGAGTTTGTGCTCGTGACTCCTTTCCCAGATTCGCATGGAATCCTCCTCCCAAAGTCGGTGTTTTGCCTGCACCTATTGAGGAAGAAAAAAAACAAAAGCACGTCAAATGCAATACCTGAATTAAAACACTACACCAAACTTAATGAGCCACTGTGCTCTGTATCTGTATAATTTACAAGATGATAGATTACAGTAAGGAGAACTCTGTCAGGTTCTTAAAGGACTTAAGATGGAGCGCGAGCCCTGTGCCACTCAGTTCCCCCTCAGGACCTCCCCAGTCTCAGCTCCAATTAAAAACATTGCATTCCTTATTTGGGGCAGAAAACAAAAATCAGTGTTGTAAAATATTGCTCCAAGTAAAACAAGAAAATTTCTTAATTGTATTTTTTGTCTGAAAAATATTCAATACAGAATTTTAATAGCTGATTACTAGCACTACAGCACATAAAAACATGGTTAACATTCAATACTAAGAGTGTAGGCTACTATAGACATAACACGCACTTAAAATAACTTCAGTTTAGCATCAGACACACAGAGAGAAGCTTAGGCTACAAAATGTGCAAGTCTGGAACTGCTACGTTTACACCCTGAAAGGCTGGAGTCTAAAATAAGTCTGCCTTGTGAATTAGCACAAACTAGAGGCTGGTTTATGCATCTGTGCCAACGCTGAGACTCTGAATGCAGAGTCCTCTGGGAGTCAATGGAGCTACTCATGCAAACGAATCGTGCAGAGCAGGGAATTAAACTACTGAAGACAGAAACAGTCTCTTATTAAAACAGAAAGTTTTTTTGTTTTTGTTTTTGTTTTTTTTTTTTAAATAATCAGGCTTCCCCATGCAGGATGCTAGAATCGATCAGCTTAACAGCGAGACCAAAAAGCCAAACTGCAAAGATTGAAAACCAGTAATTTGTTGGTAACTGCACTTCAGTCTGCCCTTCAGAATAGGAAACATCACCTTGTTTCCTGCCATGCCTACAGTTCTCCTCAAGTTCTTGTAGCTATGGCTCCCAATGTCACACCTGTGAGCATCTCAGGGCACTGCAGCCACACACCTGCATAAGGCACCTCCAGAGTGGGCCCAGCAAAGGAGAAACTGCAGCCTCTGATTAGATTCTCCTGACTAGTCTCTGAGCAGCATGTAATAAACATCTTGATGAGAAAAAATAGAAAAGCTTATATTCTGGTACAATCTTCTGCAAGCCTTCCAAGCTGATTTCTCCATACAGCCTTTAAATTAGGTTTTCAATGCTGTTCACAACAGAAACTGACTTCACCTTTGCTTCATTAACAGAGCCTTTCAACACACAATAATCAGAAGCTCTCACATAAATGCCCCACAGCTTAAGTACTTCAACATCCTAATTAGAGAGGAAAATGTTGGGTGGTGACCTCCCTGCTGGATGCAGACAGGGGCCTCCCAGCCCTGGGACTGCTGCAGGCTGCACACCTTGCTGCTCTCAGACAGCATCTCTCCTTTCCAGGAACACTCCAAAGCAAAGGATCCGGCAAAACAGGGATTATTACCACATCACTCCAGCACTGACACAGGTTTTGGCACACAATTAATACTATTGGTTTATCTGGCAAAAATACAGAGATGGCGATAACAGTTTTATGCACGTTTTCCTCAGCAACAAATCTAAATCTTCAGAAATTTTCTTTCCTAGTCTCAATTTTTTTTTTTCCTCCCTCACATCAATGTTTGCTATAGGATGGGCTCTCACAGGTCCTTCAGCTGGGGAAACAGCAGCTGGCCAAAGGCACCCCTGGCAGCTGCCTCCTCCTGGCCACATCACCTCAGAACACTCAGACAGTCCTCCTCCTCTTTGAATACGTAAAAATACCAAACTCCATGGACTATCGTTGTCAAAATGGCTGTACTGCACTTTTACACGTCTCTGTTACTGATGAGAAGCTAACAGTCATATGGCAGTGAATGCTATTAAAAAAAACTTACTCAGAAGCAGAAATCCAGAAAGATCACAAAAGAAGATTAAGATAAGATTTCAGCTGTTCAGATCCCTTTCATTACATACCATTTTAGGCCTGGTCTAAAAGCCTTTTCTTTCAAAGCTATAGAGTCCACAGCAGATACTGACAGAGCACTCTGAAAGACAAGCTCTGCTATCAGAACTGACGTGTCCATTTCTCAGCTAGTTAACTGGAAACACTGTACAGCTTGAGTTAGCACTTGGCTTTGAAAAATCGACAGCAAACAAGTCTGTTGGGGACTTACCCTCTCACAACTGCCAACTAATGCTGTGAAGTCTCACCACCAGCTTTAATCTTTGCAAGGAGAATGCAAACCAAACCCATTAACACAACTGTACAGCTGGGTAATAAGAGAAACTATTAAAAAAAGACTAAAAAAGAAATCTGTGAAATCATCAAATTAATTTAGAGACCAAATAAAAACCCTACAGAGCCAGTCATTAAAGTCGTACAAAGAAAAGGAACAGCAATCGCTAGGCACAACCATATTAACATTCCAGCTTAACTGAAGTTTTTACATTTCTTGACCTTTTCTATTTTTCCTCTACAACTTCAGAAGTGAATTAAACAGGCTCTTGGTTTTTCACATTCAGCTTTCAAGACAGAAAAAAAAAAAAAAACACCACCCCACATCCGAGAAGTATTTGGTGTCTGCAAGTACTGCCTGCCAAGTCTTCAACGTTAACACTAACATTTCCCTAAGCCAACACAAATACCCTCCTCAGGGAGGTGGTGCCTCCCAAGGCAAACCATCATCTACCCGTTATTTTTGGAAACTAAACAACTCTCAAGCTGTGCTTCACTGAAGGCTTGCTTCCTCTTCCAGTTAGCTTTGGACACTGTGGAAGTTTTGAATTAGAACAGTGGAGTTGAAAGGGATCTACAAAGACCATCAAATCCAACCACCTATCATTTTTGCTTGGACAACAGAAGGCATGGAGAGGTATCCCAGCCAGCTCAGCAGTACAGCTGCTCAGTTTTTGTGGTCCTCTCAGCAGGATACAGTGAGGCATAAGACAAGGAGAACCAAAGATGATGGACCAATGGACCACTCTAGAGGTGTTCTAAGCCAGGCTGGATAAGGCTGTGAGCAACCTGCTCCAGAGGGAGGCGCCCCTGCCTAAAGCAGGGAAGTTGGAACTAGAGGATTTTAACAGTCCCTTCCAATCCAAACCATTCTATGATATTCCTGGAAAATTGATGACGCTTGGACAAAACTCAGACAGATCCATCCCAAAACCCCACACCCACAGCAGGGGTTTGGACTAGATGATCTCAAAATGTCCCTTTCAACACAAAGCATGCTACCCCCGTCATTACCGCAGTGCTGAAGCACCATGCCTACCTACTTTGCAGCCAACAGCTGCCATTCTCACATCTGCTACTCTTGCCACGTGCAGGTCAGGCCTTGGCACCTTGGCCAATTCTGTTTTGCTCTATTGACTTGCCAGCAAAGAAATACACGCCACTCAGCTTTTCTACGAAAGAAATATTCCTCAAGATGTAAAAAGAGCAAGCAAAGGTTGAATTCTGTGACAACCCTGAAAGACAAACAGATGACAGCAGAAACAGCACTGATCACATCCTCCGATATAGAGGGTGCAAAGAGCTGCTACTTGGGCACCTGCAGCAAAAGGGCAATTTCCTGCGAGCCACCGAAATGCTGAGTTCCACATTCAACACCTGGAGAAGAAACAGCACTAATCCCCGAGTTATAGATTTTGTTTCCCCTAAATGAAAGAGCTAGTGAAGACTGGGAATGAAGCTGCTTGCAGGCGGGTCTGAAGTATGCCTGCTATTTGCTAAGATCAGGGTTATGAAAATCCTTCCCTGCAAAAATTAAAACTGAAGAACTTCAGCCCTTTCTTCTGCACATGACAGGAGAAAAAGCTTCTGTCTGAAAGCCACGTACTTACAGACCCAACATAAAATCTGTACACAACGCAGAATGCATCACACCAATGGTTTGACAGCCTGGGTCGGCTCAGTAGTCCAACATAAAAAATTAATCAGCTTCCCATTAAAGTTAACAGTAAAAATCAAAAGGAGAGTAGGTCAATGTTCCATCACATCTCATGCCCACAACAGCAAAATGATGTAATTAAAGTCTTCTGAACACACATAGCTGCTGTGACTGAAAGATGTGTTTTCTCAGCCATTGTTACAGGGAAGCTCACAGGCCTGCATATATGCTCCACATCTGCTGAAACGCTACTGCTGAATACAAACATAAAGACAAACTTTTAATCTAGTGCATCATAGCTAGTTATCTCTGTGCTTATTTCATAACTACCATCCCAAGGGATAAATGCAGTGTTGCATCCACCACACCCAAATTTAAGGCTGTACAAGTCTATGAAAGATGGTCCGTATCCAAGTTACGTGCAAGATGGAGCATTTACACGACCGACAGCAGTATAATCTGCAGCACTCCAAGCAACTGCTTGTTGCCACCACAAGGACAGCATGTAAAAGACTCAGCGCTGGGGAGAAAAAAAAAAAAGAAAACCACAACCCTATACACTTAGCTCTGATGCAAGATTGCCACCTTGAGGATTTCAGAAGAGAAGCAAGAAGTCATCAGCTCATCTCTCTGAAATGTAATTATTTTCTGCATGAAGAAGATGCATTTCCCCTCTTCCTTCCCAACTCAAGATGATTATTAATTAGTTTTGTAATAAGGAAAGTGAAAACCTGTGTACCTGCTTCAGTTTGTTCCACTCTTCTGAACTTCCCAAAAAGGTCTGAAAAGTCCAGTAAACTCATATTTTCTTCTGTTTTGCTAATTATATCGTGACTACTCATGGTTTACATCATCTCTAGGAATCTGGACTGCAACTAAGTGGAATTCTGCTGATACTTTTATTTTCAGATCCAGTGATTTTATTTTAAGCATATGTATCACTGTTGGAATCCACTTTAGGATTCAAGGCTGCACCGTAACTAACATTTTATGTCAGGCTGTCCATATACCCCGCATAAGAACTCATTAACAACTAATAATTTAAAACAAAACACCTATTCCCACCACCTCTGAAATACTGAAAAATGCATAACAGTCCTCTATCGTGCATAACTCAACAGACAAAAAACACGATCCGATACAAATACAGAGACCATCCTCTTTATCAACTGCCTCACTGTATTAGTCCTTCCTATCAAATTCTAGAGGAAAGAACATATAGAAAGTGAATACTTAATAAGCTTAGCTTCGGTTTTAGGAAAGCATTCTCCTCCCTGTATGTAGCCCCTCTTCTTTCCAGCTGGCTGACCACAGCTTTCCATTGTTCAACACACTTCACATCCACAAACCCCCAGAGAACCAAATACTTTGATCAAGTCAAACTGCAGGCAAGTTCTGCACTTGAGGTCCATGTAACAGTCCTAGATGTAAAGACAAAGAAGCAGTATATGCAGAATCTTACAGTAAGCTTCTATATGCACAACTGTAAAATGGAACATACCACAGCTATACAAATGTGTAAACTATGCTAAATTTGTCAAGGGACTGGAGAGTATGAGTACATGTCCAGAGTTCAGAGCAGTACACACGGGTCTCTGCAGTAAGATGATTACCATTCACGTGAAAAAAAAAGTCATCAGGAGGAAACTTTTCCTTGACATTCTAATATTGGTAAAAGCCTACTTACAAGCACTGTGGAACCTCCTGTGCTAGAAGTTCTAACAAAGTTGTGGGGATGCCCCATTGCCCCACCCCTGGAGACGCTCAAGTTTAGTCTGGACAGGGCTCTGAGCACCTGATGGAGCTGTATGCGTACCTCATCATTGCAGGGGGTTGGACAGATAGCTTTTAAAGGTCCCTTCCAACTCAAACAATTCTATGATTCTATGAACTGACAAAGAATTGTGAACTACTGTGTTCAGCATTAGCAGTTCAGAATTGTCATTTCACCTTACGAGCAAAAGTACACAAGTAACTTCCCACAAGTGATATTTCTTCCCATCAGCCTCCACTTGCTATCTTACAGTTTCGTGTACAGTTGGAGATAGAGAATCTTACGTATGGATGCTGCGCAAGAGCCATGAGCTTCATTTGATCCTGACTGAACTCTGAAGTTGGACTAATGCTGTCAATACTCCTTGCAGACTTCCATTTCTACCAGTGCCTTTACAAATTGTCACTCTCCTAAAACTTTCCAGCTTAGTCATTATTACGTAATGGTTAAAAGACTTGAATTCACACCAGTTACTGTACACCTCAAATAACAAATACATTCTTTATTTTATCATGTATTCTTAATCAAAAGCCAACACAAACAGAAATTTCAAGTAATCAACACTAAAACTGTAAGCCTGGTTCAAGACAGTCACACATCTCCAACGCCAAATGCAGGTCAAATCCTGTGGGGCACAAGCCCCATTTCAGCAGCCAGCCTACAATCATCTCATAATCATCCTAGTGAGGCTCCCCACAGAATTAATTCAAGGATAAAATATCCTGTAGGTCTTATCTGGAGTTAGAAAGTGCCCCTAGTTCAACCAGTTTGTCCTTTCCACCCCACGGTTGTCACCAAAATGACCATGACTAAATGGACGTACGATTTCATTTTCTGCTGCTATGAGCTAGCCAACTTGGAAATAGAAGGTCAAGACAAAAACATTCAAAAACCCACCACCTCCATTACAAACCAGGGATCTTTTTATAGCAGCAATTAATGAGGGTGGTGAGACACTGGAACAGGTTGCCCAGAGAGGCTGTGGATGCCCCCTCCTTGGAAGCATTCAAGGCCAGGCTGGAAGGGGCTTTGAGCAACCTGGTCTAATGGAAGGCATCTCTGCCTATAGCAGGGGGGTGAAACTAGATGATCTTAAAGGTCCCTTCCAACCAAACCATTCTGTGATTAATATCTGAGCAACAGCCCCCTCTTCGCGTAACTCCACAGTAACCTTCTTGACTAAGCCTAATGTGAAATGAACAACATAAAGTAAAGGCAAGACCTTCACCTTGGCACAAACAACTGTAGAGGTTTGAAAACTATGAGGTTTCTTAAGCTTTGTAAAATTAGGCAGGTGGTTAGAGAAGCCAATGCTAAGAACTAGTTAAAAGCTTATGGGAAATAACAACAATTTAAATTTTTACACGGATTTTATAAGAGGATACAGAGAGCCCCAGTACAAGGCATTGAGCTGCTCTGTATGACCAGGGATGAACTGAAGCCAGACAGGACACTGGGCTGTGGCTGAGGGTCAGCATCAGACTCAGTGAGGTGAACTAAGGTCAAACACAGCCCAAGGAAGGCCAAACCGAGCCTGAGGGACCAGCTGAGACCAGGCCAGGACAGCAGCCTGCAGGGGCTTGGTGGGGCCATGGCTGGGTCCAGCTGCAGGGAGCTGGGGCCCCACTGTGACAGGGGCTGACTGCCCCCAGGACCTGAACTGGGCTCCTGGGCCTGTCCAGGCAGGGTTGGACAGCTCAGGCAGACACTAGTCAGAGCCCTGGAAGGAGACAGCTCTCACTGCACACACAGATCCGTGTCATTTCCAAAAGGCAGATTTTCAGACGGCCCTATGGTTTGCTTCCAAGAAGCTTATCAGATGCTATTTCTTTCAGATAATTAGTGAGCATTTAAAGACTTTTCCTGGAAGAAAAGAACCTGAGCTTCCCCAGACATGAGATCTTCTGGGGTCACAAGGTCAGCATGCCTCAGAGAACCATTTTTCTGGGCTATATTTTCTTGGTTATGTCTTCCAGCTTGCCACTGCATTGCTCGCACAGCTCCCTCAAATAGGGCTGTTTCCATCTCCTTTAATTAGCATCAGATTGAAGCCCTAGAATTCCACTTTCTCATCTTTAGAGGAAAAACTTCCTGGAGAGATCTGGATGATTAAAATCCGCATCAAGTTGAGCCTTCCTCCCGTTATTCTCTTCACTTTTGTACTTATTTTGCTGCAAGCTCTGGCAAAGTTATTTGTGAAAACTGTTTCTCCCAACAAGTACCACAAGGCCGGTGCATTACTACCCAGATGTGGTAAAAGAATGATTAGACGATGTGCTGCCTTCAAACAGTGTACAACAACCTGGCCTTCTACAAAAACAATGGCCAAATATCTTTGCAGACCACAGAAGGGCTCAGTAGAGTTCCTTTTTCCTGTACACAGTTACAGGATAACTAAGAGATAGAAATACAGCTTATTCTCAGATACTATAGTGCTGGATTTTACTGCTGGAATTCAAAAACCGTGACAAGAAGAAATCTGTTAGGAGCTTGGGTACAAAGAAAAACCATCACATTAATTTCTGTTAAGAAAAGTGGGGAATTTCAATTCAAACACTCTACAAATCTGGTACAAAGACACACAACAGTATTTTGGAATATTTTGTGAGAGTCTGAACCAGCTCTCAAGTCTAAAGTAGATGTTTAACAAAATTCGATTTGTGTAATAGGAAAAGTATATGCCTCAAACATTTTGTGTGCAAATAACAGCTTCTTGGAGCTGAAAAGTGCATGACAACTCTCTCCCATGAGTATCTGCTGACTCTTGAAAAGTGTAATCAAGTTCAAGAACAACACACTCATGAACGGCCTTCAAAAGTTTCAAGAGAATAACATATCCAGGATTGAGGGCTGAAACTAGATGCTTACCTCACTGCAACAGAATTCAAAAGTGCAGATAGCTGGAACACACAGGGCTCATCAAATGCTTCACAAGCATGTGTTCTCTGAAGATTTTCCTACCAGAAGATGACAGACACACACTGTCCCTCCTTCTAGAGCACGAAGAGGGTGTCCCTTCCCTACTGAAAGAATTCACCTGCCCATCTCCCAGCAAGTTCTTCACAAGACGTTGCCAAGACCATAGCAATGAAGGGGCATGATCTTGAAGAGAGTGTTATTACATTGCAACAGACAGATCATGCCCATCTACAAAGGATGTCTCATCAGCACTGGCACAGTCTATCTCCCTCTATGTAATGATATAAACCACATCATATTTTATACAGCCAAGCTGCTGTTAGGGAAGATTTCATGGTCATTTTACAAAGTACTGCACGTGCAATTTGGTAACCACTACACTAAATAAACCTTTGTTTTGCAGTATGATTTCTGGACACCTGATCACAGACTTTCTCCTACTTGTAAGTATTTCTATTAGTGACTTCCCAGAAGAAAATCAGAAGGCTTAGTTAATCATTTTCAAAAGAGAACGTGCTTATCTAACATCAACATCACAGAAGTAGCGTTCATCATTTAGCAGACGTCAAGCTGAAAGAAACCATGATACTTTGGAACACCTATCTTTGTACTGCAAAACCTCTGGACACCACACCCTCAGACAAGCTTTAAAAGAATGGTCAAAACACTCAAAAGTATCTTTGCAAAGCTCAGAAGGAACACCACCTCCCTCAGAACAGCTGTGCCAGCTCAGGCCAAAGGCCTATCTAGTTCAGTAGCTTGCCTCTGAATGGTAATGACCACTGATGTACGTGTCTGCAAGACAGCACAAAACCTAAGCGCAAACTGTTGTGATATATCTTGTGTAATCATCCAGATCCTACAGATCCAATGCTGAGGGACTGCAAAAGTCATAAACAGCATCTCTAATAATGGCCATGGCACATTTCTATTCTGTTTGTTCAACACTTTGAATCCATGTAAAACTTTTAACGTCTACAACTTAAGCTTCACAATTTAATGAAAGGAAAAAACCACCTGAAACCATTCTTGATGCTTCTGAATCTCCTACTTGCTACCTTTAAAACAAACCATCCGGTAGCTTCCTTAGTGCTGCCTAGCTTACGCAACACCAAACAACTGCTCATTGTGGCCACAACATTGTATGGTATTCACAGATCTCTACCATATTCCATTCAATCACCTCTTTTCCAGTCTGAAGAGGCAGAATCTGTTCAGTCATTTCTCACCAAAGAGCTCTTCAAGAAACCCTCCTCTTGATCACCTCATCTCCCTCTCAATCATTTCTAGCTCTATTACACTTCTTTTTTTCTGTTTACGGAGGAAACTACAACTCTCAATCACACGTGCTTCCCAGAGTAGCTACCCTACTACCCAGACTACTAATGGCAACCTTATACCATACTGCCTTTACTAGCCCAAATAATTTAGCATTGCCAGCCCATCTCATCAACACACCATTCAGTTGTTCTCCAGATCAGACGGCCCTGATGTCTGTAGAACTTCACTGCCACTTCACTGAGATGAATTATTATTTATTCCTAATCCATGCTTATTGTTTAAGTAATTACTCTGCTCTGATGGATTTGCAAAAGGAAGTCCTCATCATCTCGCTTCTCCAAATACTGGTTTCTTTAGAAAGCTCCAAAAAGATCTGAAAAGCATGAATTTACTTTGCCAAAAAGCATTCTTTCCATGTAATTACCTGTACATCCACCTATTTCATCCTTCACTGCTTCTGTCCTTTTGTCCAACTGACGGCATTTTCCCAAACTTCTCTGCAGTAGCTACGCAAGATCTCTCAAATCCCAGCACACCACTGCTCTGCTGTTAAAATTCTCCAAACAACGGAAGGCACAGACTCACAGACCCATACTAGAAAGCACTGGCCGTACCAATCCTCTGTGAAAGGCATCAGCATTGAGGTTGTAGCTTCCTGTGCTAGGCACGCTGATATCTAAACTTAACACTGCCTGTGCAAATGTAATGGTGATCCCACACCTTCTTCTAAACCTTCCAGGCCAAAAGAAGGGATTTCCCATACACTGCGCTGAAGCAGCTGGCCTTACAATCAAGGTGTGATGCAGGCAGGTGATTTTGCATTAATATAGAGAAGCACAAGACTCTTCCCTCCCCCAGCAATCAAATGCAAGATTCTGAATACTCAACCTGCAGCTTCACAAAATAAAAGGTTTTGTGAGATGTACAAAAGAGAAGGAACAGTGCTTTCCATAGCCAGCTGGTTTTTTTGTTTGTTTGTTTGTTTTTAGGAATTAAAAATAAATAATGAACAAAGACATCTATTTGTGTGCTAGTGTATGTAGAATAGCTATAGAATCTCTCACAGAGCATAGAAAGGTTTGGGAATCTCACAAAATTTGCTGAACAACCAGGAAATCCAAACTCCTCAGCCATTAAGAGCCCCACTCAACTCCCAGCACCTCACCAGAGAACCTGACATTCCTCACACCTTGTTAAACATGGGCAATGGTCTTCAAGTCACCCATGCCTCCTGACCAGGTGCCAGGGGCTCAAAACCAGCAGCCTGGCATCTCTGACACCACAACACTGCACAGTAGAGCTGTCTCCCTGGACTGCAGCTTGATGCTCCCAAGTAGATGTAGCCCAACGCATTTCATACACAGGGGATTCTTCAGAGCCACAGAGCTAAAAAACCTACAAGGATGACAGGAGGTGTTTAAAAACCAGTAACTTTGATAGAAACCTGTTTATGTAATCAGAATAATCACTGAAAGCTACAGCTTACCAGAAATTGTTGCTTTATGACAGAAAATGTGTATTTGAGGCAAAGAAATACACACTCCACTGGATATTACTCCGATGAGGCAACACAGAGAGGGATGAATTCTGTTTTGCTTATACAGGAAAGGAATTTTCTACCCATTCTCAAGGAGTTAAATCAGCATCATACTGACACAACATACAAGCATACATCACAAAGACACTGTTAGTACAGTTCAAATACATCTTTTCAGATTAGTGTGTATTCCTCAATTTAAAATCAGCTGAAAAAAAGATTATTCACAGCAGAAGTATCTGTCTTGGAACATAAGAATTTTATTAGTATGTACGACCCTCAGCCAAACTCCCTTACAATATTTACTGCATAAAATAGGGCCCTTCACTTGCATTAACTTTGCCAATCCACAAGCAGTATTGTTCTCAGAGTTGTGTTCTTCACCAAAATGCAATCATTAATGCACACAGGGACCTGTTATCAACACACAGTGAAGCTCCTGCCATCACCTCTTGTGCCAGCCAGATAAAGCACCATAAACATGCTAGAATGTGCTTCAGTCAGGTTTCCACTTTTACACGCCCACCTATCCTCACAGTGCTCATCTGTCTTCATGGGTACCGAAATTCCTTCATTGTCATATAATAGATAACTACCTGTACAATACCAAGGAATCACACACTATCTATTCAAAAGGAGCAGCCAGCTACAGCATCCCACAATTTGCACAGAAGGGAAAAAGTCTCTTGAAGAAACTATTAGGAAGCCATTGTACAATTCAGCCAGGGGAAAGAAAGAGACTCAGTATGGTGCAGATCTCTATTTTCTTCTTGATATTTTTTATAGCTCCCAAAATGAGCTCAAGCTTGCATGCCATCTGTCCTGCATAATTTTGGGTGGGAGGCAAAAAGCTGTACCAGCCCTTAAAACGTAGTCTCCACATCTCTACAGGAAAAAGTGAAGGATGCAAGACTGACTGATAAGCTTAAAAGCGAAATACAGCGTCAGTGCCCTGAGATGGAAGATGGCAACAGCACCAGGCAACATTTAGAGAAACCCTCACCTGCAATCCCTCTGGTTCCGTGTTGTGCTGCCCTTCCCACCACCATTCTCTCCTTCCTCAAACCCATTTCACAGAATCACAGGATGGCCAGGGTTGGAAGGCACCTCAAGGCTCATGAGTCTCCAACCCCCTACCACATGCAGGGCCACCAGCCTCCCCATTAAATACCAGACCAGGCTGCCCAGGGCCCCATCCAACCTGGCCTTGAACACCTCCAGGGTCGGGGCACCCAGGGGAAGGTCACATCTAACCAATCTGGTGTCCTTCACATAGCAACATCCCTATGTACCCAGCCCTTCCACACTGCACCTTCTTGGACATTAGAAAAAGGCTGAACATTAAGAAAAACTTCTGCATGAGAGTGGTGAGGCACTGGTGCAGGCTGTCCCGGGAGGCATCCAAGAAACACACGGTTGCGATACTGAGGGACAGGGGGTGGCGGGCAATAGGTGGACAGCTGGGCCAACCTTAACGATTCTACGACTCTCACACAGCTCCGATCCTCGTGCACTTACACCTGCCACACGCGGAGCATCTCTCCCACCTCACATATACCTTTCCTCCATTCATCCCACCGCAAACCACACCTTCCCCCGTGCCGACCCTGCCCACATCACGCTGCGCCCATCTCCCATCTCCGCCGTCTCCCGACGCACCGCCGCTATCCCGTCCTTACCTCCCACACCGACCCCGCCCCACTCCACGCGCAGCCCCTCGCCCCGCCGCTCACCGTCCAACGACACGAACTGCCCCACCGCGGAGGAACCGCCGCCGCTGTTCTCCACGAACTGCACCTCGGACACGATGATGTTGTCTTCCAGCACCGAGCCGCAGCCCGTGCACACCGCATCCCCACGCGCCGCGTCTACCTCGATCTCCGAGCAGCCGCACGCGGCGCACACCCGCCCGCCCGGCATCGCGCCCCGCAGTCCCGGCCGCGGCCCGCCCGCCTCCCAATGCCGCCGCCCGGCACAGCACGGCACGGCCCGGCCTCGGCGCAGGCCTCGCTCGCCGGGACCGGCACGGGGAGGAGCGCGGCGGCGGCCGGCCCTAACAGCTCTCGCGAGACTTGGCCGCGCCCTCCCTTTCCGCGCGCCGGTCCTCCCTGATAGCGGGGCGGGCGCTGGGCGTGACGGGTGGACGCTTCGCTGCTCGCAGCGCAGGGAAAGCGGAGAGCGCTGTGTAGGTGCTTTTAAGGAAACAGCTGTGGTCTCGCTTACCAAAAAGACCCTTGTAATGTTCTGCCGCTGTGGGCAAACATTGAGAAGCGCAAGGCAGTGCACGTAGCTGTCAGTGCTCTGCAGTCAGCCCCAAGGCAGTCCGCGTGAAGGATGGGGAAGCAGTCAGTCTCATGCTTAAGACAGGCCCTCAGGACTTGACGAGGCTTCCCTCGTTCTACCATAGGCTTCTTACCTGACCTTATGTAAGCTGTTAATAAATTCACACTGTGGTTTCTGTACAATAAAACAAGAGCGAGGACACCTTTGTGCCAATCTCTGTTCGCCCTCCCAGCTGAGGTAGTTTGATTTGGGGGGAAAGGAGTTCATGGCTAAGAAAGGAACTTGCACCCAGTGAGCAGTTTGTGACTTTTTTTGACGCGTAATAAAGTCTGTAGCGATGACAGAATCACAGAAATGCACAAGTTGGAAGGAACCTCTGGAGATCTCCCAGCCCAGCCCCCTGCTGAAGCAGTTCACAGAGTCACAGAATTGTAGGGGTTGGAAAGGACCTCCAGAGATCATCAAGTCCAACCCCCTGCCAAAGCAGGTTCCTTACACCAGGTCGCACAAGTAGGTTCCCAGGCGAGTCTTGAACATCTCCAGAGAAGGAGACTCCACCACCTCCCTGGGCAGCCTGTTCCAGTGCCCCGTCACCCTCACTGTAAAGAAGTTCTTGCACACATTTGTGCAGAGCCTTTCTTCATAGGGGAGATGCTCCAGGCCTTTCACCATATTTATGGTCCAAAGTTCCTGACAGCAGGTTGCACAGGAAATATCTGGGTGGGTTTTGAATATCTGCAGAGAAGGGGACTGCACCACCAGCGCTCTGTAATCTTCATAGTAAAGCAGTTCTTTCTCACGTTCACATGGAACTTCTTGTGTCCCAGTTTGTGCCTACTGCTCCTTGTCCTGTCACTGGTCACCACTAAAAGGAGCCTGGCCCCATCCAACTTGACTCCCATCTTGCAGATATTTATAAACAATCATGAGATCCCCTCTCAGTCTCTCCTGTAGGCTGAACAGTCCCATATCTCTCAGCCTTTCCTCAGAAGGGAGATGCTCCAGGCACTTATCACCTCTGTAGCCCACTCGTATTTCTGCAATGTATGTTTCTGCAATGCCCTAACTATTACTAATTCATCATTCACATCCAATTCAATCATTTTATAGTAACAATAAACAGAAACGTTACAGAACATAATTAATCTGTTTCAGTAAAGCCCTTTGAGTTTCGTCTTACTGAGACACCAAGGTATTAAAGCCTAGTGCATTGTAAATTGTGGCTGTTAATTCTAGAAACAGCTGAACTGTATTTTGATCCAAGAAACTGACTGCTCACTTTAGTACTCAACCGGCGTGGCACTCTGCAGACTGAAACTGAGCCAAATAGATATACATAACACTACAACAGAACAATGAAAGCTAGGTGACAAAGTCTCTGGCTACAGTAAATGAGAACAAGCCCAAATGCAGCAGCCATGAATATAGAAATGAACAAAAACAAACAAACAACACTGCTTACCTTCAGAAAGCCTCAGATAGACAGAGATCTCCAGCAAGAGATGCCTTTGCCTCCACTGCCAACATTAAATGAGGTCTGGGAAAAGGTGGATCCTGGCTCCACCCTTTCCAGTCACTCAGGTACACTGCTTCACTGCTTGCACCTGAGCTCCCCTGGGTTGGCCCTGCCTTCCACCAGGTGCTCAATCACTGTTTCAAGCTGTGACTTACCATTTCCACTATAGATATTGCAGTAGGGTACAGACTTTCACTATTGTATTCAAATGAATACAGAAGCCCACTAGTGCAGAAGCACTTGATCTTCTTACAAACTCACTATTGTCAGTATGTCTTCCCCAAATGGCTCAGATGTAGCCATACATCTACAGGCCATATACAGATCTCTATGAACTGCTCATATACATGGTACAAAATTACTTACAGCAGCACATTTAGACACACAGTATGGCACATACTAAAGCTGTTTGTGCCACCCAGGAAGCTAAGCATCTCTTAGGTGTGAGCTTTTGTCATATGCCTGGAGCTTTGCGGATTCTGGGCTTTTGCAAAAGGAAAACAGCAATATCATCACAGAGACTGTACTGCTATAGAAACAGTTTGGCTTCCCTCTTCCTGGACTTATTCTTCCGTTCTGAGATGGATTTGTGAAAATAGGAACTTTAGGTTTCTGAAGATTCTTCTTTTGGAGTTTCCTTACTGAAGCTGCTCCTGCTGTTCGTGATGCCATGACTCCAAGTGTGAGCTCACAAAATTATAGCTCATTTCAGTAATGTCAGAGGAAAATGATATCCCCAATACCAAATATTTTTTTATTGTTTATAGGAGAAGGAAAAAAGAAATAAATATTTTTCTCTCTCAGAAAAGCCTCCAGAATGTCAGAATATTTTAAGTAAAAACTGCTGATTTACATTAGGTCATTTGTCATATAGTGTCTCTGACAGGCATAAACAGAAGAAATCCTGCAACAGTTATGAAATACCTTTCCATCAAAAGGTTTCTTCTTATCTCAGATGGAAGTTAATGTGGCCTTCATTCATTATTTAAATTTTCATCCTCATCCCAAAATTATTGGTGATTTGATTGCTGATGTTATCAGTCTTTTCTGGGAGACCCAGATAAGTTTGGAGTTTTCCATTCTGAATATGAGCAGCAGAGGGCTCTAGTGAGAGCATTGCATAGCTGCGGAGCAAAAAAAAAAGAAAATCTCATCCCACGTAATACTGAATAAGGACATGAGTTTTAATCTTTGTCTTCTCACAAGGTGAGGTTAGTGCTGATGAAAGATGATGTGCTCCCAGTCCTGAAAACTAAAATCCCCTGCCTCCTGCTCATGAAAGCTTTCTTATGCAAAAGCACACAACATTTCAAACATTTCTGTCCTGAACCAGTGATTGAGTACCTGGTGGAAGGCAGGGCCAACCCAGGGGAGCTCAGGTGCATGCAGTGTACCTGAGTGACCAGAAGGGCTGGAGCCAGGATGCACCCCTTCCCACACCTCATTTAAGGGTTGGCAGTGAGAGATGAGGGTATCTCTTGCAAGAGTGTTAACTATGCTCTTTTTGTTCAATACATCTTACTCAGTTCATTTAAGCTAATAAATAATAATCTTCCAGTAAATTGTGTGAAGCTTGCATTAGAGCTGACATAGATTAAAAAATTATGTTGACAGAACCCCATTCCTTTTTTTTTTTTTTTTACCCTTTAAATTTAGAAAAGAATCTGTCTTCCATTTCACCTGCTTTTGTGTTTTATGCTCTTATTTTCACTCATAAGAGCAAAAAAACACAACCAAGTAGTGATCAAGATGTCTGTTAGCCCAGACTGACCCATTTCCTTCCTGCTGTGTCTTCAGGAACCCCAAATATAACCTGCTCGTGGGTATGCGTGTTTGGCATTCATTTGCTGAGGTTTCAAAGGGAGGAACTCTCTCATTTACTTTTTCTACTATACAACAGTGGGATGAATGCAAATGGGCTGTACAAAAGCAGGCTGGAGTGCGAGGGAATCCCACTCTGCTCACTAATGTTGAACAACACAGCAGGGAATACGCTAGAGCAAGGTGATGACACATCACTGTGCTTCTGCAAGGAATGGGTGTCCTATAAATATACTGATTTGAAGCAGATGCCTAGGATCAGATGGCAGAAAACCCATCGGCTGTGCCTTTTCATCATAACTGAACCTTCTGTGTGCTGAGCTGCCCAACACACCCACTTGTGGGAAATATTTTCAGTCCAAGTACGAGCCATGGATGCAATCAGCTGCTGTGAGAACGTAAGCATCCTCAGCTCTCTGGGATTTCAGCTGTGTTCATTTATCTTAAAGGAAGGGCTAAGAGCCTGGCTGAAATCTCGCAAGGAGTTGCTGTGCCTGTAGCAGGGGAGGCAAAGCGCAAGCAGAGGAAACCTTCTTTGGTTCTGGACCATCCTAAAAAAAAAAAAAAGACATAATTTATGCATTTAAGTTTGTATTTGTACACAGATTCCTAGGAGCTATGGGAATTTGGTGAAGGGGGGAACAAACGATTTCGAAATGGATTAGCCTTATACGGTGATAGTGATAGCAGTTGGAGGCTTCTTCTGCTCGTGCCAGTCCGGATGTTTTTGGCTGTACTAGCGATGGACACGAGAGGGCACCCGAGGAAAATGAAATGGCAGAGGAGCTGTAAGCTTCGCACATGCAAGACTGACTTTCCATCTGGTTTCCTTTTTTGTTGTTGTTTTTGTCCACGCCTCCTCTAATTATTTCCCGACATTGTTTTCTTGATATTCATCAATTAACGGTACATTAAAAAATGTTAAAAAAAAAAAAACAAAAACAACACAAAAAGAAACTTTGGGAAAATCATTTCAAGAAGGGAAGTTTGGGGCATCTGTTAAATCACGTGGCAGAGCGGTTTAGTGAGCAATTGCACTTATCTCTGTGCAATCACATCTCTGCTGTCAGAGGTAGCACTTTGCAGCTGAGCCTTGATTCCTAGGTAAATGGCAGAGAAACCACATGGCTGCCACAGTTCCCTTCCCAGGGTCTCTGCCTTATACAGATCTTAGTAGGCGAGGAGAACCTCAAATATTACAGCTTAGAAAATGCACTGAAAAATTAGCAGAGGGAAAGTCCAAAGGTACTGAGGTCCAGAAGCAACCGCCTGCTTGAGAAGTGTCTCCTCAGCAAATTGATGGAAGCTGTGTGCAACAGCTCTGTCTAGCTGTTCTCTGCACAAACACACACATACACACATAGTACTTGAAGAGGGACAGCTGATAAGCGAGTGCTTTTGGGAAGGATGCAAACAAAGCAAGGTAAAAAGTTATGTCCTCATAGTTTGTAGTGATCTGCAACTTCAGAACTTCATCAGCTGAAGGTTAATAAGCACTAGGAGACATTTTATCTGTTTGTTGAATCAATTTTTTTTAAACGTGCGTGCTTTCAACATCCACAGCATCCGGTGGTTTAGGGGTTATCACATCTCAGTTGGGTAGCAAGAGAAAAAAAAGTTTAAAACAGCCCAAACATTTCATCTGATCATGCTTAGTTGTTATGCTCTAATGAGTGGTGAATAATTAATTGCCCCCTTCTCACCTTCCTCATGCTGGTCAGGATTCTATACTTCTCTTTCATAGCTTCTCTGAATCAGGAGAATTTCACAAGAGCGAGTCTTTCTCCAGACAAGGACAGTGCCAACCAGCAACAGCCTGAAAAATACCTCTGTGGGGATACTGCTCAATTAGAATTTTTCAGACATACAGTGATAAAATAAAAATCAGTTTGGGGCAGTCATTTAAGAGGAAACCCTTTTAAGGAAAGAATTGATCATACTCTGCACTGCATAACTGGAGGCTGCCATCATCTTGGGTTGCAAGATATTGGATAGGATATTGTTCCTGCAAAAAGTACAACTCCACTTGATGGCAGCTCTTGCATTCTGCAACTTGTGTTCAAATGTTCATGAAGTCATCACTCACCATCAGAGAACGTTGCCTGTGTAAGGAGCTTCCTCTGTATCTAGAAATTGAACTGAAATGCCTGCCTATAATTGCCATTTTTTTGTGTATGTGCACCATGGGTGCATATTCTGGTGCAAATACATTTTCTACAGAGACTGAAAGCAAGGCTTTCACTCAATGTTATCCCTATGAAAGGGAAAGAAACTGGGACATTACACTAAATGGATCACAAGACCAGAACTAGAGAGTGAGAAACTGTAGAAGCACATCAAAAAATAAAGATGAATTTCCTTTAGTTATGAAGAATAGAAGAAAAGTAGTGACACAGAAGCGGCTGTCTGCTTAGCACTAAGATAAATTCAATGCTGTTAAAAATGCAGTTTAAAAACTATGCCTGTTAAGTGCCTGAGACAGTGATGATCCTTAATAAATGATAGCTAGAAGTCATAAATAGGATTATAAGAAAAAGCAGCCTGTTAAACAGGGGTCAGCTAGCTACGGTAGAGCTGATGTTAAAATTCCTGCTGACACCGGATGATATTAGTAGTCCAAACTCTATTGGTATTTCATAGGTAGAGGTCTGCTGCAATCTAAATGGCAGTGCTGGCAACGAAAAAGAATATGCCAGTCAGTTGATATTTAAGACCACAAAACATCTGTGTTTCAACAGAGAGTCCAGTGCATGTTTATGTGTGGTAACGTCACAACTCCTTTGGCCATCAGGGACCCCCTACACAGGAAACTTGCAGAGAGAGAGGCCAGGTTGGATGGGGCCCTGGGCAGCCTGGTCCAGTATTATATGGGGAGCTTGTGGCAGGGGGTTGGTGACTCATGGTCTTCGAGGTCCCTTCCAACCCAGGCCATTCTGTAATTCTGTGAGAGCATTGCTACAGTCACACACAGCCTCTGCTGTTGGCAGGCTGAACTCAGGGCACAGAACACAGCCTCCACTTCCCAACAGCCTGGTGGCACCAGGAAAAGGCATGAGGTAGCAAGCAGCTGGAATAAATGCTCGGTGGCCCGTGGGCATTTCTCTCCTGTTTGTCACAAAAAACAACCAAGAATCCTCCTTTCAGTGAGCTGCATGTCACTGCCTGCTTTTCTAAGCAATTCCCATTACCTCAGATATGCCAGAATAACCCAGTACCAAAGAAACCCTCCGTCAGTACTGCGGGGTCGCTGCCCACTGTCTGAAGCCATGAGCGGGCTAAAGAAAAACAACACTCGTCTTTAAAGAAGCCACTGCATAATCCTTTCCTGTCTCTGGAGAATTTTCAAGAATTTGGCAGATTTCCTGGTTTGAATTAGCTGAATAAATGAGATGACCTCACTTTTTTTTTCTTTTTTTCAAAGGGCAGCACAAAAAATGTTTGGAACTAAATCAGATTATTTCATACCGATCGTTTGAGTCAGCCCCAAAATAAATAAATTAATTAATTAAATGATTTATTTATTTATTTATTTATGTGAAGTTATCAAAAGGGGATATTTACCAAAAAACAAAAAAAAAACACACAAAGAAACACAAAAAAAACCTGCCACAGTTTTCAAAGTGAAGCATTTATCATCATTTTTTGTCTCAGTGCATCAATTGTCATTTGATTTAAAAAAAATAGGCTGACAGAAAAATTCTGTTGCATTTACAAGCCAGATCTTTTCATCCTCACTCTCCCCCAAAGGTAGGAAATCTCTCTTGCACCTCCAGAATCAAAAGCAGATCCTTCCCTAAGCAGGAAATCTTGCCACTTCTTCAGAAAATTGCCCATGGCAATAGTGCCAATGGGGAACACCATAACAGTGGCTGTGCCAATCTCTGCTCTACTCAAAGGACTGGGGTCATTTACCTCTTCTGGATCTTATAGCACATTCTGTTTGATGAGCACTGGCAGCTGTCAGTCTGAGTAGGGGACAAGCCTGGGAACCAGCACCACTGTGGAAGGAATCACTGGTTCGTGTCTCTGTTTCCAGGTGCTACCCATTCAGACTACCAGCTGTTGACAGTTTTGAGCTCTTCTTTCCGATCTCATCCAGAAAAAGTCTGGAGTTTCTTTTCGGTAAATTAAAATTGAGAATCTGGTAGAACAATGCCAGCAAGATCTGGAGCCTTTGGCTTGCCCTTCCATCATGTGTGCTTCTATCAGTCAGCTCACACCGAGATTATAAAAAACCTGACCTTGGAGTTTACAGTCTGGAGCCCAAATTGAACAGACCAGTCAGCAGATGATGTATCCCACTGAACAATGAGGTCTTCAGTCCCTTTTTGAGCCACTGTTCTTTACATGAATTATATTTGTCCCATATTGCTGAGAATTACACAAAACCATTATTTTTTAAACAAGCAGACAACAATGTTACCAATAATGCATGTTGTTAGTAAAGCTTGCTTATTAATAACAGCATGAGAAGCATTTCAGTGTGCCTTTTGCATGTTCAATCCCACACCCATGTGCACAAAGCATTTCAGAAAATGTTCACTTTAATTAGTATATGATTTCCTTTGGAAAGGAAAATTCCATACGTTTTTCACCCATGATGTGTAGAACCCCTACTGAAAGGAGTTTCATACATAGTGTGAATAGAAAGGATGTCCAAAATAGAATTAAATTACAGCTCTGGCATTTCTACCATATCCTGTCTTCCCCTTCATAGTCTATGCCATGCTCAACAGCAACAGCAGAACTTTCTTCCTAATAAAGCTTTAGATCTACTTCCATGACTTTTCACCCGTGCTACAGAAATACTATCCGGATGACCAAAGATTTTGTAATCAAACAAGCTGCAACAAACATCCAGCTGAAACAGCAATTCATCAGGCACAGGACAAAAACAAACTATTTTTGTGGCATATAAAATTATGAAGAGCCTTTCCCAATATATACTGTGACTAATAATCATCAGCCCACAGAGCAACGACATTTTAGTCAGTCCTCCTATGGTCACCTTTCATTTGCAACACCATGCCTGCCCAAAAGAGAATGAGAAATAGCAGTTTTAGAGTGAGATATTATCAGCTTTCCCAGACAGAGCCGGGTTGGAAAAGATCAGAAAGAAAAAGAATTCCTCTCATAGTTTAAGGAATAAATGAGCAAGTAATAAACATTCTAATTGAATAAGTACATGCATCCTGCTACAAATTTTTTTTCTGAGTAATAAAACTGAAAGGTTGTTGTGGTGTCTTGTTTTTGTTTGTCTGTTTGTTTCTTTTCCAAAGAGTAAATCCCACAATTAACTTAGGAGAACAGCAAAAATAAATAAATGAATGAGCAATATCCTCCCAAAGAGTTTGAGATGGGAATCACAACACAGATGAGAGGCCCTTCTTCCTGACTGCTCTCCTGAGCCATGACCATGACCATGACCCATGGGATGACTGCCTCTGCCCTGTGAGGTCTCAGAAAGAAAGCCAGGCTCGGGAGGTACCACAGAACTCCATACAATTCCACGGAGTAGCTGGTTTATAAGTTTCAGCCTGACGTTTGCCACAGGACCACGGTCCATCAAAGCTTCCACCATCCACAATCCTGCTGTTCTGGTTCTTCACTAGCCCCTAATTCCACCTAGCTGATACTTCTTTTAGGTTTTGTGTTATCTCTGTTCTAGAAAAGGTTCCTGAGAGATCCAAATGACAAAAACTAGCCAGTTCTGAAGGCCTGGGAGACCATTACAGCACTTCTCACCATGTTAGCAGATGTAGCATCCTCTAACTGTGGAGTCTTGGGCAAATTTCATCAGAATAGGAAACTTAATGTAAACAAATTGCTTCTTCTGGGTTCTTCCAGCCCAGCAGGCCAGAACAAGTAAATATCTACTACCTCAGCATTCCAGCAACTATTAGAAATAGCCACAGAGGTTTCAATCATGCTTACTAATTAAAAATAGGGAAGGGAGTTTCAAGTATTTTGCTAATCAAGAGGTGGTAAAAGAATATGACCTTCCTCAGAGGCAAAGTCTGGCATGATAACCAACGTTTTCCATGACACACGCTAGAAAGCACACAAACTCAATCAGCGAAATGATTTCCTTGCTTTAAGATTCAATACTTCAACAAATAATGACTCACTGATATGTGCTTCAGATATTCCTACACTAAAACTCAAGTATAAGTCATACCTATAAAATTGTTGCCCCATAAGCTGTCCATGATAGCTTTTTTTCCCAAAACTGGAGAATGTCTGGTATGTTTGAACTGATGTAAGAAGTCTGGATTCTATATCCACAGTTCAGATTCGGTAGATAAACGTTATGTGAATGTGCTTGTCTCAGTGTTGATTGCAATAATTAAGGACGACTCAGCAATGAAAAGAACTTTGCTGGTTAATTAGCTGAAGAAGCCAAACCTCCATCTTGCTTCCATCACTTTAGTAAAGAGAATGGATGGTTTTGTCAGACAACATCTGAATACAATGATAACAAGTTCATGTCAGAAATCATTATATATAAAAGAAAAGTCATTAGTATATACAAGGAGAGAGCCGTATTGGGTGCTCTAATGCCTAAGACAAGGGTATGGAAGTCAGAAAACGGCTTGTAATTGCAGGTTTGGACACAGACTTTCCTTATGGCCTCGGGCTACCTGACATATATTGCCCAAGTTCTCTGGCTATGAAAGGGAGATAGGAATATTCAATGTCCCTCATACTTTGGTTGGCCCTCGTGGATTGTTACACAGAGACATAGACCAAGAGACAGATTTCTTTGACCATGAAGGAAGGAAAGGATATGGTAGGAGAACCCATTCAAAGATGAATGTGACCTGGTACAAGAAGCAAGCAAAACATGGGTTTCATAGAATCATATCACAGAATCATAGATAGGGTTGGAAGGGACTTTACAGGTCACCCAGTTTCAACCTGTCTGCCATGGACAGGGACACCTCCCACCAGATCAGGCTGCCCAAACCCCTCCCAGCTTGTTCTTGGCCATCTCCAGGGATGGGGCATCCACAGCTTCTCTGGACATCCTGTTTCAGTGCTCCACCACCCTCACACTGAAGATATTCCCTATATCTAATCTAAGTCTACTCCCCTTTAGTTTAAAGCCTTAACATTTTATCTTATCACTACACTTGCTAACAGAATCCCTCTCCAGCTTTTCCTGCAGACCCCCGTTAGGTACTGGAAGGTCACAATGAAGTCCCCCCGGAGCCATCTCTTCTCCAGTCTGAACAGCCCCAGTTCTCTCAGCCTGTCTTCCCAGTAGAGGTGCTCCAGTCCTCTGACTTGCTCCAATAGGTCCACAGAGGCCCCAGAGCTGAGCACAGTACTGCAGGTGAAGTCTGTCAAGGGCAGAACCCTGTCACTGCCCTCACTCTGCTGGTCACATTACTTTTCATGCAGCCCAGAACACTGCTGGCTTTCTGGGCTGCAAGCACACACTGCCAGCTCATGTTGAGCTTCTCATCACCAATACCTCCAAGACCTTCTCGTCAGGACTGCTCTCAATCCATTCTCCACCCATCCTGTATTTACCCTTGGGATTGCTGTGCCGAGGTGCAGGACCTTGCACTTGGCCTTGCTGAACTTGATGAGGTTCACATGGTCACACTCACAAGCCTGTCAAAGCCCCTCTGGATGGCAGCCCTTTCCCTTCCCTGCAGCATCATGCAGCTTGGTGTCATTGGCAATCTTCCTTACAGTGCACTCAATCCCCCCAGTAAGCTTGGGAACTGAAGGAAGGGCTTCAGCCAGGCAGATGGGGTGGTGGTGAGCAGGGGGGGACAGGGATATAAGCTCTGTTTGTGCTGTAAGGGTTTGCAAAAAGATACACTGGCAAAACCACTAAGGACATCACCAAAGCCGAAGTTGTTTTTTCTCACCTCAAATCAGCACTACATCGATTTGCGCCCATGAAACAGCTGGCTCAGAAACCAAAATAGCTCATTAGTCAAGAGCATATCCCAAGGCTTGAATCATTTTTAGTAAAGGAAAGGGGCTCAGTGTCAGTGAGTTTGACAGGGGACACAGGAAAGGCTAACTGACCTTTACAGAGAATGCCAGCACAGGGAACCAAGGCTTAATCCTCAAAAAGCTCTGAGCTATTGCTCGTGTCAGTGCCAGGAAACTTGTGTCCCTCTGAACAGACAGACACTTACCAACAGAGCATGCAGGTTCAGATGCTATGTGTGCCTTGGTTATTGCATAATGTTATCAAATAGGATTTTGCATTTTGCATTTTTTTACATGCCCTGGAGAAAAAAAAAAAAAAAAAGAAAAAAAAGCTTATATTTTTCTTAGGACAGCTCATTCCTTTGATGTAAATATTAACAAATGAACTAATGTTCAATCTGCTATCCCCCCGTATCACCTCTTTCTTGAAGAAAATAAAATGGCAGCTGGGTGCAGTTACTTTCCCTTTTGCCAAACTAGAACACCACCACTGGAGCACAAATTGGGTAAGCTGAGGAATTGCTAAGCATTGGGCTACCTCAGGAAGTAACAATATAAAGCACAGCACTAACCTTTACCTTGTAAGGATGAGGAGCTCCTGACATTCACAAATCTCCAGGTTTCCTCTAAACCAACTTGATTCCTTGTAAACAATTTTAATTGTCTTGGCAAAACCACTAAGCCTTTATTGGAATGCCTTTGCCTCTTGGCCTATCAGTTCTGCTTCCCTCTTTCCTTTTCTTTTCCAAGAGTTCTTGGCTGCTCTGACACGCTGCCAGCATCGCTGGACAGCCGGCCACTGAGGGGGAGCAGCTTCTGCTTTCTGCTCACTGCTACAAATGCCATTGCATTAAGAATTATGGCCATTACAGAGGGTACTATGGTTGTGTGAGTATAAATAGGCACAGCGCTGGTAAAAGACGCTCAAGGATAAATTTGCTGGATTTTGAAAGACCAAAATAACTCCACGCTGTGCACTGAGACTACCTTCTGCTGCTGTGTACCTGTTGTCACAGCCTTGCCTTCCCCTGAATGGCAAAAAACACGAACAACTTCAAAGCCATGGAGCTCCTTTCTGTCCCTGTGAGGCTGACCAGGTGGGACCTGACAGTAAGTACACTGTGGGTAACAGGATACCAGCACCTGTATCGGTTCCTCTTCTCCATTCCCTGCAGCCACAGAGGCTCAGCAGATCTCACCCTTGGGAGTTTCAGCTGGGTGCTGTGCTCCAGAGGAGATTCAGAGGAAGTTCAGGTTGGATATTTGGAAAAACTTCTTCTCAGAAAGAGTGGCAAAGCATCAGAACTAGGGAGGAGGGGGAGACCCCGTCCCTGGAGGTGTTGAAAAACCATGGAGATGTGGCACTGAGGAATGTGGTAAGTGGACATGATGGGATGGGTTGATAGTCGGAGAAGATGATTTTAGAAGTCTTTTCCAATCTTAATGACTCTATGATGTTATGGTTGGTGCAAATGAACTAAAACCTACAAAAGGGTGATCTGACTGAGTAGCAGGAGCATAGCAGAAAGATACAGGCTGAAGCAAGTCAGGTATTTTGCCTGAATGTACCTCAGTGAAGTCCATGGTGCCTGGGAAGTGAGGGGACAGAAGGATGAGACAGGTCCAAAACACCCACGTTTTGTTGCAGCAAGTGCACCAAGAGCCAGGAGTTTGTTCTGCAGACTAGGCCAGTTAAATGCCAATTTAATCCTGGACTAATGGGTACTAAAGAGTCACAATCCCACCATGTGACTCCATTGATATTAATTCATCAGGGACAGGGTTGGCTTGGATGATACCTTGGACCAGAATGTGTGATCACAGAAGAATATTCTATCAAAACGTAATACTCACATGTTTCTGGTCTTCAGTGAAACTGATGCAGGCTCCCATCTAGAATTCATTTCAAAGATAAAGCAATGTTTTTGTATTAATAATGGAGTTTGTGAATGCCCTTAATACTTGGATGTTCTTATACACTACAAAGTTACTATTTCCCTGCTTTGTTGTTTTCTTTGCTTGTTCTGTTTTAAATTAGAATATCATGTAGAAATCTAAAATTCAGAGCAAATCTGGCTGTTTGTTCTCATGCAGTACCTCTTACTCTCCTGAGTACAATGTTGTTTACTTCGAAAGGAATATGTCAGTGATCTTTGCTAAATATATATATATCTATATCACGAGACAATTCTTATCCTGTGATAAGAGGTAATATTTAAGATAATTTAAGCAATATGAGATTCTTGATATTTACACTGAGTTCCTGGATGTTTTACCCAGCTTCCCTGCTTTGCTAGCAAACTTCTGCATGGTGCTGTGTATCAGTTGTCCTATCCCTAAAAAAAACCATCTCCTCTGGAGTGGTACTTCAGTCGCAGCAGTTCTGACCATGGAGAGAAGGACTACAATTGAAAAAAGAGTCACAGAATCATTAAGGTTGAAGAAGACCACTAAGATCATCCAGTCCAACCAAATACAGTCCCAGTCACAGCAAGCACAAATTAACACAGGAATCAAACCCTGTTGGGAAATCAACTCTCAGAATTGCACCAAAGCCTATTACTTTAACACAGATATGCTCTCAGCAAGTTTTCTCAGATTTCCATGGTCACACAACTGCTGCTGAAAGATTGAAGTTGGGACTTCCTTCAGCCAATAATTCAGATGCAACATCAAGGACTGTTGAAAGAAATGACAGAAAATGTCAATTTAATTACTAATAAGCACAAACAACTCACCCTGTTTAAAGCATAGTTCTTACTGCAGAGTTAAGCTTTGTTCTTTTAGGACTTTACTCCCCAAGATTTCACCATCCACAGAGAGAGGCTCCAGGACATTGTGGCTCCTCCTGGCCAGGCACCAATGGTTGGCGTGTCTCACTTGTAGAGATGCAGGCCAGGAAAAACTGCTTCCAACCAGTAGTCTGCAGAGGATTCAGTGGCCCAAAAGGCAGCCCTTCTGAAATAGCGTCAAAATAAAGAATGACAAAAGGTCCAAAACACTGATTAAACCTAAATTACTCTAAATTAAACCTGAACTACTTACAGTAGCTTTCCTGCGGGAGTGAACTTGCTGAACCAGCAGCTGTGTAACACCACCTGAAGCAGGAGCTGCTCGGGGACAAAGCAAAAGCATTGCAAGAAACTGAGGCCTTCGTAGGGTTTCAGAGTGCACTGGAGGTGTGCCCAGAGCTCCCAGGTCTGGTAGCAAGAGCTGTGAAGATGCAGCAGTGTGTGTGCCAGCCCACCCCAGCAACAGAGTGTTTGCCCAGGGAGCTTATAGACGGCATGTCTGCTGGTGACTAACCCCCTGGCAAGACCTTCCCTGCACTCTGTGCTGCTATTGTAAGTGCTGCCAGCTGGGTAACACAAGAACACATCGGCTCCCAGCTGCCACAGTTGCTCAAACGGACGTCAGCACTAAGTCAGAGCTCAGGCTACCCAGGGCTCTTGGACAGAGAGCTGTTAGGGGCTCGTGAGGACTTCGAAGAGTGTGACACCAGTATCTTGAGCACTGGGAGGATCTGGACCACCTATTGCAATACATATAGCACACCTACAGGGTGACAGATTAGAATGGAGCAGCAGAGAGCACTGTTTAAGTGCTACTAATCCTCCTGGCCCATGGTCAGAGACCTTCCCATTAGCTGCATTCCCTGTGCCACCACTATTACCTTCTACTCTATACTTCCATGGCCTATGGGCCCATTCAAAGGCTGGCTGGCATTTAGGCCATGCTACATTCAGTGTTGCACATTTTAAGGCATATGCATCTTATTTCCAGGGGACTTTTCAGATTATATTCAGACATCTACTAAGAATCACAGAAAAAAAAATAGGTTGGAAATGACTTCTGCTAGGCTCTCATGCAATCTCCTGCTCAACGAATAAGCAGGTTTCTCAAGGCCCGATTTAGCTGAGTTTTGAGTTCATCTAAGGGTAGAAATTGAACACATTTTCTAGGCAACTTGCTCCACTGCTTGAGAACCCTCACTACAAAGAATTCTCTTCCTTATGTCAATCTGAACTGCCTCCCATTCGGTCCCATGGATCTGTATATGTCCATTTTATGTAAGACACCCCAGCATGACCACCTGCAGGTAGTATCTTTATCTTCCAAGCTCTGCCTCCTGACACAGATAGCCAGGAACAGACTATAACAGTAAATACTGAGGCAAACAAAATGCTGAGAACCTCTGAATTTTCCATGTTGTTCATCCAGCTCACCTGCCTTGTTCAGCAGTGGATCCACATCTTGGTTTCCCTATCACTGCTAACACACCCGTAGAAACTCTTCCTGTTGTTCTTCATATCGTTACCAGCAGCACCATGTCAAGACATTGTCCTGACCCACTCAGGAAATGTGAATTGCTTATGCCCTACTGTTTCCTGCCCAGCAGATGTCATGTTGGTTAATATCTCCTGTAAAAGTCAAGACTTGAAACACTGACACTTATTTCATGTTTCTGGAGGCTTCATCTGTTTTGTCTTTTTGACTAGGTGATCTGTAGCAAATGCCTACCACAATGTTACCTGTGTTTGCCTTTCCTCTGATCCTGTCCCATAAGCTTCTGACCAGCCCATCACACAGTGCACAGAACTCCATGCACCTGAGCTGCTCCTCCTTGTACAGAGCACAACCACCTCTTACATCTCGCCCTCCTCTTTCCTAAAATGTATAAATCACAGCACTTCAGGGGTGAGAGCTCTTACAGCTTCTGAGTACAAAGGACAAAGGGTAGGTCAATCCCTTGCCTATCCAGGTCTGCAACACCACGTCTCCAAGTCCAATCAATATAGAGATCTGGGCACTGTCTTAAGACGACCTGCTATAAACACCTAAATTAGATGTTGCACCTCCTTCTCTTGATGATTACATTGAAAAAATGCTAATGGCAGCCTTCGGGCAAGTCTTAATCCACAATACCTATACAGCACAGTAAAAACATGTCATGCATACTATGCCAGGTTCAGTAGAAGGAATAACTATCCTTTATAACATAGTAAAGACAGATGAACAATGGAAGCCCTCTCCAGAGATCTAGTTTCCACAGCAGGACTGCAAATTCAGGAACTGCTGTACTTGCCGAGACACCATCATAGCTGCAGTGCTTGTGTTGGCTTGGTACAGAGGGGGAAAAGTAAGGAGCATCACAGAGGGAACTCTTTGGAAGTCAGACCTTGTTGGGACCAGCAGTCTCAGGAATGTGTGTACAGAAACAATTTGTGATTGTTTCTACTGTATTCAAAGAAAAGGAAAAAAGACTATTTATTGTTTTGTAAATAATGACACCAAGAAATACACTGCATTAATATTATTATATCTCTTCCAAATGGAAGGGCTGTAACAGATGACAGGATAATTACAGCCTGTTCTTTCAAGCTTTCTCACATGAAGATGAGCCAGAGTAAGAATATCTCCACATTCTGTGAATTGCAGTTTGTTTTATTTTTGTTGCAAACTGTAAAAATCTCACCACAAACATTCTGATATAGCCTGAGCCACAAGAACCATAACCGGTGCATGATAATTCCAGTGTGGTTTGCTTGCAAGGTGAAGGTTTTAGTCCCATCCAGTGCAGGAACACATGCCACCACCATTTGGAAGCTTTGCTTAAGAAAATCCAGACTGACAGCTTCCTCTCGTAGTGCAAATCATTGCCTGGTCTCCAGTCTCACCGCCGCGCTCTTTCCCCCAGCATAACTGGAGGTAAAAAGGCATCACAAGCATCACGCCCATCCCCTGGTGAGGAGCAGCCAAGGTGATGGTGTCAGCAATCTGTACAAAGGAGCTGCTATTTCTCCTGGGGTGTCTGGTTGGTAGATGCAGCTTGGCTTTGAGAGGGAGATGAGCAGCAGAACAAACAGGAGCGATGAGAAGCATCTTCAGAGCTCTGTCAAGGATTCCTGAATCTTTTGTTTAACTGAGAGGGCAAAGGAGATGGAGTAAAATGGTGGACCCCAGGCAGAGGAGGGACACTGGCAGGATTATGAAACAAGATGGTGCCTTTCACCACTGCAGCATCTGTTAGGTCCCTACTTGGCTGGAAGCAACAAAAAGCCATATTACCAAAGGCATACGGAAGTGTTATTCTCCTATGCAGCAAATGTAAGTGCACGAATACATGTCTGAATCCACATAAAAATGGACAAAACCTGTTATTAGCTGATAAAGTGCTGCTTTTGACCTATCTTTCTTGCAGAGGAAAACGAGAAGGCTCAGACTGCTTTTCCCTGTATATCAGACACCAGCCTCTAACAGAACAAGATGAACCAACAGGACCACAAAGAACTTGCAAGAGCCCCAGGCCCTGCCATGTGGGCTCAGATTGCTAAGCCCTGCAGCACTGCTGCTGTGAGTGCTGCCTTCATGGGTTACTGCCCTGAACCCCTCCAGAATACAGATAGAATGGATGAAGTCTATACTGCTTCTTTCCATACCACAACTACACACAGTGGTCATTCCACGTCTCGGTGGATCTCCCTGCTGCAATGCCACCTCTCTCCCAAGCGCAAAGCCTGAAACCTCTCCGGGCAGGTTTTCCTTCATTAATCATCAGGCAGACGTTTCTTTTTTTTTTTCCTCTGTTTCTTTTTCCATCTCTGAGCTGCAAAGTTTCCTGCCAACTTTCTTCTTGGTGTGAATTTCTACAACAGAGCAAAATAACTTCTGAAAATAGACACGTACACTCGAAAGCCTGACACACCCTATATGGAGCCTGTGAGTGGCACAACCATAATCCAAGACATTATCAAGACACAAGGGTATGCTAGCAGCATTTGATTAAAGTTCTGAGCAAGTCAGCCCTAAGAGAAGAAAGTAAATGGGAACTCAGTAAATGCTGCTGCACAGAACCCCTGGCTCTTTTCATCACTCGGAGGCATTTGAATTTGTATTGCTTATGGCAACCCTAGGTTGGGCAGGTTGTTCTGATGCAGCTGGCATGCTCAGAGTCCCTGTGAAAAAAGAAATGCATGGAAATGGCCAATCTGCCGTGACTTCCTGATAATGACACTGCATGCAAAGCCTATGGGAATAAAAGCCAGTAGTCTCATGATACACTTCTGAGCTCTGCCTGTCATTAACAAGGGTGGGTTTTTCAGAGTGAAATTCTCCCGGGCCAAATAACAGGAGACCGATAAATAAAGCTTGTCAACTGCCCTTTCTGACTCACTCTCTCCTGCTGGAAGGATGACTCACTGTCATGTGTGCAAGGCTGCCAGGTCTTGCTTACATGCTTAAACAGGTATGGGGTGTCTGTGTTAGACATCCATTGCCTCAGAAAAAGCAGAGCTCAGCCCTGAGAAGGTAACCCTGGAAAGGACTCTGCTGACTAAAGGACCTGAACTTCAAAGTATTTCTCAATCCTTTCTAGAAAGTTCAAGGCTGTTGTTAGATGGCCCAAAGCCATCACTGAGGACTTGGCTTACTATCACAGTGTCTTAAAAACAGAACTCACTAGGACCATTGGGTTTTACTCAGAGTGTGCCATACAGCATGATACAGATGCAGACAAAGATAACTGAGACCAAGCCAAGGCGTCCTAAAGCAGAAACTGAAAGACTTCTCCCAACACCATGAGAAGGAAGCTATGAAGTAGACTCCCTTAGCTCCAGGTATTGGCCAACATCTTGCTGCATCATTCAGTAGAGAAACCATGTTGCTGCAGGGCAGTGATAGCACAATTGCCTCTTGCATGTCCAGCCAGCTATGCACCGTCCAGGAGTAGTTTGTGCCGCTGGGAGAGAGAGTTGCACATGCTGTTGCCCAACCAGACTCCCAGGAAACCTGCAAGCAAAGCACCACTTGAAGGTCTTGCCACCAATTTTATGATCATAAGAGCACTAACCTGTCTGCCCAATGTGAACGCAAATGTAAAACTTGGAAAGTTAATTCTGAGTAAACTTCACATGAAGATTCCTCTTTGCTAACTCTTCTCACAGTGAGTCATAAATTAGGCTACCAAATTAGGCTACAAAATACTAGAACTAAATGAGAGGTGATGGAAATTAAAAAAGGAGTAAACAATATATCAAAGATTCAAGAGTAAGTTCCTTTAAAAGGACAGTTTAAGGAACTTTAGGCCATAGTAAGTCATGTCTCCTGGTTACTTTGCTAATCCTTTAAAAAAAGAAGTCTGTCATTAAAATCAATGACCATATTCATCTGCAGGTGTCAAAGCCCTTCCCAAAATAAGTCAGTAAAATAATTTCTCAGAAACGGAGAGAAGGCGGCATTCAGATGAAAGAGGAATAGTGACAGACCAGGAATTACAGTCCAGGTCTTCAGTCTCCCATGCAGATGCTTGTGCATTAAACTACCCCACCTCTGATAAATGATTTTGGCTTTTTAAGATGCAATTTCAAAATTATTTACTTAGCAACGTGAAACCATGCCACTCAACTTCAGCTAGTTGTTCTGGTTACGATCACCTTCTGCTGTTTGCTCTTGAGAATACAGCACTCTCTCTACTAAGCCTTTCTGAGGGCTTCACAGAGCTGATAAATTCAGATCTTTTGTCAGGACAAAGGAATGAGTCCTCAGTTTTTCTTGTTCTTCTCTTTGTTCTTGGTCTTGTTCTTGTTCTTCCTCTTCCATTGTCCCATCAGACTGGAGCAAAAAGGAATTTAACTCACTACAGTGAGCTCCAATGATGCCCACCCTGTTAGAAAACATGGTGTTAATAAGTTTGACATGACAAAGCAGAGGAAAACAGGAGAAAGGGAGAACAACTTGCAGAGTTTCCCAATAAAAACCAGCAAAGAAAGTTGCCTCCTTTAGCTGGCCTGTGAATAACACAGTCTGCAGAGATTATCTTCTCTGCTCCAGGGACAAAGAACCACATACACACACAGCACCTCACACATTATGTCACGTTTCTGCCTGGAGTGTGCGTGCACACAATACAAAATGTGTATGTCCAAGCGAAACTGAGCACTGCCTCAGAAGGTTGGCCCTATTGCACATCAATTACTGTGCAGAAGTTATAAAAACTCAGCAGGCACCCAGTTTTGAAAGTGCTCACGAAGCAATTACACGTGCATCTGTAGCAAGCTTCATTTTTTGGGAAATATTGGATTCACCAGTCTTATGTTGTAGATAGGTCTGAAGATTTTGTGTGTATGGTGCATTTTTTAGGTTGCCAGAAGTCTGAAAGATCCAGAAAACGAAGGCAACAAATGGATGGAGGGAAAAGTAGCATTCCTCCTATATGGCACAATCAGGCTTGAAATTTTTTGTTTTTATCCTAATCATTGGAAAAGGTTCTATTTCTATTGGCTTTCCCAGTAATACTTCCCAGTTAACAAAGCAGTAGGATGGACAGTAGTTGCCTGTTCCCATAGGCAAATTCCCAGTCATAGAATCACAGAGTTGTCCAACGGTCCTTCTCTCAACGAGGAAGACTTAGCTGTCTGGCAGACTCTCTAATAGCACTGCCAAATCTATTTATGCCAAGAAATATCGCTTACTTGGTAGTGAGCAACTGTGAGAAGTCTGGTAGGATGTCACACGAGCAGGGCTGTGGGTCTCTGCCCCGACAGTAGTGGCTCTGGGAGCAGTACTGAGCGCTCTCCTTTGGTATGGGCAGCAGTGTGCTGAGCACAGGTGAGTGCTGGTAAACCATGCTGTTTATGGATGGATGCTTGGCACTGACTTGTCTTGAAAGAAAACAGAGATGTTATCTTAGTGTATTCGGACTGGACAGGTCACCTAAGGGCTCATCAGTATGTCAAATGAGTACCTCTGACGTGGTAATCTCACTGCATTTGCATCAGCAGTCTGCAAAGAAACATGGTTCCTGTCTCTTAAGGCAAGATTGAACATGTCAGAGCAAAGGAGCCTGCCGATTTCTTCCCGAATCACTTGGAAGTGCTTCCGTCTGAACACAAGCCAAGTCACGTAGCTGCAGAAGTTGTAGAAGCCCTAAATTGAAAACATGGATCCCATTTTCACTGGGAAAAGGTTCAGAACCCCACCGTGTCCTACAGAGCAGGTTGGCATGACTGCACTAAAAGCCAGCAACAAGTCTGACATCAAACCTCACCAGTGAAGATCTGAAAGTACCATTTTCTTTAAAGGTGCAGAGAGAGATGAGGCTAGAAACACAGCTCAGAGGGATCTCACCTTGCGGAATCTGGTCAATTGAGTTTAGCTTCATTGCTAGGAACTATGAAATGAACTGAGGATCACCACCCAGTTTCCTTCCATAATCAATGGAAAGAGACTGGTGTGATGAGTCATTCTGCAGAGGTTCTTATCACACTCATTTGTCCCAAGAGGCAACAGTTCATCCCTGGCTGAGCTTCTCCTTGTCTGCATGACTGTCAGAGTAGCCTGAGGGCTTAGGATGATGGGACAGCTATTGTTTGGGCAACTGGAGTTAGACAAGATGATTCCCACCCTAAATGACAGCATTTTGATCACAGAAAATATTACTAACAAATACGAACTCATTGCATCTTACCTTCATGTATCTGCTTGCTGATTAAATAGGATTGTCTAGGTTATCACACCATGTTAACACTCGTGATTCCTGGCACCAGCTGAACCAACACCCAGAAAATCAAACCTCTACTGAGGTTCCTGAAAAGATGGTATCACTGGAACTACGGTGTACCCTTGAAATTCAATCCACAGTCCTCCTGTTTGAAGGAAAGTCTGTACATTTTGAGAAGTATAAAATATGATTTTGGCCCTAGTGTTTTATATTAATTTATCAAAGCCCTGCTACGCAGAGAGGCTCAAATTCCTCATTGGGCTGGATATAGCAGGCCAGAAGAGCTTACTGCCATCTAAAAATGTTGCCAAGTACAATGGAAATGAAAGAAGGCTGTGAAAGAAAAAATCATGAGGTCATTGGCAAGAAACCAACAGACCAGGCCTCCCAGGGGGATCTCAGTCTGTGATAGGAACTGCCTTGGCTCTGACAGTCACAGCAGGACTGAAAACCTGCACTGCAGGGCACAGGGGTGATATTTAGGCACTGCAATCTAAGCCCAAGAAGTTAAATTTTACTGAAGGTACTCTGCCGTGCAAGCAAACCACTGGGAAGACCAAAACGAAAGCAGCAGGTTGTCTGCACCATTTGAACGTGCAAGGGAGAGACACGGTCTGGGCTGACACTCAGTCAAAATCTCCATTTTTCTCTCTATCTTTCTTACCTCAAAGAAGTTCCGATCTTTCTGCAAAGATGTTTTTCTCCTAAAGCAGTGAAAAAGAGCACAAAATTAATAGCAGCCATCATCCTTTCAGTCCTCCTAACACAGCACTGAACACGATTCACGAGGCTACTGCCAAGCTGGCATTTCACCACAGCAGTAAGTTGCTGCTGGTGAATCCTCATTACGAGCGTGCAGAGACCCACTGTCTAAGAGAACAACAGGACTTCTGCATTGCGTCAGAAGTAGAAAATGCAAAATACTGTATGGCTCATTTAATTAAATCCAACAAACAAAGCTGGATGTGAACAGCAGGCGAGGCTCCCCACTATGCTATGTAAACTGAACCCTCTGCTTGGGCCTCTCAAAAATGGCCAGGACTGATCTAACCCAGTTCCCATTGAAGCAAACAGAAAACTCTTCCTGACATCGCTGGTAGCAGAGCTACCAAGAGTACAAAGCCAGGCCAACGTTGAGACAATATACTTCGAAAAACAGAAGGGAAAACCCTGATGCATTTCCAAGAGGAAATGTAAAACATGTACAAAAATGACAAAGTGCACTTTGTTAAAGTGCAGTTTGCCCAGTGGAAGCTTAAGAGATATTCACACCACCCACTTGTGCCTGGGGATTCTCATGGAAAGACAAATGACTGTCCATCACGGAAACAGCCATCAAAGCGGGGGGTGATGCACACATCCCAAAAGCCACTCCATTCTCCTGAAGCTAGCACAGCTCATCCCTGTGTAAGGGAAAGCAAGTTTGCCAGCTTTCAGATCTCCACAGATCTGGCTCCACTCCGCCAGATACAAGTGAAATCCTGCCTCTGTGCCAACTCACCAACTCCTGAAATGTCCCTTACCTTCCTGATGGCATCAACTGTTCCACACCCCTGGAGCACACCCAGCTGCCATCACCCCAGAAACACTGCAGACCACGAAGGTAACACCTTTCAGTCCCGTATCTCTATTTACAATTTCCTAACTTTCACTGATAGGTATATTGAGCAGGAGGACCATGCATCTCCCTGCCTAGCCCTCACCAGTCATACCTCTCCTGATGCTTCAGGTGAGAACCCAAACTCCCTTGTTGCGCAAGGGAAAAGAAACCTGAATCTTCAAGCATGGCATGGCCATTGGTTCAAGCAGATCTCCCAGATAACTTCAGTGCTTTCGATTCCTTATGAATTCTGGAAAAGCACAATATTTTGTCTTCAGAATACCCGAGCAGAGGAACATCATGCAACCCCAGCTTCTTAAACCTTAATGTAAAACTCTGCTTTGCCTTTCAGCATTAGATAGCTCATGCGGTGTCTTAGAATCACTTCCCAGTTTAGCAGAGGAACCTATACAGAGGCCAGCAACAGAAACTAACACCAATAATTAAAATCAAATAGGGGGTCTCCACCCTTCTTTCCCCCAATGCTTTATTCCCTCAGATAAGGTATTAGGCTAAGAGACCTGCTTGAAATAAAGCTTCCTAAGATAAGCATTGAACTAGAAGGTATCTCCCATGTCTAGGGCACAGTTGCTAATTACCTAGGGAAATACAGAAAGGGTTAGGAAAACATCAAACTTGCATTGAGATTCAGGACAGGATTTGCAAGAAACACGTGAAGGAGTGAGCAAAGAACATCATGACTTCTAGAAATACAGGAACAGTGCTTTCTTGGAGCTACCAGGGTGACAGAAGGAGCTCATGCATGGAAGACGACATCAGCACAGCTGAGGTAAGCATGGGGTTTGGATCTAAGAAGATAATGGCTTCAGATATCTACAGGAACTACTGTTCTGTGCACATGGGGTAACGCTTCGTGTGCTTTAGCAGCTCCCTCAACTACAGCTGTGACTCTAGGTTCACGGATCAAGTCAGCTTCAGGGTTTGTAAGGGCTGACTCTGTTTGTGCCATTGATGCCTGCTGCTTTGGGAACGCTTTGTATTTTTCCCATTATGACAAATGCCCATAAGGAAGCTGGCACCACAAAAAGGTTGCGCAACCCCCATCAACTTAAAAGGAGAAAGCCAGACACACCTATTCCTTCCTCAGCGTTGGAGGCACAAAAGAACTAATGCTAACACACAAATAACAGGTCTGGAGGGACTCCCTCAAATTCCAGTCTGGGAGGATATCAAACTAAGGTTCTAATGCTGCAGTTTACAATTCATACAGATGGTTACAATGAGGATGTCCTCCATCTAATCTTCTTTCTTTAAAATATTCAGAGAAAGACTTCACATGGAAGATCAATAATTGCATATGAATACACGGACATTTGGCGTATCTGGAAGGAAAAACAGTTTCCCAACATAGCATAACATTTCTGTAATATGTTGCTATGGTGAATTACCAGAAGAAGCAAAAGCTTCAACACCATGGATGGGTTATAACCAAATATCATAAAACTAGGAGTTATAAATTACCAATAGTTTCTCAGCTTTTAAATCAAACATTTTTCAAGTTAAAAAAAAAATATATATCAAAAGTAACCCTTGCCACAGTTTCCATTTTGACAAAGGACATTTTCTATCCCAAAGTATGTGCACTGAGAAAATTCCTAATCTGCTTTTACAATTGAGAGTCTTAATCAGTTCTGTCCCTTAGCTCCTGTTTTTGGCAGTTCATGTAATGATGATCTGGGAGGCTCCAGATAACATTTAAGGCTAAACTGAGTCAGCTTGGAAGGGTTTATATTTATGTAATTGCTGCATGGTATGAGAAGTGCTGTGTGTTGTGACATGCTCAGCATTAGCCTAACTCTGAAGTCCGCTGGAGTCAGCTACCACCACCCTGCTATGAGTAACTCTGGTCTCTCTTCATGCAACACCTTACACTGCAAATGTGTTAAGACACAGCCCTTTTCTGGCTCTCTGTGTTTTTACAGCCCAGACATCAGCGTCCCAAGCCACTGCCAGTTTCTAACCCCGACTGTGATGGAAATACTAAAGAAGACAGTTTCCTATTTCAGCTCTCTGCTCTCATTCCCATGCCGTTGGGTTTGGTTCTCTCTCTTTGTGTGTGTTTGCCACTAGACCTCTTTTCTCAATCCTGCATATTGCTGTCCACCAGACAATACAATGAGTAAACAGGCAGCAGAGCTAACCAGCTGGGTATGCAGCACAGGCTGTTCTATCCAGCTGCATCCAGTCCTCGGATTCAAGCTGCTTTTCTGCACTCATACTGGGTCTCATAAGTGCAGGCATTAGGGCCACCCAATAGAAACAGTGAATGCTGTCGTGATGTTCCCTGTCCAGCCAACAGGAAGGTTAATGGGATGCTCTACTCAGCAGAAATCTAGAAGCAGGAATTTGGTACACAACACCACTGCCAGGAATACCCTGTGAAATACCAATGTGCCAGGATACAGAAAGAATGTGCTGTTCAATTTCGGGATCCACTGATTTGTGACATGGGAGCACACTAAAATGAAAGCCCTACTGGAACAGCAGTCTCCAGTTCCCCTTTACTTCCACCCTGTACCTTCCCCTCTTGACTAGGAGGAAATCCAGGTTCCTCCAATTGCAGACAACAGTAAGGCTGCCAGAAGCCATGTTGCAGAAAGGCAGGAGAAGGATTGTGACTCCTAGGGAGGACTGGCAGCAGTTTCACAGCAACTGATATTGGAGAAATGTGCCTGAAACTGCTCTGAGAAGATCTCAACCAGTCTAATCTCAAGAAGATCTCTACCAGTCTAATCTATCTTCCCTGCTTCCTTACTCTTCTAACACCCATAGTTCCCAAGCACAACCTTTTCTTGTCTCTAGTCCCTTCATTTGCTGCTCTTCAGGAGCATGTTCTCCTGCACTCACTAACAGTCTTAGGCTCTCTGAGTTGGTATAAACAGAAACTTACGCAGGTATCAATGGCAACCAGCAAGCACACAACTATTTTCTTTCAAGGTGTAGTCAAAATGGCAGGGGTGAGATGTGTGGTTGGCCTTGCTTTTTGCCCTGCTGACTTTCACACTGAACCCAACAAAGTTTCCTGCTCTGTATATCTAGCAAGGCTTCCGCATACCAGGGCTAGAATTTCACCATCTGGTATCCAGAACGCTGCTACAACTTGTTGTGTCAAATCAGTTGGCAACAGCTCATCAGAAACACTTCTGGAGCTAGTTACTAGCTAGAACCGCAGGGAGATCAGTGCACATCTGTATCTCATAGAATCATAAAGGTTGGAAAGACTACTGAGATCATCCAGTCCAACCATCTGCCCATGCCTGTGACCACTCTAGGCCAAGTCACTCAGTGCAACATTTATCCTTTTCTTGAAAACTTTGAGGAACAGCAACTCCCTTCCTTCCCAGGCAGCCTGTTCCAATACCTCACCAGACCTCATCGTCCTCTCGTAACCCTTAGACTGACAAGAAGCACGGCCTTGAGCCTTCACTGGTATCACTCAAAAGAGGCCTTGGGCTGCTGCGGCCCTTGACTTGTCAAGGAAAATCATTTCTTGGCTTACTTTCGACGAGATGTGTGACTCTTCTCGGCTATGCCTCTCTCAAGAACAAAGTTACTGTAAACTTTGGCAAGGTAAATCTTGGCCACTGCTAACTTTGCCAACACATCATCCATTGCTTTATTTTCCAGAAAAATCACAGACCTGTTTAAAAGAAAAACAAAAAAGAAAAAAAAAAATAAAATTAGGTAGGGATGCTAGAAAGAATGACAGTTCCTGAGAAGTAATCATGTCTTTCGGGAACACAAGCCAACACACCACATGACAACACCTTCACGTTGCATCAAGGCCAAGCTCAGGAGCTCCCAGCACAGCTCCGCAGCACTGCAGGGACTGCCAGGCCTGGTGCTTGGACTCAGACAGCCTCTTTTGCCCTACAGAACTTGCAGGCTCCACGCCTGCAGCTTTTTAGGTTGCTGTCTTTGATCTCACATAGCTTATGAACCCTTTTCACAGCCTACATGAAAGCCCTAGAGGTGCACAGGGATGTCTCCAGGCACAGACTCTGCAATTGAGCAGCCTGGAGCAGAGGGGTTGGCTCATTCAGAGACACCACTTACTCCTCTTCAGAAAGGCACACAAAGCACTTTTGGGATGGCCTCTAAATAGGAATGGCTGACCCCACAAGCCTGTATTTTAAACCACTTCAGATCAAACGCTAAGGAAATGCCAAGCCAAAGAGCTTTCTATTTCCCCTGTAATCCACCCAGCTGTCTCCTAGAACTGGGAGCGCTGCAGGCCTAAAAGTTGCCAGCCTCCTTCCACTCTGGGGAAAGCTGTTTTATCTGTCCCTGATGGCCTCCAGCTGTAAAGCTTCCCACACAACCCACCTTTAATAATTAGGACAATTACTCCAGGCTTCTCAAGGATAATTGCTGATAAAATTCAGCAGATTCTCCTTAAAAGACATGAAAGAAAGTAAGGGGGGAAAAAAATGCAGGACAGATATAATAGTCTGTGTTCCATTCATGTTTCATTCACCACTGTTTAGCTTTTGTTCTTAGTTGCATATTTCAGAGGTGAATACTCTCAGGCTGTCTCCAGCAGGGCAATGCTTCACGCCTGCTGCTTTGGAAAACTGGTTGGTTGCTTTTGAAGTTGGTTACAAGATCTTCCTGAACCTAAAATAAGCCAGGCAAACCTCAAGCTTAGATTTACAAAGAATCGGCGTAGCATCAAGAGAAGATAAGGTCACAAGGAGTTTCAGACATCTAGATTCATACTGGTTTACTCCTACAGGAACTCCTTCTGACATAAGAAAATACAGTGTGCAAAAGCAATGCCTTCTTAAGGATGGTCTTAGACAAGGATGGTCTTCTGCTTCGGGAGGTTAGCACACACAAGGTCTGTAAGAGCAGCTCAAGAACTACACAGACATTGGATGTGTCTGCTGTGTGGGAACATCAGGCTGCTAAAGGAGTAGGCAGGTCATCAAGCCCAGTCTTCAAGTAACCTGTCTGTCAGTTTAACTCTGAGCAAATTATAGGTGTCACAAACCAGACGCATGGAGGGGTACCAGCATGTCCTGCCTCCAGTCTGTCTCTGCCTGTGGCATATAGCCAGTACTACACAGGAAAGCAAAAAGCCTCTGAAATTAAATTACATCAAGAAGGAAGGGGAGGGGTTTTTCTTCATGAACAGACAACTTGGAACAGCCCTGAGCATGGGATTTATGTGGGATGGGTACAGGAAAGCAAATGGCTGTGCAGTTTTCCTTCACATCCTCTCAAATACATAAGCATATCACATACCAAAGGATTCTTATCAGAAGTGTAATTTTCTGTTATTATGATTCTATTATATGGTTATAAAACCCCTTCCATGAGCTCACAGAGATCCATCTTCAGAAAAAAAAGTACTTTTCTCCCTTGTCCCCACTACTTCCTACTAGAAGACTACTCCAGAACTTTACTGCACAGAAGGAAGAAGGCAGTGCTTCTTACTTTTGATTTGAAATACAACATAGACTAAGTTCAGAATTAGACCAGGTAGATAAGGGAGGAAATAGGAAGTCTTGGACACAGCGAAGCTGCAGTGTCAGAAAGTTCTTCATGCCTGCTCCTCCATGTCAGCTTAGGTGCAAGAACAATTAAGGATAAACTTCAACATTAAGTAAGATCTAAATATGCCTTTTGTAATTTTATTTTTCTTCTTTGTATTTATGCTTTGATAGATCAATATCCTGACTTTTGCATGGTAAATGTCTCTTCTTTGACCTTCTCTGATGTTACACTACATGCAAGCAATCCTGGCAAGGAAGCCACTTCCCTTCAGGGGAGGAAATGAATCTCAACATAGCAGTATTGCAAATATCCCTTTGGGAAGCTCAGAGCTCCTACATGCTTCCCACAGAAAGACAGCAGTCACTCTGGGAGCACTGCACGCCACAACACAGCAACAAGTGTCTTCTGGCAGAGATTATCCAGTGCTTATAGCTGGTAGCTACTAGTCACAGTCCCCCTGACCCAAGAAATAGAAACCCATGTTACAATAGGTCCAAACTCCTCTTTGTTTGAGTCTGCTTCTGTATTTTCCATACCAGCTGATGACATGAGCCATGCTGAGATGTCATGGCCAAGGCAGGGTCTTCTTCATCCTCATGGACCTAAGACTTTTGTGTATGAAATTATGTTGATGATTTTCTTTATGTATGAATTATTCTTTGCACAATGAGAGAAACACCTGGCAATCTATGGAAATGGAATGAATTGCTCAAGACCAGCAATCCTCCAACCATCTCTTCTTCAGATAAATCAGCCCCTCTTTATATAAGCCTTCATTACTTGTGAAGTAAACAATTTTGAGTGTTTTAATGAATTAATCAATCAATTCTCCAAGATTATCAAAGAGTCCAGCAAATCATTAAAGTTTATTATAATTATGGTTTGTAGCTCTGTAACACTCCCACCCAAGGCACATAACCCTATAACATAGCAGCTCCTCAACTGTTCCTCTGGCATCCCCACTTCCAACTTTGCAAGGCAGCAAATGTGGTCACACACCCTTACTTGGGAACTGCTTGCCTAGCAGATATTTCTCATGTTGTAACACGTTTGTAGCACTGAAGAGGCATCTGAACCTGCTTTGCATAGTTAGAAATGAGTTCAATGTGACCCACGGCACAAATTAACACCCAGCAAACTCAGCTGTGCTTTGTGGGTGCTTCTGCAAGCAAAAAGGACTGGATGCTAATGCTGCTACTGGGAAATGTGATTTGAGGGATGGTGATTTGATCCAGGGCACACAAAGGTTTGGGTCATAGTAATGACTAGTTCAGATGTCCTGGGAAAGCACAGAAGCCAAAGGCGTAAGAGGTGTAACTGAGAGGTTTTTCTCCTTATATTTCCATATAGCAACCAGGCCAACATGCAGTTTGTGCTCAAGCAATAGTCCTTGCTCACATGCAGAATCCCACTGAGCCCACTGTAAAAACTTTCCTATGAGTTTGGATTTATTAGGGCAAATTCTGGGTACTTACACCCCTGACGTCCTATACTCACAAAATCAAGGATTGGGTTTTCTTTTCCAAGGCAATTTTTTCCAGGTAAAAAGACATGTAGAAAAGCAGGGCCATGAGGAACTCATCCAGTTTCTTATTCCTAAATAAAAGGTAGAAATGTCACTGGTAAGTCTGCAGCACCAGATTATTACAAAAAACAGCAAAGTCTTTGCTCAAGGGCCTGCACTATATTGAGCAACCCTCATGAGGTTGAGAGCCATTCAGAGCGAGCACTCCATCCCACAGTAAGACTTCGGAGGCCAAGAAGCACACTGAGCCACGGACTGAATTAGATATTACCACATTTACATCCTCCAAGCATGTTTTGTGCACGAAGCATGCTGAAAGAGCAGCATTCTCCTTCAAAGAAAACAGGGGTAACTAAGATTCCCCTCCCCTTCCCAAAGGACAGTATGGCTGAGACTCAAAATATACAGGTACATTCTTCAAACAAAGGCAGTGCAGGCACTGCCTAGCCCTGGTGATCTCAGGGGTACACCCTTAAGACAGTGCTCTGCCAACTGCCTCCTTGCTTTTAGCATACAGGGAAGTAATGCTGATAAATACAGCAGCAACCAATGAGCTCTGCATTCTGGCTGGAACAGCAGCAGCACAAGCAGGCAGCCTGGATGCCCTGTTGTGTGAGGCCCTCCTGGTGCAGGCAGCGTGACAGATGCTTTGCCAAACACTGAATTTAACTTAGGCTAAGATGAATAACGGTGTTTGGATTTTTAGGCCCAAGGCCTTGGCTTCCTTTAGCTAACAGAGTAGAATGCTTTCAAGCAAATGGTAGGATTATTTTTCTGCACATCAAGGAGAAAATGTATTTGCTTCCCATTAACCACCAGAGAAGAGATTTGAAACTTCTCACAGGATAGTGCCTCTGTTTCCTGATACACACACGATTCTCAAAACAGATTCTAAATGACATACCCCATAACTGCTGCAAATGGTAGCATGCGATGTGACTCATTTTCTTCTCTCAAAAGGAAAGCAAGATCTGAAAACAGAGCAAAAAAAATAATAGCTTCTCCAAGAATTGCTCAACAGCAGTAGAAATACTTCTATGGGCAATGCCTTGCTGATGCAGTAGACCAACAATTACTCACATTTGACATCATCCAGTGTGACATATTCATGTTTTATCCACTTTGACAGCTTATGAATTTTTTCCTTGTTGTCAGCAAGCCTTTTTTCAGGGACTGTAGCACTGCATTCATCTTGGAAAATGCTAGCAGTTGACCAATATGTAGTATTTAAAGACATTGTTAATTCCAGTCACAGAACAGTCACGTTATCTACCTGGTATGTACAGCCTTTATTGCATGCAGTTTCACAAAGCTGGGCAGTTAAGTGTGTTTGGCAGATACCCCAAAATAACTTTCAACTATTATAACCACAAAGCAGGCCGGGAATGTTGGGAGAAATAGGACATGTCACCTCCAAGGTTGTTCTGAGTTTGCCCTTTTAGTTGCTAATATAATAAATTGCGACTATATTATTTAGATCAAAGATGTTTTAAGTAATGGATGAAAGTCAGCCACACCACATTGTGAATTTATAAAATTAATAATAATACTTTAATCTTTGAAGTGCCTCACAAAGGTGAATTAATTACCTCACAATACTCTTTAGAGTAGATGAGAATTCTTACCTCATTCTGAGAGACCTGAACGCCTTTACCAAACTCACAGCAGGCTACTGCCTGAGCTGGCATTCAGCACGGGGCATGTCTGGCCCTGCTTCTCTGCTCAGACCACTTATCCACCCTGCTGAAATGACAGGTGGCTCCTGCTTCACCTGTTGTGTTCAGACACGATCCTCCTACAAGTGATGAAATATTCCACCCTAATAATCGCGTTCCTTCTTGAGCTAGCTCAGTGGAGTTGAACTACCTCTTTAATGTCTTGACACATATTTCCTGAAAGTGAGCGTTTTCTCCTTCGTTAAGGCCTTCCTCAGCTGCTGGACTGGAGCTGGAGTGTGAGAATGCAGTAGTATGAATTTACACTTCTAACAGCAGTGCAAAGAGGTCAACTCGCCACGATACAAAAACACATGTATTTCATCTTCTAATTGACACAAAGAAAATAACTGGGTTGTAGTGAGGGCCACATGAGACACTGATTTCAAGAATGCAGAAGCACAGAATAAGCAAAGGTTCTTCTGCTGTCTCCTGCATCACAGAAACCCTTCAAATCATCTGTATCTCAAGTGGCTTTGCCATCTTGATCCTAACAACATCAATGAATAGGAACCTTCTTTTAATTTCCATCTTAACCATATTATGTTAATGTACATATATGCACCTGACCTTCAGGTCCACTAATACTTTGTGTAGGAAAATAGAAGAGGGTTTTGTCTCTGGAATGATGTATTTTAAATGCAAAATGTAAAAATTTTTTGGGGGACTACAAATGGCAGAGGCAGCAAACATGGCTGGGGAATTTATTCCTGCCCCAGAGAGCACCACGCAGAGCCAGCTGCATTCTGAAAACCATGAGACAAGTTTGCTGGAGCTGCTGAGACTCAGACCATGAAAGGCACCTGCATCAGCCTGTGGTCAAGGAACAAGTGAGTAGCCCAGCTCTACTATGACCAAGGCGTGGGAGCTGCCAGTATGGCAGCAGGAACCACCCTGCCTGCCCTGAGCTTGGGAAGGGAAGAGGGGAGGATGTAGCTTTTCCCCAGTCGTTAAATGTATGGAAGTATTTCAGCCAGGTAAAGTCTTGCTCCTCAGCTGCCACAGAAATGCAAAGCGCAGGTACGTGCAATTTCTCTCCTGCAGAACTCTGGTTTCCCAAAAGGTTTGCAGTCCTGCAGTGCTCACTGCCATGCATCAGCCTGTGGACCTCCATCCCTTGATGCCAGGGAAGCAACTTGGCCCTTGCTGTCAGCACTGCTGCTCCAGCACATGGTTTCAGGCACACGGCAGGACTTGCACACACTTTCAGCAATTGAAGTAGATTCATCTTGAGAGCAGTACAGAGTAAATGCCTATTTCTGTTTTTCTCCATTAATGGGATAAATGTAATAGAATCATAGAATCGTGGAGGTTGGAAAAGACCACTAAAATCGTCTCATCCAACCATCAACCCATCACCACCATGCCCACTACACCATGTCCTTCTGCTGCATCTCCCCTCTTCTTGGAAACCTCCAGGGATGGTGACTCAGTGTCACAGAGTAACAATTACAAGCTCCAGACTCAAAGAAAAACATCTACAGAATCATAGGATCACCAGGATTGGAAAAGACCTCTAAGATCATTCAGTCAAACCATAATATATACATGTTTAAACATATAGATTTGTCCTGCAGTTCAGGCAAAACATTACATTCTGATTTTACCTTACATGGAGCTGCTGAACCTTAAGCCTGTGTAATTTGAAACTGAACATCATTTTTTTACCTTGCAAATTCAAGTGTGTTAGTGTCATCTTTCCAGTACCACACGCCTGAAGTTAGTTTTATCGTCTGCAAGAAAACAGCATGCAGGTTACGTGTCATAAGCATTGTGCCCTTTTTCTCAGCCCCAGCTCAGCAAAATATTTATAAGACAAGCACTGTGCATACTGTCCGTTGTATATCTTTCTTAAGTCTGCTTTTTACTCAGATGTTGACTGTGAATTAGCTAAACAGAAGATCTCTCAGATTAAAGGTTGCCAGCATAAGACAGAAAAAAACAGGCATCTGTCTTCTTTTATGTCTTTCAGATTGTGAATAAATCACCGAAAGTTGGCTAAAGAACATCAGTTCTTTGGTTGCTAGTGAATTAATAAAGGCTGAGAGATCAAATGTAGTTATGGATTAAACAAAGCATCAGTTTTATTTGTTTTTGATATTATTTATGTAATTGCAATGACTAAGCAGCAGCAGAAAGGAAGCCTTTGTTTAAAAATGGGATGGGCTGTGCACTTTGCTGATCTTCTGAGAACTTTAAATAAACACCAGAGAGAATCTTCAGGGAACGCTGAAGCAAACTGCCAGAGACAGGATTTTACAGTATCCATACAAAACCAAACCCCCCCATGGATTAGTCCCCTTCTTAACTAACAAGAAAGGCTTGCAAATCCTTAGCTGGTACTCGCAGGTCGCCTTTCAAGTAAAATGCATCCTGTTGCTGAAGTCCTTCTGCCTACAGAAGGGTGAATCAGGTGAAACACGAAGGCTTTCAGTGACTTTTTGCCTGGTGCCATTCCGACAGCGACAAGACTCCCCGATTCTTGCTCAATTTAATTTGGTAGTAGAACACCAAAGTAAGTTCATGTCAGCAGCCAACAGTGCAGTGGTTAGACTGTGGAGATGAATATTAGGAAACAGTGGCTCTAATCCTTTGACAAAGAGCAGTTACTTAAACTTGTTGGTCCCAGTCTTCAGCTCCAGCTTTCTAATACTGGCTTACAATTTTCAGATGAAAATGACCATGCAAATGCAATACCTTTGTGTTACACACAAGGGAATATGAACTCGTGGAGGAAAAATGGAAAGCAGGGTGGCTTGGCAGAGCAACACCTACCACAGCCACACAGGCAGGAGGGAACACCAGGCCTGTATCTTTAAAACACAGCTCAGTGCTCACTGATTTGGCTGAAGGATGGTGCCATGGCTGCCCCACAACCCATGGAGTTCACTGCAGCTCCCAGACCTGCTACGGAGCCAGACACAGGCAGCAGCAACATCGAGCCAGCAAAGGGACTCACCGAGGTCATGGAGCCTGTCTGCAGCATGGCTGGGCGCTCAGGTGGCCCTGTTTACAGCAGTGTCCTGGAAACAGCCAGCTGTCCCCTAGGAGCTGCGGAACCCAGCACGCAAAGTCTCCTCCAGCTTGGGGACTTGTGGCCCATGCACTCTGCTCCTTCCCACCTCTGCCCAACAGCCTCCCTGGGAATCTTCTTTGCTGAAACAAGGAAAATAAGTGTTTTCTGTGCAGTAAATAACTCAGTGTCACTCATTTGGGCCTTGCTCTCATTTCCCTCTGAGGGTAGGAAGCTGCAGAGGTGCTCCTAGTCACTGACACAAGATGAGAAGCAGTTCACCCCCCATACGGACACTGTTGTCTGTACAACACTCTCTGTGTTAAACACATTTTAGCTTGAGATTTTTGAGATATCAGAGTATATCTACAAAGTCACAAGTCTCCTGTGACATGTCCCAAATCTCTGTGCAAACAGTCAGCTCATGGTTTGTGAGTTCCCCTGGAGATAATTCCCATAGGCTCAGGCAGGTGGGTTTGAGGGAGGATTTATGATGTTTGGGATGCTTTGAAGCATTGCTGTGCAAGCAGAAAATCTCTCATATAGGTAATTCACAGTGGAACAGCATCATTGTGTACACCTGGTACTGCTTGGATTGCACCCCAAACCAATACAGGTTTTGTTGAACAAAAGCACTCCCTGCCAGTAGAAGTCAAGTCAAGAGAAGGATGAGATTTGGTGTTACATCTAAGCCAGCCTAATAGCTAATTGTTGATGGAAGAGGCATTCTTCCTCTCATCCAGCTTTTACCACCATTTATCTCTGTTGATTCTTTATCTTCTCCGTCCCCATAGCAAGGCAGTTCCTTAAACTGTCAAAACAGTAACCCAGCAAAAATAAATGCGATGCCTTCTGCTGAGTTAGCACTCCATATCAGTTCAGTGGTGGGTCAGAGAGGGGCCAAAAGCAATACAGATAAAGATGAAGCAATGGGGAGAGGATCACACCTTTCAGCAGATCCCTTCAGCTAAAAGGTGAAAAACAGCCACAGTTTAGAAAAATGCACTTTGAAGCTCTGAAAATACCTCATCTAAGACTTTTAGACAAGTCAGCTCAGAAAGGCAGAAAGAATATTGCCTGCTTTCAGCTCTTATAGATGTCCTCATTCATTTTTGCAGTATATCCTAATGATGGAAAATACTCCTGAAAGCAGCACTGCAATGTTTATGAGCACACGGAAGAGTACAGGGACAATCCAATGTAGGGAAATAAAATGTCCATGAAACAATCTGCTTGCTGTCCCTAACTTCCCCCCTATTTCCATAGCTGTCCAGATAATGCATCTGTTCTCCAGTAGGTATTCTTTAAAGGTTTATCCATGCTAATGAACTTAATCCAAGATAAACAAGAACCTCATATCACCCTGAAAATTCAGCTTTGACTTTGCTCTCTGCAGCTTCCTGCTATTGGTTGTTTTTTTTTTAACACACAATTGTGTATGTTTTGTTTCCAGTTGCTATTGCAGGCTGCCAAGTACATACCTACGACTTGGCAGCCAAGTTATACATCTAAGAGGATGAGAGAAGCAGGTCTGAGAGTGACCTCAGATCTCACCCCTGGCAGCCAGGCAGCACTACAGGAAGAGGGGACAGTGGAAGGTATAGAACTAATGGCTCACCAGTTGCCTGCTTGGTAGAGCAGGGCTGTCATCAGCCTCAGGAGACCATCAGCCCATCCTGGAGCCAGTAGGAGTCATGCCAAAAGAGATGCCACAAGTAAAGGACATGCTGGAGATTCCTGGGGTCTCCCGTGTTAGCATTCAAAGTGCAGGGGGGACAAACCTTCAGCTGTGCTGAGGGCGGAAGCAAATCGACACAAAAACCTCAGAGGAAAGATGGGAAAAACTACCTACAGGGAGAACAAGTGGGCCTGATTCAGGCACCAGGCTGTACTCTCCTTAATGAGCACTTGCTGGAGATCAGTTTGCCATGGCTATATAATGAGCTAAGGATGCAGAGCTGAGCACCAAACATCCCACCCAGGCTGACCATCCAACTGGATATCAGTCTGAGAGAAAAAGAAGAAGCCTGGCTTTGAGTTACAACGGAGTGCCTGCTGGATTCCTGCTTCTACTGCTGTAGAACTTGGGAGCTACAAAATGAGCGAGCCAGAAGATTACAGGAAGAGGAATTATGGTGTGATGGTTGAAGCCATTGAAGTTGATATAGGAAACTCATTTCCATATGGGCTTCAGTCACAAAATTCCAGGCAAATCACTTCAGCCCGCATTTAAGCCTAATGACCATTATTTGCATGATCTTTCCTTTCAGAACGAAGGGCCTTGGCTTCATGGAAGTATGAAATGCAGGACTAAGTACATACAGCTGTGGTCAAAGTCAATGGGAACTATACCTGAATGCATAATACCAAGCAGTCTGATAAAACAGTTGCTTGGCATTAACAGTGGAAGACCTCATAACAGGCAGATGGTGTTTGGCTTTTGCTGTTTTATCACCTGTGTCGCATCTCAGAGGTGAAAGCTAAATGGATGATGTTGGGAAACATTCACATGTGGTGGTGATGAGCTGCACAGGATGCTCCTTCAGAGCTGGAGCAGGACTGCACATAGTAAAAAAGGCAAGGCAAGCATTGGATTGGCACATATTACTCTCTTAGAGAGCACATCCTACGCACTGACCAAGCCTGGTGCCCTATAGGAAAAAATAAATAAATCTGTTACCATGTAATTAAAAACTGGGTTACAATGCATAAGCACAAAGAAAGCAAGAAATAGGATTGCTCACTCGGTCATAATTTCAGCACTTGCTACTTTCCAGTCTGACTTTGCAGCCTTAATGGGCTTTTTTAATATTGTTTCTTGTGATGTTTGTGTCCTTGTGTCTCAGTAGCTGAGAACATTCACATATATATCCAACCCTTGGGTCTGTCTAATGTTTAATTCAGATATCACACCTAGAAAAAAAACACATGCATAAACTCAGCAAAAGATCACTGACTCACTAGTCAGTCATTCACTTTTCTGCCTCCTTTTTCTTCTTGCTGTGCCAAGCCTGTCTTCCATAGCCCCTGTACTGATTTCCCCCTCTATTCCCAGGGCAGGTTAATGTCAGCCCTGGTTTCCTGGTAATGTCAGACTCTGCCGTGTGTGCTTTAGACACAAAAATACAGAATTCAATTCCACAGTAGGTAATACTTATTCCATGACTATGCCATTTACCTGCCAACTACTTTTACCTGCTCATTAAAAGCATGATTCTGTGTATGAATGGAACGATGTCCTTAGGCGTAACAGCATTAGCACTGGTGTGATTTTTCACATCAGATTTGTGCAAAATTGAAGCTCCTGGTTTTTTTGTTTTCAGCAATTTGCATTGCTTTCCTCTATCAACCCTGCAGCCTTCACTCTCATTCGTCAGATATCCAAAGCAAAACATGGTGAGAGTGCTTGTGTCTGCCACATGTCCTACAACACCAACACCAGTCTTATCCCAGGCTCAGAGCCCTGTGGCCCAGCTGCCTGCCATGTCCAGCGACATCCATGGACACAACCCTGCCAAAGGAGCTTGACAGTCAAAGGCAGAACCAGCTGCCAAAGCCAGAATGAAGTTCGAAGGGAAATCAGCGCACGATGACTGCCCAGCACAGCCTATGGGAATGCAGTCTGCACTTGGAATGCCAGAAAAACCAGCTGCACATTCCTCTAATGAAATCCTCATGCAATTACTCCCTCCACACAGTTTATCAGATGAGATTACTGAACATTAGCACTTGTCAGCTGTTTTCACGCAACTAGACGTTGGCCTCGTGCTCCTAACAATCTACCTTTTGTTATTAACACGCCTCTTACAGAAAGGAAGAAGTATATAAATGTGCCTCATATTCAAAAGGCATTTCCAAAAATTTCATTTTGACTCAGTATTCTGAGGTGCTCAGAAATCTATAAGAGTTTAACAAAGATGTCAGCAGCCCAGGTTCTACTTCTTATTCAGGGATTAATAACCATCTTCCTGTTACAGAATGAGGAAAACAGAATAGTGAAAATATTCAATATTCTATTCAATATTGCGAGCTTTGAAAATAATTATCATGGAGAACTTGATTTTCAGTTTTAGTTTATTGCTGAGAATTTTTATCTCATTTAGGATTTTTTAGCTTATCTACTATCTGTAGTGCCAGAGACAGGACTAAGGACTCACTAGCATCAGTTATCTTGAAACATGCTGTCTTAGAACATTTGCAAACATGTTGTGAATGGGGTCTGAAGGAAAACAAGAAGTTTGCCAAATGAGGAATAAACATGGTTTTGTAAGAAATGTATTTATGCCTTTAGATACAAAGATAGCAAAAAAAAAAAGTGACTTTCAGCTATGATTGCTAGACTGCCAGTTCTACTGTGCAACACTGCTTACAAGAATTGATATTTCATGATGGAAGGCAATCAAGACCACTAAATCCATGTGTATTTTTTTTTTTAAATAGATTCTAGCCTGTGATACATAGCATTAGCACTTCTGGAAGTGGCTTTGTTCCCTTAATTCTAATTAAAACAGATGTTTAACTACTGGCCTGCAATCATTTGGAGCAGTGGCATTTAGACCTGTTCCAACAAATAGGGTACAGAGACAGTACTGCTGACTGCTGCCTTAGCACGAGCAAGAATGACTTCATGCCTTTTTGCCCAAGATGCCACAGAGATTTGTCAGCTTTTGTACAGGCCGGCACACAGAAAGTAATTCCTGAATGATGGGAGCAATATAAGAGGAACAAAAAAATTCTATACTGCTTCTGAATTTACTCAAGAAAAAAAAAAAAGACAAGCAAAGAAACAGCAACAAGAAGACTTCAAAAGTGGACTGGCTGCCATCTCTAAAATGCCAGACTGGTGCTTTTATTGGGATGACAGGAGGAACCAGCCTGTCCATGTCTCCACCCTACTGATGCAGGAGAGAGTAAAGACAAATGGGTCATGCAAGGGCGGATCAGGAGTTTTAAATACTGCTGTTTCATATGTGGAAGTGAAGTATGTTGTTGCATCTGGAAATGCTGGCCTGCCCAACTATATAATCATTACTCTGCTGCAAGTAAAATTTACACCAGAGGCGGGCTGCATAAGTATGTGGATGAGAGTGGTGGAGAGATGTGATACCTGACCCACATACGTGTGCTGGAGAAGCTTTACGAGCATAACTTGTTTTACTGTGGAGTAGGGAGGGGTGGTAACTTTCCTGTGATGAGTAACTACAGAACATAATTTTGCTGCTGCAAGATCATCCACGTGGTTTACTGGTTTAATATCAGAGGTTTCCCTCGCACCAAAGTACAGTGTCCCAAATGGGGGCAGAGAACACACCACCATGTGTTTTAGGGGAAGCTCAAGCCAGGCACAGGGCTGGGTAAAGAAAGAAGAAGAAATTTGAAATACCTTGTAAATAATTAGAGCCTGAAATGCTATTACATTGCAATGCAAGACATAAAAAGACACTTTAAAAATGAGTATGCAGACAGGGGTTGAGTGCGGGCCTTTTATGTAACACCTCGCACATACTCTGAAAAAAAAAAGCTGGGACTGGAAATGTGAATTCCCTGAGCACATCTGCCTTCACCCCTCCCTCCTATGCATCCATGGCAGTGGCTGGCAATGAGGAGAACGAGATTCACAGTGCAACCCTGTGCTGCCACATCTCAGAGCTGTCATCCCTTGGGTGCAACCCACAGCGCTACAGAGCTTGGAGGAGAGCCTCCTGAAGTGCCCCAGAGCTTCCAGGAGAGCCTCTCAAATAAAGAACAGGCATTTCCAGGAGACAAGCTGCCCGGCCCGCAGGGCTCTCTGCAGTGTCTCCCCAGAGATAAAAGCAGGCTGCTGGGGTTATACTGGTTCCTGCCTTTGAGATGGTATCACAAGGACGAGCAGGGCCGTGGCCTGTCTGCTAGGCCTTGCTGCAGGACTTCAAACAGACGCTGTGGAGGCAGCTGACTCACCAGGCCGGCCGGCCGCAGCCAGCTCCAGCACGTCCCAGCTTCCCTGCTCCCCTATCTCAGAAGCGTTTTAGTAATTTGTTCATTAATTTTTTTTTTTTGCTTTGGCTTTTGGGGCTCTTTTTTCTCCACCACAAAGGTGGTGGTGAGCATGGGGAGCGCAGGACTCGCTGGCACTGCACTGCTACATGCCTGCTGCACAGGGAGCAAGGCGCTAAGGTGCTGACAGGGTTTAATCATTTATTTGGGTGATTAAATTCTCTGGGATTAATGCTAGGGGTGTTCCTCTATATAAAATAATGCTACTTATATAAACCTCACCGGCAAATACAAGAAGCCATCAAAAGTTAACTCCAAAGTGACACGAGTGCTGTAAGTTAAAGCCACTTTATAACCTTCTTATGGGCTCGGCCGTTCGCACAGCCCCATCTGAGGATAAGCAACTTCTGGAAACGCAAGCCTGTGGCTCTGGCGAAAGGAGGTGACTTTCCCTGCGAGTCAGGGCAGCACAAAGGATGAGGCATGCTGAGTGTGGAAGCAATGAAACTGCAGATTTTAGACTAGATTGTTTTCCCGGCATTGCCAAACTCGTTTCAGACGTGCAACTACTGCACAGAGCTGTAAGCACACACCAAATGCTCTTACTTGCAAATGAGGAGCAGCATTTTCCCCTCTGACATCTACTTTAGTTATTTAAGAAACAAAGGGGAAAAACTTACAGACACTGGAGTGGGGAAGTCGCCACTAACTCCAGCAGGATCCCTTTCACATGGCAGTAAGCTCAGTGCACTGAAAACAACTCAGAGTTATTCTTTGTTTTATAAACTAAGGAGACCAACGCGAGGAACCCAGCTCTGAGCTCTTCGTGCTTTCTGCCTCTTGCATTTTGGGGGAGGGTGTTCACGTATTTGAAAGGCTCCTTTGTGCCTTGAGGCTTCAAGTCTTTTTCCAGTCGTGCAAGAAGGCAGACGTTTCTCATCCTTTACACGTTGCACATAGTCTAGGTGTGTCCAGACTAAAAACTATCACTTTTTCAAGGCAAAATATAAAAATAATCATAATAAAACAACAACCTGCAGTGACTCCAGCATTAGTCTGTTCACAACCTCAACCCCTGTGGTTCTTTAACCTCAGCATCTGTACAGAGCTTCATTCCTGGGGGCTCTGCCCCACTGCTGAAGTGCAGGCACAGACCGAGGTGAGGGAAAGGACAGGTGACAGAGCCCGCGTAGGACAAGCAGCCTGCTGCCTGCATTTAGCTAAATTAGTCCTGCAATGCATTTAAATAGACGCTTGGGAAAAACAGCAAGAAATTGTATTTAATAACTGGGAAGCGACACTGAAGAATGCACATCAAGACCTGGAGAGTAAAGGAAACTATGTGGCAAGGGCAATTACAAGTCAGTCAATAGAAAAAGTCGTTAAGTCTAATTTACAACGACTACGGGGACTGCCCAGTCCTTACCGACGCCCCAAAGCAGTGGGGCTTTAGCCTAGGAAGAACACATCTGCTACAGTATCACCGTTTGCAGCAACAACTGGTCAGTTACAGATGATGTATTGCTATCATTGTTTATCCAGTAGCCCCTAGGAAAAAATAATCGAACAGCCACGGTGTCTCCTACATTCTCGGGGTCCCATATATGCTACTGTCTGGAAACCAAGAGGTGGATTGCCAGCAAAACGCCGCGTATATAAACGTCAAAAACACACGGGCTGATTATAGCCTTTTGAGACTTCACTTAAGTACTCAGCAGGTGCTTAAGTTGCGGTAATTGACTGCTGGAGTGGTACTGTGATTGTCCTGCCATTTACATATGAACCGTTCAATAAACTTTAAGTGGTTTCGAGTAATTTGAGACAACAGCTGATCAAACAAGCTTTTAACAAGCTTCGCGTTCCAGTAGCGACTGCAACCCCTCACCGTAGCCACGCGAAACAGAAAGCCGCAGCCAGCGCTTGGCAAACCCACCCCATCAACCGGACTTTTACATCCAATAAACGCTGCACAAGCTTATTTTAGCCTGGCTCTTATAACAAAACGATCTATAGGGCTGCTTCCTGTATCACCAGCGTACCTCAGGGATCGAAGCACCCTGGCAAGCTCTCCCCTAACCAAGAGTCACCGGACCAAAACACACTCGTTTCCTGCAGCTGCTCCGCTCGCTCCTCCGAGCTGTTTTTTTTTCCCTTAAAGGACAAAGCAGCTCAAAAAGTGCGTATCATCGGGCTCTTCCAGCACAGCTCGTTAGTTCCAGGCTCCTCTGCCTTCAAACACTGCGGTTTTTCTTTCCATAACGCATCAAGAGCTCTGGAGACATTTTGTAGGAAAACTAGACAGGCTGAACTACCACTAAATTTGCCTATGCTACCGACATCGCCATCCGAGCTCGCTCCCTATTCAGCGTTAACAGGGCAAGAAATCCTTGGCAGCTTTACTTTCGATCATCTTCAGCAAGGGAAAAACACTCAGAAAAGTAACAACAGCTCCGCTTGCGCGCGAGCAACCCGAAAATAACTCGGTAACACACTGGACACGGCTGCACCGAGCCCCGCTGCCAGCGAGCAGGGATCCTTTCGCTGCCCTTGCTTTTGGAGGCACACACATCGCGAGCCGCCCTGGGCCCCACGTTGGCCTCCCTGCCAGCCCGGCTCTGAGGCAGCACAGGGAAACCTCCCCGCCAGCCCTTCCCGGAGCCTCCTATCCCCCCCATAACAAAACCCCACTGCCTCAACCCCGCTCGGGGTCTCCCTCACCACCACCCCAACCCCAGCCCCGTTAGAGTAAGGAGAAAGATAGGTTTCTGCTTTAAATAAGTTTTATTTATTACCAAAATCTCCAGAAGCTGCACTTGGCATTTCTCATCTTTCATAAAGTTTTTGTTCCATGCATAACTTGAAACTTGTCAACTGCAACAGTCGAGTGGTTACTTTAGAAGAGACATTTAAAACAGAGACAAACATCCAGAATACAAATCAGCTGTATCTGAATTAACAAAACTTCTCTATTACTAACCTTATAAAGCAGGACGTGCCTTCCCTTTTATCAAAACCAAGCTGATAGATCTGCCTTTATACACACCCAACAGAATAAACTCTGTTATTGGCAATGACGTTTTTCTTAAACGTTAGAAAAAAAAAAATATATAAAGCAAAGAATGGAGTGACTGTCCATAAACCAGTCTCTAGTTGAGTCCTTTTAATCTACTTCTTCAATGGTTGGGCCACCAGAGCCACCTGCCCCAGCTCCTCCAGCTCCCTGGTACAGTTTTGTGACAATCGGGTTGCAGAGTTTCTCCAGCTCTTTCTGCTTGTGCTCATACTCTTCCTTCTCTGCCATCTGGTTTCGGTCAAGCCAACTGATCACCTCCCGGCACTTGTCGAGCACTTTCTGCTTGTCCTGGTCGCTGATCTTTCCCTTCAGTTTATCATCCTCCACCGTCTGCTTCATGTTGTAAGTATACGACTCGAGGGAGTTCTTGGCTCCCACCCTATCTCTGTTGGCTTCATCCTCTGCTTTGTATTTCTCTGCCTCTTGCACCATACGGTCAATATCATCTTTGCTAAGGCGACCCTTGTCATTGGTGATGGTTATCTTGTTCTCTTTCCCTGTACTCTTGTCCACAGCACTGACATTCAGGATACCATTAGCATCTATGTCGAAAGTTACCTCGATCTGAGGGACTCCACGGGGTGCTGGGGGGATGCCCGTTAGGTCAAACTTGCCCAGCAAGTTGTTGTCCTTTGTCATAGCCCTCTCACCTTCATACACCTGGACTAAGACACTGCTCTGGTTGTCTGAGTAGGTGGTGAAGGTCTGCGTTTGTTTGGTGGGAATGGTGGTGTTACGCTTGATGAGAGCAGTCATCACTCCGCCAGCTGTCTCGATGCCCAGGGACAGGGGGGTGACATCCAACAGGAGCAGATCTTGCACATTTTCAGACTTGTCTCCCATGAGGATAGCTGCTTGCACAGCCGCACCATAAGCAACAGCTTCATCTGGATTGATGCTCTTGTTGAGCTCTTTGCCATTGAAGAAGTCCTGCAGCAACTTCTGGATCTTAGGAATACGAGTGGAGCCCCCCACGAGCACAATCTCCTGGATCTGGCCTTTATCAAGCTTGGCATCACGCAGGGCCTTCTCCACGGGCTCCAGGGTACCACGGAAAAGATCAGCATTGAGCTCCTCGAAGCGGGCACGAGTGATGGAGGTGTAGAAGTCAATGCCCTCGAAGAGGGAGTCAATCTCAATGCTGGCTTGCGTGGAAGAGCTCAGAGTACGCTTTGCCCTCTCACAAGCTGTACGCAGCCGCCTCACTGCTCGCTTATTGCCAGCGATGTCACGCTTGTGCTTACGCTTGAACTCTTCTACAAAATGGTTCACCATACGGTTGTCAAAGTCCTCCCCACCCAGATGGGTGTCCCCAGCTGTGGACTTCACCTCAAAGATGCCATCCTCAATGGTAAGGATGGACACATCGAAAGTGCCCCCTCCCAAGTCAAAGATGAGCACATTCTTTTCTCCAGCCCGAGTACCTTTCTTATCCAAGCCGTAGGCAATAGCAGCTGCTGTGGGCTCGTTGATAATACGCATCACGTTGAGGCCAGTGATGGTACCAGCATCTTTGGTGGCCTGGCGCTGGGAGTCATTGAAGTAAGCGGGCACTGTGATAACAGCATTCTGTACCTTTTTCCCCAGATAAGCCTCAGCAATCTCCTTCATCTTGGTGAGCACCATGGAGCTGATCTCCTCTGGGAAGAAGGTCTTCATCTCGCCCTTGTACTCCACTTGCACCTTGGGCTTGCCGCTCTCGTTCACCACACGGAAGGGCCAGTGCTTCATGTCTGACTGCACCGTGGGGTCATCGTACTTGCGGCCGATGAGACGCTTGGCATCGAAGATGGTGTTGGTGGGGTTCATTGCCACTTGGTTCTTGGCAGCATCCCCGATGAGGCGCTCTGTATCGGTGAAGGCCACATAGCTGGGTGTGGTGCGGTTCCCCTGGTCGTTGGCGATGATCTCCACTTTGCCATGCTGGAAGACACCCACGCAGGAATACGTGGTGCCCAGATCGATGCCGATGGCCGGCCCTTTGCCAGACATGATGACGGATTCCTCTGGGATGCCACTTGCTCGCTCACTCGCAGTCACGTCTCCACCCCCTGCTCCCGCTGCTGTCTGCGGCGCGATGTGCCGTTGTGGCGCCGCTCGCGCCCTCTTTATAGCCCGCTCAGCCTTCTTCTGGAACCTGCCAGAATGCTGAGGACCAATCCAGACTCCCGACTGCCGCAGTTGACCAATCACCTCCGGGACTAGCCGAAGAGCGCCCACCCCCTGCCTCTTGTCCAATCAGAAGCGTGGCGCCCACTCGCCAGCCCAACCCTCTCCCGCATATTGCAGCCAGATCGGACTTCTTCCTGTTTTTTCTCGATCCGTCTCGCTTTCTAGCGTGCGCCACTCCCCTCGGCCAATCACAACGCGCGCTCTTCATTCGCCCCGCCCCCGCCCCGTAATTCTGCTAGAAAGTTCTAGTGGACGTTAGACGTAATGCGAATGATTGACATGAGCGTTATCCAATGGAGGCCGGGCGACGCTGTGAGGGCTGTGGCGGGTGGGCTCTGCCTTTCGGGGGCTCGGCTCGGCCCGGCCCGCGCTCGCTGCTCGTAGTGTTTGTAATTCCTGAAAGTTCACTCAAACGTGTCACGTCCCAGCCAGCCGCCAGCTGGTGGGGAATTTACCCATATTTGGTCGCGACTCACACAACTTCTCCCCCCTCCCATCCGCGGACCGCGCTCTGCTGCCCGCCTGCCCCTTTCCTTCAGGGTGCGGGGTCGCGAGTCACCTCACCCCCCCGCCTTCCCCCGCGGCGACCCTTGTGAGGAAGCAAGAAGCTTCTGCTCCCTCTGGCAGAGGGCAGTGGGGTGACACTGCCGCAGCGGGTGGGGCTGAAGCGACGTTTAACCTTATGTCGGCTTGACTTGGCAGGCTGACAACTGCAGCCCCCACCGGCCCCTCAACCCGTCGCCCTCGGCACCCCCCGAGTTTCCGTTCGTGGGCTCCCGGCTGGGAGAGAGGAAGGCACCTCGCTTTCCCCTCTGGAAGAAGCGGAGCCGTTGGGAGCCCTATTGCTGCCTGTGGCTGCGTGGTGACCATTCTTGAAATGTCTCCAAATTTTTGTCTGTTGTGCTAATGTAAGATGTCGTCACGCCTACATTTAGCAAAAGCGATGAGGATATTAACTTGGAGCTAGGCAAGGGCTTTGAAGAAAAACGTGAAAATCTACCGTGGTTCCTCCATGTTATTCCTCCTAACTTGGAGACTAACACTTCAAAACGTTCCAGTTACAGCAAACAGCAAGACAGCATGCTGAGATCCCTCTTCCCCTTGTGGGTAGCCACGTTAAAAGTGCAGTTACAAGTCTGCTAGCCACAGACTTTTTGTGTTATGTGAAAGGATTAAATGCACCGTTCAAGTCATCTTTGGTTAATTTTGTCCCCGGCCTTTAGCATTTTGTTGCAGCAGCCCTCATAGAAAATGTCACAGTTCTTACCAGGATGATTTATGCCCTTGTAGTTATTACATACTTTCAAAAAGAGCCTTGCTTCAATTAGTGTGTTTTCCAAAGCTTTTTTATCTGACGTGAAGTTTCCACTTCTTTTACGTAGCATGTGTGTGTGTAGTTTGGGGACAGAAAGGCTTCAATTTCTGAAGCTAAATAACGAACGTACTTAGATAACTATTATTCTTCCATGGGTCCCAGTCCTTTTTAGTACAGAGGTTTTGACCTTGGAGAAATCCAGAAGAAATCGATGGAAAATGGAAGCTGTCAGTCTCCATACCTCCAGCAGGAGCTTCTCTGTACATCCCATATGCATATTTCTTGGATGGGAAGGGTGTCGATTTCTCTTGTAGTCAAACCAGTGACTGATTCATCACTAAAATATCTCTTCCTGTAATTCCCTACTACTTCATTCAGTTGATTGTATCTTAGGGAGCAGAGAAAAGTGCTGGAGCAATACAAAGAGAGTTGGCTGATAAACTCAGCTTCGGGTGAAAAATAGATATCATTTTTTATTGGTATCCTTCTGAGGGTTATCCTCAGGAGCACTGGTGATGCATGAGAATCCTGTTTTGGTAAATGCAGTACAACTCAGACACTCTTATTTCAGAGCAAAAAGAGGATTCTTGCCTCAAAAACGTATGTATAAAAAGAAATGGAGAGAACAAATGAACCAGGAAATAACGCAAAAATATTGATTCGCATAATTAGCAGGCTTTGTATTAAAATTAATTTGATATCTCATTTAAATATATTTGTAATCAAACAGATTCAGAAATGAGATTTCTTGAATTTGACCAAAAGCTTTTAATCATATTTTATCAGCCCAGGCACAACAGCTCCAGACAAAACCTGTTTGGGGTAATGGTTCCCTTTGTCCAATTACTAATATGTCCCAGGTGTAGTTGTGCAGATACCCAGATGCGCTGATAACCCACTAAAAAGCTGCTCATAGTCATTGAATTGCTGCTTACCTTATTATCACCTATGTATTTTAAGATTGTAATTGGAGTTTCACTGTAGTAAATGTCAGGGAAATGTCTTGGAGGAGTGCATTTTAATGTTAATAGTGCAAATCATGGGCAATCATGGACAATATCAGGAAAAATCAAAAGATCTGTGGACTCAGGCTACCAAATACTTAATTTAGCCCCCTGCAGAAGCATTTCTTTTTCAGCTGAGCACACGGCTGCTGTTTTCTTCTTGTGTAACAACACCTACAGGTCTAAGCTGCTTTTTAAACTTTTGTTTCCAACCAAAAATTGATGTGATTTTGTCATCATTGCTCATCTCTTACAGATGTCCTTAGAGAAAGTCCAGTCTTAACTAGAGAGAACAGCCTCCAGAACCTCATTAGACTTATTCTCTCTTCTCAGCAGAGCTATTACAAGCCTGCTTTTTGTCAGCACTTCTCTTAAGACTTGCAGCACAATTTGTGCACCAACTCATCTCTACAGTCATCTTCTCATATGGGAAGAGCCAGAGGATTTTCTTTTATGTTGCTTCATATGCAGTCATGTTACAGGTGAGCCAAACAGACTGGTTCAGAAATTAGAGACTGAGTTTTATGCTGAGGACACAAGTCTGATTTTCCTTTTAAAGAAACTTCTGCTGGATTCCCCGTCCTGAATCTGTAAGCTGCATTTCCCAGAACATCCAGACAGTACTCTGGAAGTATGCGGGCCCCTTTCTGATGCACTTATTTGTGTTCAGGATTGACCATACGCCCATGTCTCCTGCTTGGCAGTTATGCAATATGCTGTAGGCTATTCTCCATTGCATCACCCAGACGGAGCTGGAGATGATATTTAGACTTCTGTGAAGCAAGAGCTCAGTATCTGGAACGGAACTGAGCGCTCAGCCCATATCCTTATCTTGATAACAGGAAGATTTTTTTCCCATATATTTCATAAGGCAATATAGTATAAAAATAGGATTGAACACAAGTTACTGTTTAATCAGACATCAGCTTCTTGGTCCATAAAGATAATAAAGTTAAAATTTGATGGCCTGCCATATACAGGAGCTAAGGTCTGATGATCAGAACATCTTAGATCTTAAATTCTGGAGGTTATTAGCCATTTGCAAAACTGTTCAGAAAATAGCATAAATCAGATTGTACTGGCGAGCAGAAGTGAAGTATTTTACAATATATCACCCAGCACAGAAAAATCTAAGCAACAACTGTTTTTTTTCCAAGAACAAGTAATACTTGATCACACTGCCCTTTCATCACTGCAACTTTTTCATCTTGTTTCTATTTTTGAATCTACGGAGGTAATTGGAATGCAGACAAGAACCACCAGTGTTTGAAATGACAACAGATTTTTCTGACGAGGTGCTGTTGTGTTAAAAACAGTACTCTATGTGGGGGGAGCCATGTAACTTTGTGAGTTATTTTGTATTTGAATACTTTCACTTTTTGCATGTAGATGCTCTTTTCTTTGAAAGACAACCACATTTCATTTTTCTCTTAAAAACATTTTTTTCCCCATGAAAAATAAAATCTGCAAGTCGGTGTAACATGTTTTCTGCAAATTATACAAATGTGGGAGCAGTCATTTGGAAATATTTAGAACAGCAGCATATAGGGCACAGTAATGCAGTACTGCCAAACCAGAAGTTCCAAAATCCCAAGTCCAAAATTAGAAATCAGGTTTAAAATTATGAGCTTAAAAAACACGTGACTTTATTCACCTTTGGGCTTTTTAATCTTTGGCACGTTTTCAGGTGCCACTTCTAGGATTGTCCGTGTAATTTTAGAGGTTTGCTTTTTTTCTTTTTTCCCCCGATTTAAGAACTAAAGAAGCTGATCGCACCATGTCACAGCTGGAACAGGGCTGATCAGATTGATGAGACTCAACAAAACCAAGACAATTTGTAACACTGATTAAACCAGCCCTTGGTGTTTCAAGGAATAATTATTTTATAATTAAGTGGTTTCAAGGCACTCTCACATTTCCTCCTGAAAGTTTGCTGAGGAACGATGACAAGCTGAGGGTGGTATCACTAATGCTAACTACATCAACTGGTGCGTTGTGCAATTTAGGCGTTCCGTTCCACACTACTTTTTATATGCAGCCACCTTTTCTAACAGACAGCGCTCCCTAACTGGCAATAATAAAGGACTGTAAAGCAGCTAGCATGCGAGTAATCGTAGGATCAGATCAGAAAAGGACTCAACAGGTTACTTAGTCAGCCTTTCTGTGTCTGAAGTCTCTTTTCTCGCAATTTAAACAAATCATTTCTATTCCTATTGATTGTGGATATGAGAGAGAACACTATTCTATTTTTTCTTTGCCCACTGCTTTTACAGATATGAAAATTATTTTGCTTCCCCTTCAACATCTCTTCTGAAAGATGGCCTAAAATCGTTCAACCTACCCTCAAAGGCACTGTTTTCTTGACATTCCCATTGCTTTCTCCTGGGTTCCCTGCATGCAACTTGTATCTTCATTTTCAAGGGCCGTAATCAAAAGAGGAGACATCACTCACTCATGCCTTAGCAGTTCTGCAGGAGCACATTGTTCTCCTGTTTTGACATCATAATTTGCATCTTTATTTGTAACAGTACGATCTTGCAGTTGTTTTCAGAACTTGATCCAAAATAAGACATATATTCTTTCCAGTGGAAATCAAGCAGCTGTTCCTTTACTTACTGGTAGTTCCAAATTCCACTTGCTCCTACTAAATAGCATCATATGTTTTCACACGTATCTGCACCTTGCTAAGCTTATTCCAATTTCTAATATCTTCTAGCATACTTAAAGACCAACTCCACTTTGTCTTGTTTGAATATATAAAAAGGACATGGGTATGGTATGGTGCTTGGTGAATGAAAACAAAGAATTTTGGCTGGAAGAGCTGTGAAAGGCATTTATCAGACTGTAACTATTGGCAGTAGCTGTAAAGCTAGGAAATGATGTGAAGTCTTACGCAAGGAAACCGGCATAACAAAAGCACAGTAGTTCACACTCACAGGTCGACATAATTTGATACATCTTTCTGATTCAGTTAGATGCTTAGTGTGAAGATTTTTGAAGATAACTGATACAGCAGTGCTGTGAATTTCTCTTGTGTTATGTGATTTTTACTCATCTCAGTTTTCAACACTGTCATTCTTATTAGCTGAATGGGAAAAATGCAGGAGCACGTAAGCTGATGGTAACTGGAACTTCACACTGTTGCTGGAACTGTTATTAATTCAGCTGTAAGATGGAATTAAATAAAAATAATAAGCAGACTCATAATAACATTTTATTAAAGATACTGTATCGAGGCATAGGTTAAGCTTTAAAGATGATGAAAATTAACCTGGCATGTCTTCACTAATACTCTACACAGACTACAAATAATTGCTTAGTTACAGAACGGTCAGGGCCTGTTCTAGACGTCCTCTGCTTAAAAAGTAAAAAGAAGTTAAATAGTTCAAGGCCTATCTTTAGGTGATACTAGAAACGTATTTCCCTTCTCTGCTTTGCAGTAGTCCTACTGTGAGGCTGCTTCCTGGTCTCTGTGGAAAGGACATCACATTTTCTATTACATTTCCCACCTATAACGAGCCTTCTCCCTCAGGAGTCCCCAGTGGTATCTTGCATTTTCTGGACATTCTCTGTGCTCCCCATTGCTCTAGCACCGCCACTGGGGCAGCAGAGTCAGCATTCCACTCCTGTACTGCAGACTTTTCAAATCCTGTATTTATTTTTGAGATGTTTTGTGTTAATACCGCTGACTCCTTAAATACCTGAAGGCTGAAAGGTCTGGGGCTCTGCAATCAGATTAAGGAACAACATTCAAAGATACCTGAACATCTTTTCTTCCATTTGTATAGCAACTTTATAGACTCAAAAAGAGTAAAGCAAGCACAGACACATGTCCTGTTCAAGCTGCGATACAGACAATGTTTTACATACTTTGTAACAACAGTAATGATAATAATGCCAATTATAAATAAAAATGCAGACAGATTCTTACTGAGATAACAGTTATACTAAACAATAAAACATCCTCTTATAGTCATAAGTAGAATTAGTAAGATGCATAACTACAGCAGAATATAGATCAGCATGTTTAGTCTGCTTACATGAATCAATCTGCTCCAGTTGTCTGGAGAAGCAAAAGAAATCACTATTTTTTAAGCCATGTTGGCCCTATTTTTGAACACTTACTGCATCGTTTTGTTTTGTTTGCTTGTTTGCTTCCCATGAATTTAGGTGGAAAATTTTGGGTTGCTAAATTACTCAAATCTGAACATGAACGCCTGATTCTCTTCTTCAAACCACCTTTTCAAGGTACCGATCCAGAACATGGTGCACACTGTGCCCTGTGAAGATTATTGCATGTTTACTCATCTCCTTGTTGGTCACAATTTTTCACATCCACAGCACCATTTCTTTACTCTCCACACATAAGCACTGAGCTCCAGGGAAGGTCCTCTTCAGCTTGCATATGATGATCATGGCAGCAAAGGGAGTCAGGTCAGCTGGATCTTTCTCACCATCCTTTCCTTCCTCAGAGACCCTTTGTGCTCAGTTTTAAAGGTTTTTTTTTCACTTTGTACTCCAGACTAAAACATTTTTCCCCTCTTCTAACGCTCATTAGCTTAGCATTGTAACTGTCTGAAAGAAGCGTGAATTTTAGTTCATAAGTACATACTTTTAACTTTAAAGCTAAAAAGTCTAAACAGTTTTTGACAGAAACTCTAATAAGCCTCGTTTCATAAAAGCAGCACGGCAGCATATGAACAGCAGATCCTGCAAGCTCATTTCAGCGCAGCCCTTAACGCCTGGCATCTGCCTCTTTTGGCTGTCTGCTCCATGAAAGAGACTTCAAATTTGTTTTTGACAGGTGTAAATAATAGTCACAAGGAAGTGAGTTTTGTAACACAGAGAAGAGTCCAAAACAATTACTGAGTGTTCTAATATGACTGCTTTGGTGTCTTTTGCGACTGCTGCAGTATGTCAAAAAAGCAAAGGTGGTGCCAATTCAGATCTGGCACACGTGGTTCTGAGTTTTTATGAAATCTTTTGCCGACAGTTCTTCCTCATGTCTTCTTCAAACCTGGTTCTCTCAGTTGTTCAGAAGCTTAGAAGTCCCTATTTCACTACTGCCATGCAGAAAAGAAATGCAAGAAAAATATTAAAAGTCAGAAGCCCACACTCTAGTACTATATTTGCTAGCATGATGTGGTCCCTCCCACCTCACCGTGGTGTGGTTTCGCTCTAAATGCTATCCCCTCCAGTTATATTGAGAACACCCACCACAGAAGAGAACTCTTTAAAAGCTCTATGGTTCCTGTCCTTCAACCTCTACCCCAGCAAAACACAACCTTAAACAATGTTCTGGTCTTGTTTCAGAAACTTTTCATTTGTTTCTTCCTCCTTTACCTTTCATTTTCAAAGCAGCTAAAGTCTCGTTGAAGAAAACCTTCAGTTCTGTAGCCTCCGAGGTTATTTTTGCTACTGTATGTGTAACTTTCCAGCAGTGGTTTACGGCTTGGCTTAGTGGATGTTCAAGAATTACATAAGTATTATTTCCCTTCAGCCCAAACCTCTCCTAGCTTGGAACACCCACCACTCTGGAATACTTCTCACTGCTCTGTATTTGCCCCTTCACTCGTTTCTGTTGATTTTACTTGCCAAATTCAGAGGTGATTATTATATATTTACTCTACCTCCCCCGGAATTATTGTTTTGGGTATAATGCAGCTAAATGATATAAACGTTTGCGATTCACGTCTCTTTGGACCACACTGACATGACAAATATGAGCAGCTTTGTATCCATTAGGAACAGTTAAGACATTGGAAACACATGGATGCAACTTCTAAAGACAATCCTCTGAGACTTTTTTTCGTGGTACACTGCCTTCTTTCTCTGGCTGTGGAAATCACATTGCACAAATATACGACTGTCCCACTTTCACATAACTGCTGGCTAATTTACACTTGATATTTCTACATGCACTGTAGCAGCATTGGACCAAATGGTTGCATCTGCACTGCAGAGCAGGAAGGGCTTTCAGGCTGCAAGTGAAGCCACGTTTATCAGCCCCATACACGTGCTGGAGCATCCTGAAGGCCAGCGCAGGGCTGAACTTCCTAGCACACCTTTGGGCAAACTGCTAGCTTCAAAGAACTGTCAGTGCAGTCACCTAATACACTCTCTGAATCCTGGAGGGGAATATATTGGACTGATGCTGTTACCTCAAAGTAGCTCCTACCTGACTAGCTCTAAGGTCACAAAACGCATCTTTTTGGTTATAAATTAATAAAGGATTTTCCCCCAGGCAATATCAATCTTTAATTAATATCAATGTTTAATATCAGTATTTATTTAGATGCTACCCTGCATTTTACAGTCAAATATTTCTGCTACTTGTAGATCATACACAGCTCACGTGGCACGACTGAGATTCTTCACACTGCTTCCCTCAAATGCAGCAACTATGCTGTGTGGTACCAGCTCTAAGCATGGAAAGGTAAGGTGCCCATGAATATTAAGTCACATTTTTTTCTGATGGAAACTGCAAAAATACAGTAAATTAGTGCCAACTGTGGTCGTGTGGTTTACATACAGAGCTGTGAATACCAAAGTGCTGTTGGCACTGGTAATAGCTTGCAGCCCACAGTGAGCTAGATTAGAGGTAAAATGTTGTGCCCTCCTTCCAGACTCTAAAAAATTCTGGCTACCCTAAAATTAGAAGCAGTTTTAGGAATGCACAGGATTCTGTGATTCTGTGATTCTGTGATCTGCTTCTATGCTCTTCACACAATAAACTCAGCTGAACTGCAGAAATGATCCATCTTCAATAGAAATGTGCATGTTTTAAGTTAGCCACAAGATGGAGCTCATCCCTCCCATCCACGAACATCTGCAAAGCTAAAACACTTCGTAGATGTTACAAAGGAGGCCGTTTCTTCCACTTCATAAAAGTCAGAGGAAGTCTGTGATTAGCTAGATGTTTACAAATAAAGGGGAATCTGGAGACAGATCAAAGGTAACTCTCCAGATTTGGCACCATACCAAGTTCCTGTACTGCTCGCATCTGCATGGGTTTGACTGTCAGATTAAGTGGTTGGACTTGGCCTATCTCATCATGAACTAGCAGTGCTTCTTTGATGCTTAGCATACATATTAGAAATCTGAAGATTCAGCCAGCTAAGGACATGGAAGAAAAAAAAACAAGAAAAGAGAAGCATTCACAGCATTCTTCCTCACCCTACTTTCTCGAATCTAGAAGGAAAGTCAGGCTTTACTGTAAAATCCAAAGCATGCAGCACTGTAAGTTTAGTAAATAGGAGCAGTAGCTCTCAAAGTCCGTTCTCTAATAGTCTAAGCTGGATGGTCCATTTGTACCATATTTGCTTTTTGCTGAGTAGTCTGTAATTCATCCAGGATCTCAGGGATTTTGGCACAGCTCTAACAGCTAGGGAGAAAAGCAGATCTGAGATAAAAGCTTGTGGTGTATGAAAGACACTGAGTTAATGTGTATGTGTTTTAAGGGACATCTTTGTTTTGACTCTGTGTAACAAACCAACATAGTTTGTGAGGTCTAGAAGGCCACAGACTATTTCTACTTTTATAGTAGTGCTCTGTTTGAAATTAGTATTTTTATTTGGAGTCTAAGCCACACTGAACTCAATCAAATAAACATTCTCCAAAGAAAACTGCCTTTGAACTATTTAACTATTCGTTTGCACGGCAAAAGAAAGCAGAAAGAACAGTACTGATTACTGAGATATTTATTATGTCTTAATTGACATCTTTTTCAGTTTTTAAGTTACAGTTCACCAGGAGCTCTGTCTCTGTAGCAAAATTGACCATGTTTAAGTGAAACACAACCCTGCCTGAAAGCAGGTTAGGCGGGGCTTATCCTCATACTGCCAGGCACTCAGACTGCGGCTGCAGCTTGTGCTTCACAACAGCATAGATACATGTACAAAAATGAGGTTTAATCTGCCTGATAGCAGTGCATCTCAGAGATCTGAGCTCCCTCCTGGGCTGTGGGAGGATACTAAGACAACTTCTTCATCAGTTCCCAGGGATCCTATCCTGTATTCCCTCCTACAGTGCCACTGTATCTTTCCTTCTCCCAAAGGAGAGATATTCTAGATTTCATCTCTAAATGCTTCTACTTTGTATAAACAGAAAATCCAAAAGGATGACTTTTTAAAATAGCAACCCTGTGACGGGGGGAAAAGGGACAGCAATGAAGAAAGACTGATTCTAGCATTTTTCATGTTGGCAATAGTTCTGCTGACTTACAGACAGGCTAGGAAAACACAGATTTGCACAGCCCTGGATTCCCCAGTAGAGTTCCTACTGTCCAGACAACTTGCAGGACTTCGAGGCCTTTGAGGCCTTCTCATTCCCTGTCAGGATTCTTGGGATGTCAGGAGATCCACAAGGCATATTTATCCTTGGGTGTCTCATTTCCAAAATATACACCTCCCCAAAATCTCACCGATACGAATCACGGAATGAGTGAACACGATACCAGCATCAGCAGTTAGTTGTTGAGAGGAAAATTCTTGAACAGCTCTAGAAGGGCTAAATATTTTCTCCCACAGGAAATGCTAGAAGCAGCATTGTTTCTGTGGTTATAGCTGAGGAAAATTTACAACAGTTTTAGCAGGCCAGAAGGCGCAGGAAAAGATTAAATCTGTTTGTTTTCTCTGAATGGTGGAAGTTAAACTTGTATCCATCGTGAGACAGATACATATTTTAGAACAAGATCATTACATGGGGCACTGCACAACAGAGCTATCTTCTGACTTGCAAGAGAATCAAAGACACTGAGCCCTTCTGAAATTCGAGGTTCTGGAAATGAGGGGCAGCATGCCAGCTACACAAAACAGGAAGAAAAAAGAGCAGTCAAAACCTGGCCTCTGACTGTTTGCTCATCATAGAATTTCAGTATGTTCCTCTGCCTACATTAAGAAACTTCAAGTATACATACTCAACTATGTATAGGGAAAGCAACTAGAAACAGTGTCTATAAAACTGTGAAGCACAATATTGTTTTCCAATGACATGAATTTAAAAAAAAAAAAGATATTTGAGGGCAAAAATGGCCCAAGAACGATCTGACAGCATCTCTCCTGTAAAGCTAGCAGTGGTCATTTTAGTGTACAAAAAGGAACATGGGCTCTGTTTGTCTCGAGGCTGAACATTTATAGTCACGGCAAGCTGACTCCTGAGTCATGTGCTCTGCTGCCCTGTTGTTACAAATTAGAATTTGTCTTCATGAAAAAATAAAATCACAATGAATTCCAGAATCCTAGAAGCAACTCTGTAAAATAGTGGTAGAAAGCACAATTAAGATGTCCTGTTTTTTTGGCATCTTGCCCTTCAAAACCTCAACCTACAAACATTTCTTAAGAACGCAAAGCAAGAATAGTTCAGGAGTTTTTTTCCAAATTGGACAAAAATGCAGAAAACTGGTTTATAGCTACTGAGAACTACAAAAATGTCCACTTTTAAAAACATGTCCCCAACTTCTAGCTTTCAGGAGACTTTCATAAAGTCACATCAGTCATGCTTCAGCTTGTAGGTCTGTGACAAGCTTCAAACCAATTAAGAATTAGGGAGGTCAGAATACTCGATTTTTAACTCTTTCAGATTAGGAAGCATCTGTAACTCAGACTGCCACTATCCCCTCAACTTTACTTTGCTCCTGAGCTTTCAGCGTTACCACAAAATACAAGAGTGCACAGTGGGAGAAGGGAGAGCAAGAGGGCAGTGTGAGCTGTGCCCAGCTGCACATCTGGAGCTGCAGGGCACAGGGACACAGGGAGGTGGGAGCAGGTCCCAGCGCTCGGCCAGCCAAGGGGCCCAGCTCATTGCTGGCCTTGGGCCAACCGCACGAACCCAGCACAGAGCGCTGCGGCGTCTATTTCAAGAGAGACCAAGAAAGCTCCAGAGCATATTTGCGGGGTGAGTTGAACGCAGGAAGGTTTCCAATTCTCATAAAGAGGGCAGATAGCATAGATGTGTCTCATCTGTATGCGAGAGGCCGGGTTGCCTTTTTTCCTTATCGGGAAATAGGGAAGGAATTGGGAATACAGCTTCCACAAAGATGCTGGAGGGAGACAGAGACTTAGTTAAGCAGCTCAGAATCAGAGAATGGCTTGGAAGGGACCTCAAGGACCATCAAGCTGCAGGCCATGCTTTGAGTTCGGACATAGCTCATGCAGGCAAATGAGCTCCCCCCCTCTCCCCCCCCCAGACACTCATTTCCCCCCTCGTGCCACCACTTCTATTGAGATAGAGAGGGAACTGCAATGGGGAACCGATCCAGACAAAAAACAACCCCCCAGGGAAACAAAAAGTTTGTCGTTTGACCCTGTACACTGTTAACCCACTCGTGCCTTTTGACAAGGGAGAAGGCACACACAAAGAGCTGCAACAACGTGGCAGGGAGAAAGGAACCCACAGAGCTCAAGGTGACACCATCAGGAACAAACTTACATCCCCAGCAATAGCTGAGATACACCTGATGTTTTGGTACTAGTGTGTTCAAATACAGTAGTATAGGCAAAGTAGTCACTTTTATAATCATATCTTTTTAATATATTCTCCAGGACAGTAGACTTTCAATCTTCAGGCTTTCAATTAAAAAATATATGCTGAATTCTATTTTCTCCATGAACTGAATATATTAAATAGCATAGTCCCCCAGTAAAAGTACAAATTCATAGAATTCTATGATATTCTATTCAAATCAAGATTCCTTCATGGACCTGGTAGCAACAAATACACAAATGTAAATATTCTTTGAATTAGCAAGTTGCCAATAAGTATTTACAAGTATACACACACACACTTAAACACTTGGATATCTCTTTGAGTATCTTTGATACTGAAGAAGCTTGACAGCTTTTGTTATATTTTAAAGCTCATTTCAGGTCTTTGTGAAGTCTCTCTTTTCAAATTGCAATAATCCTGAAAGCTAATATCTAGGTTAGCTACTAACAATTCTCAGGGCTGCCACTGACACCACTGCCACAATGAGGAAAAAAGCAGAACAGAGAGAGATCCTCTAAAAATAAAAATAGCAAAACACTTTTAAAATAGTGTCACTGTTTCTTTCTGGCTATGCTTTGTCCAATGCAATGCATATGCATGGCCAACCATAAAGATCCTTAAGTTTTTCAAGGGTCTTATATGCTAAATCTCCAAACAGTGCAGGAAAGGAATAGAAAGGAACTTTGTTAACATGACCAAGAAGTCCAAATTTCTTAAAGGAAACAGAATTCTGACTTAAGTGTTTTTGCTTCCCCTTCATTATCTTTCAAGTAACAGTAAGACTTCTAGGATATCATAACTGCAATTGTTTTTTTGTCAGATGTGCTTTTGTTCTGTTTCCACAGAGAACACTTTTTCTCACAGTAGGAGGGCTGAACCACCACCACTTCACATCCCCACTGACATTGTCCTGTTCTGTCCTCAAGAGCTTGGCACCCACCCCTTCTTCTCTGCATACTTTCACATTACCATAAACATTCTCTACTGCATCTATTTGCAAGCAAGGCATCTTGTTTTTGCTTTCGTAACTTCGATTTGTTCTCCTGCACTCCCCAATCACCTGTTGGGCTATTTAAGTCATTCTGTTTTTCTCTGATTAAATACAAGTAGATCCACTCTAAGCTTTCCTGCAGTGCAGTCCATGCACTTTCTGAGCCTTATTCTAGATATGCAAACCTGTGAACAACAAGGCACTGCTTTTGTTCTGTAAGAATGGGAAAAAGAATTCATTCAAGTTCAGTAGGAACAACAAGCTTTCCTTGAACGGATACTACAATACAGCCTATAATTGAAAAACAAAGGGATTACAGAGTGTTTGTAAAGTTAGATAGTTCACATAAGTACCACCATTCACAATTCCTAAATTTAACTTTTGTAGTTGACAGGTCTACTCATGCTAGGAAGTTATTTTGGTTGTTCTTTTGGTGAATCACTTTTTGGGTCAAGTTCACACCAAGACACCTTAGAGAATGGCTCTTGACCAGAAGCATTTCTAAATTACTGTTAGACTTTCCCTGTATTCCAGAATGCTCTTTTACTTTGCACAAGTCACCTCCTCCTTTTCAACAAGATCTTTAACTATTCATTGCTGTGCCATGCTCTCCTAATGCAAGAACACCATCTGCACCATTAATTTGTGGCACAGTGAGCTAATCACATGGGTTGAGAGCTCTCCCAGCCAAGCTAAGTCACTCTGGTCTCACAGGCATCTACAGGACTTTATATACTCCAGGCTCCCCCTCTGTGCTACCTTTAGGATGTTTTCCCCTCTGCTTCCCTTTGCACAGCTCTGATTCTGTCTCTCCGCCAGACCCTTCCAGCCTTTGCCCTCCCCCCTCTGCCACCAAGCCTTTCCACTCCTCCAGCTCACCCTGTACCATCAGGCTCTTCAGTCAACTCCCCAGCACCCTCTAGCACTCCCTCACTTCTCTTGGCTGCTTTTCCCAGTTCAGTCATAGCTGATACCTTAAGTGAGAACCGGAATGTCAGAGAAATTATGTGCAATGTATTAGCCCCCAGTCCTTCTACCACAGCAAGTGCTTAACTACTTCACTGCTGCAGGTGGTCAAATACTTTATGGATCCTTCTAATCCCCTTCTACCACTGAATCCAGCACTGAGAGTGCTACAAAAGCCATCCTGGTTATTCTTTGAACTCTTACACAGTGAGCTTCAGTCCAGCTTGGGATAGGAAGTATGTAACAAAATTCTAGTAATAGAGAAGCTTGGAATTAACTCAAGAGCTGGAGTGCATTAACATCAGCAGTACTTTTAATTCCAGTGCTGTTAGGGACCCAGCTGACTTCAGCACCTTCAAGAAAACTTAAGACTGAGCAGTTGCAGCAAAATGCTGCAGGCCCACGCTGCAACTGAAGCAGCATCTGAGAGCCAGCAGCGAGCTCAGGCCTGCAGCCCTGTGGCTGGGGCCTTCCCCACTCCCTTGTCTTAGAGGAAATGCATGCTGAACTGACAAGAGAAATTCTGATTCACATTTAAAACTGAATCAAAACAAGACTACTGGTACTCAGTTTGATATAGATAGATATAAAGGAGATTCTGGACTGTTTTAATTTATCTAAACAGTCTTTTGAAGATCAACACTGTTAATTCCTGAGAAACAAGGGATCAGCTCCTGGCTCCTGCTCTCAGCCCCACCACTGACACACAAGCTGGTTGAAATCACTTCCTTTTCCATGGCTCGGTAGAAGGCCGCATCACTACCGTGGTTGGTAAAGTGAGATCTGCTGGGAGAAAGTACAACTAGCCTTTATTTTGTAATAGTTCCTCCTACCATCTCATATTAGGATCCTACTGCCCCCCATTAAAAACCACACACTTAACATTTAGACAGCTGGTGCCTATGAGTCAAAGCCAGTTGTTGTCTCCAAGGCCAAACTGCCCCACTGAATTGATGTCAGGTGGTACTTAGCAGTATTTTTAAATAGAGTTAAATTAAGAGACAAGCTACACAGATTAGGGCTATACTAGAATCAGAAAGAAATCGTTAAAGGCATTAAATGTCTTTACATTTATTAAACAAACTCTGCAGTCTTTTCTTGTTATATTCTTGTTGAAAAACAGAACATTCAGAAAGTATCATGAAAACAAGAAACAAAAAATCTAAGGTTGACATGAGCCACGCTCCCCTTCCCCTCCCACCCAAGCAACAGGACTATCTACACACCCATCCCACTTTTGACTTCCCAACAAAAGCAACAAGGCACCCATTTACAGCTAAGCTGAGAAATGAAGTCTTCAACGCACACTGTCATTCTGCGCCCCTAGCAGTCCACCACAGCAAGTCCTTCCTTGTGTATTACGATAAGCAGGTTATACAGACCCACGTGGATAAGGACTGCCAGCAAAAGGCCAATGTCAGTCACAGGGCAGAAGCACCCATTACAGTTCTGCTAAAATTTCAAGTCTGGACAACGACCGCTCTGCTGGAAACTCCCCAGTCACCACGACAGTCAGTAACTCCCTCTCCCTTTGTGCACACCAGTCCAATTCTGCAAGGTTTCACTGAGCCTATGTGCTCTGACCACTGGGATGCGAATTTCAACACAGCCAAGAAGCTGAGCATCGGGACAGCCGGTTCTGCCCTTACAGCAGTCAGACAGCAAAGGATTATTTCTTGTCACTGTTTTTTTTCCTTTTGAAAATTAATTTTGGGATTATGAACAATTATGCTCTTGCATATTAATTGCTGTGATCTAAAATTTTCACATGAAGAAACAACACGTGGAAATATTAAAGCACTCATCTTACGGACGTGGATCCGAGAACTGTTTAATAGCAGTCAGTGAAGGGGTAACATTGTGCTTTTAATCTACAGTTTAAAAATAATGATTTGTATATCTACTTAGTAAAACAATAAAATTAAGAACAGAAACTGATATTAGGAAACAGTGAAAATGTAATAATTAAACACATGAAGCTTTTCAAAGCTATATACTTAATGAGCCTAGACACCTATGATTAAGAGGGTCTTAAAAAAAAATAATAAAAAAGACTTGTTTTCAATTTTTTTTTTTTTTTTAATTTTTGTCTACTATACTGTATGCCTTGCTTTGGTGTTCTCTCTGCTGCCAACTTAATGCTTTAACAGTATGATTATGCTTATGTTCTTTTCAAATGCTTGGCATTATAGTGAGATCTCATATCTTTTCTCAAATTAAATTTTGCTCCACATACTCCACATGTATACAGATGAACATCCATGTGCTGCTCCAGTTGCTCATTATTTGGGAATATCTGAAAGCAGACCTGGCATATAGTCTCTCCAGCTGATAAGTGAGATATCATATGCCGTACATGGTCATGTTTTCTGAAGTTTCCTTGATCACAAATGGAACAGACATACCTGGCCATTCCTTTGTGCATATCATTGTGGAGCCGCAACTGGCGCTCTCTTAAGAACTGCTTCCCACATGTCTGACAAACAAACTGTTTTTCCTTGGTATGAACAGTATAGTGTTCCCTCAAGTGACAACGCTGATAAAATCCTTTCCCACAAAGATTGCAGAAATGCTTACGTCTGTGATCTCTTTCATTCTCTTCCATCATGGAATTCTTGAACAGATCTTGCTCCAGGCAGTTGGACATATGTTCAACCACTAGGTTTTCAGTTTCAAAACGCTGCCCGCAATTAGGACATCGGAAAGGACAGGCAGAATGCTTATATAACTGCTTTTTTTGAAGGCTGTTCATTTGGAAATGACTGTCCCTGAAGTCTTCCAGCATGTCTGCAAACATCATGTCCCTTATTTCCGACTGCTCCTCGGGGTTTTCTTCCAAGTCCATTTTTTCCTCGGAATTTCTGATACCATTCATGGTCAGGTCCTGGGGTTCTCCACAGGTCTGTGCATGATCCTGTAACTGCTTGCCCTTGACCAGTATTTGACCACACTTGCCACAGGCACATATATTTTCTATGTGTTTGGATAAATAATGAGAGGACAAATCCTCCTCGGTGATTGTTAGCCCACAAAGTTCACAGGGAGCGTTCTCCACATCTTCCTGGACAGAGGGAGCTTTCCTGTTAAGGTGCCGCGGACTCTTTAAACACCTCCTTTCATCCTCATCCATGGATAAACGGGGTTTTAAAGTCTTCCGAGCATTTCTCTTCTCTCTCATCTCTTCCTCAACATAGTACCTGTAAAGTGGCTCTTCCTGCTCGTCATCTAGATCATCGTTATCAGAAGACTCGTTGCAGTCCTTATCTGTCACCTTGATAATATTATAATCTTTCAGTTCGTCTGCAGGACTGTCCTCCGGTTCCATCTTGATGACAATCCTCTTCCTCTCAGAGGCTCGACTTCCTTCTTCACCTGATGTTTCAGATGCCACCGTGCTGCTTTTCCTGCTTGTAATGTTGGACACGGGAGAGGACGACTCATCGACAACTTGGCTGGAATCCCCTTTGTATTTTTCTGTTTGCGTAGAGATTATTTTAGAAGCAGAGTCCTTTTCATTAAAGTCTATTTTTTCGGCACCGTAGTATCTGGCACTTTGGTATGAATGCCTGTTGGTGCACGATAACACGTGCTCATCCAGTAACTTTTCACAGCTAAAACTGAACCCGCAGCTGTCGCAGGTGAAGCTTCTTCCGAAGCGGCGTGAGTGAGACACACGCTCTTTTGTGTGAGAGTATTTGGACGTGGTGCTTTTTTTGCAGACATCAAACAGTTGTTCGGGGAAACTGCTGAGCTGCAAAGCTTCTTCATCGGGCTCTTTGTTATGGGATGTATTTACTGTCGAACTTGGCGGCTCCATGCCCCACCTGTTTGTTTCGCTGCCATTTCGAGCAAGCGTGTCTTCGTACATTCGCACACCAAATATCATTTTACTGTTCTGGGTGCTGGAAGCAGAAGAAGAGCATTTTAAACTAGATGAGTCTGTATCCTGTATATCTTCCAGACACTCAGGTACGTTATAGAGCTGTAAATAGTTCATGGCCACTTTAAATTGCTCAAAATTGGCAGGGGCGGTCATAATTTTTCCTAAATACATGAACTGTAAAATAAGATCAAAGCATTCAGCGCTAATCTTCATGTTGCTTAGATTCAGCTGGGCTGTAGTGTGTTGATGGTTCATAAAAAACATTCTAAAATAGGAGCTGCATGCAGCAAGGACTGCTTTATGTGCTTGGAAATAAATATCATCGATAGCAATGCAGCAGTCACACAAAAAGCCCCACTCTCTTTGGTTGTTTAGCTGCTGAAGGACGTAGTTGCTGTGGCTGGTTCTTGCCATCTTGTACTTCAATTACAGCCCTGCAAAAAGCAGATGACATCTGTTAGAACTGTAAGCACAGAAAGTGGAATACATTTAAGTGTAGAGAGGAACCGCCGTCTTTTTCCTCTCTAGATCTCTTCCTATTCTCACACTGTTTGTGGTACGATTTCCCGTCTGGACATCTTTGCTGGCAACTACTGTTGATGCCAGTGAAAACATCCATAATCCCATGTCCTCACCACTAGACTTACAAGACCAGTAAACTAATAAACATAGCAACCACAACATCAGTTACAGCAACACTGCTCGAATATAAATTAGCAAATATATCTCAAAGTCCTACAGCCAAGATTTTTCAGATAGGAATTCTGGATGCAGAACTTCAAAAGCTTCACAGGGCAAACTTCTGCAAGACAGCCCCGGGACAGCAGCTCTACAAGGTGAGTTGACTGTAAGAAACCACCGCTGAGTTTCAGCTTGCCTTTTTCACCTGCCAGACCAAAGGACCTATGATGCAACAAATTACTGGCAACAAGGCCGGGCTCAAACTGGTCTTTCCCTCCCCACTAAAGGAAATTCAGAAGAGACATCGGTGAAGTATCCACACAGGCTACATCTACACGCTGTTTGCTCTTTATGGCACCTGGGGAATCTTCTCAAGCTTATCTGCAAGACACCTGGCAAACCAGGAGCTGTGGAACTCAGGTGCATTCTCAGAAGCACGGGGCACAGCGTGTCCCACACAAGCCTGCTGCAGATGGTCACCAAGCTCGCTGTGCAACACGAGCAGCACAGAAGCAGGAAGTGTTGCACACCATGCCTCCAGCTCCTCTTAAAGCCACTTTCATTTAATAAAAGCAAAACACTTAGATTGGAGACTGGACCAAAAAAGAAAAGCTAATGAAGAACTAAAGGCCAGCACGTCAAAGATGGCAGCATTGACAGAAGAAGCCTCAGTGAGGAACTGCAAACACCTGAAGCAAAGTGCTGGAAGGTGTTACACATGAAAGGACTAACTTGTGCTAAACGGGAAGGAGGAAGAAAATGTGCTACTTTATGTTAAGAAAAACATCCAGAAAAAATACACTGTATACAGGAGGCGTCCATTCAATTTACAGAAGATAAATTGCAACCAAGTAAAGCTATTCTGCTCGCTTTGGAAAACCTTTATTGACACACAATGTGTGCTAAATAAACAGGAAGCAGGACACAGTGGTTTGAGAAAACAAACAACAAAAAAAAAGGGTAAAGAATGCCCAAACTGAAAAGAAAGACCTAAAGCAGTAAGGAGCATTCTTCACACTTTGAAAGGTTACTGCAAGCAATAGGAACAACAGTAAGAGATTTGTACACATAAGATACAGGCTAGCAAACAGCACGTATAAACTGCATTTTATGTCTCCATGAAATGCACGGGTTGATTTGTCACTTTCTTTCAACCGGACAAAATTTAAACAAAATATAGACAAAAATGCTTCACCTCCCTGCCAGCTCACACCTAGCTCCTAGAGACTGGAAAATGAGAAATCGTATTCCACAATAAGCACTGAATTCACAAATCAGAGGTGTTGCCTGGGCTGTTAAGTAGCAGACCTAACATTAGTCACTGTTCTCCTTCATTCCACAAATGACTGTCATGGAAAAACATGCATTCAAGCCCTTTAGATGAGGAAATGCTCATCATCGCCCAGCAGTATTCCCTACTGCCAACACTACAGCCATTCATAAGGACCACTATCAACAGAAGACCTTATGTGGCAGTGTGGATCTTGAGATTTGGATTTATATTGATGATTAACACCTGGGTGACAGCTGTACAGCTGTTCCTCTCCACCCAACTTTTTTCTACAGCCCCAGAACTCCAGGTAAGCACATCACAGTTCTCTGTCCAGTTTCGCTCAGGGATGTCCATTGCAGAAATGCAGCTTGTTACATAAAATCTACTCAATGGCTTTCTTACTAACTTACAAAAGGGTGACTATAAAAACAGAAGAATCTCTGAAACAGCTTCATGTGTTTTCTACAGAAATTTGACAACTATCCTAATTTCTGGGTAACTTCAGATGTTTCTTAGAAAAATAACAAACTTTTCAACATCAAGTAATACCTAAAGGGCACTTCATATTCTTCCAAGTGCTAAGGTGCTTTGTATTTCAGGTAATTAATCAGATACTTGAATGCAATTCAGTATAGTTCATCAAGAATTAAGACCAGCAACTGCATAATTACAAAGAACTGATTTCAACCTCCACACTCAAAGACTGAAAATCAACAAGAAACGGGAGAAGACGCAGTCTAAGATACCATTGGCTTCTCAGTGTGAACTTCCATCAGGACAAGAAAAGGCTTAGGACTGCTAGAGGAAAAAATCAGGACAGCTTATGTTAACCTTCTTGTCCTCACAAAGCAACAAGCTTACACTTTCATTTTTATTTTCTGCATACTCAAAGTATTCTATCATGCCTTCCAACGCAAAACAGCAATGCAAGGTCACAAATATCTGCACACACCTGCAAAGGGGCATTCCAAAATTGTGGGAAAGATCTGGCAGTCACTGCAGTGAGGTGCACAAACACACTTTCTCCAAGTTTCCTTCTTCTTTGAAAGAAGTGAAACTTATTTCCTCTTATGACAGAAAAACTCTTTCAGCACTTGAGCCCTGATATGCAAAAATAACCCACCTTTCTCCTACTGCTCTTTGTAAAGAACCAGCCCGAGCATGAGTGAGCTTGGTCAGGCCAGCAAGGTGTTCAGATGTGTACACAGCCTCCATCACAGTAGTACTACAAGCAGGTATTAAAATAGAGAGCGTTTGAAGTTATCTATGTTAATGAAAGTTCTGGCAGCCTTCCTCTGTATGCTGTATTAACCTGCCATGTGTAACCATATATTTACAGCTGCCAACACTTCCCACTACAAGCGCCTGCGTTGGTCTATTTAAAACACTGACAAACTTCAACCAGCAAAGGCAAAAGTTTCCTTGTGAATTACGTGCTTCAGACTTGCTTTTTTTTTTCCAGAAAAAAAGATCAGTTAAAGCAGTTTCAAAAATGAGGTGAAGAAAAAGCTTTTGTACATCTAAATTACTGTTCTTTCTTTAAAATTCAAAGAACTTTCTCTTGCAAAAATCTTTGGAGAGACACATCACAGAATCACAGGGGTTGGAAGAAAGCTCAAGAGATAAGAGTCCAACCCTGCTGCTAAAGCAGGTACCCTACAATAAGTCACACAGGTAGGTGTCCAGCCACGTCTTGAATATCTCCATAGGAGACTCCACAACCTCTCTGGGCAACCTATTCCAGTGCTCTGTCACCCTTACTGTAAAGCTCTCCCACACATTAGAACAGAACTTTCCACATTCAAGTTTTGGGAAATTACTCCTTGCCCTGCCCTTGCACCACCAAGAAGAGCCTGGCCTCACCCACTTGCCTCCCACCTCTCTTGATGTATAAACATTAATCAGATATAAATGTTAATCAGACTTCATATGGGAGAAAGAGGCATGTGTTAGAGATGTTCTTGGTCACCACACAAAAAGCTGCCTGAATTTGGCCAAGCTTAAACAGAAGGAGGGGAAGAAGGTAGAAATTATAGATGTGTTTACACTTCAGACTGCTGTGTGTTACTAAAGTCTCAGATCATAGCCTTGCTGAGAATAAATTCACCCTCATGCAGCTCCTTTGTGTACAGGGGCCCGTCCAAGCCATCCCATCCAGCATGAAAACCCTTTTGGCTGCTGCGTGCCATCTCCACTCACAGACAGGGCCCACTGCAACAGGATGTGCTGCTGCGTTCCAGCATCCCTGGCGGCCAGAAAGGAGCAACACTTGGCTCTGACTGACTCCCAGCAAGGAGTGGGCTTTGTGAAACTGAGTGCAGATTAGAAAGCGTAAGAGGGAGGTGAGAGAAGAGTTCAGGGAGTGCAAGGAGGGACAGGGTGAGCTGAGAGGAAGGGTCTGGGATGAGGAACAGCCGTGGGCAGACAAGATGGTGCAGTTAGGATCTACATGGGGGAGGGAAACCACCTGAGCAAGGGACTGGGAAGAACCAAAGTGCTAGGGCAGAAGGGAAGAATATTTAATACACACACACGAATAAGCACAGATACACACACATGCTTTTGCTGAGCAACAGGTAGAAAACTACCACAGCACGCACCCACTCAGAGCTGGAACTGAACTTTGAATTCTGCCGTTCTTTGCTATTAGCAAATATCACAGATTTGTTGAAAAATGTCCTCCCATCAGGAGCGAGCTCTCAGAAAATGTTCCTTTACCATTATTTTGTTATTTTTAATTGCTAAAATGTCAGAGATTTACATTTGTCACCCATGTGGGTGGTTCAACATTGCAAACTATTTTTGAGATCTTCTTTGGAAAGAAAACAGTCATTAGAACAAAAATGCCCTTTTTAAAAGAAACCAAAGGTTTCAAAGCTAAGCGCATACACAAGACATTAATTAAGCTAAATTCCAGTGCAGCAGTCATTCAACAGCTTTTCATGTACACACTGTAACCTTCCAGCCCTCCTCTTACCAAAGGCTCCTTTCTTTACTGGGCTCACCTTGTGGATCTGTCCAGGGGATGGATCCACGCAGCAGTGCTCTTCATGCACAACGTGAGATCTCTGCTCATTTGGCACAGGGTTTGGAGGAGGTGAGGTGGATAAGGCAAGGAGAAGAGGGGGAAAATCTCACAAGAAAGAGCACTGCTTGGAAAACAGCACCCCACCGCTGTCAGTACTAGGACAAGTCATGTTAACCTTTGGGTTTTTTGGCTTGTACTTTTTCACATGTCCAGCATCTTCATGCAGGGAAGCCATCAGCAGTACCTCATACAAACGGGTGCTACTCACTGTGTGTATTAAGCATTGGTCTTCTTGGAAAATTCAAGCTCTACACATGAATTTGTCCACCCAAATGTGTATTTGATTCTCTCTAACTCAGCTTCCTATTTCAGAAAGAGAAGAAATGTGACCACTTGCCTGACTAGCACACTGCATTTATGAAGCACGCAGTCATCACAAGGAGGTCCACCAGGCACCTACATCACCCCGTCCTCAGCAGCAACCAATTAGTGCAGTGAGCACAGCAATGGGCCATGCTGTGAACAGCACTGAATGATGCAGAGGTGGTCTGAAAAAGAAAGCACTAGAAAAGCATCTGATATGAAACTGAGGAGGGCAGATGCTTTAGTCAGGTAATTTCAGTCTGTTCCTCAAACTCTAAGCAGCACAGAATGTACGTGGAGGCTACGTGTTTATTTTTACGTGGCAAAGCTTGGATTCAAGCTGCCTACACGCCACTGTGTTTTTCTTTTGAATCAGCACTCAGGTACAATTACTACTCAGATATTATCACCAAGCTAAGCTACGCTACTACACAAACCAAGCGTGTTGTTTAGAAGCCAAGGACCAGAAAGAAAAGGCTCTTACTGTAACTCAATACTTTTCTTTTTTCCCCTTCAGATTTCTAGTTTTCAAACATTTCAGAAAATTTAGAAGTCTTCAAGCTTTCCCCTGTTAAACCTTTAAGAGACTGCTGAAATTCTTTTACTAACTTCTCTGTCTTTAAAAAAGAAGTACCACAAGGTTCAAGATTCAGGAGCCTCTCGGCTCCTAAAATTAGTAGGTGGTTTTCAAAACCCAGCATTTCCACTGCTGAGCAGGCAAAAACACACTGCTTACATGCTTAGTTGCTGGCTGCTTTTCTTCAGAAACCAAGAGCAAGCTGGACAAAAGTATTATAAATGAGTGGAGAATTTGGTGTTAATAGAAAATGAGACGGAAAAACCTCAAGGAACCAACGCCCAGTTATCCAAAGAAATGGGCTGCTTGGGCAGCAGAAAGCAAATTCCCCATCCTATTCTCACACCACATCTCAGGCTGATGCAGGCTCCCAAGAGCTCTCCTCCCTAAAGAATTACTTCGCCTTCATAGGGCCAGATTCTACACCAGATAATCTGGATTCCTAAATGACAGCATAAAGATGCTCACGAAAAAAAATCCCACATCACACATCCAAGCTCTGCATGCTGCCTGAGAAATCTGGGCGTTCAGCTGGTATGCTGACTACAGAGTTGCTGACAGGCAACAAGTTTTATCTAGACATTAACAGGAAGAAGCCACTGAGATTGCCATAGTACTGCACAGTCCAAGAAGGCACTCAATTTACACAAACTTTGCAAAAAAAAGGCAAAGAAATGAGGACAGGTGACCACCGTTCATTGCAACAGCAGGTGTGGGTAAGATGCAGCTTGCATTGCAAGTGCAAGATCCACAATCGTGAATTAAAAGTGAGGAGAATTCCTGCACTGCCAGGGAAAGTCTAATTAGGCTCCATTACTTGGATGAGGAAGGACCGGCTATAATTTATCCTCCTCCCAGAGTCCTTCCATTAGCTGCCTTCAGGCACACGAGCTGTGAATCTGCCTGCCATGATGCAGATATTCATCAGCATACACATTCTGATAGCTGAATCAACTGATGTTAAATGCCTTCTTGCCAATGTACGAAAACAAGCTTCAGCTGCTACCTGGGCTAGGTCTGAACCAAGGAAAGGCAAGGAGCAATTCACTCCCACATCAGTTCACAGAGCTCCCCACTGACACAGCACCTGAGTTCACAAATAAGAAACAGCCTTCACACTTTAACAGGTTTCCACTGTCAGACACTGATAACTAGTTAAAAGGCATCACACAGTCTTAGTAAGCACTCACCTCAAAAGATGAATAAGAAGACAGGAAAGCATGAGCAGCTAAGTTAGGAAAACAGTTTGAACTGGAGCCCTAGAAGTTATCATCTCAACCAACTTCACCTACTCCATAGGTAATGCCTATGGAGTACGAAGTACTGCAGAGAGCTGTATGCAGTGTTTTAAATAACTTGCTATCCACCAGGGACTGCTCTATAAAGTCACAGACACTGTTTATCTGACACTTTACAGCTGTAAAAGGTGGTGAAGCAACACGGTAATGATACGTCTGAAAGACTGGTAGAAGAACATTCTGACACTAGATTTAAGCCTCACTGCTGGCTGATGAGCCTTCACCTGGACTCTGACTTGCCCAGTTAGCTTCAGGAGGCATCTTGGTGTTCGCCCTCTCCCAAGACCCTCAGATAACCATAAGTGCCTTCCAGACAAGCACCCCTGGCTGATTCAGGCTGCGTGCCGGCACAACCAGGCATTGGAGGCCCACGAATGAAATGCCTTGTGACACACAGGTCAGACTACATGTTGACACTTTCTGGTCCCAAAGGCTTTGAAATTCACTTGTGGCACATAAAAAAGCCCAAACTGCTAAGGTCTTCTTCAAATGAAGTGGGTTTCATACAGAAAATGCAACTGCTGGTTAACTCTACAGAGCTTTGCTATGACCCAAGGCAAACAAAAACAGAATTACCAGACCAGTTTGAAGCTATAAATGGTCTTCATGCAAATCGTGTCAGCCGTGTCTGCAGCAGAACTCGGTGCATGGTGCTCACTGTGCCCAGACAGCAGCAGGGCAGAGAAAGCAACTGTGGGGCAACCACAGGGCAAAGTTTCTTGAGAAACACGCAGCGGGTTCTGCAGTGAAGGTCTGGGAGAGGTGCAGAGAGGGCCACCTGCAGCCTCTGCAGGAATGGGGCACTATGGTTTCTACCAGGAAACTTTCATCATCTCAGATTCGAGCAGCTTTTTTCCCCACGCAGCAGATAAGTACCTTCAAAGGATCCTGGACTTTCAGTGCTTCTGCTAGCAATGGACATATGCGAATAAAGCACTTAACCTCACGCACTCTAGTAAGAAAGCGCCTAAAAGCCCAGAGGAAGCTGTGGAGAGTATGCCATGCTATGCATGCACTATGAGTACGCTATGCATACTCTCATCTAATTACTGCCAACTCCTGTGCCCATGACAAAACTGAGCACGTGTGCCAGCAGAGCTAAAACATCTGCTCAGCTCACAGTCCTGCCCCACACAGTCCAATCCTGGGAAAAGGGGCTTTCCAGCACCCTGCCAAGCTTCCCATGCAGCACCAAACCACAGCTCCACTCCCCAACCCCTGCTGCAGCCCCATCCATACAAACACCAAGCAAGTCACCAGCAGCGTGCAACCAAGGCGATGTGCTGCTCAGGCCCCACGTGTGCCACGGCCACAGCTCACTGCTCTGCACCCATACGGCCTTGGCTTTGCTCTGGGAGAGCTTCGGTTTCTAATTTGGTGAAATCAGCCCAGCTCGCGAGGGCCGTGCGGGTTTTTCCAAGAGCTGCAGCGAGGAATGTTAAACAAACACCTTTAATTAAAGGAATGTTTGTTTAATGTAATTAAATGCCTACGGAACACGGCGCTGCTCCAGCCCCGGGTGGCTCTGCAGTCTGCGCCGTGCCGCGCGATGCCGTAGCGCGGGGAAATCACGCAGCAGCAGAAGCCGGCATTCAGCCCAGGGCCGTGCCGCCACCGCCGACGTGTCGAGGATCGGAGTTACACCAACTCCCACAGCACAGCGGCACAGGAACGCGGCCCCAACCCCGCAGCACCGCTTCCTCTCCTCTGTTCGCCTCCTCTCCGTGCGGGGCACGCTAAGGAAGGAGCCCTTCGGCACCGCTGCCTTTCGCGCTCTGCCGACCCCCGAGCGCATCGCGGGCCGCTACCGGCGAGGTGGGATGGGGCGGCGCGTTCCCAGCGGACTGCGGCTCCGCTCTGCGTGAAACTGCCGCAACTCAACTTTTCACTTAAAAAAAAAAAAAAAAGAAAAAAAAAGAAAAAAAAAGGAACAAAAAAATCCCAGCAGAACACGGAGCGCCGGAGAGAGCTGCGAGCACGGCGCTTTAACGTAATGCCAAGCGCAGAAGTACGGCCGCCGTGCCCTTCTCGCCCCCGCACCCCCCGCCCCGCGCAGCATCCGCCGCCCTGCGCCGCTTCCGCAGGGCCCCTCCGCGCTGCGCCGCGCTGCCCCACAGGTGGAGCACGGCGCCTCGCGGCTCGGCTCGGCCCGATTCGGCTTGGCTCGGCTCGCCTCGGCCCGTCCCCTCCTGCCGGGCGCAAGGTCACGGCGGCGGCCGAGGGCCGGCCGGGAGCCCCTACCTGGCAGCGCCACTATGGCGGGCCGGGCCGGGCCGGGTCGGGCCACGCCGCGGCCGGAGCCGCTCGGCACTTCCCACCTCCCGCCGGCGGCGGAGCTGCCTCCCGCTCGCGCCGCGCCGGACCCCTCCGGCGGAGGGCCGCACGGCCCCACTTACCGCGGAGCGAGGCGAGGCGAGGGGGAGAGCTGCCCGCGCCGCTCCCGCCGCTGCGCCGCTGCCGCTGCAACAAAGGACTTCCGCCCCGCCGCGCCTGCTGCTGCCGCAGCGCCGGCTCCGCCGCGACCGCACGGAGCCGGACCCCTCCCCTCGGCGGCCGGCGGCTCCCGGCCCCGCCGCTGCCAGCGCTGCTGCGCCGCGCCAATGCCGGGCCCGGCGGGCGGCTCCCTGCCGCGCTCCCCTCTCCTCCCATCGCGCCGCGGAGGCGGCGGCGCCGGGGCAGGGGCGGCCCGCGCCCCCTCCCTACGCGCCTCGGGCCCGGCCCTCCGTCCCCCCCCCTCGCTCCCTCGGGAAACCCCCGGCGCGGAGCGGAGCCTCCTGCGGGGGTGGGGGCTGCAGCCGGGGCTGCCCGTGCGCGGCTTCGCGGCCCCCCGGTGTGACGGCTGCCTTGCGCGCCGCGAGGGACCGTAAATAACGAACCCCCTGCCGCGTCGCGTGATACGCTATTTCTTTTTAGTCGAAATTCCACTCGCTGACGCCTTTCCTCCTTGCAGCTTCACGCTGATGCAGGGAACATCGCGCGTCCACCACCACTTTTAATCACGAAGCATAGAACACTTACGAACACTAACTGTAGAACACTAACGCTTAGGGTTTGGTTTTGTTTTCGTGGGGTTTTTTTCCCTCTCAGAGTTTTCCCAGGCCCTTTCCCCACCCTCCCCGAGCCTCTCCAAGTCCTCTTGAGCGGAGCAATGGCATTTCCTGGAGCTTCTGCTACCTGCAGGGCTACTGGACACGTTCACGGGGCTCTGTGGCAGGCATTTGGCTTTTCCACCCAAAGGGCCATCTGCCGCTCTTGCGGGAGCCTCAACCCACAGAGTGCCATCAATTGGAGGCCATTTCCAAAGGTGCCATCACTTCTGTGTTCACCCAAGGAATCATCAAATCATTACAGTTGGAACAAACCATGAAGATCATCTTGTCCAAGGAGCTCAGCTCCGGATGGGCAACGGCAGCAAAAGACTTGATTACAGATTTGAAAATGCCACAAGCTACAAATGTAGCAATCAAATGTACGTATGCATATAAATAACCCTCCCTAACATCCACTTTATTGACATTCACCCCTGTTCTGATAGCCATGATGACGCCATCGTAACAGTTATGACATCACAATAGCCATGGTGACATCACAATAGCTGCAATGACATCACAATAGCCATGGTGACATCACAATAGCTGCAATGACATCACAATAGCTGCAATGACATCACAATAGCCATGATGACATACAATAGCTATGATGACATCCTGGTGTGGGCCATGGCACTTTGTACCCCTGGAGCCCCATTGACTGTTTTTATAGTAAAATCTCATTCCTCATCATTGCTCCCATGGTTTTGGCTCTGGTTTCTCTGGAGCTCCTCAATGCCATCTTTGGGCCAGGGTCAACCTAGATAACATGTAAATAATTAATCATTTAAATAAATAACCTGCTGTCTGCAAACAGCCCCTCACTCGGTACACAGGTTAATAAATATGTCACATAACACAGGAGCGGAGCACAGAACCTTGAGCTCCCACTGCTAACCTGAGGGAAGAAAAGCAGCGAGTGGTACTGACAGGGGCAGTGGGATTGGAGCACCACTAAACTGCAGTCTGGCTACAGATGTGGGAAGATGGCCCCGAGCCCAGTGAGCTTTGTGTGTAAATAAGAGAAATAAGGCATGGAATGCTGGAAAAAGGAATATTTGTGGGCACAGCGGGACGAGCAGAGAGCACTGCATGGAGCACTCGCCGTCCCACAGGCACCTCTGGAAGCAGTCCTGTATCTGCTGCTACTGGGGCAGTATTTGCCCTAAAGGCTTCAGATTTGGCCCAATTAAAAATCACCATTCCAACGAGCAGCAAAATATCAACGGGAAACCAGATATGATCTGAAAAACGTGACACCACGGAGGGAAGTGCAACAAATGTGTGAAGCTGCACGAAACCCCCACGAAGAAAGCACAGCAGCGGTGATTCCCACTGCCATTTTCAGTAATAAATATATGAAGCCCAATCCCTCAGGCACCAAATCAACCCGGGGCAGCGGCCCCTCCATCACACGCGACGAGGGGGAGAAGTTTTGCGCGGTATTTGCGCCATCGCCGCGTGGACGGAGGTTCAGCGCCGCGCCGCGACCGCGCAACCTCCGCGCAGCCGCCTCCCTCAGTTTTTCCACGCGTGGGCTGCCCGGCACGGCACGGCTCGGCACGGCCCAGCCCGGCGGCAGGAAGCGCGGGGGGAGCTGCGCCCACCCCATCCGCCGCGCAGGGAGCGGGCGGAGCCGCGCAGGGTCGGGGCAGCGCTTCCGCGGGGGTAAGCGGTGCGGAGCGGCTGCGCGGGGGGTGCGGCGAGCGGCTCCTCCCGGCCCTCGTGCCCCGGCTGCGATATTCGGGGGAGGGGGGAACAATAGCGCGTATCGGCGTGTATTTGCAGAAGGGGCCGGCGGGCGCGGGGCGGCTGGGCGCAGCACAGTGAGGGCTTTGTGGGGCGGCACAGGCTGCCCTCTGTGCGCTTCCCCGCGCCGGGTGCGGTCTGCGGTGAGCGACGGCGCTTTGACGCGTTGTTAAAGTTGGCACCTGCGCGGCTCTCGGTGCTGTGGTCTTCGCTGTGCGTGAGAGAGGGAGGGGGTGGTGGGGAAATTACTGAAGCTGGGCGCAGCGGGAGGAGGCTCTGGGGCTGTGCTGTGCGCTTGACGGGACTTGGTGCTGGGACAAACCTCCTGCCCTCCTCACAGACACGCCATGGACATGGCCGGCCACAGTCTGCTCCTGCTCCAGCAGCTGAACATGCAGCGGGAGTTCGGCTTCCTGTGCGACTGCACAGTTGCCATTGGAGATGTTTACTTCAAAGCCCACAGAGCGGTGCTCGCTGCTTTCTCAAACTATTTTAAGATGATATTTATCCATCAGACAAGGTAAGGATGTGCAGATCTCTTCCTATCTCCTTACTGCTCTCCTCGGCTTTCTGCTTTTTCCTCTTTCTAAAGGAGTTGCAATCTAAAAGAGCGCAAGTGGGGATGTTATGTGGCCTGAGATTGTTTCCTAACCTGGCCCGCATCTCAGTTCCTGCACAGCCTTCCCAGCATCAGCGCTGCCATGGCCTCAGGAATTGCCCCAGCCAAGGAGAAAGCTGATCCTGTGGGGCTCAGGCAGTTTTCTGGCTCAGCTGGATTCCTCCTGACAGGATCTGTGGGCTCAAGGCAGTCAAGGAGCCATGGCCTTATCTCTTTGCTGCACTTCAGAAGTCAGCAGATAAGGGCCAGCACTGTGAGCATCCACTTATTCCAATCTCCTGTCTGGATGTTTCACTCGACTGAGCCCAGGGCGGTTCTGCAGGTATAGGGATGTTGGCTTTGAGCCCTAACCTCTGAACTGCAGCGATGGATTAATCCTCTCTCTGTTCTCCCTCCTGCCCATGGCAGTGAGCTCCTGGCCTCCAGCACCTGCCCAGGAAAATCATCAGAGAATCACCGGGGTTGGAAGGGATCTCTGGATATCCCCCAGCCCAGCCCCCTGCTAAAGCAGTTCCTGATTGTAGGTTGCACAAGAAAGCATCCAGGTGGTTTTGAATACCTGCAGAGAAGGTGACTACATCACCTCCCTGGGCGGCCTGTTCCAGCGCTCTGCCACCCTCACAGTAAATAAATTTTTCCTCATGTTCAAATGGAACTTCCAGTTTGTGCCCATTGCCCTTGTCCTGTCACTGGGCACCACCAAAAAAAGCCTGGCCCCATCCACTTGACTCCTGCCCTTTAGGTATTTATAAGCCTTGATAAGATCCCCTCTCAGTCTCCTCTCCTGCATGCTGAACAGCCCCAGGGCTCTCAGCTTTTCCCATAGGGGCAATGCTGCAGGCCCTGATCCTTGGCCATCCACACACAGCCATTGCTTGGAAGTGAGACGACAAGCGAACTTCTGTAGCAGTAGGTGTTGTTTGCTGACACTTAGGTGCAAAGCTTGTAAAGATTACATGGCAGTGGCGGCTGGATTTATTACCTGAGCACACAAACACTCTGTGCCTCCTTAGGGTGGCACACATGGCTAGGAGCCGTCGTAGGTGGGGCAGACAGAGGCCAGCTGTGCTCACAGTTCTTCACCGCGGCTCTGTGTGCTGTCGTTGCAATCACCCAGATACACAGAATCATAGAATCCTTTGAGTTGAAAGAAACCCTTAAAAGCCAGCTGGTCCAACTCCCCTGCAACAAACAGGACACCTACAGCACCATCAGGTGCTCAGAGCCCCGTCCGTACACAAACACGTGTGAGCACTGCTGTGCATACCACGCTCCTTCAGGCCTTGGCAAGGAGCACTGGCCGTCATGGACCTGCAGCCAGGCAGCAGCGCCGGCATTCTGCAAGCCAATGACGGTGCAGATGAATGGGCAGATAATGGGTCAGGGCTGTAATTTGGAGTCAACGATGTGCTTAATCACCTGTCTTGTTTCAGTGAGTGCATAAAGATTCAGCCTGCAGACATCCAGCCGGACATTTTCAGCTACCTCCTGCACATCATGTACACCGGGAAGGGCCCAAAGCAGGCGGTCAGCCAGAGCCGGCTGGAGGAGGGCATCCGCTTCCTGCACGCCGACCACCTTTCCCACCTCGCTGTCGAGATGAACCAGGCCTTCCCCTCAGAGGCCGTGCAGTCCTCAAATCTCTATGGAATCCAGATCTCCACTGCACACAAAGCAGCAAAGGAGCGGCCAGGCGCCAAGGAGACGCTGGGCAGCGTGGGGGGCCGGCCTTCTGCCCCAGCTGAGCACCCGCAGCTGCAGCTCTCCCTCGCCATCGGTCTGGACGACAGCAGCCGTGAGCAGCCAGGCCCGCATCCCACAGCCCAGCCCGCAGCGCTGGCCAGGCCAGCAGAGGAGGTGCCCAAGCTTTCTGTTTCCATCAAGCAGGAGAAATGTGAGACTGAGCCCGTGGTGTCCCAGAGCTGCAGCCCTCCTTCCCCGGACAGAGCAAACCCCATCCTTGCCAAGGCCAGCCTCAGGGTGCACCTGTGTCACTACTGCGGGGAGCGCTTTGACTCGCGGGCCGGGCTGCGGGAGCACCTGCACACCCATGTTTCAGGCTCACTGCCGTTCGGTGTGCCAGCCTCCATCCTGGAGAGCGGTGGGCTCGGCGAGGTGCAGCCCCTGACGGAGGGCAGGGAGAGCGGGCAGCGCCTCGGAGCCTTCCTCCTCAGGGAGGATGAGAACCCGCTGGAACATGCGGGCTGTGGTGAGCTTGAGCCCCTGCAGATCGGGCAGCTCTCCCTCATCTCCAAGGACCACGAGCCGGTGGAGCTGAACTGTAACTTTTCCTTCTCGAGAAAGAGAAAACTGGGCTGCACTGTCTGCGGCCGCACGTTTTTCCGGAAGAGCCAGCTGCTGGAGCACATGTACGCACACCGGGGGAAGCAGCTCAAGCACGGCCGCAGCCCACGGCTGGAGAGTCCCCTCACCCCAAGGTTCCGGCCCTACAGTGACAGTGATGGCGTGGGGAAGAGTTCCAGCTTGTCCCAAGATCACTTGGATGAGTGTTTACTGGAGTCTGATCTCATCCAGGAAAGCGTGGATACGATCCTGGTAGAGTAGTTCTCCCTGTGCAGCCTTTGGACACTGATTAGGGGCATTTTCTGTGCACTGAGCTGCCAGATCTGACTGTTGTCCTCAGCCAGAGTTGCCCTCTCACTGAGCTAGCTGTGAAGAATGGTGTGTTTGGTTTGTGTGTTTACTTTTTTACCTCTCTAACTTTTAAACTCAAGCTAATTCAACTCTTAAGTCTTTGAAGCCTCCATGTGACTCGGTTACATTTTCATAGATGTGAACTTGTTCTTGCCCTGCTTTACTGGAGTTCGTGTTGTGTCGCTGGGTGTGAGGTTTACACATCCCCTAATACACGGAGTGGCGTCAAGGGCTGTTTGTGGCCCATAAAGTTGTTCTTCTGGTTCTAGATTGAGGGAAATGTAGAGGGAAATATATACATTGTTCTTCCCCAATAGTTTGGTTTTAATTAAAATAAATGAGGAGATAGGTCCCAAAGTTTGTGTTTATAACTGCAGTTAATAAATCTCTGCATAAATGCACGTGGGAGCCATAAGGCTCATCTTTTCAAGGGAATTGGTGGCAACCTTGACTTCAACAGGCCCTAGAGTCCTCATCAAATGAATTGCTAACATTTATTTGCATATTGCTTGCATAACTAGGAGTTGGACTTGACGATCCTTTTGGGTCCCTTCTGACTTGGGATATTCTGTGATTCTACTCTGAGATGTGCTTAAGGGCTTCGCATGGGTTTTTTCCTGTTCCTCCCTCCTCAACTGCTGCTGCATGAACAAGACATGCATTGATGCCTCTCTGTGGTCAGCTCCCATTCCTGGGCCTTCTGAGCTCTGAGGGATGGGAGCTGTGAGGGAACGTCCACTCACGGAGCTTCTGAGTAACACGTCCTGACCAAAGTCTTTACAGGCCTAAACAGCTCGCAAGGCTTTGCTAGGAGATAGTCATAGAATCATTCAGGTTGGAAAAGACCACTGAAATCATTTAGTCCAACCATCAACCCGTATCAACCCACCCATACCATGCCCATGAACCACATCCCTCAGTGCTACATGTCTATGGTCCTTAAACAAATACATACCATGCTATTCTCTGCTTGTGGAGCCCTTACCTAATTCCTTACCTAAGATGGTAAGATGTAGACTTTGCCTTTCATTACTCAATTTCTGAAGCCCAAGAGGGGGTTTAAAATTGTACACATTCCTCTGGTGTTTTATCCCTCAGTAGTTTTCCACCAGAGATACCCGTGCTTCCCACCAGCTGGGCTCCAATCCATCCCATCTCAACATTGCTGTACTTATGGCACTGAGATTCCTCCTGCAGTGAGAAGCTGAGGCCTGGTGAGCTGCTCCAGTAACCCCAAACCCCATTACTCATTACACATCCCCCAGCCCCTGCGGAATTGAGTCATTGTATAGGAAAGGAGGTTTTGAACAATGGTGAGAATTGTTTGCTGTCAACGTGCCCGGTCCACATCTCTTTGCAGCCAGGACCCTCGAGCTGTCATCTCATTCTGGAGTAGGATCTGGAATGAAACCACTGCTGCATTTAGAGCCCGTGGAGGCCATTGTGAGGGTGGCTGCTGGGCAGGGGAGCTGAGCTCTGCAAGGGATGGAGCGGCCGCCAAGTTGTGTTTTAAGACAAAGGAGGAAAACAAGCAGGCCCTGAGCTTGCATGGATGCTGAGTTGCTCTGCCCACTGTGTGCCTGTCGGGTGTTCGTCTTGCTCTGGTGGGGCTGCAGCTGGGCTGGGTGGAAAAAGAGGTTTTGTTGAGCAAACAACAAAACCCTCCCAACAAGCAGACTCTCAGGGCCAGCTGCTTGCATACTGGGTCCCTGAAGTTCAGTGGGATGGCTAAAAAATGGAGTGCTGTGACAATTCTCTATTCAGGTTCATGTGTTTGCTTCCAGGAGCACAAAGGGGAATCTGCTGGGTAGAGAGAGAGCTGTGGGAGGGAAGTTGAAGCTGCAGAAGTGAGCTGAAAATGACAGTTTTTAGACAGTTGAGCAGTCCATGGGCACTTGGTGACCTCAGCGAGATCTCTAACTCATCTGAACTCATCTGTGTTGAGAGTCAGTGGCCCTTGATGTATTTGCAAGTCCTGCCGAGATCAGCAGGACAGATAAACCCATGGTGGGGATGCTTTGAACACAGTGTAGTCAACAAAGGGCTCAGTATCGGGGACAACAGGAAATGTTGGTTTGGTTTTGGCCATTAAAGGCAGCTTCAATGAAGGCGGTGAGCTGGGCCAGAAGCGATGTCCATCCGTGCGTCAGCTGTGGTTTGTGCACACCTATTGCAGGAGCACCTCTGTAACACTACAGCTCCATCTCAGGCAGCACTGTGCTCAGCACATCTCTGATATTCCTTACCATTCCTCCCCCTTTTAGGGTGTGCTTTGGTTCATCTTTGTGGCACTGAACATCTGTGACATCAAACGTCGGTGAAAGGCATTTTCTCATCATTTGCAATAGAAGAAGAAATGTATTTTCAGCATTTTTCTTCTGAGTGTTAAAGCGCTGTTACAATTAAAGCAGCAGAAGAAGCTGGAGAGACAGAACTGCACGCTGCAACCTCCCCTTGCAGGCATCGCTTGCTCTCAGCCTTAGAAAATCATAGAAAATCATTTGGAAGGCAGCTCCATCTTCTAAGCAAGAACAGTAGCTGCTCCTGGGCACATAGGAAGAGGTTTTACCCTTGTATGTAGAACACACTTGGGCTATTGTATACTCAACTCTGAGGCAGGGCATGCTGGAAAAATCTGCCTGATATGTACAGCCAGGAAAAATGAAAGCTTTGTCCCTGTGTGCAGGATAATGATCCTGGTAATTCCTTTCTGTTGCCTGTGATTGATCAATCAGTGCACATGGGCTTAGGTAAACAAAGGCTGAACATGTTGCCCAGAGAAGTGGTGGGTGCTCTGCCCCTGCAGACACCCAAGGTCAGGCTGGACAGGGCTCTGAGCACCTAATGGAGCTGTGGAGCTCTGTTCTTTGCAGGGGAGGTTGGACCAGATGGCCTTTAAGAGCTCCTTCCAACTTGAACGGTTATATCATTCTGTGACTCTAAAGACCTGGAGTGATGCTTGGAGGCTTGTAAAAGCTCTGTGGACGCCAAAGCTTTGATGAAGCAGGAGCATGAGAGGTCCTCGGCTATGGCCAATGAAAGGGCATTGTCTATGGCCTCATGCACTGCAGGTGAGTGCTCAGCCCAGTCCCAAAGCATTAGTGCAGAGTGCTCCTCCAGTGCCCATTAGCCCTGGGGATGCCATCAAGTGCAGTGAGACATCATTTCCGTGGGTAATTGAATGCTGTTGACCAGCGCATGCTGCACAACTTCCACATCATGGAATTGTTTGAGTTGGAAGGGACCCTTAGAGGTCATCTGGTCTGACCCCCCTTCAATGAACACCTAGAGTCGGGGGGGGGATGCTGGCTGCCAGGAGGTGACGCAGGCTCTCTCTGCTCCTTTATTCCAAGCAGAACAACAACAATAACCTCCAGCCTTCAGCTCGGTGGGCTGCCCACACAGTGCCTTGCAGCAGGGCCACAGGGCACTGGGACACAGCCCCCGCACTGACAGCAGGAAGCACATTGTAAACTCGGAGCACTGAACGTGAGAATGGAAATAAACCGTGAAACGCCGCTCTCATGAGCTTGCTGGAAAGAGCATTAATACTGGTAATGAATAGTTCTTAAATATGATGGAGGTGGAAGGCGTAAATTGAGTGCAGGCAAAGCTTTCAGAACTGTAGTGAAAACCATCAGCACATGCAATTCAATCTTATTTCCCATTTCATTTCCATGTTCCATAAGCAGGCACAGGCTTCGGGCCATTGGCTCCCAGTGGCCCAGGAGGAGGTTCATCCTCAGCTCATCACGTCCCTCCCACAGGCAGCAGCCAGCAGCACGATGTGACACACCACCGAGCTCAGCTCCAGCTTTGCTGCTGGGTAAGGAGCTGACAGGCTTCTCTTCTCTGCTCCTGCCAAAAAGAAGCTCTCTGTGTGGGCGTCCTGGCGGTCCAGCACTAGGAGAAGCTATTCTGAGCAAAGAAAACTGGGGAGGAAAAGACGAATGAAGCCCTAAATGGCACGCCAGTTAGGTATTTACAGTTGGAGCAATGTCAGGACTGAATTCCTTGAAATGCAATCACAGCACATGTGGGATTTGCATGTTTCATTAAGAAACAGTAATGACGCAGCTTCAAAGGCAGCCTAATAGCGGAAACTCTTGCATGAAATATTCTGACCCAGACACCTCCGCCCTCAAAACAAAGGTGCAGCACAGCACAGCACCTCGGTGCCTCAGTTCCAGCCGAGCTAAATCGTCCTGGTGAAGCCATGCAGCTGCTGCCGAGGTCAAACTTATGGGGTGATGGGGGCTGTACCCAGCTCTAGTGGGGCATGATGCCTTCATCTCACTCATTTGAGTTACAAAAGGGTTTTTCTTGGTGTCTCTCCCTTTTGTATCCAGCGTGTTTGTCAATTTGTATGTTATAACAGCAGTTTGTAAATGGTGGCTGGGGGGTATTTTTCACTGACATCCACTTCCAAGCTGAATGGACTTTGAGTTTGTTGCAGAACAGCCACACTGTTAGCAAAGAACTGTGTTTTCCACAGCGAGCTGCAAAAAGAAATGTGACAATGGTGCCTCCCAAAAATGCTGATCTATACTGTTCCTTAAATAACCATACAAGCAATAACATCCTCTGATTAGTTAAACAAAAACACATTTAATGTAAAGATTTTATCTGGCTGCAAATTAAATACTTCATTATTGTAATACCACCCAACAAGAGCTAACAAGAACCGTTTCTCTGGGAAACAAAACTGCAGATGTAAAAGAACATTAAAGAAATTATTTAAATCAATCTGTTCCCTTGGAGCGTTTCATTATTTTGAGTTACAGATGTGGAAGTCCTCTATGTGGAGGATGAGCGATAGGAGGGCTTTGCTGGTCCACCAGCAGGGTCCCACTTCCACCCATCACTTCCAAGCACAGAATTCCCATGTACTACACGAGCTTGCCCAGTTTATTTTGGGCACCTATGACAAAACTCTTGAATTTTCCTGTGATGTAAGCACACGTATGAAAACATCCATCATTTATGCAGGGAAAGCATCAATTCCAGTGCTGGGTTCCCACTTGCTGTAGTCCCTCCAGCAGCAGATTGGGCCTCACTGCACACTGCAGTGCCCCCTGGGCAAAGCAGAGGCAGGGGACTTGTTGAACAGCAAGCTGAGCAATAGCTGCCAAAAGGAGTGCAGGAAACAGCTGGGAAAGAAAGCAGCAGTGCAGACCGGGGGGTGAGCAGGAGAGCAAATTAATTAATTGCGATGCAGCTACAAAGTAACACTTCCATATCCGAGCAGGGCAGCAGAGTGACGAGGAGGCAGATGGCCCAGAGGCAATCCCAACCAGCCAGAGCAGGCCCAGACTATGCACTGTGCCCATTTCTTACAGTCGTGAGGAGGAAACAGTCCTGAACCTTCTCTGGTGCTCTTGTGCAGCCAAGCAGCCTCGTGCTTCTCAGAATGGTTCTGCTCCAAAAGTGTACGGGTCCTGTGATTCATTAACGTCCAATTCTCTCATCGTAATGGGGGAGCAGAGAAACTTAATGAAATCATTAACAGGCATTAGAAGTCTGTGTTTTGTTCTGCAAACCTGAAAGAATAATCAGTGTTAATGCTATTTAAAATGTACATTTTTTTCAACTTTTTAATATGCTGTAAAGTGCCTCAAGTCATTAGGAGCCTCATACACAGGGAGCTTGGGCTCTGCAGTCTGTTCCACTGGCAAAGCAGCTCATCCAATGGGGGGATTCAATTGCTGGGCTGCTCTTCTGAGCCAGATGAGATCTGGAGTCCTTCACAAATACCTGCTGGAGTCTGGGGGCTTTCAGGAATCTGTGAGTGGAAAAGACAGGGCAGCAACCAGAAGGAAACCTTATTTAAGAAAAAAAAACGCAGGAAGAATGAGTCTTAAAACATTTCAGGTCTATTAACGTGAAGGCTTCTACTCACCAGATGGCCATCTGGAAATGCTGCACATTACTGGATGGCACATCAGCTCAGGTACAAAATCTCTATGCCCAGTTAATTACAAGTCAAGAAAACAAGAGGTACACTCAACTTTAATGAACTAATTGCAAGTTACATGTATGAGTGGAACAGAGGGAAAACAGCTATGAAAAGGATGCAAACACAGCCCTGGGTACAGAGCAGCTGTCAGTCCTGCAGGCTCTGGGCTGGACCCACACAATGCTGCTCTTCTCTCCCCATTGCAAGGAGTGCCTCCTCCTGCAATGTACTGTTTTGTTTTGATGTAGCATTAAATCCTCCCCAAACTGCTCAGCACATGGAGACAAGAGCCTGGCCATGCCCGGGGGTTTTGGCATCTCCTGCTGAGAACCCAGAGGTGCCCCTGCAGCCAAGGCATGGAGATGCTGCAGCCATTCCATCGGCACCAACCCATCCCAGTGCCCACACAGCCCAGGGCACAGCTCCAGCACAAGCACAGCTCTTTCCAGGTGCTGCAGCAGCTCCAAAGCCATACACAGTCCTGAAAAAGCCCCTTTCAAAATGATGGCAAAATGCCTGAAAGGAACAATAGGAAGTGCAGAGCCATTAATATACACGCTGAATTATTGATCACGTTAAATAAATTCACAGGAAAAAAAAAATGTCAGTCTGATTTTTTCCAAATTTAACGTGCACAGAAAGACACCATGGCACTCACTGCTGGTGCTTCTCTCGCAGCAGCACAGATCCTTTCTCAAAGTTCAAAACACGGTTGTGCACTGGGTTCTTGGAGTATTGTCAGCCCTGGTGTTCTTACAGCGCAGAGCAGAAAACCTCTGTGTCGCCACTGTGGTCACTGAGCAGTTGCCAGGGGAGGCGGCTATTTCTGTACAGGCTGAGAATGGGGCAGGAGAACTTTCTCAGCAGAAAAGGCAGACTTTCACGCAGCAGTGTGTAAATCCCAACAGCACAGCTGCAATCCTAAATTATCAAAAGGCCCCTTTCTTCCAGAGGGCTGGCAGTGAGAGGCGATGTGGACCCGCATGCACCACGTGTGTGCACACGCTGCATGCACACCTCCTTAACAGAGCAGTTTGTATTTTTCTGACAGCAGTTGGCCTGTCTGGGTGTTTTGTGGCAGTGTCCCCAGCCCTCGTGTCTGGGTTTTCCCTGAGGACTTTGGTGAGATGGCTCCGGTGTTCAGGGTGCGTTTTGGACTGGCCACCACGGAGCCAGCTGGGATTTCTGCAGGGGGTCTCTGCGAAGTGAAGGGATGGATGGACACATAGACACACCCAGCGTCCAAATCCCCTCCCAGCCTGGAGCAATTCCATGGCCTGCAGCACATCCTTGCTACCATGCTATTTCAACACCGAGGCAAGAGTTGACTGCATGCAGCACACTGCTATTTATATGACATGCCATACATTAATAACAAAAGAAAACAAAAACATCATATCCAAGGGAAGTTTCACTGTGGCAGACAAAAGAAGGCAAGGCCAGGGGCTCCCTGTGGCCAGCATGCTCCAGCCTGGCCCTCATCACTACACCATGGGGAGGCCTGTACTTAGCAGTGCAATGGGCCCCAGCAGACAAAGCGAGGGCATGCTCTTGGTGTTTGTGCAGCCTGAAGTCAGCAAGGAGACCTGATGCTGCACTGCAGTGGGATGGATGATACACAGGCTGCTTCTGACAAGGGAATAGGCCGGAGGAGTAGGCTGGGGCCTTAGGCTGGCCAAACTGTGCTGCTCACTGCATTCGCTCAGTTCTACCTAATGGGACTTCAGACCACGGTTTCCTATACCTCCGAATGCAGTGCTAACTGCTTGGCATCGATGCCACTGACTGCACATCTCAGCCCCTTCTCCCTCCCTTGTACCCACTGAGCAAACCTCCAGCTGTGCTCAACGCTCACTGAACCGAACCCAGTGGCAGGAGGTTTCCCGCTGCCTGCGGAGCCTCCTCCTAAAAGCACATTAACGTTTAAACCACTAACAGCAGGGAAGTCTGGAATGGAAGACAGCAGAAACACGGCCTCAACATAAAGATGCTAGTAAATGAAAACACCACAACACTTGCACTTTCCTGCAGCCAGGCCGAGTGCACTCGCTGTGCTCAGCACGGCCCGTCCCATGCCCCAGCACCAGCTTCATACACGTGAACACACACACAACTTCACAGGCATGCAGAGTTAACTAAGCAGTGGCCTCCAGAGTCCTCTTGCTTCCCTCCTCAGGCCAAAGTAGCTTGGAATCACCCTAATCTGGGGGCATCATCACCCTCACAGAAAACTGTTGTGTTTATTCTGTTCCAAAGCCATCTCGTTGACCAGCTGCTCTATGGATGACTGGATGGCCGCCTTCACAAGGGAAGACGCCGTTTCTATGAGGAGCAACTCGTACTGATCTGAAGTCCTGTGCTCCTTCTCGCCCAGACCTTTCTCTTCCACCACAGCATCACTGCCAGCCCCAGGGCCTTCTTTTTGACCAAAATCAAAGCTCCCACTGGATTTTTTATTCCCTTTTTGCTTCTTGTGGTGTAAAACCGGGGATGGCTCATAGGCCTGGTCAGAATCGGTGTCGTCAGAGTCCACGGCTTCAGTGATGGTGATGACGATACCAACGCTGGTGCCCATGTTGACTTCAGGTTTCTCCTGATGGCTGGAGCTGCTCTGCACACTCATTGCATCATCCTTAGACACCGATGGACTGAAATCCATCGTGGTCTCCTCAGATTTGCACTCCTTGGGGAGATCAGTGTTCCTCTCCGACTCATCCCTTTCAGGAAGCTCCTTGCAGATTGTGGCTATTTCCTGCACCTCGGTGATTTCAGGGGTGCCATTGGGTTGATCTGTGGAAACCGGTGCTTCAGGAGTGACTTCCCTCTCTTCCACTTGGGCTGCAGATTGACTCCCCTCAGGCAGCTTTTCCTGCACAGGTTCATTGACAGGCTCCAAACTGGTTATTTCTGACTGAGCGATGCACTCTGCATGTTCATCCACTTCTGGTCTGGCCTCTCCCGAGGACTCACTCCTCCCATTGGCATTGGCACCTTCTGCTGATATGCCCTGGTCCTCTGCAGGCAGCGGGCTTAGGGCTTCAGCCTTGTCACAGGGCTCTGCTGTGGCCATGTCCTCTGCAGGCTGCAGGCTTAGGGCTACAGCACTGCCACAGGGCTCTGCTGGGGCCACATCTTCTGCAGAGAGTGGGCTGAGGGACTCAGCCTTGTCACAGGGCTCTGCTGTGGCTGAGTTTTGTGCAGGGAGCAGGCTATGGGATTTGGCATTGTCACAGGGCTCTGCTGGGGCCATGTCCTCTGCAGCGAGTGGGCTGAGGGACTCAGCCTTGTCACAGGGCTCTGCTGGGGCCGAATTTTGTGCAGGGAGCAGGCTATGGGATTTGGCCTTGTCACAGGGCTCTGCTGGGGCCATGTCCTCTGCAAGGAGGGGGCTGACGGACTCAGCCTTGTTGCAGGGCTCTGCTGGGGCCATGTCCTCTGCAGGGAGCAGACTGAGAGTCTCAGCCTTGTTGCAGGGCTCTGCTGGGGCCATGTCCTCCAGCTCTTCAATGGCTTTATTCAAAATGCCCATCACTTCGTTTGCTTGAACGCTGTCCTCTGACTCCTCCACCACCTCTGAAGGGCTGGGCTTTTTCTTGCCTCTCAAGAAGCGCACACAGGGCATCTTCACCCCTGTGCTGGCCTTTTTCCTTGGAAGACCTTGTGCACAGCTGTCCTCCACATCCATCTCTAGCTGCACCTGGGAATCAGAAGACACCTTCTTCCGTGAAGAGGATTTCTGCCCTCTCCGAGGTTTTGTGAGACTTTTGAGAGCTGCCCAGGCTCCTCTGGAGGGTCGCAATCGAGCAGAAGCTTTTGCCTCCCCTGGGTCTGTGCTGATGCATTGATTTTTCTCCTCCGAGGCTCCAGAAGCTCCCGCACATGCATCCTTAGCTGTCAGCCCCTTCTTACAGGACTTCTTCCGCTTCTTAAAACAGAGCATGGAGGGTTTTTCTGCCTGTTCTTCCAATGGGGGACATGGTGTCCCCACGCTAGGAGTCTCCAGCTCGCTCGGGTTCTCCATTTGTATCTCCTTAGCAGCCTTTGCCATATTTGCACCTCTCCTTCGTCTGTGTATTGACTTTCTTGATTAATGCATAAAAGCTGCAGAAATGCTCAAATGGCTTTTTCCCTAAATTGTCCTCAAAACAACAGTAGTTGCTTCTTAACAAGCAGGCGTGGCAATGTGCAGAGCTGTTCCAATGAAGCTATTGCATTCACTTCATAATTCCCATTGCATCTTCTTACTCTCCTTATTGCCTCTCCAAGGAGTCCTAGGCAGACTTGAAGAACCAGTCACTCTCACCTCTGAGATACCCCACTTCAGGTCGTGCTCCTTTAACAGTACACCATTGAATGGACAGTCCGACCTCAGTTTTACTCCCCCAAAGGATGACAAGTCAAGCCAAGAGTTAACAACTTTTATTCAGCCCATGGACAGTACGACGGGAGCAAGGAACTTGCTTGAAGCAACGTGGAGGCAGTGAGTGGAGGTGTTCTGCCCCCCAGTGCCAATCAGCTGCTGCTGTGCCTTGGATTCTGATCAGCTCCTGACACGGGTTGAGTGAAGTTTGCCTCTGATCGTGCTTGATTCTCCCAGCTCTGACCTGCAACACAGTGAACAAGTGGTAAGAAGCGCAGAGCAAAAATCAAAGGATTGAGAAGTAATTCTGAGCAGAGTATTTCAGCCTGGGATGCAGACAAGGGACAGAAAAGCAATTCTACCTCTGGATACCAATATCCAAAGGCAAAATACAGCCACTATTATGCCAACTTAGTGCTGTTCCAACACAGAAAACACTACTTTGCATGGCAGAAGTGGCTGTATTTTTTTCTAATTGCTCATATTATGACAAATCTATATTACTCACACAAGCATATATTTCCTGCTCCTACACTTGGCTCCATCTTCCCCCACCACTTTCTTCTCACACTTTGCAGCCCGGGAAATCACACCCCGAGACCGCCGATATTTTTATTTTTTAATGCACCAACTGACAAAATGCAAAACGCCGAATACAAGAGGAGGAATACAAAAGCGAAATCACACGGCAAGAAAGAAGCACATCTACGCTACATGCACGCCTCCCATGGCAACCTCAATTAACAGCACACGCGTCCATCAGCGCTGTCACCCTTGCAAAAATCAAAGGCACAAAGGGAACGTTTGGGAAAGGAAGGAGCGCGCTGCAGCCCAACTTCTCGCGGCCGTCCGGCGCTTCCCGGAGCTCTCCGGGCGCAGCAGAGCCGCGTGGCGGCGCCGTCCGGCTCGGGGCTGCAGCTGCCGCTCCCGGGGGCGCTGGAGGCTCCGAGGCTCCGCGCTACCGGAGGGGCTGCAGCCCGCAGCGCACGTTGCGTTCCGTTCGCTGCTTCCGAAGCGGAAAATGCGCTCGGCAGCCACGTGGGAAAGACGAAGCCCGGCGCCCTGAGCGCACCCCAGCTCTGGAGCCCGCGTCCCGACGAGTCTGGGGGCGCTTCGTGGGCATCGGCAAGGAGACCGCGAGCCGCCGAGCGCCGCCGCTCCTCCCGCCCGCAGCCCCCCAGAAGAGACGCGCGGGCTCCCGAACTCGGGGTGCCGCCCCCTTCCAACCCTCCCCTCTTCCGTGTCCCCGCTCCCCATCCCCGCGGGTCCCCTCGGCACCTCACCTGCGGCGCGGCCCGAACGCGGCTCTGCGCGGCCCCTGCGCGGCTGCGCTGCCGCCGCCTCCCGCCGCAGCCGCGCCCCCCGGGCCGGCGGGGAGGGCGCTGCCGGCAGCCCCCCGCCTCCCGCCCCCCCGCCGCGCAGCCCCTCCGCTCACGCAGCCTCCCCGCGGCGGAGCGGCGGCCCTCCCCACCCCGGCTCGGCATCCTGCCCCGTTCGCGGAGCACCGTCCCTCGCCACCATCCTTCCCCGCGCAGGGCGCGCGGCAGCAGCAGCAGATGCACAACGGGAGAAGTCAAGAGGATCCTCCCGAAGGCTGAGCCGCGGTTCGCGGCTTGAATGCCGGCTGCGAGCGGAAACGCAGCCGGGAGGAAGAGACGGCGGGGATCCGCGGATCAGGTACAGCGTGCGATGGGAGTTCTGCTCCTGGCAGCGGTTTTTCTGCCGCCTGAAACCTGTCACTGTAGGTCACTGCAGGAGCCGCAGCTTTACTGCGGGGTTAAGGGCAGCCGGGGCCCGGATTTAAGCATAACCTCAGCCGAAACACCTGACAAGGCGCCTCAGTCATAGGGGTCTTTCTTTCCTTCACATTTGCCAAAATCTGTCTTTAAAACTGCATCCATAGCTGTTATGATTGATGGGAGAGCCTCCAGGAAATGACTACAGGTGCTGCTGAAGAACCACATGAAGCCATGGTTGGAGCTGCCTCGACGTCCCCATTCATACCAACGGGGAGCTCAGCGATGCCCACTCATGTCGTAAGGATATTAATTGCTTCGCAGCGTGTTGGCACGTTGCAATGCAGGCCATGGAGCATACGTCGAGCCTGCAAGTGGCTTCCAGTGGAGGCCATCCTTAAAAAGAATACACGCGGCCTCCTCCCTCCCTAAAAAGGGGAGAAATTGTGTTCTTTTGGCTGAAATCTCAGCCTAGAGACAGAAGCACACATCAGGCAACCACAAGGAACCGTCATTTCAAAAGCTCCCTAACGAGACGTGTTTGCTGGCATTCATTCATTATAATAACTTGCATTTGGTAACTGCTCCTCTCTGGAGGGTAGGCAGTGGGTTCTAATTAGGGTACAGTTCTCCATGAGAGCTAAGCACAGGCCATCAGCATGAGGCCATTTCCCCTCATTTCAGGTGGAGAGGGGATGCAGGCAGCAGTAACGTGCGCTACCTCCAGCGTCAGCTCCAATCCGTCCCTCTGAAATCACCTTGCACAGAACTCAATTATTCCGTTGCTCCATGGGAGGACAGTAATAGCAAGGAGTATGGCACACAGGAGATAGATAACGGGGCAGAAGGTGGATAAGATTGAAAAAATCTGTATTGTTTCCTAGCAATGTGATGTGTGGCTCTCATCACGGCACAACTCAGGGAATGGCCATCACAGCAGCCAAGGATCTGGGCTCACATGTCGCCCACAGAGAACGTACCTCACTTAATTGATTTTTTGCTCCAGGCAACAGGAAGGGAAGACAACCTTCCAGTTGTCATCTAGAAGAGATTAAGCATTCTTTGTGTCCTAGGTGATGGGTCAAGTACGGGACTGCCAAATGAGCTAAGAAACCAACAACCCACCAAACCTATTGATGAATCAGCGCTGCAAGTAGGGACAGTGGGAATACACTTCCCACAACACTTGAAGCACATTGTAGAAAAGCATTTGCCACTCATCTCTGAAGATGCTTGGGGCTATTTTTTCACTATTTGCTGCCGGCCCTTAGGCTCTGCTGTCAGCAGCCCCCCACTGTTCAGCAAATTCACATCCGGTTTCTGTGGCTGTGCCATGGTGTTGCCTCACTGAATGCTGTGGACTAGTGACCTCCTGAACCATCTTCTCTCAACCGCATGTCTACAATCTCATGCTTAACTAAAAGGAGGCTAATCTTAGCATAAATTATCACTTATCCCATCTTTCATAAGCATAAAATGAAGATGGAACACAGAGCGCTTGCAGGAAAGCAGCGCAACAGGGAAGCCTCTGCAAGATGAGAGAATGAGGATTAACTGTAGGAACTGACAGCAGCCTTGGCAGCATCAGCTGTAGCAATCTGCTGCAAGGAAAGGCTCCGCCAAGGTGCTGCAGGTAGACTTCCAGCCAGGCCTTCATGGTGATGCAGCAACAGGGCACGCTCTTCCTGACCCCATGCAGGTGGCCTTTTTGTGCTCTGTGAAAGCTGTCTCCAGCAACTTCTCAGCCAAATACCATCGAGAAGAAAATCTGAGGAGGCAGTGAGCATATCTCAAGTGTGCTTACGACAATTTAAATTATTCTGTCTTTGCTTCTGTGACAACTAGGTAATTTTTATATAATTATTCTCCCCTACTGAATAACTTGCTCTCTCTATACTTAGTATCTGTATACTACAGATGCATCCTTACATTGGTGCACACCTACACCACAACTCTCCCAGTTCTCACCAAAATCAGAATGCTTTCAGATTCAGTTTGGATGCAAGCAGATGGGCCTTGCAAGTCTATGAAGAAAGGAGAAGCCAAAAATATTCAGCTGTGAGCAGGGCAGTCAAACTTAATAAAGCTAGCATCTTAATTCAGATCTTCTGCAGTCAACTGCAAGTAAACTCAATCCACTGAATAATTCAGGCAGTTTATTTCCTATAGATGACACACGCCATCCAGGAAAGGAAAAAAGACAAAACACACACACGGTGGTGCATTGCAGGCAACTTATTCCTGCAATGATCACTTACAGTTGTCAATACTGGGACTGCTGCATTACTCAGTTAATCACAGAAATAAGTTCTACTTTATTAATCTCAGCACGTGCATTAAAACCCAAAAAGCATTTGAAGTTTTTACCCTTTATTTGTATTAGTTAAAAATTTGGCAGAAACTCTATTTCTGTTACAAAATGATTTCTGGCCTTTTTTCTAGCCTACTACAAATGACTCAATCACTGCTCACGTGGCTTCTGTTCACCCAAAAGGTACCATAGAAAACAAGGCTTCTCAATGGCCTAACTGTACTTATTGCTGAGCAAAACATGGTTCAAAGGACACTTTTGGCAGAAGCCATGGCTACAGCCCAGAGAGGTCTCAACAGACCCGACACTCAGAAGTTCTGTTTCCAGTGGTAAGAATTACAGCAGTCACAGCTGGGCTTTCTAAAAGAGAAATCTGGCATGGCTCAGGTGTCTGCAGGGGTAATTCACAGCAGAAGCCAGGGTGAGCACTCCTGCTAAGAAATGACAAAAGGATTCTTCCTTGTTCCCGCTTTTAAAAGAAACTGGTGTGATTTCAAAGCACAGCAAATCCTCCCATAGTGTGAGAAATGGGATACAGAATTCAGGATGACAAGTAGGAATATTATAATAGCGTGTGAGACCTCCCAAGATAATCTATGCCTACTGTTAAGACAGCCAGGTCCCAAGACTGTTTCAAACAGCTCCAGCTGTAGGGTTTTTAATTACTAAAATCTCACCGAATCAAGGTGAGATCGTATAAAGGTATCTTTTCTCCTTTGTGTGCTCACTGTCTTAGTTAAAGTTTGTCCTTTAGCTGGCTGGACTTGATGATCCTGAAAGTCTTTTCCAACTGAAATGATTCTGTGGTTCTAAGAGATCACTAAACACAAGCTTCTGTATTTTGCTCGAGCTACAGTTATGAAGCAGGAAGGTTGTACAGGAAATATACTTTATATACTTAGTTTCAACTAGCTTGGAAAACAGTACTTTAAGAATTATTACTGATTAAAAATAAGTCTTCTATCCTTTAGCACTCTTCTTTTCACTTCTTGCACTGTATTCTCAGTCATATCTTGTTTTGACTTCAAAAAAGATCAGTGAATAGTTTCATTTACATGACTCATCAGGTGTTCTTCTGGGAGCTAAAAAGAAAAATAAATTTAATTATTATTAAACAGCACTGAAGGCAACTTTCAGGCTGAAATATATAATCATGTTATTTGGAAACACATGGCATAATACGAAATTGGCTTGGTTCCATTATCTCAAATTGAGAAATCAAGCCCAAATATTGGAAGCATTCTAACCTGAAGGTGACACCTAGCTTTGGTCACAAATTCTTTTCAGAAGAGCCCATTCACTTCTCCTGTCACTGTGTCCAAGTCGATATCATAAAAGCTGGGTCTTGTAGGAAGTCCTGGCATAGTGCTCATCTGGGTAACAAAAATGATAAACCATTAGGATGGAAGCAGCATAAATGAACAGAAGATATAACACTTATTCTGTGCTGGGAACCGTGTCAGCAACAGCCCATGCAGCACCTCAGTTATGAACATACTAGCTGGGTGGTGGTCAGACACCATTCTGAAGTGTATCACAAGAACCAGGAACTCCTAATTTAGCAGAATGAACCAGTTCTGCCCAAGCTGTAACGAGCACTCAAGCACCAAGCTGATGGATCAACCGTTACATGAGTGCTGCTGCAGGGAGACACGAACTGCTTGTGGCAGCTTCCTGGCTCCCGAAACGAGGACGCACGTTTAAATACAGCTTTGCTGATTGCAAAGTCCCAGCTGATTAAAACTCTCTAAAATTTTTGAACTGTTATAATTAGCAGTAATTATTGTTGACATGAGAGGTTTTAAAACAAACAGACAACCCCTCCCCCCAAACAAAAACCCTATTATGTATGAATATTTTGCTTTCATGAGCAATATAGAAACAGAAATGGTGAGGCCTGTTTTCCTGACTGAGCCATTCTGTGGCACACAAGTCAGAATGGCTGTGCAGCAGGAGGACTGAAGGTAGCAGAACAGCTGCCTACTCTGCACCCGCCTCAGGCCAGGCCTTTCAAGTCAGCCCCACTGCTGAAACCCACTTTCAGAGCTGCAAAAAGCAAAGCCAACAGGGACTACACTTGGCCTGATTTACTAATGCAGATGACAACTTGGTTCCATAACTCAGTGTTTAGCCCAGCAGCACACGCAGATTAGCATGGATGCTTTATGAAGGTGGACAACTTGTGACCAGGCTTGACAGCTTGTGTCAGTGGTCATTTACCCCATAAACAAAAATTCAGTGTTTCACTTCACATCTACATCACCCAGCCTTGTCTTTCACAACCAGTAATTCTTATGCCTGTCTCCACTAGATTAAAGACCTCCTTAGAAACCTGGTGTTTTCTCCCTGCATACGTATTTTGCACACTAATCAAATCTGGGTAATAAGCTCAGCAGCAAGGTTAAGCATTTGCTGCAGTTCTCAAAACTGTTCTGGGAGCTTTTGGAATCCCACCTCATTTTCTTAAGCTATTACAAGTGCTAACTGCAGTCCCACATGTACCATACCACTGCAAGAAGTACGTGCTTTGTAAGAGGTAAAAGTCACTTCAATCATACCCTTTGTAATGACTGCTACATCTGCACCAGCTTTTTGTCATAGCTGCTGCTTTCCAGGACAGGGAAGAGCAGATCTCAGATATGGCTCTCATTCCTTTTGTCTTTATGTATGAATATTTTTTGCTTTCATGAGCAAAGTATTACAAGATCTGAAGCGTCTGGAAGCGTTTTTCAGTTCTCACCACATTCCCTGCCACTGTTGTGCAGCACAAGAAAGCACCTCTTTATGTATGTATCTCTGGAGAATCGCAGAGCTTTGTGGGTCTCCACCTACATGTCCAGAGGGCCACAGCAAGAGCTGAGAGCGACAGTCACTACAACAGGAGTTGCTGTGCTGATAAATACAGGCCTGATGCAACCCTTCTTGCCACTGGTGTTTTGAAAGGATTGGTCAGTTTTCCTGCTCTCCTTCCCATAGGGCAGCCCACAGAGGCTACTCTGTTGTCTATTACCTAAAGGCAAACTCTGCGCTGAATTTTTATGTGCTACAGGGTTGATTTCCTTTCAGGCTATGAATTTTCTGCACAAATGTCCATGATGCTTAATGCACTCGATTATTTTCAGAGCTAGGGAAACGAAGCTCCTCCTCCTCTCTTTCATTCACATGCTGGAAAAGAATGCAGGGCAATTCTCACTATTTGCATGAAAAAATTAGATCACTCAGATTATCTGTTCCCCTACGAAGTTTAAATAAAACCAATACCAACTAGAATATATTATTTATAGCATTTGCACAACTTCCAGAAGAAATGCCATGTAAGACATCGAAAGAGATGAATCAATAATTTGTTTTCAGTTCTCCAGTGGCACAATATAAGAAGGAAATCCAACCAGTTTGAGTTCAAACTGCTTCATTTTCATTACCATTTCATGCTCAGAGTTAAATCTAGACGATCCTTGTATTTCCTTTTATATCTCAAAGTATTTCATTCAAGTACAACAGCTTCAACTCCGAGCCAGAAAGGAAAAAACCCAAAACTCAGAGGCTGAGAAAACTGAAGTGTGGCATAACTTCTCAATTAACTTCAGATAACAAGATTAACACACTGGTGATTAGTTTCACCTCAAATGTCACACAACTTCTGCAGAGAGCTCCATGTTTGCTGTGTTTTCAGCTCACAGTTCAATGGCTGCCCAAAAATTACTCTGAGGCTAGCACATACCCTGTTGAATGGGTTGAAAATGATGATCTGATTCAAAATGGGCTGCTTCTTAAAAGGACATCCCTTTCCTGGCCTAGTAGGCACCACAGAAGAGAGATCTTCATGTCCCCACCTGGAGGGCTTACTGTTAATTCCAGCAAGGTTAACATCATGATTAACTGCATGCCCAAGTCAACGTTACAGATCTGTGAAAGGAGCAGGAAGGAAACTCCAGCTTCATAGAAAATGAAGACATTAAAAAAGGAGAGAAAACTTCAGCTTTAATGTCTGTAATCATCTTTTGTCTGTCTCATTACTTCTGTGTACTCTTTCCTTCTGCAGTACTTAAAAAAATATATTAAAAATGATCACTGTTTGGATTAAATCTTAGCTTGCAAAAAAAGTCACTACCAGGAACGAGCACGCTGTCTTTCACTGCATCCCAGAACACACAGCACTCTTTGAAAAGAAGGATGCGCCAGACTTCAATCAGGATGTGGTTATTTTATTTTTGTTGGGGTAATCTGGAAACCCTTACCTGGCTCTCTGAGGGCTAGTGTTTGAAGGAGGAAAGGAAACAACTCTAAATCAACAAATTTCAGCATCTCAACCATATGACACTAACAGTTTTGAAAGAGAGATTATTAAGACAAACATTGCCATGAAGGCTTCAATAAAAAAAAAAAAAAGGTGGAGACCCAAAAATAGTGAGAAAGACAGAACTGCTTGCTCCAACTGCTCCATCTCCTGCAATAACCTAAGAAGTTACTTAACATTTTCCCAGAATAGATTCCTCAGATAAGATTTCCAGTGGAGCCTTTCATCCTAACATTCTTTCTTTAGAGACAAAGCTGAACATTAGTTCATTTTGCAGGTAGCTCCTCTTTCTGCCAGCCCATTCATATCAAAGCTATGCCAGAATCCTGCTTCCATTGTAGCTACTCTGTTAGTTCTCAGCTGATGTGACAATCATCTCAAAGAACAGAAAATAAGAACTCAAGGGCACAGTGAAATAAATTGTTGGAATTGATGCAGTCCAAACAGCAAACAGATGATCAGCAAAACAATGAGAAAATAATGGAAGGGAAGACTGACAAACAATAAACAGTACAGATCAGCTTTGCTTTGGAGCTGTCTCATCAAAAGTTATTTGCTTTGAAAGCTGTGGAAAAGTTTAGTTCTACGCTTTCTGCTGGTGCGCAGAGATTTCAGCTGCAATACTGCAAAGTGCATCAGGAATTCCAAGTCCCAGGGGCATCAGGCAGGCCCCTCTGTCAGCCTGCTGTTCCCACAATTCATTATGTGCAGAGTTCTCCCTTTTCCTGCATTCCAAGAAGACTGAGATGTGGCACATGGAGAGTACACCGGGGGCTTGCTAAATGTTCAAATGCTCACATGGTTTATTTTAGCTCCCCTCTTCCATCTGAAAAAAAACTTACAAAGGGCATCTGGACAACTAAAACGTCATTTACAGATGATAAGAGCTCTTCTCATTGGAGATACCTTTCATAACTGGCTGTACATGGAGTGTTATTCTCACCCCACAGCTGAGGGTTTTACTCACTCACTCACCGTTCCAACCAGTGGGTACAGGAACCCAGCACCAACACTGGCCCGAATGTCTCGGATTGGCAGAATAAAGCCTGTAGGTGCTCCTTTCTGTTCAGGGTCGTGAGACAATGATAAGTGAGTTTTAGCCATGCAGATTGGCAGGTTTCCAAAGCCCTGGGCATGACAATGAAAAAGAAAAGAGAAAGAGGACAGAAGTAAGTGAAAAAACAGTAACCATTCCTGTATGCAAAAATTACAGCTCTATTTTACCTCAATGCATTATCCTCAGTGTTACCAGGTAATTTTAATGCAATTTCTTCGCCCTATCTGATCCATTGACCATTCTGCATCCTCGTTCTTTCTCTCTTCCTACTATTACAGGAAGAATAACTATGGATCCCCGCACGTCCAACTGAGGAAAAGGTTAATGGTATGGAAGCATTATGGAAGTGCTGGATATCTAGATAGCTAGCTTACTTTCTACTCTCTTCCCAAAATGTTAATTCAAACAGCTCAGAACTAAGGTGCTCACAGAGCTGAAGTGGGTTAATGAGAAGTATTTGATCAATATAATTGCATGTTGTGAGGAAGAAGCAATTACACAGCTATGGTATTTTAATAGAACTGTAAAGGAATTTACAAGAAATACAAAAAACAAGAAATGACATATGCCAGCAGTACATGAAATCCAGAAGTAAAACTGTTCAAGCACACTAAACAAAGTATGGACAATTCTCACCTTGCCTTCCTCTACACAACCCATTACAAACCTTCATTAATGCAGAAGGTATCTGAAAAGCAGGTAAATTTACAAGAACGTCATGTTCAAGAAGAAAAAATGTGGCTGTGACTGCCCAAAATCTATATGGGTTTAAAAACTGATTGGACAACTCAGTGGGACATGACAAAAAATAAACCAAACAGCAATAACAAAAACCAGAGACTATTTAGCACCAGTCTGACCATTTGTAGTTCCACAATTCCCAAACTGTTAAACTGGGGAGTGCAGAAAGTATACATGGGAGAACATAGAGAGATTACTGAATCTGCTTTCCACTTTTTTCCCCTACACATTATTAGAGAAGTATTACTGAGACAGATCAGTTCTGTTGTCTGCACTAAAAGCCAGGGCCACTTTCTCCTTTCCCACAATACCTTCTCATCCTCCTCTGCCATGGCAGCATCCAGTGAGCCCTGGACACACGTTGGGTGATGATCCCCTATTATATGCAGTTTGAACATCACTTCAATATGATTATTTTAAAATGAAAACACCACTGGGTATCAGGTGACAGGGAAGAACTAACCTGCTTAGTGTACACAGCGACTTTCTCCTGTGCTTCTGGAAGCAGCTCAATGTCACTTGCCCCATAGATCTGCTGTGCAATAATTCTGATTTTATCTACAACAGGGAGCTAGAAAAAAAGACAGGCAGGTGAGCACAGCCTAGGCACTTTCAGGCCACAACATGGTAACTAACAGTGACTCTGAGTCACCATCAAATTTGTCTAAGTACAAAGTCACTAGAAATACACACACACACTCTTCCACCTGACCTGTACTGTAAAACTGTAAGACTTATTTCCAGAGAAAGAAACAAGTTAGAAATGGACATTTCATTTGCTGTTCCACAGCCTATTATATTCTCATAGGGAGCACCATGCACACCCAGAAATCCTCGAGTAAGGTAACAAGTTTGATGACAGTTGTACCAGTCTTGTCATTCTGACAAGAATGCATGTCACAGGCCAAAGAATAAACTTCTCCCTGCCCTGGAACATGTCTGTCTGTCACAGCAGTAACCTGTTTGCCATTTCATGTTGTGTCAGAGCAGCATCTTCCACTATTGAAAGTAAACTATATTTCATTTAGTAGTCAAAACAACAGGAAGTAACAAACTAGATATTTGAGACCCGTGGAGTAAACGTTATATTCCAGAAGCCATTTCTTCTCAGGTTCTCTGAGCAGACTTTTAGGCAACTTTCAGTCAACTAAGCCATGCCAACTAATCTCCAACTTATTTAAAAAAAAAAAAAGTACCTCTGTAATCATGCAAGCTCTTACCTCTACATTATAGAGGAACCTGAAGTTGCTGGGTGCCTGTGATGCTCTCTGAACAGCCTGAGCCAATGCAACAGCTCCTTTACCACCCTCTGCCCAGTGAGTGCACTCCACAGCATCGAATGCTCCTGCTTCTTTTGCCAGTTGTACTAGAAGAGCCAGTTCAGCCTTTGTATCTGTCCTGTAAAGAAAAAGTTTGTGTATTTGTATCAGAACGTACGCACAGTAAATGAATGGTTTGTTCTACCCTTCTCTCATTCTTGTCAACAGAAGTTAAATGCTGGAATCACAGGATCCAGCCATCAGGAAGCCATATCTATTGAGGAGTTATCTGCCACAAGGCTGCTCCACCTTGGTGAAGGATGCCACGCAAAGACAAACAGCGAGCAAGATCTTGGCCTGGAACTGTATGCACAAACCCAAGACTGCCAGCAACAGTTCTCCAGACTTTGTGCTTGTACCAATAACACAACTCTTGTTTTCAGATGAGAACTCAAAAAGGCATTAGTACTTGCTGATTTGATGCTAAGATGTTCTATATCATATGCACACTATGCTAAAAACCGTAGTTTCTCTAAAACAGCTAATACACATTCACTTCAGATGAACAATCCTCAGCTGGCTACTCTGCTTCAACTGGCATCAGCTTTAACACAGCAGTTCAAAGCCCTTCAGCCTGTATAAAGAAAGACCACACACAGAATCTGCTTCCTCTGTAGTACAACATGCAGAGCCTTAAATGCTTCTTGGTTTGGCATGATTCCATACTGCAGACCACTGAATGCAATGTGGTCTCCAGCACAGGCACCTCACCATCTGTTATGAGCTTAGACTCCATATTGTCACAGGCACCTTTTGTCTACAGAACTTAGCCAGTTCGGCTGTAAGCAGTGGCACATCAGTCATCGATCACAAGATCCTTAGCTAAACTAAACTAGAGGATGCATTTGAAATGACTGAGCAGAGCTCCACTATTTATTCAGTATCTTCAAGCACTGCAGAATGCTGCTTTCTGCAAACAACATGTTGACAGTGCTGAAAACAAGACAGCGTGTTAAATGTAGCATAAAAAGTGCCACCATTTTATTCTCATGCATCAGTTCCACAGCCCAGCTCACTTACTTGAAAGCATTGACAGCCACTACTACTGGGACACCGAACAGCTGAGCGTTCTGGATTTGTTTGCTTAGGTTACTGCAACCTTTTGCCAACAGCTGAAGATTCTGTAAAATAAAAAAAAAAAAAGAATAAAAAAAAAGAGAGCAAACAGAACATAGATTTTATGAGAGACAGTGAAACCTTTGCTCCAAATCCACTGCATCCATAGCTCATTATTTAAGTGCCAAAACAGGAACGGAAACCACAAAAGCAAAATTTCAGAGCTGCTTTCTGAACACTTAGGACCAGTGCATGGTCTTGCATGGAAAACAGGAAAAGGAATGAATGTTTCTAATAACTTTGTAGCTGAAGATGAAAATCAAGGTAGGAGAAACCACGATCATTTTTTGTTATTAAGTCAATACTATGCTCATTATCTCCTCACAGTAAAACCTCACTTTCCTCTATGACACATCCGTCTTCATGTATTGAATATCATTAGCAGTGAATTTCGTGACATTTGTTTGAAGTTTGTGATAACAGCTTTCACTTTATATATATTTACATTTTACAGCATCAGAGATTATTCATGGAAGACATTTCATCCCTTCTTGTCAAAAGAGTAATCCATAGAGAAGCGTTAGAAGTGAAAAAGCTGAACCAGATCAATTACCCAAGTGTACATAACTATTTGAGGCAGAAGGGCAGAAGCAGATTTAGTTCACTTTCCTCCCTGCTTGCAAAAAGAAGGGCAGGGGGAAAACAAAACTGCCGCTGCTAAGAAGGGAGTAATTAGACAGGCACTCCGAATATTTTCAGACACAATATTTCAGCTAGGCAATCACTCTATACTGAGAGGGTCAAGGGACACTGAGCAGACATCACTATGAAAAATTGAGCGCACGGACAATTATGCAAGCTCAGGAGAAAAGGAAGGCTCTGAGTGCTGGCTAGGTCAAGTACAATAAATGCTTGAAAGAGCAGAGCCAAAGTAACAGCATTAGAACAAAACAGAAAAAAGAACATTAAAGCTTGTACAAGGAAGCATTTCCCTGCTAGCTACAGAAATGACACACACTAGCTATCCACACATGCACTGAACGATAATGTCGTGTAACGACTACAGTTAATTGGTCAACTGACACAATAGCTAATGAAGATAAGATTACCTCTTCCGTGTACTCTTTTGGCAAGGGCATCCCAGAAGTGACCTGGAGAGTGAATTTAAAAAATAATAATAAAATAAATGGGGGGGGGGTACCCGACAAGATTTTATTCTGACAATTTGCACTTGATTCTTATTAAACTGCATCAAGATACACTGTTCTACTCCAGCCTGATCCTTTTTTTTCTAAGAGAAAAAAAAAGACTGCCAAGATGTTCTCACAGTACAACAAACTAAGATTATGATGACAGCAAATACAAATGTGCCCCAGCATACTTCTTTGGGAACATAAGATGAGCCAGTATGTATATGTAACATACTACAGTGAAGCAGCTTGCAAGGGACATATGGATTACTGTAAATCTCAAGACAATTATAAGCAAATCAAACCCTACAGAGCTTTAAGTGGCTGGACTGGAACAAAAGCCCCTCAGCCCTAAATAAAACCTTGTTTACTACTTACTGCAGGCCCTCCTCCATGCATTTTCAGAGCTCGGACAGTTGCAACCAACACCACCACATTAGGCCGGAGATGAGAATAACGACACTTAATGTTAAAGAATTTCTCCATGCCTATGTCTGCACCAAATCCTGCTTCTGTAACTGGAATAGGAAAAAAAACCAACAACATAGAAGTTTGTGAGAGGATGTTGGGCAGAGAAATCAGTGCTCTGATTACGGAAATCAGAGGTTTCTTCTGGGACAGAAAAAAAAAAACAGCAAAGGTAGTCATGATAATAAAAAAAAAGAGGAAATTTTTTCCTGAAAAACAAACAAATATCACACACTTACCAACAAAACCCTCTCTACCCACAAGCTTCAGTGCTATTTTGTCTGCCAACACTGAAGAATTCCCATGTGCAATATTGGCAAAAGGTCCTGCATGAACAAACACAGGAGTTCCCTAGGAAATGGAGGAGGGTAAGGGAGGCAAAGAGAAATAAAGAAAATGAGAGGGTAACATTTTGCACATCTGCATCATTTCAGGAGCTAAGCACTACAGTACCTGAAGCTTAAAAAAAGAAGTTCTTAGAAAACAGATCTTAAAGCCCTCTGATTAAATATTCGTTATCAGTACTAAGGGCTGCATCACCAACTGGATTATCATAATCTGCAGAAGTGGAGATCTTAACCCACTTAGGAAATGGATGGCTAAATCTTAGCAACTCTGCCAATCTCTTGCACCCATACCATCTAGATTTTCAAAACATTTCCTCACATTGCTCAACAAAACAGGCACAGCAAGGTACTGCTCTTCCCCAGGGCCATCCACATGCTGATGGCAGACCTGAATCTTAGGTAGGAAACCACAACAAGCTTCTAAGTCTAAACAGAGTAAGTCCACACTGACTGTGATGAATGAGCTTGACCAGATGCTCCTTGCTTCTGAGAACACAGAGTGAAATCATCCATGCTCACCTCTAGCGTCTGCATGAGGTTTGGCTTAACAGCATCTTTCATCAAGACAGCCAGAGCACCAGTCACTCCCTAAAAGAAAAAGCAAAGACAGCTATCAGTTTCCAGATGTGCTGAGACAGTTCCTATGCTGTGTCGAGACCTTCTGGCGAGCCTGCAGGAACACAACCAGCAGTTGCTGCACAATATGCAGCAATTGCTGATTTCTGCTGAATGCAGCCTCTTCCATTATGACCTTGCTTAGCAGTGAAGACAAACTGCTCTTTCAATGCTATAATGAGGTGAGAAAGGAAGAGCAGTGAGAATGTAACCCTTAGGTACACATGCTTTCCTGCACCCCATTCAATGGCAAAAAGCAGGGAAAGTTTTTCAAGACAATTTCTTTTTCCCTTTTAATGTCAATTGAATTACAGCACTCAATTATATATCTATATTTTTTTAAAGACATTCACTGCTATGTTTCATTAGTCTCAATCTTGCTACATGAAAGCTTAGTTAACATTTAATGGATAAGCTTTAAACTTCAGTCATCTCTAGAATAATGAAAGATACAGAGCAAGATTTCCATGATGACATTTCAGGCCTGTCAATCAATAGCACCTCAATACACCTTCTTCTCTGAAAACCCAGAGTCAGTTTTTGATTCCTCATTTCTCCCCAGATCTTTTGATACTGGCCCTCGTGATACTGGTTATATCACAGCAGAAGGATCTGGATATCTGATTGTGTCAGTCTGGTCTCTACAATCACCATGTTCCGGCCAGTATGAGGGGTATGAAACACAGTCCTAACCAAGCAAGCCAATGCCCACCACCTGCAAAAATGTGCAAAACCTGAGGACCTGTTGGACAGACCTGGTATCATCCTCCACTCCACAGTTACAGCACACAAAAATTTAAAAAAAGAGGAAAAAAAGCCTTAACAACTACAAGTCTTAGATCCCATGTGAAACTCATAAAGCAACTCCCTGCACAAGTTCCCACCATTGACGGGCAGCAGGAGTGACTTCTGTTTTCCAGAATGGGGATTTAACTCTGGTACTTAAGGTTAAAGCATGACAGCGCATTAGCATCAGGAATTAAAATCTCAAAGCTACCTACAGAACTTTGGTACGTGCTCCTTCTCACCCCCAACAAATGTCTCACATCAAGACACTTTACAGATAAGTGCTTCCCAGCCTAGTTCTTTTGCTGAAGGTCCACAGTCAGGCCATACTGCCCATCAACTGCTTCTCAGTTACTGTGGGATGAACATAAAACAAAAACATACAACAGAAGACCAGTAGTGCTCCTCTGTTGACTAGTGGAACAGTCCTGAGCCCGTGTTCTGTCTTGAAGCCAAGTGACAGGGCACAGTTCACATACAGAGCTCAGTTCCCTTCACCTTCTCCACACAGGGTTGTTACCTACAAAATATTGGAAAAAGCACCTGGAGCACAAGCTACCCCCTGAACAATGCTGAAGCACTGCATGGGAGAGTTCTAACTGACCTGACACACTCCACAGATGTTTCAAGAACTGCACTTGGACAGTTGCAAGACAGTACTGCAGCTGGCACTGTTGCTTATAACTACATACTGGTAACAGACATCACTAGTTCTGTTAAATTAAACATTTCATTCAGTGCAAATAGATTTGTGCCTCTCACAAAGGCTGCCTTATGGAAACCTTCCACAAGTTTGACTTTTATAGTATTCACAGTCTCTCAGCATAAGATACCTCATCATCTGTAATTAAATTTGCACCAGGCTTTGTCCCTGCTTTATGTTCTCCTTTCTCCAGGAAGCTTAAAAAAAAAAAAAAAAAAAAAATCGGGTGGCCAGCAGGATGCATTCTGAATTCTTCTCATTTGTAAATAGGCTTTTTTTAATTTAAAAGCCACCATGTACTCCTCCTTAGTTCCTACAGTGCTAGTTTTGATTTGATACACAGTACATTGCACAGAACCCTTTGTCCCTACCCAAAACACATGTATGCACAGTATCTGTGTAAGGTGCTAGCCACGCTGAAGAAGAAATCCTTTATTAACTCCAGAGACTAACATTTCATCTCTAATATTCTACTTAGTAACCATACAGAACCATCTCAATATTTTTCAATCCAAGGACTTTCAGAAGTAATAGAAGAAAGTTAGCATTCAAGAATGGAATAGCTCTCTTACAAGGTCATCTGTTGTAACCGGTTCTCCTCTCTTGCTGGAAGCTACTACCATTCTGCCCAGCCGCTTTTTCATGTCATCCAGGCTGTCAGAGAGTGCTAAAACTGACATGATTTCACTGCTCACTGTGATGTCAAACTGAGCCTTCAAGAGACAAATAAAGATGTGAATTCATCAAGATTCCTCAGCAGAAATCTTTACCTTACTCAAATTCTTGGGGTGGAAAAAAGAAGCCAGTTATCACCATTATAATAAGAAATAAATACAGACATACATCCATGAGAACAAATCTAAAATGTTACTCTCAAAATATACGCAATTTAAGTTCAAAGTTTCAAATTAGATTATTTTCTGCAAATTAAAGTAAGATACACTCACTTCATTGCTGTTACATGACTCCATCCTGGCACAAAACTGGTGATTCATGTAAGAACATTAACACCAACAATACATTTTTGAAGACTGAGCTTACTAACTCACATTTAACCATTGCTAAACAGTACAGTATAAGCCAAAGGAAAAAAAAAAACCAACATGAAAACCAGCAACTGGTTCTATAGCAAATGAAGGGTAGAATTCATCTAATATAACACAATGCCTCCATTGAAGCTAGGCACCCTAGAGACCTTTCCTGATGAATAAAAAGAGGCTTCTGTGGGCACAACTCATCTGAACTACTAATTTGACAGTTACTTAAAGGATGAAAGAAATCACGGTCCTGATTGCCTATTTTTCTACATATGCAATGTATCTAGATAACAAGCTCAGATATGGTGTTAAATTAGGGCCAGATGCATCCCACCCAAAGCATGTGCACTGCATAAGATTAGCAATTGCCAGGCACCATATTTGTAGAGAGCATTCATATGTCACTGTTACTACACCATAGCCATCCCAATTCAGGAATCCAACAATCAAGAAAGGTATGAAAAGAACAGATATTAAAACTATACATTGCACTGATAGCAAGTTTAACTGCTTGGTCAAAGAGACTTTCTGCTGTCTCTATAACAAGGTACCAGTAAGACAAACATCTGGAATTGAAGAAGTTTACTTCAGGATCATGCTTTTCAAAGTGCTTTTTTAAAAGATGCAAGAAAGAATAATTACCGTTCGTGAAAAGCCTTTTTCTGTTGGAGACTGTCCAATAGTGATTCCCCTAAGGAACCTGTCATTTGTATCCAGTACTGTGAGGATGAAGAAAGAAAGATATAAGAAGTCACACTGCATGACCTAAATCACATCTATATATCACCACAAACTCTTGGCTAGATAGGCCATGAGCAGAGGATGGCAGCGTGGGACACCATCCTCTCCAGCTGAACTGCAACGATGTTAAGATGCTCACAGTCAGTGCAGACTGCACTGCACCCAGAAGTCTACCTCCCTGTGTGCTCAATAACCACAAATCCAAAACCTCTCTGAGAAAAGGAGCTGCTGGTTTCCAATTTCTTTTTCACCATTATTAGTCAAAATGAAATCAGGAAATTACTATGGAAAAAAGAAATGAAATTATCATTTTGTAAATGAAAGGATAAAACGGTCAGATTCTACTATTTAATGACGTTCCCTATAACTCCAAATTACCCTTGAATTTATATTTAATATAACTTCAAATTACCCTTGAAGCCATAAACGATCATGGCTTAAATTTGCTGGTTTTTTTTTGTTTTGTTTTGTTTTTATTTTTTTGTAATGAGCTTCTCGAAAAATTCTAAATACTTCCCATGAGGCAGACTAATTTAGTTCCATTATAAGTTATGAAGCAAGTTTTGGAGAGTAATTTCAGATTGTATTTTCATAAAAAGAAGGAAAAGCAATACTCTTGGGGTCTAAATCACCTTTGCCCCACCCCCCCATCTGAAATTCCTTTCATGAGTGAAATATTAATTCAGTAAGACCAGAGATTGATCTTACTTCAGGTATTTTTAAACATGTTTTAAAAAAACACTGAGCCTTTTTCTGCTGTCAGTCCCCAAGAGAGCCATTGGGCAGACTAAAACTCAGTTTAATTCCAGAGCAGTAGCCTCTCCTTGCTCACAGGCCTTCTCAAGTGTGCAGGCAGAAAGACTGTTTGCTACAGTTGCCAAACTGAAAACTCTCTCAGTGACCATCAAAACCACAAGCAGAAACTTGCACCAATTAGTGAGGCCCAGTTTGAACTCTCAAAGATTAAGGTTCAAGTCCTGGTGTCAAACCCTTTAGAAACAGGATCCCATCTGCAGGTACCCATCCCACCAAGCAGAGAGACCAGAACTGCTTTGCTTCCCTTTATCCCAGAAAACTTTGTTCTTTCTGTACTTGCAACTTCATTTGATAAGTTCTGGTGCTGTTTTTTTTTTAGCAATACTATAATTCAATGGTTCTCGTACCTCTTTGCCATGTTATGGTGGCCGGATCGATGTCCAATCTCACAAATAAGTTTACTTCCTCCCCTGTCAAGGCTGCAGGATCAGTTTTGCTAATGCCCAATTTCTGTGGGAGGAAAGAATAATAATAATAATAATTATAAAGTATCATGAAAAGATTTAGAGAAATGAACCTTTCACTACAACAATTGGCCTTTGGCAGCAGCACCTGAATATTCAGAAATAAGGAGGAAATGCCCTACCAGCGTCCTTTCAAGCCCACAACAACATAAATTGATCCATATCAGTGTAAATCTGGAAGCAGAGCTTGCTGCTTGCCAACTAGCAAATGGCAGTGCAGATAATAGAGCTTGTCAGGGCAGCCTGTCACCTAATTTTGTGCAAGGCATCTACAGAAAACATAAGAAAGAAAGAAAGCTCTGCAGTTTCTTACATGCCTTGTTCTAATCATTAGTTTCACATGCTTACATCCATTTCTCATTAGTTTGCCTAGGGTCACTGCACACAGCCATACATATTTGAAGACACGGCTCTCAGCATGCTGGTTAAGCAGCACAAAGGAGGAATTAAACAATTCGATCACAAGGCTGTCAGCATCCCAGAAACCTGATCCTGAACATACTGAGAGGATGGGCAGTTTGCCAAGTTGCTTAATTGAGAGAAGAATTATCTCAAGACTGATACAAGAGCAAGCTTAGAAATGAAGAAAACGATTGAGTTGATTTATGAATGAACAAGCCTTTTTTAATTAACTAGACAGCTAAGCCCTACTTTCTCCAGAAGAACAGCAGGGAAGAAAGAGGTCTGTTCTCTTCCTCTTCAAGTACATCATTAAAAACAAACAAACAAATCCCCACCGTACCATGAAAAAGATCCTCTTTCTCGAGTATTAGCATCCTTACAGTCTACCAAGCCACGTGACAGAACTACTTTGCTCAGCAGTGAAGCAAGCCATGTATTTTCTAACGGTAGAAAAATTATAGCTAATTAATAAATCAGAGTTTTATCTTCCTAAGTATTCTACTGGTCCTGGCCTCCAAGTGGGCAACTGACAGAGCATGAATACCGTTCAAACAGGCTTGTTCCTGGAATAAGCTTAGCAGGTCCTATTTTGTCATCCTAGCCAGAAGGTTAAGCCCAATGCAAAACTACTCTTGTTCCTCATTTTTTAAGAGGCCAGGGACACACAGGTTCACATTCATTACTGAGAACTGAGGAACTGTGACCTGCTCAGGGTCCAACATTCAATGGTAGGTGTACTCATTTAACTGAGATTCTCTTTCCTGAGCCAAGAAGTAAGGGATGTAGGGGACGCACATTTTTTCTTCTGTTTCCTGCTTGCTCAATCTGGATAAGACAAGAAAATCTTTACCTTCTCTTTTTGCTGAATTTTGTAAACTGTCTTTTTGGTGCTGCATTATCTATACGGCTGTCACATGAACAGGAATTATTCATCTTTATCTGTAGCTGACTGTAACGGACAAAGACTAATGCTGGTCTTCTCTGAAACTACATTAAGAACACTAAATTGTCACTATTACAAAGGGCACTAATCTCTCTGCTTCTTCCCACTGTGTTACTCACACAGCATATAACAAGTCAAATCAACGATTCTTCCCCTTGAAGCTTCATCTCATTGTTACCCGTGCTGTAACATGGGCTACCAGACTTTTGCACGCTTGATGCAGAAAATAAATGCTATCGGAATGACAATCCAGTTGTTGGTTGGTCTAGTGAGTTTCTTATGTCAGATGATAAGTGACAGGGTGCAAGGAAACAGTCTCAAGCCGAGCTAGGGGAGGTTTAAAATGGCTTTTAGGAAGAATTTCTCTGTGGAAAGGGTGGTTAGGCACTGGAACAGGCTGCCTAGGGAAATGGTGGAATATGCATCCCTGGAGGTATTTAAGAGGTATGCAGACATGGCACTAAAGGACATAAATTATTGATGGGGCTACTCCATAAGTCAGGCTATGATCCTGAAGGTCTTTTTCAGCCTAGGTGATTCTGTGACCTACAGAGCAACACAAATGTTTTTGTAACCAAACTCAGAATAAATAAAGGCAGAGTAAGTGGAACTGAATCAGAAACCAGTGTGAAACTAGAGAACTTACTTGTAGTCTTCGGATTTGAATCTCTGAGAACTTCCTGACTCCGTTGACAGAAGGCACCAAACGGTTATAGAGGGCCTGGCAGAACAAAATATACAGTTAGTACTGCTGGCACACCCCAAACATCTTGACCAGAATAAGATGGGTTGAAATACACCACAAGAAAGGATCCTACCTGGTCGCTCTGAGTTAGCTCATGGAACATACGTGTGTCCACAGCAGCAGCAACCAGGTTGTTCGCTGCAGTGATAGCATGGATGTCACCAGTGAGGTGAAGGTTAAACTGAAGGACATAGAACACATCGCTTATCTCATCTTGCTGCAATTTTCATATATTTCAATACATCGTAGACAGGTGGAGAGAGACATATTAATAGCAACACTAAAGCGAGTGAGGGTGGAGGGGGAAGAGATTGCTCAGTGCAGCGTGTGGAAGTGAGGAAAGAATTTCTGTAAAACAGAAAAATGCCTCCCCCACATTTATGTCATTTTACAAACTTCCAGAACAGAGCTTCCAAATACGATTTTTTTTTTTACACAAGAACCATTCCTTAATATCTGAGAACAACATGGTACGGCATATCTGCATTGCTCCTCCTTCCCCCTCCTGACCCACTCACATCACTTGCACAACAGGCTTCACACATACCTTAGCTAAAGCTCCTGCTGCTCCCACAAACACATCTGAGCTAAATTCAAGCCAGCAACCTTGGGTGGTGCTAGCAATAAAACTGTGGTTGCAAAGAGCTCTGCATAAGCTAACCACTCACACACAGTACTGTAGGCAGGCCTTGCAGACCACATACTACACAGTGACAACACTAGTAATTTTCTAGGTTCTATCTAGTTAAAAAACGGTTTGAGTGGGTTTGTCTACGTGAGTTTTCTTCCTGCACTGTAGCTATACTGAAAAAAGATTTTGGATATAGAGTTTATTTGACAAACCTGTATTAGGACAGAGAAGGAAAGGTTGCTGTTAAGATGATTCTTTTTATCTGTAGCAGTGCAGCACAGGAAGAAGATGAAAAATTGACAATAATAAAGTGGTATGACAGAAGACTATGATACCACTGTGTCAGAGCTCTGCTAGTGTGGTCTTATAAATCAAACAGCAAAAAAAGCCAGAGTGGAACTAGTCACACAGCAATTATAAATCCTAACCAGGAAATGCCAGTTTTTCTTATTCTACATATATACAATAAGAAGCAATTATTACTACCTCAGCTCTACAGTCATCATTGAAAAATGTCTCACTTGCTAATAGTTTTCTGGGATGAAAGCTGCATGCAGAAACATCTGATATCAAGGTCATTATTGCATCTACTATATCATAAAACGTTAGTACTTGGAGTCATGCACAATTAAAATACTCCCACAAGACCACAACGTATTTTTCTACCATGTGGTAGAAAGGACTTCTACTTGAAGTCCTTCCTGTGTATCACAGAATCACAGAATGGCCTGGGTTGAAAAGGACCACAATCATCATTTAGTTTCTACCCCCTGTTATAAGCAGGGTCACCAACCACCAGACCAGGCTGCCCAGAGCCACATCCAGCCTGGCCTTGAATGCCTCCAGGGATGGGGCATCCACAGCCTCCTTGGGCAGCTTTCAGCCTGTTTATTTCAAGTGTGGGTCTGTCTCCCACTGCTGCACACACCCCAGTCTTTTATCTTGTCTTACTAACACTCTCAAACAGGAGGAGATTATTGTTACTGTCACATTTATCATTCACACATGCTTTTGGCACATGACTAAATCAATCATCTGCCTCCTTAACATTTTTTCCTTTCCCCCATCCCACATCAAATCTTCTGTGGACTTGCTGCACCAATAGGAACAAACAGCCCTTTTGATCATTTTTGCTTTTCCTCCAAAAACTGTCCTCTGTCAACCAATGGTGCACAAGACAAAGGTAAGATTCTACAGGTAATTACAAGAGAGTTGGGGGATGCACAAGAGCAGGAGCTACATGTGCCTGTCAGTTCCCTGCCTCCAGAGAGGATTTCACTTGTTGCCAAGTCACATGAAAAAAAAGCACTGCAGTGCCAGTCACCCACAGGCTCAGGTCTTGGCATTATTGATTTGCATTTTCCCTTTTCCCATTCCACGTCAGTAATCTAAAACACAAGCAGACCAAAATAGCTCACAGAAGGAGTCAATGACCACTCTTGCTGACAGAACTATTTAATATGCTTCCAAAACATATTAAGTCATTATAATCTTAATTTCAGCGCTGGGAAAAAGAGGTACAGGATGTACTCTGCTCAAGGGTATGCAGTAATTTGGGGCAGAAGAGGGGAGGGAACAGAGGGACAGGGAATTCTCAGTTCTGTTAAATTCCCTGACCATGCAGACACTTTTCTGAAACAAACAAAGAAGTGCATTTTCTAAAAAAGCTTTGCTGAAATCAAGCAATCATTCTTGCAATGCTACTCCGGGAGGTATAAAAAAAATATTAAGTTATCTGACTGCAATATTTCTTCAAGGTCTGCAAACTAACTGTGCAATGAGACTTTGTATAAACAATTACCTCTTCCATGGGAACAACTTGAGAATAGCCACCTCCAGCAGCTCCTCCTATGGAAAGACAACAGTCAAATCATGCAAATAAAGGTCTCTCTAGCTCAGGCTGGTAATATATGTATTCCATTATGACTTTAAGAAGGCAGCTTAGTTAATGTCCCAGCATAGCACTTGAGAAAACACTGAAGAACTTACCAAGGTTCTTCTTTCTTAAAGAAATGCCATCCTAACTGGGAATTATGTAAAACTACAGTGCAGCATTCAAAGATTTTCATCCTGCTATCTTCCCTTCATTTAGTCAGCTCATACCTTTTATACCAAAAGTTGGCCCCTGAGATGGCTGCCGAACACAAGCAAAGACATTCTGGTGCAGGTGCGCTCCTAAGGCTTGAACAAGACCTATGGTGGTGGTGCTTTTCCCCTCTCCCAGAGGTGTGGGAGTAATCCTGCAGTGAGAAAGTACACCAGATACAATGAAGCTCCTATAGTAGCTGAGCCTCAAAACAGTTGCAGGCATCATACAGGTACCTACTGACTGCAACTAATGCCAGTACTTCATACAGTCTGCTTACCACAAGACAAGCAACACTATCAAAATTTCTCTTCATCCTGACACCATGTAAGCGATGTCTCCTTACTTAACATAGTACCTACCCAGTAACAACGACGTATTTGCCATCAGGCTGGTTCTTCAGACGTTTCAGAGCTGACAGATGAACCTTGGCTTTAGTTTGGCCATACAGCTCTATTTCGTCAGGGAGAAGACCAATTTCTTTTGCAACTTGATTAATGGGCTTGGGTATGCATGACTGTGATATTTTGATATCACTGAAAGAAAGAGAGCAAGGGCAATTAGTAAATATTACCGACTTCCCACAAACGTCCCGCTTTTGGCAGCATGAGTCAAAAGCACTTGATCTACATTCTGAAAGGGAAGCTTCACCCTTTCCTAATAACAAAAAAGTCAATTCCACCAATATTGGCTACAGCAGAATACAAGTACCTTCAGAGGACAACAACAACAAAATTAAACAAGCAAAATTATACAAAAGAATGACTTTCTGTAGATACCACGTAAGGCTCTGCTATCATATTCTCCGTATTTTCAAATCCTTGTGGATTCTACCAACTCCCACTTTAAGGCGCCAGGCTTTTGCCATGTCAGATAGAAAAGTTGCTACATGCTGAGTCAGCAAGTCTCTAGCTCATACAAAACGTCTGTGGAAAACCATATTTATAGCTGAATGTTCTAAGGATTCCCCAAGCCTATGTTCAGCATGTGCCACAGGACCACTGACGGTTAGCTCTGCTCTCCTGGGAGACCTCAACCAGCTTTCTCTCTATGTCTCTCCAAACTTCAACCCCAGTTACACTCTACATACTTGTTTGCCTTATATTATACAAAACTTGCCAACAGAAGTGAGTATTACAACGCATGAATATCATCAGTAGCTTCACTGAAAGCATTACCTTGGAACAGGCATCTTTAGGGTAAGTTGGTTGTATTGGATGCTCCATTTTCCAGGCTGGAATTTCTCCAGAAAACGCTGCGCGCTCTCCACTGTACTCTAAATCAAGCATGAAAAGGCATTACAGCAACAACTGCTGTAGGAACCTTGTTGGTTAACAGAGCTTTATATGAGTCTTCCCCTCCTCTTTATCTCAGTTTGGACTAATATAAAGTGCTTTAATTTAGAACTATTGCTAACAATGCAGAATGAGGTTTTGCTTTGAATTTCCTTGAGAGGAATACAGACAGATTTGCCTGGATCTGTAGAGATGCTGATAGATAAAAATCCAGTCCTGCAAAATATTTTATTTATATATAAATATTAATATATATATATGTTGCAACTTTCACTGTGCTTTTTTTTTAGTGCTGTTTGTCAGTACCATCTCTTAAGCAAAATAAACAGAGGGAGCAGCTTTCCTCTGCTAACCTCTGCCTCCTTATCCCCATTACCTTATGGAGAGTTTTAGAATTACATCCAGAGCTTTGTCAAACAAACCAGTTCTCACAGTTTTGAGGATGTACAGTTTAAAAAGAAAAACCAAACAACACACATGCACACACAAAAATCCACAAGGCAGCTGTTCTTCCTAACATTTTCTTCATGTTCACCTTCTTCATCGGTCTGCAAACACTAACTAGGCTTCTGTAAGAGCAAGGAGGAAGCACCAACTTCTCTTCCTAGCGTGCTGACAGCCAGCAGCAATATACCCCAAAAGCAAACATAGAGGAGATGACTTGTGATGTCTCACACTCTGTTCACATACCTGCATTAACATGGCCACAGTCATTGGTCCAACACCACCAGGAACTGGAGTAATATAAGAAGCTTTCTCTTTTGCTGTTGCATATGCCACATCTCCTACAACTCTTTTTCCACTGGCCTTTGTGCTATCTGGGGATTGAAGGAAAGAATAAGTTACACAGAGAGAACAGCAGTGACTAAAGCAGAAGTCCTTTCCTCTGTTGGAATAACCAAATCAGCAGCTAAGTATACAGGAAGCTGCAAAACAAAACAACACCCTAAGATGAAGCTGTTATCACCATGCTTCACCCACAACGTTAGGGCTCATACACTACCTCTTCCCATTAAGTGCCATTTATTATCAGCCAGACATCAGAGGGTCTCCCTTTTCACAAGATCAAATATTTTCTCAAAGGAATTGAGATTGCCACAAGGCAATCTGAAGACTCCAAAACAGCTGGGGAAAGCAAAGCATACACCAGATCTTACATCTGCGCATATAGAGCACACAAACAGGACATACAGAGATGTCACATTAACCACCCTCTCACAAATCTTGCAGTACTGCTCCGAAGACAAAAGTAAACTTTCAGTACTAAGGAGATATGAATCAGTAATCTAGAAGACACTAAAGGAACGTAGCTGTTCCAAAAACCAAGATTTACAGTTGCTCTGTTCCGTTTTGGAGGAAATCTAGAACTTACTATTGAATAAAATTATCTACCTTTACAGAAACTGAAGACAGAAAGTCTTACTTACTGCCATTTTAACAATGGACTGGTAAATACTACAGTCACAGAGAACAGTCTCATCAAAACCAACCTCACAGGTGACTTAAAAGAGCTCCAGCAGAACAATCTCCTTTCTGGCAGAAACAAATGCTATCACCTGCTGTACTACATGAAATTTAAGGTCACCCATAGGAGACAAAAAGACAAAATGCACTTGTAAACTATGAGAATCATCTAAGGAACTCACCAGTTACGGACACAGTATAACAAAAAAAGCAAGTGAGTTTCTCCTGGGGTAGCAGATCCTTATTTTAGGTATCAGGCCTTGAGAAAATGTTAAGCAGTGTGAAAAAACGCATGACAGATTTTAATACTGTTAAATTGAAATATTATCTTGCATACCACAAATGTATGCTCAAGTTATTGATTATGTTCTATTCATGCATACATTTGATGAGGAGGAAGAATGTAAGAGAAAGCAAACTCATTAACAGCTTACTGTGGTAAAATGCAAGAGGGAACAAAAGCAGCTCCTATCCGCAGGGATGTTCAGCTGCACTGTTACTGACGATCAGTTGTTTGGGTGTTCTACTGAAGGCATGTTTTAAGCAACACTTATTTTCCCTGAAGTTCAAGCTTTGAACTAAGTCACAGCTGTTAACATTGTTTCTACAGCAACTGTCAAGTTTTACTTCCCAAACTGCAGACCAGCCCGGCCTTCCGGCTCAGACAGCAGGATTAATTAAGTTTGCAAAAGGCAAACAGTATGATTATATTTTCTTCCTTGGATTCCAAGCAAGCTTACCAACCACCCCAGTCAGAAAGGCTCCAGACCTCAAAATGAAGAAATCAAGTGATGAAACACATGACTTCAAATACAAACAGCCTGATCTGCTACACAAGACAGACACCGTGATGAGCGCAAGCCAAATAAACCCCAAGTCCATGCCCCTGCATTCACACTTTATGCCAAGTGCTGCTGAGAACAACTTACAGGTTATCCAGTGACTTTTAAAAAATCTTTTTGAAGGAAAACTCACATGCAATGCTTTCTGCTTCTTCCCATTAATTTTATCTTCTTAATATTCATCATTCTGGCCTTAAATTACAGAGTTACAGAAAGCATCAGTGACACTGATAACTGTTCCCTGTGCCTGTGCCTTCTTTGGTACAGTAGGTTACCCAGCTAGCTAGAACATATGACGGACAGCATCCAAGGACTTTGAGATCTGAGAGATGAAGGACACACGTACACGTATGTAACAAACAGCCACAATGATCTCTGTCTCTGGGGTGCTGCAGGTCCAATTGCAGAACTAATTTACAGTCCTACTTTGGTAAGATCAGAGCTGGGAATATTCACACTGTAAACTTGTACATTATACCAATGTACATGGTATGTGGATAGGATGTCTGACAGCAGATTCAATACAATCTGGTTTTATTGGCGTGTGGTGCCAACTCAGTTCCCAGAACTCCGAAACATCATGAGGTCAAGATTCCTCCAGCATCTTTCTGGCTCCTCTTGTGTTTGAAGAGCATGGCACAGAAATGAAAAGAAGCAGGTCCTCTTCCCCTGCTCTCACATTCTGCTGTTTAAAGTTCTTTATTGGCTAGGGCTGCAAAATGCCATATCAGAGGAATCCTCTGAATAGGAACACTTCCTCCAACAGGAGTCACAGAGGGACACTTCAAACACCGTGCCATCTCTGGGAAACTTCTCTGCCTGCAATGCTCTTCATTCCAGTGGCAAAGCAACTCCTATAGGCCTGGAATAAGGCATTCAGAACACCTGCTGAACTAGCAATCACCTGCATCAGTAAGGAGAGAAATACAAATACGATGATGTTTAGAAAAGACACACTTCTCTGTAAAGGTTTCAGGAAGTCTTCTCTCATTCTCTCTCTACTGAGAGACCTGGAAGAAATTCTGTTCAACTGTAACACGTAAAATGCAAGGCCCGATGCATCCCACAACTGCACATCCAGAGATTTCCCTTTTCTTCAGCTGCAATCACACGTACACCCAGCAGGCACCTAGCGGGGTGCACTTAAAGCTATGGTAAGACATATGTCAACTGTGCTATTTATCTCCCCATTGTTCAAAGCATCATCATGGCTAGCACTGATAACTCTACGCTGTCAAGCCTTGACCAGTGAGCTTCACACAGTGTCATAAACAAATTGGCATATAACACTGAGTAGGCTAGCAGTATAAGAAACCCAGGCCTCAGTGCAGTTCCAAAGCAAACTGCAAGGAAACAGGGATGTGACCACAGAGATACAGTTCAGATCAAGCCTGAAAAAAATTCATCATGTCAGAAATGCAAAGGTACACATGAGCAGGGTAGTGCCCAGATGTCGCTGCTTCACCAATAACAACAGTGACTCTGCTTCTTGGCAAACTGCCTAACTTTGGGAAGCTTGGCACGAAATATTTCAACAAACAAATAGCAACAGCCGATAGTTGTTTTTTTTTTTAAGCTTTAATTACAGAGGATCAATGGCTTTTAACGCAAATCAACGTCATCTTTGAGGAATAAGACTGTTGAGCAGAAATTTCTTTACATTCCATTAAATGGCAACAAGATGAGTGATTAATTATGAAAACTACCTTCTAAAAACCCTGTGGGTGTAGCAGAGAGATAGCTGGATGGTGACTAATTTTCCATATCATTGAATATCTGCAATTTGGATTTAAAATGAGGTGAAAACAGAAATTGCCAGACTGCCTGTTCCTCAGCTAAATGAAACCCTACCCCCAATCCATTATGTTCAAGCACTTTGTTCTGTGCCAGAGCCAATTGTCACCAATTTTCTTGCAGCACCTGCTTTGTTTCAAGACAACAGTCATTCAAACCTAAGAAGTTAATGTTATGATTCAACAAATGCACAGCTACTTTAAGAGGCTGCTTGCCATTTACGTGTTTCAAACAGAACAGCTTAATGAGATCTAACTGTGCAAATTAACGACAGCAAAGCTGCACGCTCACAAGTGACAACAGCAGCAGGATTTAGCTATATGGATGTGGCAAATTACATACATACTGTGTTGTAATACTACATAGGCCTCCTCTTTTCTCTACAGATAATCAGTCTTATTGATGGCAGAAACAAAACTATCACTGATCTGCTTCACAACAGTACTTCAAAACCATCTTTGTTTTATTCTTGAATCTTCAGAGGGGTTGCCATCATTACTTAAGACAGACTTAGATGAGAAATAAATCCATATGGACTAGAAATACCAAGGAAACTGTATCCATGTACTTACATAGCAACTGCATTTATACACAAATAAATCCCCACTCTTTATACATTACCCACGCACCTGGCACATGGTTAATTCCACAGTCTATTACAATTGCACCAGGTTTGATCCATTCACCTTTCACCATTTCAGCTTTGCCAGCTGCAACCACCAGGATATCAGCTTTAGCAACCTAAAAATAAAAACACATATCCATACAAACAACTCCATATCACAAACAATAGAAAAAGGCAGAGCTGCTTCAAGAGCAATTTAAATCAGTTTCAGTTGTAGTGAAATTGTGTGCACACCCATTGCATCTAGAGGACTGGAAGGGCATCATCAGCAATGAAAAGTAGCTAACAGTTCTTGGCAAGGACAAATTCCCACAGCCAGAAATTGCAGCCTATTTTCAGGCTCCTACCCTGAACTGTTGCTAGTCTACACTTCACAACCTCCTTTGAACTCTTCCATGATTCCCAAATACATGATACACAGTACTTTTAGATGAAAGCCTTCTGCATACTCTGATCTTCTTTCCTTCCAATATCCCTGCATATTAAGCTGCATATTATCTACTTCTCACTACTGGAAATACACCCAGAACTCATCAGACAGCTGACAAGAACAACCCCTACACAGAACAGGAAGCTGCACCTCATTTGTGGCAGCGTTGTTGTGGTTTTCATATCCAGGACTGTATAACATGCAAGACCTGGGGAAGCTGATTGTAATTCAGCACCAGTTTTTGTTCAGGTGGTAATCAGCAAGTATGACAGATCTGGTCACAAAGTTCCTACCACAACCTTGGACAAAAGCCCCTTGCTACTTCCCCTGCTGCTTCATTTGTATCAATAGGAAGCTGCTATCCCCTGGATTTTTTTATTTGTATCTTAGACAGTGTTTCTGATCTTGCATTTGAGTTATAGTCAAGTACACCTACCCCCTTTCCAGCTTTGATACTTGCCTACAAAGCCTGGCAGTGTTGATTGCTCAACAAAATTCAAGTAGGTGGCAGCACAGCAACACACTATTTCTGTCACTCTTACTGCTAAAGAAGAAAATGGTACAAACTCCCAGTCATAGAAAACAGAGTAGAAAAAAAAACATGGAGAAGGAATTTGGTCTAGTATTTCCTAGCCATGAAAGTAGAAGATCACTTGGATTTTTTAGGGAAAAAACAAACAAACAAAAACATACACTGTCTTGCAGGCCACTACTTGGAGATTAGGAAGGAACGACTGAATTCCCAGTGCTTGCCCAAATAAAAAAAATAGTCATTTTACTGTTATAGTTGCAACCCCCTAAGGAAGGGCCTTCAACAGCAGTAGATTCATGCAACCATTCAATGAACAATACTGGAAAATTATTTCAGATGAAAAACAATCCAGACCCACTGACTTAGACAACATCAGGCAAAAACATGCAGCTGGCAGCATTGACTTGCAGTACATAACTACAGCCTTATAAGTCCATCCCTTCCCTTACCTCCTCAGCCAGAGTTGAGGTCTTTGAATGGCAAGTGGTTACTGTTGCATGATTCCAGAGCAGCAGGTCATGCATAGGAGCACCAACGATCTTACTGCGACCAACCACTACAGCTCGTTTCCCTGTAACCTGGATGCCTGGACCACAGGAAGGTAGGAAAAAATAAAATGTCATTCTGCATTCCATTCCATTCCAGTAGCAGAATATATTGGTCAGTATGTGTCTCAATCTTTCAGGATACTACTTATCTTTTGGGTTTTGCATTGCTTTAAACTAGCTGTTTTCCTATTTGAAAAGGCAGAGATGAAACATGGCAATTCAACAAAAGTTTCTGCATGAGAGACAGCCTTGCAGCATAATTTCTCCTCTCATCGAAGACTATTGCATTCATGAATAATGAAAAACTCCTTACCTGTCTGTCTGATAAGTTCCATGCATCCTTTTGGAGTACAGGGAATAAAGCAGTCTCCAAGGTCTCCTCTAGACAGTTTCCCAGCATTGATGCTACTTAAGCTGTATTTTGAAAGAATAAAAAGGCCAAGTAAGTTCCCAGTCTCATCTCAAAATTACCTGTTAATAGAGAAGGGAAGAAAAGAAAAAAAAGAAAAAAAAAAAAAAAAAAAGGTCTAATTCTGGAGTAGCTGTGATGTTCTCTAGGGCTGATGTCAGCTTACCCATCTACATCCTTCTCAGGTGCAACAGCATTGGTTATTTTTTCAGTATTGATAGGTTTATCAGAGTCAAGGGGCAGCTGCACTATAAAGCCATGAACAGCAGGGTCTCCATTCAAAGACGAGATGCACTTGAGGACCTACAAGCAAAGTACAAAAACCTAGTGGCTGATAAACTGAAGCAAGATTAATAGAAGGTAAAAACAACACAACACAACCCTATGTGGATTAAAAGACACAGAACACACATTTTTTTTGCACACAAAACATATGAATGACTCACATTTTTTATTCTGAAAAACACATCTGCTAAAGTTTCTAAATTTTATGTAGTTGTGCTTTAGCTTTCTTTAAAAAAAAAAAAACACAAAAAACAACAAAACAAATAACCATCAGTTCCTGTTCTTCTTTCATGAGTCAGTATCTGCAGACAAGCAGTCTTTCCCTCCCTTTTTACAAAAAAAAGATAACTTTACCCCCTTAGCTTGAAATTGAAATTACATGATTTTTCTTTATCAACTGCATTACTTACCTCAGCTTCTGTTGCTGTGTTTGGCAGTTTTATATGATTGGCACTGATCCCAATCTGCAAATGAGAATACCCAGAAATTACCCCATTTCTGAAATGATACCAGAGATTGATCTGCCTTTTCTTTCAGTCAAGCTCACCCTCATCTACATTTTGTCACATTTTCTACTTCTCTCCCCTATTTCTGTTTCTACAGTCCTTTTATTTGGAACTGCCATCAGTGAATACAATGAAAGATTAGTAGTTTGCCTACTTATATTGGCCCATCTTTCAACTGTCCCATTCACCTTTTGGAATGAACAACTGCATCTTGGCTTGACAGCATATTGCTCTAAGATGCCAGCATAGATGCCAGCTGTCACCTAGGACAACAGGGACTCGTTAGATTCCCAGCCCTGCTGTAGCATGCAATGGACCTCTTGGTGACAGATGTAAGGCAACTGCAGCTATGTATCAACAAGAAACAGAGAAAGTCAGCACATGGCCACAGGTCAGTAAAGACAGAACATCAGCACTTTGGACACATGTCATTTAGGTACCTTTGTGTAATCAGCTCCAAGCCACAGAGTATCCCACTCCACATCAGATTACACATTTGTATTATTCCTTCATAACAAGGAATTCAGGCTAGCACTGGTTTCTCCAATACACACAAAGCTTAAACAAAGCTATCTGATTCACATCTGTAATTTCATGTTCTGATTGGACCTATTTTAGGGAGGTAAAAAAAATTATCAGTTTGGGCATTACCTCAGCAGCAGCCTTCAGCTTCATATTAATGTAGAGGTTCGAATCATCCCGATTTCCAACCTAAGGTTGAAAAGACAGTTGAGTCCCCCTGCAGAGTAGAGACCCAACCGCAGCCTGAGAATGTCTTAACCCTCAGCTTCCTCAAAGCTACACCAAGGAGAAAAAGGTATTCTTGAATAACCATACCACACTGACAGACTAAAGGCATCTGGAGCAAATAAGAAAGCGTTCTTTCAAGTAAGAGGCAGCTAAAGAGAGGTTGTCTGATCTCCTGCATAAATACCATTAACATCTGTTAGAAAACCCTTAAAAACACAGTGAAGCAGAAAAGCAGAAAATATTGCTTGCCATCTCATCTGAAAAAGTTAATTAACATGATCAGTAGGTGCCGATAACATCCAATTATCTGAATGAGGCTTTTAAAAACTTGTTCCCCTTTGATACCCAGGAATCTCAATTTTATACACATTTGCCTTTATGGAGAAGCTTCTGCCATGCTGTTTCATACCTTGAGAATCTTCTCATCAAACAAGTAAAACCAACAAAGTAAATAGTGCAATGCACAAAGAGAAAACAGCAAATAGAAGAAGTGTCTGTAGCTTTGGCAGAATTGGGTGATTACAGTACGAGTGTTTGCATCATCCAGCATGTTTTGGCTAAAGGTAGTTCTCCTTGTAACTGTTAGAAAACAAAGGGCAAGCAGGAAAAACATATTAAGAAAACTCCTGAAATCTAGTTCTCTGATACTAGGGAGCCATCCCTATTTCTCACACAGATCACAAGCTGCAAGGATGACTGTATTAGCCAGTCAACCAGCATGCACTTCTTCCCCAGGCTTATACAAAGAGGCCTCCTCCCTTGTGGAGTCTGCTGAGATAGGAAAAATGATGCATCATATAGGCAGAAGAGACATGTTAACAAAAAGATGATATGCAGTGTGTAAAGGAGGATATTCTTGACTACAGAACAAAAATAAAGACAACTGACTCATTCTTCCAGCTTGGAGGACACCAGAAACCTCCCAAGAATAGAGCTGGTGAGGTGCTGTATATCAGAAATATCTGATTGTCCCAACATAACTGAAAAACGGACAGTTGAGAACATCTGTATTTGAGCTTCTCCTACCTGAGGCGGTTTGATAGCTTACAAGTTGGAGAGCAAACAGATTGTAAAGGATTTATGACCGAGACAACAGATCAACCAAGAAAAGATTGCAGTAACACTACTGTCCCTTACTGAATTTTAAATCAAGGAACTTCCCTTTTCCTACTGAATACCTGAAGACAAGTCTTCTGTAGAGCTGATCTTAAAGCTAATGAAAAATAACAACAACAACAACAAAAACCCACACAGATTTGTTCCTAGCATTGAAGAGGAGCATGTTCTTCATGTATTAAAGTGGTCTTAGTGACTGAAACCAGAGATTGCTGTGCAGGTGCCCTAAACAAAAAAATATAGATAGAAGCCCATGTGCTGGACAGTCATTTTCAATCTCTTTGTGGCCATGCAGTTCCATCCATACGTGACAGCTATTACTACTACTCACCTTCAAATCTAAGCATACCAAAAAGTTTCCATTTTTTATAGCTATAATGGAAAAAAAAAAAACACCCCACCACTTAATTCTGCCAAATACAAGCCCCAAACCTGAACTGATAAGAGCATTTTTTCCATTCACAAGCATTTACACATAGATTCTAGCACCTACTCAAGCTTCTGACAAACATCAATTTCAGCAATGAGATTTTACTCAATCCTCTGCACTCCAGGTCTTCTTGGCTGAGGCGATTTGCTCACTTCTCTCTCTCCGTGCTCTCATATAACAGCTGATCAAATTCCTCATTAACCTCAGCAATACCTGGTGCAATCACATCTGTTAGAGGTGATGGACTTTAGGACTCATAAAAATGTAAAGGAGAAACATCACAGAACAGCATCAACACCCCACATGGTGCTCTGCACTCCAGTTCCTTACAAAATGCTACTATTTTGCAAAGCAGTTTTGCAGAAGCTCATCAGTTGCCCACTTAACACAGCAAAGCAACAAAGATTTTCTGTAGCTGTCATTAAAGAAAACAATACCTGCAAAATCGCAAGTCCTGGTGTGAAACCTGGAAACTTCTCCTTCATCTCAGCAACTTGCTTCTTCAATCTCTCTCTCACTTGCCTGAGTGTGAAAAAAAACCAACAAATAATACAGAAGTTAACCACAGGTTTGAATTCTCATACAATGGTAAGACAAGTGATTGAAAAGCTGACAGGTGGCATGATCAGCAAACACATACCCACACTTTAAGTACACAAGTCCAAGCAATCTCCAAATAAAACTGATGCCCATAAGATGCCCATAAGTCACTAAGACACTTCAGAAGTTTCATTCAAACTTTTTCTTTTTCCCCCCAAAATTTTCAAGTCCACTGTGTATTTCTTCACTCTCCTCTTTACACAGCAGTCTCATAGGATACAGGGCAATAATAGACAATGAAACATGGAAACTCCATTTTAAACTCCCTGCTAAAAAGCAAACCTCCTTTCTACATACAGTCTTCCACAGATGCTTGGCAAAGGATGACAAATTTACAGTGGTAAAACTCTGTATAAGAGCTGAATAGGTTGTCCCCAAACCTATAGCTCTGCTACAGTGGCCAAAACTCTTTGTTTCTCCTTCCTGTCTGCTTGGCTTAACCCAGGGCTGGATAACTCACAGTCCTACACTCACCTTCCCGCTTACCAACACGGATGCAGAAAATTACTCCAGTCTGAGCTTCCAAAGAAAGTAAAAAAATCTTCCAAGTGAGCAGGAAGAATGAGAAAGAGAAATGAAGCAGCAAGGAAAACTAAACCCTGGTACACAGCTCAGGTTAACTCTACAGCAAAAGACAAGCTGAAGGATACAATTATTAAAACACAACTTTGAGATGAGTAGATGAAAGGATTTACTGATTGCATCAATCTAGCTTAAATGTCAGTTCATACCTAGTTTAGAGGTTACTCATCACCTATAAACGAGCTGCAAACAGCTCAAAAGCTGCTGTCACTGCTTTGCATGCAAGTCCCAGGTGTGTGCTCCTTCACCAGTGCAGACTTGGTAGTGGGGAAGAAGTCCTGGTGCTAGGCTCAATGTGCTCTGTTAGCGGGGATTTTGGCAAAAAGGGCCTGACTGCAGCTCTGTCTCCTCACTGGAGGCTGCTTGGACTCAGCGAGAACAGACCAGCAGTGCCTGCCTTGGGTACATCTACCCTTAAATCAGTGCCCCAAAAGGTTTGATACTTTCTAAGCAGAACCAGACCTCTCAGACTGGAAGAGCAGCTGTTGGTGCCAGTTTGTTAAATAATACAAACAGCAGAAGTGCTGGGACAGATTAAGTACCCAGAGGCTGCAACTCCTGCCATACAGCTGCAGAACTCCAGGATGACTGATAGCAAGTGAAACCAACTCTATCTTGCAATGATATAAGCTCCAGATCAGAAATGCCAGAGGCAAGGAGAAATGGAAGCAGATGCAACTCAACAGCACTGTTCCCAGGGGATGGCCGCAGCTGGCCCAGCCAGAAGCAGCCCCGGGGCTGATGAGCCCCATCTCAGGGGAATCACACAGCCTCCTGCCAGTCCTAAATCAAGCTTCTCTCCTGCCACATTGCAAACCACGTGGCCAGAGCTCTACTGCTACCAAGAAGCAGGTTCAAGGTATTTATAAGCACTTGCATCTGGCCAATCTGTTCCAAGTCTCTTAATAAGCTTTGGTAAAAGAGGTTGTTTTCAATCTTATCTCAGAAATAGAGCTTTCTAGGCACGATTTAGCTACTGTCTCCAGTTGACATTGACTTGCCTCTGACACTCTCTTTTGAGCTCACAGCCTCATCCTAGAAATTCTTCATGCTGAAGCAACAAAAATGCATTTGCTGGGTGGCAGCACCTCACCTCTGCTGCACATCCTCTAGGGAAGGCAGTACCACAACTGCTGACACAGTCAGACCTGAACTCATGAGAAGTCCATAACAGCAGTGCAAGGATCACAAGGAGTGTCAGAAACCCAATGCTAGAGTGGGTGCTGTGGGGCATCTGTCTGAGGGAGCTACTTCTGAGATGAGGCTCTGAAATAGCCTAGATGCAGCTGAGTCAGTAAGAAAGATGCAGCAGTGGTTTATGGCCTACAAACAAGAGGAAATGCAAACAAATGTGAAATGTATTGTAGTTTACAACGCAGTACAGTTCTCATAAGGGACAGTCAGCTGAAAGGGTCTCAGATCTGGCATTTATTTTTAATCCAGCCTTCTCAGTGCAGGAGAAGCAATCCCATCAGGATCTATTTCTCTCTATCCACTTTGAAGCAGGGCTATGGCATGCTTTTACACCAAGCAGCCACAACTGCTCACACATTATATTGCTGCCATTTTCTGTAATTAGGCACTAGCTCATCTCCCCTTCAGCTACACATGAAAGGTAACATGCACGAACACACAAGTGGTGCTGCCAGTGCTGAACTGTCTTGTCAAGAAACCACTTGCTAGACAGCCACCTAGTGTTCACTACCGCTGAATGACAGTTAAGAAGAAAGCCAGAGATGCGAAGGTCAGAGAGAAAATTAAGTAAAAAAAAAAAACAAATAAAAAGCAGTCTCTGTATTTTGGCAGATACATTACAAAATAATTCGGGTCTTCATGAAGATAAAAAAACCCCAATCATATTGACAAATTAACAACTTTTTTGTTAGTAGCATGAACATTTATTCAAGCTTTCAAACATAGATTGGCAATTGGATGTGGCTGCTCCTCCAAGAGCCTTTCCTCCCAAGACCCCTCCCGTGCTGCTGGCTCTTACACAAACAAACTCCCACTGCAAACACAAGTCCAGGGTCCACACAGGTTAAGGACAGCATGTGACTTTAAGCATACAATGAAAAAGCCAGTTCCAAAGATTAAAGAAGCGGTGAGCCTTTCTTTCACGAGACTGCAGAACTGAGCCGAATTTAAATTTATGCAGTGAATTTCCCAGAATAGCAAAGACAAACCACCTTCCTCCAGTTCTGCTCGAAGCACAGAGAGAGAAGCAGAGCTCTCATGCCAGGATCTCCCCAGGCAGACTCCACCACACCTGCTGCATTCTTTACATGTCACGGCTTGGGTGGCTGCGGTGTGAGCATATGTGGCACCAAATTTAGGATAAAAATCAGGCTGTACTTCCATTCCTTCTGTGGACTGTAGGTGATACTGCTGAACATATGACCAAGCCAATACCTCCCTCAGAGACAATGATGCTCTACAGGAGAACCTGGGTGTCCTGGTGGACGACAGGTTGGCCATGAGCCAGCAGTGTGCCCTTGTGGCCAAAAAGGCCAATGGCTTACTGGGGTGCATTAAAAAGAGCGTGGCCAGCAGGTCAAAGGAGGTGATCCTCCCCCTCTACTCTGCCCTGGTAAGACCTCATCTGGAGTACTGCGTCCAGTTCTGGGCTCCCCAGTACAAAAAAGACAGGGATCTCTTGGAAAGAGTCCAGCGGAGGGCCACGAAGATGGTGAAGGGCCTGGAGCATCTCTCCTATGAAGAAAGACTGAGTGAACTGGGTCTGTTCAGCCTTGAGAAAAGGAGACTGAGAGGGGACCTGATCCAGGTCTATAAATATCTAAGGTGTGGGGGGCAGAATGGCGAGGCCGGACTCTTTTCAGTGGTGAGTGGAGACAGGACAAGGGGAAACGGCTGGAAACTGCAGCATAGGAAGTTCCACACAAACATGCGCAAGAACTTCTTTACAGTGAGGTGACGGAGCACTGGAACAGGCTGCCCAGGGAGGTGGTGGAGTCTCCTTCTCTGGAGATGTTCAAGACCTGCCTGGATGCCTACCTGTGCGACCTACTGTAGGGAACCTGCTTTGGCAGGGGGGTTGGACTCAATGATCTCTAGAGGTCCCTTCCAACCCCTACAATTCTGTGATTCTGTGAAGAGAAGCCTGACCCCAAGAGAGAAAGGTTTGGCTTCACTGCCCAGATTATAGATTCCCCAAAGGTTTCAGAAGTGTGAATCAGAAGTGCTCTTGCTGCAGCCCTCCAGAATTGGCTGCAGAAGGCTAACAAGCCTCCCCAGATCCTCAGCCACTTTGGCCAGAGCTATAGCCATTTTTCATTGCAGCCTACAGTGCTGCCACTGCTCAACTTTGCCCCCATGATAAAACAAATGGCTTTGTTTGAGGGAAGATGCAATTTAGACAACAGAGCTGCACTCAATTCACACATCTCCTGCCCTCACTTCACACTCAAGTTCAGTGTAGTACATCCAATATGTACATCCACAGACTGTCCAAATAGAAGAGTTTGTTTCTACTGGAAGAAGCTGCCTTACACAAAGTATTAACTTGAGCACCAAAATCCTACACAAATCACAATGCCTGCTGTTCTGTATGTTCTTCCTTCTGTGCATGATAAAAATCACACCTACTATCATCACATATATTGACTAATTTCCTTTGTGTCTCTTCTGAACCTTCCAACACTTTCTAGACATTAACTAGCTTGATCTCCTACATAAGTTATCTTTGATCACAGGGATAAGGAAGCTCCATCTCTGTTTTTTTCCCCTCTTCAACTGATTCACAAAAATAAGTGTGTCACTATTTACCTGTTTGCTTTTTTTTTGTCTTTGTTATTGTTTTTGTTTAAATAAATGACATAACTCTGAATTAGTTATTTTCTTCACCTTTCTTTGGGGAAGAGGTGGCTGATAGCAGGAGAAGAAAGTTCATAGTACTTCGGAGTTTCTGACTTAAAACACACACATAAACTCAGAATTAACTAGCTGGAACACTGCTTCATTGATTCACCTTATTTGTTAATATTTGACTGAATTACAAGCAAAGTTTTCTCAATTAAAGCCCAGAATAACAGAAGAACCCTACAGGATTGTAACTGAAAAGACTTTGCAGATGATGTACTGAGAAACATACCCTTACTATGGCAGACAAATTCAGTTGGATATTCCTAGAAAGAGCACACGCCTATCACTTGCTTATTTCTTTTACTGATAGATTCATGGCCTGACAGTGGGCTCTGGATGTTGAGAATCCTTTGGCTCAGCACTTCTCCAGAGGGCCTGGAAAAAGAGACATAACTGGAGGTGGACAGTCCATTTCCTCACATCTTCATCAAACACTCCACTAGAGAAAAAACAAAATACGTGAGACCTGCAGACTATGCTACGGTCTAGCTATGTTGGGCATAAATAGAGGAGATGTAAAGGAAATGAAGAACATTGGTACAGATGCAATATTTTTTTTTCCCATTTTGTGCTGTTTTCAGGTCAAGAGTCAATGCGTGCTGAAAGACAGGCTTCAACCATGAACCTCAGAGCTGCACTGGAAACAAAAGTAATCCTTTCTCCCACATGTATCTACTAAAATCTTGCTCTCTTTCAGGCATTTGAACATCATTCCATTCATTTCTTAAAACAACTGCTAACGTAATACTGAAAGCAAACAGAAATAAAAGAGTCACCACTATAAATAAAAAATAAAAAATAATTTTTAAAAAAGCAAGAAAATTAGAACCAAGAATATTAGAAGATGAAAGCTCAGAATACCACCATATTATGCTCCTTTTCCTCAAACTATCACCTTTCCAGAATTCCATTCTGTCTAAATTTTCACTAATGTGTAGCTTGAAGGAACCTATGTCAGCTTCCATGCCAGACAAAGGAAGTCTGAAGCGGGCAGATAACTAGGTACTATGAGCACCACACACAGGGCATGCAGAGCACAATGCTCTCAAGACTGACAAAAGTGTAAGTCTAACAACGTGCACAGGACTGACAGACTGAAAGCCCCAAGTAATCATCCTGACAAGTGGCCCAAAAATTACTGGGAAAACATATTCCAGCAGGCTTTCGTTGTGGACGTTTAGATTCAAGACACGTGAAGACTACTTCTGAGAAATGCAGCACTGCCAGCTGGAAGTAGATGTTCCATACACAGCAACACCTAAGATGAGCCCCAGCAAGTTCCCAGAGATTACTTTAGATCATTTCAGATTTACACTTTCTGTCCAAATACTGGACAAATACTGGAACAGGTCACCCACTAGAACAGGCTGCCCAAAGAGGTTGTGGATGCCCCATTCCTGGAAGCATTCAAGGCAGGCTCTGGGCAGCCTGGTCTGGTGGTTGGAAACTGCCGACATCAATAGGGTTGAAACAAGATGATCTTCAAGGTTCTTTTCAACGCAGGCCATTCTATGATTCCATGAAATTCCCTGGTTAGAGAGGTTCGTAGAATCATTAAGGTTGGAAAAGACCTCTCAGATCATCTACCCCAACCCCCATTTACATTCTCTCATCTCCATAGTTCTTGAAAACCTCCAGGGACAGCGACTGCACCATCTCCCTGGCAGCTTGTTCCTGTGCATCACCACTCTCTGTGAACAAATTTTTCCTAAAATCCAAGCTGTGCACACCAAACCTACCTCACCACACACCACTAGCACTGAGTATCGCACAAGTGTCACCCGAAGCCAAACACTGCATTTTTCTTCTGTACATACAGCAGTGCACTCACACATATAGAGTATGTAGGTGTAGCAATGTACTGCAGAGCAGCAACTGGAAAAGTAAGCAAGGCTACACAGCACAAGGCTCAGTTGAGTGAAAGCTGAAAGCAGAAGGAAGTCTGACAAATCCTTCCAACAGTTTTGACAAGATACACACCAACACTCATCCCCATGTTATCCGATGCATAGATCAACTTCATTAGCTTTAAAAAGAAGCAATCGATCTCTCAAAACGGAGACCACCCCTAAGCTGCCAACTCGGGCCCAGAAAGCACCCTGAGAGCACAAACAGACAAGAGGCAGCGGTTCCACCTTATCGCATCAGCCTGGGCGCTTAGCACAGAGATGCCGAACAACCACGAGCAGTGTTCCAGGGCTGATGCTGGACGGGGCCAACAAGAAGCAGACCCCCAGGCTGAGCTCTTGCGACAACGCTTTCAGTTCTTCTGAAAGGTAAACCTCCCCATCCCCCCGCCGGCAGCGAGGAGGGTACATACGCGGAGACGACTTTGCCGCTAAGGACCTCTGCGGGGGCCATGGCGAGGGCGGGAGCCGGCAGCCAAACGCGGCGGTTCTCCGGAGCGCTCTGCAGGACACGCCGTCCCCTCCACAACCCAATCCTACAGCCCACGTGGGCCCTAAACTTTCAGTAGCAGCCACCACCGCGCAAGCGCTGCCCCACCCCGGCGGGCTGCTGCGCTGTGCGTGTCCCTCCCCTGCGTTTTTCGGCGCCCTGAGGCTGAGAGGAGCGGGTGGAGGTGTTGTGAGATGGCCGCCCTTACTGCAGCGCGTTCCCTGGCTCTGCACACAGGGGGTCTGGGCGTAGGGAAGGGAAAGCCGCCGCTGTGGCGGGCTTTGTGCGCTGCTGGGGGAGCACGCAGATTGCTAGTCACGTATTTAATACAATTGCAAGTTAGCATACGGATAACTTCAGTATGTTATGGCCTGGGGTTGCAGGTAGCTACTATGGGACTCTTCAGGCTTTGCTAAGAGTAGAGGGTTTTTACTCAGCAGTCTTTATCCCTCGGAGAGATATCCTTTAAGCAAGCAACGGTGCTGAGGCTGAGGAAGGTATTTCCTTGTGCACTGATCTGCGCAGTTCTCCATTTTATATAACCAGAGCTTTTTGTTAATCCACGGGTGAGTGTAAGCTGAGAGAATCAGCTTTCAGTGCTCTTCTCATGGGGACAGGAAGATCAGTTGGATGCCATACTGTGAGGCTGCCTTGCTTGTAATGCCAGGGCCCTGAGGAGCTGCACAAGGTTTGTCCTATTGGCGTGTAGCATATGGGACATGATTCAAGAAAATGGAGCTCCATCAAAAGAGGGGTGGCCAGCAGGGACAGGGAGGTGATTGTTCCCCTCTACTCTGCTCTTGTGAGACCCCATCTGGAGTACTGTGTCCAAGTGTGGAGCCCCCAGCACCAAAAAGACAGGGAGCTGTTGGAGAGGGTCCAGAGGAGAGCCACAAAAGCGGTCAGGGGACTGGAGCACCTCCCCTATGAGGACAGGCTGAAGGGTGACCTCACTGCAGCATTTCAATACCTAAAGGGAGTCTACAGAGGGGAGGGGAATCAACTCTTTGAAAGGGTTGATAACTGCAGAACAAGGGGAAATGGTTTCAAGTTGAGGGAGGGAAGATTCAGGTAGGATGATGTCAGGGGGAAGTTCTTTACAGAGAGAGTGGTGAGGTGCTGGAACAGCTGCCTGGAGAGGCTGTGGATGCCCCGTCCCTGGAGGTGTTCAAGGCCAGATTGGATGGGGCCCTGGGCAGCCTGGTCTAGTATTAAATGTGGAGGTTGGTGGCCCTGCATGTGGCAGGGGGTTGGAGATTCATGATCATTGAGGTACCTTCCAACCCTGGCCATTCTGTGAAAACAGCGATCAGGGCCAGGGCACTGACAAATCATAGTTGGTGATGGGATGGAGCAATAGTATGTTCCCATCCTACTGTAAGGCTTTATTCCTGTTACTGTTTTGGGACACATTTGCCACATGTGCCAGTGCAGCAAAGAAACGGAATGGCCACTGCAGGTTCACAAAGTGTGGAAAACAGGGATTTGATGCTAGTGCAGCAACAGTCCCAGTGAGAATTTAGGACTAAAAAAGCCTGTTTGAAGTGCATTTTTGAAAATAAAGCTGCTGTTGTAAGGGGTTTGCTGAGAAAGCATTCAATCCTGCTACACCACTGCATCATGCTTCTCAGTGCTATAATCAGATCAAGAATGGATTTGGGGACCTGTCTGATTTTGAGAAAAGTGGAATACAGATGTGGCAGCTTCTGTCTAGCACACCAAACTATGAGGATGGAAGGATGGAATATACAGATCCTTTTGTTTTAGAAGCTTCAGAACCTCCAGGTTTGCTTCTCTGGAGTTCTGGGATGGGAATATATACCATATATTGCTAAAACTTCTCTGAGGATAAGTCTTTCGCATGTGTTTTCTCTTGTAGAATATAGGGTAATGACTTCTGCTTTTTTTTTCTGCTTATTTATTTATTTATTTATTTATTATTGAGGGGAAAGCTGGTTACTTCAAGGAGTGAAACCAGCTGAAGTTAAAAACTTTTCAATTGTAGGAATAGAGGTCAGAAATTCCTCTTTAAAACTGACTTGGAAAAAAGGGAAAACTGTATTTTGGGGGTTTTTATTATGCTAAATAAAAAAAAAAAAAAACAACTAGAAATAACTTTTGTTGTTGTTGTTGTCTTTCTGTAGCTATTCCTTGTATTTCCTGGAATGTTCCAATAGACAGTTGCAGTATTATATGATCAAAACTGAGATAATACAATTAACTGAAGGAAGGGATTTTTCTCAGCTGCTTAAAATTCTGTGCCCTGTTTGTTTCTTCTGTTGCTTTTATCTGAGGCCTGAATGAACTCTTGGGGAAGAAAAAAAAACTGTTCAGAAAAATGTGCAAAAGACTCTTTCAGTTAAGGATAGCACAGGCTCGTAAAAACAGCTTTTTTGCTAAAAAAGATCTGACACTGAAGATGATAGTGTATAAATATCAGCAGGAAAAGAAAGCCCACTGATGTAAAAATATTCCAGTGACCTTGTTTGCAGAGTGAGCAAAAAAGCTCGTGCCGTCAGAAGCTGTAGATTCCAGCCCAGAATTGCAAACCTGCATGGTTTGCATGTGTCTTTACTTCCTCTACTTTTCTTAATGGCCCTGCTCCTGAAAAAAGATGTCTCACAATGACACGTAAAACTTTGAAAATGACCTGGAGAGTAAAAGTAATACCAAACAAACAACTCTTTATCATCTCATTTTGTTTGAGCCAGATTCTGTTTTCATGGGAAGGAACAGACTCGTGAATTTTAAATATTTATGACAGAAAATCAGACTAGCTAATCTCCTTTTATCATAGGAGAAAAATCTTTTTTATTTCTAACTTGTTCCATGCAGCAGTCAAGTACCAAAGCTGAGATTGTCACTCAGAAGCTGTGTGTCATACGTTTATGTAAGAACTTGTTCTTTAACATTTAATCTTAATTGTCATCTTGAAGTTGAAATATTGAGAATGGGATGGGAAAGGAACAGAAAAGGGGTTATATGATGAGAAATGGCTAAACAGACCTTTTCAGTTCTTGTTAGAGCTATATCCAGCCCTGAAATGAAGGAGAAAATGTGGAGCTGCTGTTGTAAAGGAAATCTTGGAGAAATACAGTGGCAAAGGAGACAAATGTGAAAATAGGTAGAGCTGAGAGCAACAATCAGTTTTATGCTTTCAATACAATTATTTTGACCATGCTTATGCAAAACAATAAGGAAAAAAAATTAATGCTGTGATAAGGACAGCTCTGAGAATGATAAGCACAGTCTTGTAGCGAAGAAGGCTTATTTTCTGTTACTGTTTGGATGAAGGTAAAAACAGTTACTTGAAGCCACAGAGAGATCTCTGCTCTTGAATGCAACTCCAGAGGAGTTGTTCTTCCTCACTCACTTCCTTGCCAAATGTTCCTGAGTTTGATTTGGTAGTTGGCACATTTGGACTGTTTACTCTTGTATCCACCCCCTCTTACCTAACATGTCAAAAGTCATAGAGGTTGCTCTTTAAAAAAAGCCACGAAGGCTGCAAAATGTGTGCCAGAAAGACTTTCAATGTTACTGATGGGTTAAGAGCATGCTTCTGCTTGCACAGGGACCCAGAAGTTGGAATTTGTTATGCGAAACTGACCCTACATCAGCAAACTAAGGACTAATGTTAGTCATTGCTTCACCCACTGGTTAAGATAGGATATCACCTTCAGTAAAGGGAGAAATGAAGGCATAGATGAACTTAACGCATTTTCCTTTCCTGAGCAAAGCAGGGTTGGACAAATAATTGATGTTCCTGTAGAATGTAACTTCTTTCCTGTGATGGAAAACACAATTTAGTAATGGGGGAGTGGTGGCATTTAAATATATGCTATTAGTCAACTCTACCTTTGATCAGATGACAGAACTTTGACATAGGAGGCTTCTGATTGACCTCAGCATACGTGAGGTCCCTCATAGCTAAGCTGTGTTAATGTAATGCTAGAAATAATGATCTACTATTTGTTTCATCATGAAGTGTTTCCTAAGCGTAGTTAGCCCCTTATCTATTTAGCTATCTCATGTGCTCCATCCATCTTAGGTACATCACAGAAATTGCAGCTTGGTGAAGCAGCCAGCTGTTGAACTGTCACTGCAGAAATGTCTGTCCTGGGTTGAAATGTTATTTGCTGTCTGGTGTTCAGGGTTTCTTGTTCAGTGCCTGAACTAGCACAACACAGTTTAGAGCCCTCCTCGTCAGCTTCAGTACAAAGGTAGCCAAGTTAATTAAATTGCTTCCAAGGGTAATTTTAGCAACAATTAACTGATTTTTTATTAAGCAGTCAAAGGGTTCTTTCACTGTTGATTTTTTTCTGGTAGGTTGGTCAAGCTGGTTGAGTTTAACAGAGTGGTAATGACAAACAGATCTCTGCTGTGCTCTTCTAACCCATCTCAAGCTTGCCAGCTACTTGCCTCCCATGCAGGAGTTTTGTATCAGCCAAAACTAGTTTGTCACTCTAAAGACAGCAACAACCAGGTCAAACTACCTCTAAACTTCCACTTGCATTCTTGTGCCACTGACTCATGTACACGACTGATACATAGTTGAGTGCATTTGTCACAGGCTCCTTTCTGTTGGCTTTTTCTCTTGTTGCTCCTTTAGCTGATTTTCTTTAGATATGTCACTTTACCTTCAAACAGAAATCTTCCAACACTTCCAGTTGACCTCTTAGGAATCCTGCAGAAGAAAAATGCTTCATTTGCAGCTTGAAGAATTTTGTGTCACATCTGATTCCACTGAGAACAATGTTGGAGTGCTTGATAATGTGGGCCCTGGGTTGGCCTGACTGATGTTAAGAGACAATTCAGAGCAAAGAAACCATTCCCTAAGTAGTCCTCTCACATAATAACCATTCCTAATACTTCTGCAGCAATGCAATAAACAGCAACCTAATTCACTATCCCAGCCTGTTTGTGAGTAATGCAATATCACATTTTCCAGACAAGACAGATGAGAAAGAAGGATTGTCTAAAGCAAAATATGAACACAAGCAGTAGAGCTGTGATTAACTAGATTGAAATTTCTAACTCTACCTTATTGTCTTTGGCTAATAATTTATAGTTAATGGCTTGTGGCAACATGGGATCTTCCCTCCTTTATGTCAACTCTTAAATTTCACTAGGCACCTCTAAAAATATGCTTGCAATATTTTCTATGGAAATTATTGCTATACTGGCTTTGCCTTTCTGATGGTGTAAGGATTTGTGGCTGCCACAATGATACTTGTAGAGGTAGGCAGGGGGTGAGAGGTAATTTTCAGGACTGCAAGTGGGGGGACATCCAGAAGACAATCTTTCCATTGCAGTTTAATCCACACAGTGTCCCAGATAATTCTTCCAGCCCAAGCAAGGGCATCCCTGGTAGATCAAGGCAGCATAGCTAGTTTTATGTCATCTCTTCATGAACCGTCACAGGGTGCACTCTCAACCAAGCAATTTCTCCTTTTGCAGTGTCCTACAGAGACAGGAGGGGGCTGAATGTATCCTGAAAGATCTATAGCAGAGGAAGTCCCAAGGTGGCATGAAACCAGATTTCCCATAGATCATAGTTTCAATAGACGGGGTATTCAGAGGTAAACACAGAGAAATTAAGAATGCTTTGGACTTGAGTAACACAGTCACTGTGTGTCTCTCAATAATCACTTTGAAAAATTGAACTGTATTTGATGTTGATGTATGCCCATACCTCATAATACGATAAACAGGCACAAGAAGTTATACTTTCAATATGCTGATTTCACTACAAGCCCTTCTTTCTATGGAATTGCCTCTAGACTTCAAGACTATACTAGGTCAGACAAAAGGTTGTCCTGGCTTGGGGTCTGATGGTGGGCAAGTGCAAATTTGTAATGAAGATTATAGGAACAGGGCAAACAGATGATATTCATGGTCTCCAGCCATTTACAACTGAAAGAATTTCTGAGACAAGCAGGGTAATGGAAACAGGGGAGAAATAGGGTGAAGTTAGAGACAAACAGTGGTTTGACCAATGCCTTCAATTCTGAGAAGTTCGTGACAGGCATAAATAATTTCCTTATATACAATATATAGAAAGTCTCAATTTTTTTCTCTTAACACAAAGATCTTTGTGTGCTACCTCTTTTGCATAAGTACCTCTCAGCCTGGTGAGTCTTGGTTAGATTTTATGGAAACGGGATAGATAAGGTACTTGTCTACACGCGCTGTGTTTGGTAATATTTCTTGTACCTCTGGCACAGTGATGTATTTATGCACTGTGCTGTTTGTTATCTCCCTGTTGGGGTTGTTCGTAACTAAACTTTATTTCTTAGCATCAAATTAAAAGTATTTGATTTCTCTCCCACTGCCCGTGTTTAATTGTGCTACTGAAATTGGAAAGAGCAGAAAATTGAAGAGGGAGTGAGTCTAACAACTGCTCTGGGACAGCAGGCTATAGATGCTGTTAATATGATTACAGGCACACGTCAGTGAAGCAAAAAGATTTTCATTTACATAATGGTCAACTAAGATATGTATTTGGGTATGAACTTTAACTTCTTGTGAACAGAACCTGAAAGAAGTTAAAAGGTGATGAGAGCACAGAATATTCAAGTATCTCATTCTTTTCCACTTTAAAATGTATCAAAGTAGGAGAGCTCACTATTAGCTTGTTCCATGCTCATTTACAATATTAAGAGCAGTAGAAAAACCCTCTTTTGGAATTGTCTCAACATAAGCCTGTATATATATGTGAGCATGTATCTCCCAGTTTATTTGCCTTATACTGCAAACCTTTATATAGCAAAACTTTGACAGCTTCCCGTGGGATTGATCCCATTTTTGCCCTTTGATTTGCCTATGAGCTGTGTGATTTGTATTTTAAAAGAAGAATTGCTCAGTTTATAAACAAGGCAGATCCTGGCAGAGGTTTGAGAGACACATCGCTTATATTTGCCCTGAAGCTATGGAGTCTGCCCATTCTTGCATGCTCAAGTCTATTGCTCTGTACTTTCTCTGAGCTTTCCAATTTACAAACCAGCTTGAAATCTCGTTAGAAAGTCTGTGCTATGAAATGAGCCTTCCTTTCCTGCTATATCTAAGAGCCTGAAATAATCCAGCAGGACAGTCCAGTGCTATGTCCTGTGGCCTGTGTCAGCTGTAACAGGCAAAAAGCACATTAAGGACTCGTCTAGTCCCCTTCAGCCACTGTCTTGAAGCTAACCATTTTGACATCTCTAGCCTGTGCACCCCACTGCAGCTGCTGAGGTTGCACATGGAATAGTTTTGCTTTGGAGCCCTGCTGCTTTTCAGAGCTAACCATGAGCCTGTGGTTAGACTCTGGGCCTAGGACAGAGTCAGTGGCTGATGCTTGCATGGGCTATGGGAAAATTGATGGCATGTAGACTTGGTGTAGAGCAAGAATATGATGAGCTCAATAGGGGAAAGCCTGCTGTGATACCTCCTTATGGCCTAGATGCCTGAAGAAGAAAATGAATTATACTTCTAAGAGGAAAAGTGTTGAGCTGTAATGTTACTGGTATCTTTTATGCCTACTGTGGAAGTGTAGGACCAGCAAGTGTATTCTGAAGGAGACTGTTCACATTAGTTGTACAGGATCAGCAAAGAAAATATTACAACAGTGACTCAGTAAGACAGTCAACAGATTTGGCCTCAAGGCCATTTCTATATTACAACGTTGACACTAGTATAGGCATTGACTTTGTGGGCCTACGTGGTGAGATGTCAGCACAGTTAAGCAGTTTGGTCTGAGCAGCTACCTCAGTAATACCGTTGAGGAATGGGTCTTAGTGCCCTTTTCCTTTAAGGATTCAGTGGTGTTCTTGGAGCTTTGTGAAAAGATTTGATGATGACAACAAAGCATTTTTCCCTTTGTGAAGAATTTTTGATTTCCAGTTCCTCATATTTCCTATGATTTTTATAAGTTATAGGGTGATGGAACTTCTATGACACAGGAAGTCTATGTGTCTTCCAGAGGAATGCTGAGGAGCTGCTTTCCTGTCTGTCCTGGGATCTGTAGAGGGGTGCCTTGACATTTTAAATAGGAACATTTTCACACAGAACTGCCTGGCAATTTGAATTTTCTTTGAAACGTCTGATTTTGAGACAGCACACGTGGTGCCCTTCACTCAGGAAGGTACCCTCCACTCAGGCACAGCTATCATGAGTGCTCATGACAGAGAAGCATTACGGCTTCACATGAAAGATGATTTCTAAAGCCTGAAGAGTTGTCTTAAATTGTGCTCACTAGCAGGGAAATAGAGCTGACAGACAGACAAATAACTGAATTTCTTTTTCAAAAAGACTATGATAGTTCTGTAGAATTCATACAGTCCATATTCAAGTGTCAGCTATTCCAAAGAGAGAGGGATTCAGATATTACTAGCTTGGCAGAGAGGAGGAACAATTGTTTGCGTAGGTTCACTGCCTCACTTTATGCTTTAAATTTGGATGCTGGCTGCAGCTGTTATCTAGTGTTGGTGATCAAAAGCCTCAGCTCTGTACACCACACATAGATGACAATGACAGCATGAATGCATGCAGACTTCCTCCAGGAACTGGGAGAATACTGAAGGAAACAGTCTATGAAAACTCAGCAAGTGGCAATTCTTGATATACTTTCAGGTGACAGTGACACTGTGCCTTCCTAAGCAGATATAAAACTAAACTCTTGATGATATATAAAAAATGAACCTGTCCCCAAATATGCTCCTTATCATTTTTTTCTTTAAATGAGAGGACATTTCATGTTTGAAATACTCAGATTAATGACAGGTTTACAGCAATTTGATTTGAAATGTGCTTTCTAGGTAATGTCAGGTACAGTGGAGATGCACAAAGCATGCTGAAATTTAGGACTCTAAAGAGAAGAGAATTTAGCACAGCCTTATTCTCAGGGAAAAAGCTACCATACCAGAGAGCTATACTCAGACTCAATTGACAATGACTATATAGCCCCAAAATGACTTTGAATTCAAAGGCTCAGACCTTGAGGATGGAGAGTTGCTCCACCCATTGCTCTGCCTGTGTCCTCAGGGCAGTTCTTTTCCCCATCTCAACCAGCTTCCCAGTGTCACTGCAGTATTGTCCAGTGTGCTACTTTCTGTGGAGGTATACAGGTCTGCAGAAGGAGGAAGAGTATCCCAAAATGAGTCAGATGGGATGGAGATAGTTGTGGTTTTGTTTGTGTAGGAATACATTTTTTGGTTTGGAAAGGTACATTTTAGTATATTTTTGGCTAAGCAATACTTAGCTGGATCCAAATGCTCTTGAAATCAGTGAGTTTTTTTCTGTTGGTCCAGGAACATTTAGGGATCTGGCATGGCTACGTCCCCTTACCGATACATCTCTCTTGAGGCATGACATCATTCATCATAACTGATGTCAGCCACATTAATGGTGTTTTCAATAGTGAAAAAGATTTTTGAAGTGAGTTGTTTTATAAATAGAAACCTCCGTTGTTATCCATGCCAAGGGCTGAATGCTGTCAATGGCATTATTAAAATAATTTTTTACATTTATTTTATATAGAAAACTTTTTATTTGCAAGAATAACAGAGCTAATCCTTTTACATTCAACATGTGACCACACTACTGTACATTGGGTTTGGATCACTTGGGCTGGGGGAATGCCATCCTCACTGCCAAGGAACAGCCTCTTCTATCCCCTGGCATTGTTATCTCTTGCATTTAAGGCTAAAGAGCCATACATTCAAACAGAAAATGAATCTATCTATCTGAGAGTTAATCTGACAGATCTGTCAATAAACTAATGTTCTAGTAACACGGAGCACTGGAACTGGTTGCTGAGAGAGGTTATGGAGTCTCTTTCTATGGGACCTGCCTGGGTGCCTACCTGTTTGACCTACTGTAGGGTACCTGTTTCAGCAGTGGGGTTGGACTCGATGATCCCTTGAGGTCCCTGCAGTTCAGTGATTCTGTGAACAGTGGGATCTGACAGTGTGGATGGGCAGATGTCATGGCTGATGTGAGAGGAAAGGAAGTGCAGTGAGATTTGATGGTCTCCTCTCAGGGTACAGCTGTGGGTCATTTTCTGACATGAAACTGCTGTGTGGTAGTAACATATTCTCTTCCTTTACATGGGAAAGCTGTAGGATGGGATAGGATATAATTTGTGAAGGATCACAGGTCTGTGTGGTTGCAGACACAAGTAATTGAATCACAGAATCATAGAATCCATCAGGTTGGAAAAGACCTTAAAGATCATTGTGTCCAACCATGATCTAACCATACTACCCTAACAACCTTCTGCTAAAATCATGTCCCTGAGCACCACATCCAAACAGTTTTTAAACACATCCAGGGATGGTGACTCAACCACCTCCCTGAGGAGCCTATTCCAGTGCTTAACAACCCTTTCTGTAAAGAAGTGTTTCTTGATACCCAACCTAAACTTACCTTGGCACAACTTGATGCCATTTCTCCTCATCCTGTCATCTGTCACCAGTGAGAAGAGACCATCCCCGCTCTCACTGTAAGCACCGTTCAGATATTGGAAGAGAGCAAAGAGAGTCTGGGCTTGGGGAGCTGTATGTATATCCACATTGCCCTCAGCTTGTATCTCAGCAGCTGTAACTCCTTCCCCATCCTACTGCACAGTGTGAAGTGTTTCACAGTCACCTTTAAATGTAACAACAAATTCTAATCACGCTTAGTATAGGGCTGCTTGTGTCTTATTTAAGTGGGACTGTTACAAGAGGAAGAACACCCACTTTATTAGCTACAATTGCTTACAAACACAAACATGCATTAACACTTTATTTTAGTTTGTGCAATTTACAATTTGCAGTTGCCTCGGTGCTGCTCAGTGATCAGGAAAAAGTTGGAACAGAGAGCTGGGCTTTTGTCCTGGTTGTTTCCCATAAATTCCCTTACACGTTATTTAGGCTTAGTCTAGTTTTCTATCTAGTTTATTTCAGCCCTCTTTAGCTTGGGTAATTGTGTAAAACTGGCATCATAAATATATTTAAAATTTCTTTCTGGTCATTTTCAGATTGAAAGAACAAAAAGGCTGGGATCAAATTGCCACTGAGGATGTACAAGCTTTGTTGCATCTTTGGAACCAAAGAAATTGTGATGGGGGAAGAAAGAAGAAAATTCTTACAAGGTAAAAAACGTTCTGCAGTGACACTTTCTGCAGTGACACTTTGAAATGGAAACAAGAATAAAAAGGTATTTGTGCTCAACTTTTGGATTTCATTATGCACGTTCCTGCAAAAGGTGACACTAACTGGCAATAGAACTAGAGGGAATGGCCTCAAGGTGTGCAAGGGGAGATTCGGGTTGGACCTTAGAAAATACTTCTCTGAGAAAGTGGTTGGATGCTGGAACAGGCTGCCCAGGCAGGTGGTGCAGTCACAGTCCCTGGAAGTGTTCAAGAAATGTTTAGATGTACTGAGGGACATGGTTTAGTGGGAAATATTGGTGATAGGTGGATAATTGGACTGGGTGATCTTAGAGCTCTTTTCCATCCTTGGTGATTCTATGATTCTATGATTTTATAAGGAGGAGGAGATGCTCTTCTGATGACTCAGTGATGAGTATACCCTAGGTTAATGGAAAATATAAGTTGTCTAGTTACTGCTAGCTTTGGCTTTGGGCTTTCTTTATTTTAAGCTTTCTTTAAGTTAAGCTGTATCAAAGAATATTTCTCAAGTTTTGTGGGAGCAGATCTTCTAGCTACCAAGTGCATGTCCCTTCATTAATCAGTCAGGATACTGGGTGGCAGGAAAAACATATGTACATGAACTTGTATCAAACCAGTATCCTCTTTCTACAGTGCTTCTTTCAGCTATGCTGCTAAAGTCTGAAGTGGGCTGCCTTCGTGTGCGAAGAAATTAGAAAATGTGGGCATAATTCAGGTGTCCATGCCTACTTGATACTTTCTAAGAAACACAGGGTGTCCTTAACACTATGTATGAAGGAATGGCTGTTATTAGGAATTTGATTGCACTGTAGTTCCTTCAGAAAAAAATCAATTTCCTGAAGCTTCAGTTGAGAACATCTGAAACATTTATGTCATAATGTATCAATGTTTCCTGATCTTATTTTAGCAGGCTTTGCTAATACCTTCTTCTGAGCCCTGGACTCTGGGTCGAGTTGTTCTCTATGCTGATGTGACAATAGTTGAGACTGAAAGGGACTTCTTGAGAATCAGAGCAGTAGAATCATTTAGGTTGGAAAAGACATGAACTGTACAGCAAGGAGGGAGGGTAACACCAACCCCACCTGATTACTTTTTGGTTTAGAATTTACTGAAGACTTTGTATACATGCTAAGTAGCCAGTGAGAGCTAACATTTACAATGGAAGGAAGAAATATTTTCCTGAACATACAAGCAAAAATACCTCTCATTACAGGGCTGAAGTCACAAAATTAGTAGATTTCAAATGTTTCTTTACAGCAGAATTAAGAATCACAGAATCATAGAATCATAGAATCACCAAGGTTGGAAAAGACCTAAAAGATCATCCAGTCCAACCGTTCACCTATTCCCAATAGCTCCCACTAAACCATGTCCCTCAACACAACATCCAGCCTTTCCTTGAACACCCCCAGGCTCGGTGACTCCACCACCTCCCTGGGCATTCCATTGCAGTGCCTGACCACCCTTTCTGAAAAGTAATACTTCCTCATGTCCAGCCTGAATCTCCCCTGCCGTAGCTTGAAACCATTCCCCCTGGTCCTATCACTAATGACACGAGAGAAGAGGCCGACCCCCAGCTCACTACAACCTCCCTTCAGGAAGTTATAGAGAGCAATAAGGTCTCCCCTGAGCCTCCTCTTCTCCAGGCTGAACATTCCCAGCTCCTTCAGCCTCTCCTCATATGGCCTGTGTTCCAGACCCCTCACCAGCTTTGTTGCCCTTCTTTGAACACGTTCCAGGGCCTCAATATCTTTCTTGCAGTGAGGGGCCCAAAACTGGACGCAGTACTCGAGGTGCGGCCTCACTAGTGCTGAATACAGGGGAACAATCACCTCTCTGCTCCTGCTTGCAACACTGTTTCTGATGCAAGCCAGGGTGCCATTGGCCTTCTTGGCCACCTGGGCACACTGTCGGCTCATGTTCAGCCGAGCATCAATCAATACCCCCAGGTCCATTTCCTCTACGCAGTCCTCCAGCCACACCGCCCCAAGCCTGTAGCGTCGCCTGGGGTTCTTGTAGCTGAAGTGAAGAACACAGCAAACAGAAGGTTGCATGATACAAAGGGTACCCATACTGAAACCCATACTGCCATTCAGACTGGATCTGAACAAGATAATGTTTTTTCTTTTGGTGTCACAGTGCAAGTGGCATCCCACATAGAGTCCTGGTATAGGGCTGATCCTGCTGTGGTACTGCGATGGCATGCACTGTGAAATCTCAGCCCACCAGAGACAGTGGGATTCTTGCCATTTGTTCTACAACTGCGTCAATGACTTCTGTTATCACAGGTGATGCAATACCTCTGCCACAGTGATACAAACGTCACAATGTAGGTGCTTGACCCTGTGACATAAAAGCAAACAAACAGTAACAGAAGAAGCCAGCCAAGGCAAATAAAGAACTATAGAAAAATAAATTACTGAGGGTTTTTTTTTTGAGAAAAGAGAATGTCAGTTCTTCTTAATTAGCTTTGAAGAAGTATTTTAAACTTTTCTTAAGTAGTGAGAAGTATTTTGACTATAGCAGAAGTCCAAAAGAAATGCTTCTCACCCTGCAAGGGTAGAGATCAGTGCTTCTTTCCCCAGTGGTGTAGAAATATGAATTATACAAAGAACTGTTAAAACATTATTCTGAAGTATAGATTGGGTTATCAGTCAGCTATGTCCACAGGCATGCTGTTCCTTATGAGCTGAGCCCACTGAAAGGTAAGGAACCAGTCAAAATCAATCATTTCTGACCTGTTTTTAGACTTAATGAATGTGTCCCACTCTGTAGACCAGATACAGTAGACAATCCATCCAGTAATGGTGAAGAAGAGAGCAAGATGAAAATCTGCACAGAATAGAAGGGATGTTCTAAGCTGCATGTAATGCATGTCACAAGCTCATTCTCTCAGTGTTTTTCTACGAAGTCCTCACCCTCTCATGACAAACAGCAGCAAAAGCACACACTGAACCTGCTCACATAGTAGCAGAGTTCCCAGTGAAGCACGTGCTTCTCTGAACTTCAGGCACAGAGCTACCTAAGCCAGACAGCATTTTGCCTGAGGCCTTCACAGCAGCACAAATCTTCTCATGCTCCCTGTTCTAGATGGAAGGAGTCCATCTAGAAAAGGAAAGCAGTGTGAATTCTCCTGTATCATCTTCTTCCCTGACTTTTCAAGATTTTATTGACAGTGTCATGCCCTGCAAGGGGCAGTTTAGGAAAAAAGTCTATCTTGGAAAAATCTAGATATCCCATGGGTTTGTTGGACAGTCCTCTGTACCAGCCAAAGAAAAGGGGAAACTTATTAGATGTAAATCAATGGGCCTATAAGTTAAATACAGACCCAACCCTCAAGTTTGTTTTATTAGTATTTATGGTTTCATTAACCAGCTATGTATTCTGCTATTTGTACTAGTATCAAAAGCATTCCTGGAATAAATCCAGTAAAATCCTATATTATAAGGCAAAGCTGCTTCTTGCACCTGGTGCAAGATGAGAAGACTCAGAAGAGTGATTTTCTGGCTCTGTGACCTGCCTTTGGTTTTGGAACAGAGTACATGCATTTCCATCTGTATATCTGAGCGATGCATTTTCACTACAGCATGTAGTAAATATACTCCTGTATACTCTGTATGCTTTTAGCTCGTGCGTCCCGCATCTGAAACACAGAATACAAACCGTGCAGTTAAAGCTGTTGCCTTCACATTTGACGCTAAGGGGAGCTCTTGTAACAGAGAAGATAATGACCTGTGTCTTCTCCGGCTGCTGCACGATGTAAAGCAGGTATTAACATGAGGCTCTCCTTCTGGCCTTATTTTGCAAAAGCTAAGTGTGTTTGTCTCATTTAGTAAAAAAAAAACCTTTTCTAGGCAGGCAGCTAAAGTACACACAGCTAGTGAAATAATTGAATGTAAGTGCATGCTATCGAGTTCCTGCTTATCCACTGAAGACAAAAGTTTCATTTTTGTCTTTCTAATCTTTAGGTTTCAGCCTACAAATTAGTCTAGTCCCTTTTACCCTTTGCTTTGTACGAAGTCTAAAATGCAGAGTGTATACTTCATCTGAAAGTAAGAATCTCTGTTATAAAACAAACAGTATCTTACGTATTCCCAGTTATTTTTAACAAAAGAAACAAGATGCTAATATTTTATTCATTCTCTTCTATTTTCTTACAAGAAAGGATAAAGAAAAAAGGAAAGTTAAGACTAGCATAGATATTTTTTGGTTACATAGTTGTGGCCAGCATGCAGCAAAGTTTTTTTGCTCCCTAAAGGAGGGTGAGCCAGGAGCCAAGGGTCACCACAGTCAGGGCAGTGCCTTCACTGATAGGTGACCATGTCCCATCCCATCTGATTATAGTGAGCAGAGCTGGATGCTGTTACACATTCTGTTGTTACCACATGCTGTTACCACAGTCCCAGACCATGCAAGTGATGAACAAGATCCACAGCTCAAATAGGGATTCCAGTCAGGAGTAAATGGAGACAGGGCCATAGACTATGTCAGTTCCAAAATACATTTAGGGGACAGGCAGATACAGTTGGGAGGCAAATCTACAATTTACATTCATGGGGTAATGCAGGAAGCCTGTGGCATAGCTCCAAGATCCATCCAAGAGGCAGAGCTGGAGATAGAACTGGTGATAGATTTGCATATAACATAGCCCGGGCAATATCCTTGCTCAAGATTGTTCTGGTCAGGACCTAGTGCTCTGACAGCCTCCCTGCCCAGCAAGTGTATCCTCACACCTCACAAACAGGGGCTCAGAAGGGATTTACTGCAAAGTGAGCTAATTGCTGGGGTTTTCATAGGGCTGTTTCAGTGGCCACAGATCCAGGACATGGAGAGGGAACTGCAGAAGGGACATGGCATGGGTGACTTGGAGATTGGTCAGGTTTGAGACAGGGACACGGCACAGCCTACTTGGAAATTCACCTTGAGTATGGTGTTCAGTTTTGGGCCCCTCACCGCAAGAAAGACATTGAGGCCCTGAAGCATGTTCAAAGATGAGCAACAAAGCTGGTGAGGGGTCTGGAGCACAGGCCTTATGAGAAGCGGCTGAAGGAGCTGGGATTGTTCAATCTGGAGAAGAGGAGGCTCAGGTGAGACCTTATTGCTCTCTAGAACTACCTGAAGGGAGGTTGTAGTGAACTGGGGTTGGCCTCTTTTCTTGTGTAACAGTGATAGGACTGCAGGGAATGGCTTCAAGCTGCGCCAGGGGAGATTTAGACTGGACGTTAGGAAATACTACTTCCTAAAAGAGTGGTCAGGCACTGGAATGGGCTGCCCAAGGAGGTGGTGGAATCACTGATCCTGGGGTTGTTCAAAGAGCGTTTGGATGTTGTATTGAGGGATATGGTTTAGTGAGTACTATTGGTAATGGGTGGATGATTGGACTGGATGATGTTGTAGGTCTTTTCCAACCTTGGTGATTCTGTCATTCTGTCATTCTGTGATTCTGTGAAATGGGAAATGGGTGCTAAAGGCCACCCCTGTGAGACCACACAGGGCTGAGGGAACAGATTCAGGCTGTTCTTGAGGTGCTTTGGAGGCCACACAGGCTTGGGGAGCATTTACTCAGCTATGCTGGGAGCTCAGAGTCCAGGACCAAACCTGAACCTCAGGGGATGGAGGCCTGCATTCACTATAGAAAAGCCACCAATACGGTACACAATTCATGAGAAAGAAATGTGTGTGATTACTGAAAGAGAGACACTTAGTTCTTTTACTGAAGGCAGTTCATTTTAATTATACCTTTGCACCTTTCTTTAAGTTTGACTGCAAATTTTCATGGACTCTATTATCTTTTATACTGTAGTAAACCAATTAGCCCAGTAATACTTTTCTCCTCCGACCATCCAGGTTGTTTTGGAAAGTGCTGGTCAGTGTAAGTAAGGGTATTAACCATCTGGGACAGATACTTATATTTGTGAAAGACAGGTCTAGAGCCTGCAATTAACAACATATAATGGTTCCTTGTTTAGTCAGTACTGCCATCATCATACCTATGTCTCTGCCATTTTCACGCGGGTCTTACACTTTTTATATCTTGTCAGGCACAGTTGTGTGATCTGACAGGTTTTGTGAGAACAGATAGGTGGATAATGGTGTCTGCGTGCAATCCTGGTTTGTTCTTTTGGCAGAGGAGAATACCACCTTCAAGAGAAGTTGATTATGTCCTCCCCTGCAGATTTAGTTTTGAAACAGAGAGCTTTGAGCTTTTCTAAACTGAGAGACCTGTATGGCTTTTCAGACCAAAAACACACTGATCAACTTTATCTGAGAAAGCAGACAGGAAATAACTGGGAGTGAATGATTGAATTTTGAATTTTTGCATGGGCTAAAATAGATTGAAACTTCAAAATAATTACAGTAGCGTTAGCAGATTCCTACTTATCAGTTATAAAACAGCTATGATAAGAATTGACACTTTGTTACCTGGAAACTACCAAGCATGGCAAACAAGCGCACAGATTGGAACTTGTTAGCATTCACTCTTGTGATTGCTCCAACAGAATAGCAAATAATTGATGGCAGTGAAAACATCTACTGAAGATCATATGAAAAAAAAAAAGAGGGAGCTCATACCTATACCTAATCATGAAACCATGGACACTTTAAATGAAGCTGTGATTAGTTTTAAGTACCTACTTCTGACACCTGTTTCCATGAGAACAGGAGCAGCAGCTAGAAATGACGTAACCAGAGATCTTGTTCATTGTACAGACACAGAAACTGCAGATATCACACATAAAAGCATTAGGTCCAGTCAGCAGAGTGTTTTCAGGAGAAGAAAAAGGTTTATTGATGTTTCAAAGATCCTTAGAACACTTCCAGCAGAACTCCTTAGAACTAACTTCACTGTTACTTCTTAACAAAAACAACAACAAAGGTTTTTAAATGCAATTTTTGATTTAAAGGTAAAATGATTAGCAAGGAGTAATTTCGTTTTGGAAACCTGCACCTCTCAAGCAGCTAACACCATGAGGACTGAAAGAGAAACTGAGTGTAACCACAATAATGTATTACTCTACTCCTGCAAAACTGCCTGATAAGCATTCATTTGCCTTATATTACATCCTTTTCCTAGTGATATTGCATTGCATATAGTTTTGATTTGATAATAAAACATTATGTGTTGCTGAATCCTGTTTACTGTGAGCAATTTAAAAAGAACAATCTTAGTTTTATAGTCTAAGTATTTTCTTTGACCAGAAGTGTTTTGGAACAAAAAATCAGGCATATTTTCTAATTAATTGGGCAGTATTGTAAAATATCTTTTCATGAAATACGATGCTATGGCTTTCTCTTGATCAACATGAATGATGAAGGAAAAGGAGCAGAAGTCAGTGGTGTTCTCCCAAGGAACATACCTTTTATACATGACTGAGTATTACACTTTAGGGTAAGCTGTCTTTCAGATGTCTTTAGAAGTATGGCTGTTTGTGCAGTCTATCAAATAGTAACTTTTTTTTTCCCCCTTAAAGGAAAAGCCTGTGATAAAACAATGAACTCAGCCTGGAGGCTGCAGGTAACTTGTGTGCTTGTTACTTTTGTGGAGAGAGATTGGAAAGATTGTAATTGATGCAATTTCTCGCAATAACAAAATGTTCCTGACCTTTTGTTGATCACAAAGCAAATGTACTTTTAATATATCAAGTAAAATCAAATTTCGCTCCTTTTTCCCTCCTGCTAGCTCTCAAGGATGGTGTTATATACCAGGTTGCTTAATAAAAATGTCAACTAAGTAGAATAGGACAGAATGTTGTAGTTAAAGACCCTTCTACCACCAAACAGCTACCTCAATTTTCCTATTTCAGCATTTTCCATACTTAAAAAAAATGTACGTATGTGTGTGAGAGCAAGGAAGCTGTCAGCATGACACTGAAGAGCATAACATTTTAATGCGGGGAGATTTTTCAATGTAAGGATATAGGAAATGGTTCATAGACAATTACTTATTTTAACTGCCAGGCAGATTCTGCAGGAAACACAAAAAGCCCTGTCAACAAGTGCTATTGCAGGAATAAAGTAGTTATTCTGCTTGTTGATATACGGGGGTTCTACTTCAGCAAGCTTTGTATGATATAAACCCAGGGACAAAATCCTCAGTTTCAGTAAAAGAGGACTGGAGTGCAAAGCAAGAAGAACACAGTACTTTCTAATCATTCCTAATCTGTCCTCCCTTCCCACCTGGGAGATCAACGCAATCAAGTTTTATCAGCTGTTCCTGCTTTTCTGCTTCATCTCTAATGTGACTTCTCACACCAAAAGACAAGATAGCTGTGAGCAGGCTTAAAAAGTTTATTTCAAACATTAATTCTTTACATTGACATAGAACTTGGGTAATGATTATGCAGAGAACTTAACAACTAATTAGGTTACATTTACAGTGTGGTCTAAAAATTTGCTACTTATGTTTGGAAATTTGAGGAGTACTGGACTTCAGTAGTACTGTAATATTGAAGGGGGAATTTTGTAGCTGCCACCTATAATTGGGGTGTGATTTTGCTGCAGATATGGTGCCAAATTGACCATAAAATGGTAGGGTGCTACATCCTAAGAGAAGGAACACCTCCACTCTTTGGAAGAGGAGATTTTAGCCTGTTGCGGGAATCTGCTTGGCAGACTTTCATAGGATAAAGTCTTGGCTATAGGAACGGCTCAGGAGAGCTGTCTGAGTTTCAAAGATCATGAAAAATAGTCCATCCACTTGTGCAGGAAATCAAGCAAAGGCGGCAGGAGGCCAGCACGTATGAACAAGGATCTCCTGAGGAAAAGCAAAAATAGAAAGGGAGCATGAGGAGGTAGAAGTGTGGTCCAGCCTCAACTATTTTGTGATTCTATCTCTGGCAGGTGCTTCTCCTTTTCTATCATTTTGTTTCTGTTGCCTGGCTTCTCCAAAACCAGCTGGTTAACCAAAGAAATGCCTTAACAAGGAACAAAGTCAGAGTTAGGAACAGACCATAAAAAGATCACTGTTGGCAGTCCTCTCACATGCAGTCCTCGAAAGCTCATATCAAGTAGCTGAAATAAATTGCTGCCTCTGTAACCACTGTTGAGTCACAGTCAAATATCAGTATTTATACGCTCAGTAGGGAGAACTAAGGGAAAGAGTCAGAATTGAAAAACTGTCTGAAGTAGAATTGCACGTTTTTTCCGTAAGTGTCAGTTCTACAGCTGTTACAGTTGTTAGCAGTTTGACTATAACTGAATAACACACAATGCTCTAAATGAAAGGGAACCATGATAACCTGTCTGGATCCAGCACACCCATTAAGTATCTCAGGCTGGATTTAGAAGAGAGTTAATGCATCATTCAGCATATATTATGGAAGTGCACAGAGCAGCTAAGGGATGTGCAAGTGTACAGGAACTGCTGAATCACGGCCTGAACCTCATTGACCACCTGAGGCAAGCAATGAGTCAGCCACGGGAGCACAGGTGAAGGTAATTCACCTGTGCTACTGGAAGGGGTGGAGCCTGGCTGCACCTCTCTTGGACCCATTTAAGTGCTGACTGCCACTCACTTCTTGTGGAGAATGTTGTGAGCCTATAAAGTCTCTTTAAGTAGGAGTTTGAGATTCTTCCTAGATACTTTATTCTGGGCAGGAGGTTAACCAGTGGTAGGACTGGGGGCACTTGAGGCATTATCCTTATGGTACAGAACTCTTTACCCCATCACAACCTGTCTTGCCACTTTCCCCACATTGGGAGTGATGTATAATCAGAATTAATAATGGTATCTCTGACCAGGAGGACAGTTGAAAAGACAGTATGACTGGGCAGTAATGAATAGAGTCCAGCTAAGTCATGGAAGGCAGCATGGGTGATATACAAGCATGTTCTCTCATACACCATTGGAGTATGGCTACTTCAAAATTTTTTATACTGATTGCTATCACGTGTGTTTAAGTAGTATGATCTATCAAATAGCAGTGGATTGCCTCTCATTAGTAGTAATGGTTGTGGAAGCAGTATTTGAACCATGTAACTGGCTATTTCCTCTGAGGAGGACAAATTTTAACAACATTGAAATCTTGATGCTACATTGAAGCTGTGTCTTAATGACCATTTTCAATTATTTCAATGAAAAAGTAACTGTTATGGACTGTCATATGTAGTCTTGTGTCTAATATATAGGACTTTTTATTGTCCTTGTTAAAATCTATCTGAAAAAATACTCGCACTCACAGTCACAAGTAGAATATGTTGGAGCTTCTTAAAAAGAGAAGTAACTACTCCTTGAAAAGTTTTCCTAAGTTAAACCAGCTTTTCTTCCTCTCAGAAGTCAAGAAATATCCAAGAGATACGTGCAATTGTAACCTTCTTGATATTTGCTTATCCCTAGATTCCACTTGCAGCCAGTCTTGCTCTGAAGAGTTCTTATGTTTTATTCTGGATGACTCAATGGAGAAGGAGAAAGAAAAGTGGAAACAGCCTAGAGAAGAAGCTGAGAAGATAGAAACAGGTTATCTTCCTATGCGATTTTAATGGTAAGAGGCTAGGATTTCAGCTAAGAAAGGTAGGAGTATTCAACTCCCTCTTTATTTGCAGAGAGGGAAATCATCACGGTGACTTCCATTGCTGTATTTTTTATTGCTGCATTCCTCTGCGCTGCCAAGGGAAATAACCTTTTGTCCCCTCTTTCTTGGGGGACACTTGTTTTTATTGTTATCTCTGGTCAAATCCACCAGCACTGATTTAATAGGAGATGAAGGAGCTTTTGTGCCCTTCTCAGCAGTTTCAGCATGTGTGGAGCATGTTTCTGGGTCATTGGATGCAATTGGCGTTCAGATGAAATAATACTCCTTAGGAGTGGTAAAGACACTGTGTGCAACTTACCTGCTGTGTGGTTATGAAGTCTAGTGACTTAGCAAATAATGAGGTAAGTGATGATACTCAGTTGTAAGTTATGTTCAGGTAAAATAATGGATAAACTTAAAATCTTCTGCTTCAGCTTTGTATTTATGCAGAATAAACATATCCATAGCGGTATGGAAATGTAAAAGGTGTTAATAATTATTGAGAGATGATTATGAACAACTACCTGAGGCTGGTTTTTAGAGTGCATGAGTGGGCTCAGCTATGGGCTACCATGGCAGGTCTTTTTGTCCATGTAACAGATAGCCAAACACGCTGACTCTGAGACTGAAATCTTAGTGGATGTGATTAGAATCAACAGCTCCTCTCAGAAAAAACAGTAGGATCTCCTTTATAAATCTGAAGCAATATTTCTCTCCCCACTGCTGCCAGAGAAGGTAAACTCTAGCTAAAATAGTGATAGAGCAGTGCTGGCAGAGCAACCATGGTTGTTATTGTTTGTTTATATATTTGTTGGAAAAAAGAGGTTCTAGGGAGACATAATACTCTCTTTGAAGCATTGTGCACCTGGGCTCCTACTGTAACTAGTATGTTCTTGTGCAGCAATTTCCAGCTGGTGAAATGTCTGTCCTTAGAGGAAACATCCTCCCCAGCTACTCCAGGTCAGTGTAATCAATGGCTTCTCAGAAGGAAAATAACTCCTTTGTTGACTTGCTGTTCACTTAGTATATCCACAAGTACACTAAAAGTTTGTGTAAATAACAAAAGGTGTTTGCTGTTGAATAAGACTAGAATTCCCTTATTGCACTATTTATACTTCAATATTTCTTTCATTCCCCAACTTGAGCCATAAGTAGGAGAGCAAACTGTAGCACTATCATCAGGTACCTATCTTTTTTAACTACATGATTCGCAACATTGGTTGGAGAAGATAGGCATTGTACTCTTGAAAAAGCAGGATGGGAAATTTAAAATTAGTAGGTGAGATAAAGTGACTTTACCTAAAGAAATATGATAAAGGGAAGATTTAGCAGCAGCTGGCTTCATCAAACAACCACTAACTCTAAGTAAAGGTAGAGAATTCTTCTTATTTGCTTCTTCTGACAACTATCGTTTGGCTAGCGTCACTGTAAAGACTTATTTAGCAGAGAAGGAAAGCAAGATGTTCTCTTTACGCTGATGTAAGAAAAATAGCATTAATTTATGATACCTCAAACTGCTACTGTGCTAAGGGACAGTACTTGCTGTTCTCAAGTTCAGCAGCAGGTTACTTTCTCTTGTTGCTGAGCTTTAGCACCCAGGTATTTTCTGACTACTAAGTTATGGGAATATTGGATGATGCTGGAGGGACCTGAAGCTAATTCTGCCATAAAGAACACAAAGTACAGATGCTCTCCTTGCCTCAGGCATGAGTTAAAACATTCTTTTTTTCTTACCTTGTGAAACAAAAAGTCGAAAGGTAAAGAAATATAAAAGGATTTTTATATTAGAAAATAAAAATAATATACACAGTGTAATAAGCAGGAAAAGTGATTGCAGTTTTTTTTTAAAGTGAACTTGGTATTACTCTATGGTGACCATTTTCACAGCCCAAGAAATAATGCCTTGATGTGATTTTTGTACTGTTGAGAGAGATGAAACTATACTGACCATGCAGAATACTGAAAATAACAATAATATTTTCCTAGAGACATGCAAAATATTTCCCAAGGTCTAATTCTACAAACTTCCTCAAAAGAGCGGGGGGAAAAAAGCATGGAACTCAAACTCCATTTCCTCCAAGGACAAGACTGAAGCTAGTCAAGCCTGCTTTGGTTGGCTGCACTCCTGAGCAACAGCTGCATGACTGACTGATACAACACCAGCCAAAAAAATGACGCAGTAAATCTGTGCAATGAAGATTCCAGAAATGTGCAAGCATAGGATCATAGAATAGTTTGGCATGGATCTCTCTAATTTAAACTGCCATTTCCTTTAAGACTTACAGGGAGTCTTCAAATGTAGAATGTTGCATCTTCCGTTTTAACACTGGATGCAGTGCTTTTCATTTAATTCTGCAGTATAAATTTCATCCAACAAGAGGATTTCAAGTGCTTCAGCGAAATATGGTGTACAGATCTGTATGTGTTTTTCAGATGTCTGTTTCTGATATCTATTTCATGTTAGCATTTGGGCAGATTTGAACTGTCCCTTTGCCCTGTGCTGTTGAGAGAAACAAAAGGCGAAAGTTGTGTAGAATATGTGAATCTTTAGTGAAGCTTCCTTCAGAGAAGATTCCCAAGTATTTTTGGAAGGCTTGTAGAGGTCTAAAGAAGTAGTATCTGGAAAGATGGCCAGTTCAAGAACAGAACAAATACCTGCAGACTATGAAATAGAGAAAGACAAAGACAGTGTATGTTGGAAGTAGTGACTAATGAGCTGCACACAGCTAAAAGAACACTTGAAGAAATAGCAAGACAAGGTTTAAAAAAAAAAAGAGCCAGGTACTTTTTGTCTGCCTATTGCCACTAAAGTAAATCATTAAGGTCTCTTAAGAGACTCTTAAAAAGCTTATTAAACCGTTTTTGGAAGCTCTAGCTCATAGAAGTTGACTCTTTGCTCATATAATAAGCTTAAGGAGTTTTTGAGAGGCTTCAGCAATCTGAAAGAATGATATTTTTGGCACAAAGATGGATACACAATACATTTCAGAAGAAAATTACTGTTTGTTAGAGAGGAATCAAGTGTATTGTTCCTTTAAAAGGAACAATTAGGAGTTGGTTTATCCAGAGTTTTAAAAAGTGGACAAAGAACATTTTTGAGGTTTGACTAAAAACAATCTTGAGTTGGGTATGATTTAATTCTAAAAATCGGTCTGGTTACTTCACACCAATTCTGCTATGAGCATATTGCTGAGAATATATCTACATTCACTGGTCCACTGCAGCTTGTAGGCCTCACAGAATGTTATGAATATATTAGTACATCAACTCAATGATTGCACCAGCTATAAAAATTGAAATTACTTAAAGAATGGATTAGAATGTCCACGTCGCATTCAAAGCTTTCTTTTTTTTTTTTCCTTCTGAATGTCAGAGCTTTCCTAAATGTCTTGCTAAAACAAGAAGTGGAACGGTATGGCCACTACTTTCAAGCTGGGTTCTGTATCTGGCTTTGTTCTTAATTGCAATAAAAGAGTAGCTCTCTTTCCTATGTTTAATTTCTTTAGATCAAATTTGCAGGTGTTCAAAATATCATGGAAGTTGTAAGGTAAAAACATGTTCATTTCCTGAGGAGCCTACACACACACAGACTGACCAACTGTTGAAGAAATATATAAGTAGGATTATTAAAATGTCTCTTTTTCTCATTGTTCTGCCCGTGTTCAATGTTAGGGTTTTTCTGTAGTAATACTGAGCTATTTGTTGTATGCCATCTTTCTAGCCTTACCCTTTTTGCTGTTGTTAGAAAGAGATTCTAAGAATAACCAAGAAAGTAAATCTGGAGAAAAAACATAATAGGAATATATGTAGTTGTGAATCATATCTGAGGAAATGCTTAAGGGAACTCAGAACCCAGTAAATCAAGAAGTTGTGCCACCTTTTTTTTTCCTGAACTTTTCCTTCTGTCTGCCTGCCCGGATCTATTATTTAAAAGATTTCTCAAACTGCAGGTAATCACCTGTAATGATGTTACTGTCCACATCAGTCTGTCCTGAAACTCTGTGAGCTTTCTCTAGGATTGTTAGATAGTCAATGAGATTGAGTCCTCGAGATGTTGAATCTGAGCACCTCACAGTGGAAGAAAAAAACTATTCTGAAAGAGGAATAGGTAAGCTGGAAAAAGAATCTCTTAAAATCACTCATGGTAGCTAACTTTACTTCTCAGGTTCTCACTGTTTATAGCTGGTGAGGAATGAGTAAGCAATGAAGAGAGGGATTAATCTCAAGAACTGGAAATTCTAATTGCATTCCATTAACTTGCTGGCACTGTCCATCATTTAGCAGTTTCTTGCAAAAATTCCCCAATTCTTCCCCTCTGTCATCTTAAAGACGTATTTTAAGTAGACTCCAGGCTACCTTCTGTTATGTGATCTCTGTTTCAAACATTTGGACCAAATCGGTCATTTCTGATGCTTCAAGAGTATATGCCTCAAATATCTGCAATGGTGGATAATAAAAGTCACAGTAGAGCAAGTATTTGTTAGTTCTCCTTGTGTAACATGATTTGATTATTTTGATCCAGGGCTGTACAGTCAGTACTAATCACAGTGAGAGCTACATATGCTTGTAGGCTTTCTGAAACTGGTGAAGAACTACTTCTATTTTTTCATGTTTTTGACTTACAGATGTATAGCCTTCGGACTCTTACTTGGTAGGCTTTACTCCAGTAACCTAGCTTAATGTAATGTATTCATTAATAATTGTGTTCTTTCCATGTATGACAAATTTTAAAGTATTGAATTGAAAGCGTATTATGAACATGGAATATTTCCTTTAATCCACTTAAAGTACAAAGTGTGAAAAGGTTGTTTGAGGAATTGTTAATACAATGCTAATCTCGTAGCTGTGTAGATTCATAGATTTATTTGGAAGTACGCTCTTTTTACTCCCTTGCTTATTGCATAGAGTCCTGAAACTGGGTTCATCTGGTGCTGTAATCTTTCATTTTGGAGGCTGGGTGATAAAAGGCAAACAGTATTCGGAAAATAACACGCCTCCCTTTCCTGCCTGTTTATCTGCACGGTTTCAAGACTCCCACTCCATTATATTTGGACAATAGTAGAAGATGAAATGATGACAAGAGACCAGTTGCCATCCAAAGAAAAGCTTTGGCGAACGTCTAGGTGAATGTTTTTTGCATTGTCCTTCTTTCTCATCTATCTCATCTCTCTGCAGGTTAATGATGAATGCAGGAGATGAAAAGTTGTTCCCAAGAGTTTGGGAGCAAAATTTTATTTCTCATAATAAGAAATAAAATGTTTAGTATTTCTGTATTGCTGTTCTTCATAATACTTCTGAGCACATGACATGTTGGATGAAAAATAGTAGTTGAAATGTACCAAAGAACTTCAAGTTTATTACTAGGAGAAGAAATAAAAGCCAGGAAGTGCTAGACTTTGTGCAAGTTCTCACTTATTATTCGTGACTATTATCATCTTATCCATTGGAATTTTATTACAGAATATGCCTTAGGCTTTGCTTCAGAGAAATCTAGGGGCTACAAACTATAAGGAATAATTTATGATCACTTATAGGCAGCAAGCAAACTCTCATGGTTTAGAAAGTCATTAAAAAAAAACAACACACATTTGTGCAGATTAATCGTCTCATTCTAGAACAAGGAAAGCATTTACATTGTGTTGTAAATACTTTCCAGTTATGAGAGTCTAAATAGTCCTAGTAGCCTAAACTGGTACAAAATTTGAAGGAACAAAATCAAAAGAAATACAAGTAGCAGTCGGGAGAGAATTAGGTCTGTTAGCCGAGTATACGTCTTTTTTCCTCCCCAAAAATATAACTTGGGAAATAATAGGCAATTCCAGAATTACTGCACACTGTGTCTTGGTAAAAGAGTTTGTTTCCCCAAATCTAGGAATTGTGACTTCTGTGAGGAAATGCCTTGTTTAAGCTGACGTGTTTCTGTGTAGGTTGCTCCAGACGTAATGCCTCCTACCTATTTCAATGGAAACTACTGCAGACACAATGCAATAACACTATTGAATAGAATCAGTTCTCAGCTAGAAAACGCTCTTTTTCAGCATAGCCACTACCATTAGCTGTGTGTTTTTGCCAGCAATGAACAAAAGGCTGCAGTAATAACAATCTACCCCAGAAAACAAACAAAAGAAAATCAACAAAATGTGATGGAATATTGGTAAGAAGGTTCAATCTCTACTGCCATACAATCAACATCCACCTCTGATGTCACTGGTCAACATAATAAAATAGGGGGCATTACTTTTGGAGCAGCCCTAGTAAATGTCAGTAGTCTATTCCACATTTAATCAAGGTTGTTTTACTAATGAGAGTGGAGTTTGGCGCTGTGGTGCTCCACACCTGAGATCCTCCCCATGTGACATGAGTGGACCTCGGCAAGTGGGTGCAGCTAAGACAAAGATAGTTGGCAATGCTGAGACTGCTCCTAGCACACCTTTAGCAGTGCAGAGGTTATTTTAGTTTCCATGAGATACAGAATTTGTCAGCAAGAAGCCTTCAAACTTAAACTTCTTATGGTGATATAAAACCTTAGCGAGCTCTGCTAACAAGCTTCAGGACATTTAGATGACTGTATCCTGGCTGTGCTCTTTGTATTCACTCTGCTTTGGTTATTTTTGACACTCACCACAAGCAAAGTCTCATCAATGAAGCCTTGTGATGATTCTTGGTGTCAAATAATAATCTTCCTGTAGTTAATCCTATACAGCAGTAGAGTTACTGGCCCCGTTGAATTTAATGGCAGGACATTCAGCAAGGGCAGAACTTCTCACTGAGACCAAGTCCTTCTATCCTGATACAGCTACGAATTTAGAGACAGGGCATAAAAAAATCTAGAAAAGAGGTTCCTTTCCCAGAAAAAAAAAAAAAAAAAAAAAAAAAAAAAAAAAAAAAGATAAATAATTTTGAAAATGGTTTTCTAATACTAATAAGGAAAATGTAATAGACCATTTTATGCTCCTGTCCTTAGGCTGTACCTTGTACCATGATCAGTATAAAAGAAAATGATATTTCCTTGATTACTCATTCAAGAAGAAAATGAGTTCTGTTACCTGAAAATTTGGAAGTTTCCTGAGTAATTGGATAGCCTTTGTACACCTTCAATTTTTGATGTTATTGGGTAGTTTATGGTATTTACTAAGATGTTTTAGCGTAATCATTTTCTTGACAGGATAAAATATCACTATTACAGTGAGAACATTCTCCTGACAGCAGAAACCATTTAATAAATTAGATTCTGAATGCAATTTGCTGGTCAGTGAAGCAGAATATATAGTGCATGTGCAAGAAAGAGTTTAAATATCAACCAGAAACTAACAGTGTAAATTACACAAAAGCATCCTTCATTGTGCTGGCCTTTTCTTTCTTCTAAGACTGCAAAAGGCATTGGCAGGAATAATTTGAATGTCACAAATATGTCGTATAGAAATCTACCTGCTTCAAAATTACAGGCACTTATTTCAGTGCTGAACACACTAAAAAAACCTAGTTTAACATTTGGAGGAGAGTGGATTAACCAGCAGTATTCATTTAATTCCTACTATAGTCATCAGCCTTGAGGTGTGGATACCAAGATAGGTTCAAATCTTCCAAAGCATTCAGTGGGAAGGGCTGCTGCCTCAGCCTGCTAGAGTCTCCGAGAAGCATGGTAGCTCTGGTGTGGACTCTTGTATGGATTGATGACTGGTATATTATCCAGTAACAATTGCATTTCAGCAAGTGCCTAATAACAGACTCCTCCTTGTACCTGCTGAAGTTTTGGAAGTGAACATAAAGATGAAGCAGAGGTGGAATAAGGTGATCCTGTATTTGCATCTCTGAAACTGGCTAAATGCTATGATCTCCTGACAAATACTTGTTTTCTTCAAGTAGGAATCAGAATTGTACAGCAGGACTCATCCCACTTTCATATCTAGATTTTATTTGAACTCGAAGGAAATGGGTGACTTCCACTCATCCGGATAGCTGCAGCTGCTCTTCTGTTCTGTAACATGAAATGTAGTCCCCTTCCAGCTTCTCCCTTCTCTACAAGTCTTCTTCAGTTGTCCTAAATGCTGTCACTGCTAGAACTTCACAGCTCTTAGTAACTGTTTTTAGCCATTTTGAGCCTAGGCACTTATAATAGTTCCAGGAATAATGCACCGAAGTTTAAATTCTAAATATCAATCTTAATACAGCTTTTTTCAATGGTGTCCCTTTAGTGTCATCCTTTCAGAGATATGGTGAAAAACTGAGATACAAGATCATGAAATGCAGATCCCTGTTTGCCTTTGCTCCCTGCAAGGAAGTTTTTTTTCCTTTGGTTTCATCTCACATGGACACCCCATGTGAGGAAGGGAAGGGAAGAGACAACCCAATTAATTATTGCCTTTTATCCTTGTGTTTTTCCCCTTAAGCAGTTCCTGATGTTTTTCTTTCTCTTGCAGGTCTTCCTGAAAAATTTTGTTAGCCTTAGTTTGTATGTATTTATATATATATATATATATATCTATAGCTATGTGTATATACTTGTATATATGTGTATATATTTAATTGTCTTCCTGTAGACACGCTACTGATGTTTTTCTATAAATCTCTGAAAAGAGATAAGCCAACCAGATGCCTTTATTCTGCATGCTGCAAAGTTTTTGTCTGCATGGAATACTTGAATAGAATAATTATTTTATGTTAAATTTGTTCAGGAATGGACCTCTGTTCTTTCCCTTCATAATTCCTACCATCACTATCATTACATTTCCTCATAATGCTACCCAGGCAGAAACTGACAAAACTGAAAATTAATTTGTGAAATGTCTCCAATGTTTATGATGAAATAGCTCTGGGAGAGAAGTAGCAATGCTGTTTGTACTCAGCTAGAACCAATGTTGCTGTTCTCCAACATTCTTTTTATTGCTTTCAGATCCAGTGCATCAGAAGTAAATGCTGTCTCTGCTGTTCCCAGCATTCACAGTCGTGTGGATTTTGTGAGCGTCCTTTCTTATCTTTCTTTCTGCCTCCTTGTTTCATGTAAGGATCTCTCAGAGCTCCATCCTTTATCTTCTAGATGAGGAAACTGACAGAATAAGATTAAGGTTAAAATGTCAAAACTTTCTCTCAATTTTGGGTGCTGATTTTACACGTCCAGGCCCTGATCCTTTCAAGTGCACTCTGCGTTATTGGACTTTTAGATGGAAGTTGCCCTTTGAAAACTTACCATTGTTGGTTATTGCTTTTCACATCCTTAAAGACTAGGTAAAAATCTCCTTGAGACTGATTGGTATGCCAGTTGCTTTTCATTCTGGTTGAAAGTGGGAACAGTGATATGCCCTTTTGTTTAACGATAATTGAAACATGGGAAGATACTTCTGAGACCACTTGGAGTGCAAGTACGAACTGGCAGGTTTTGATCTGCTTGTGGTTGGGTGTGTTTTAAAGTAAGGAAGGAAAGAGGCAAATGAACAGAGAAGTGCCTCTAGCATGAGCTTGAGAGAAAAAACAAAAATTGCTTGGAGCTTTTTGTGGAGAATCTTTCAGGAGGAGTGAAAACTGTTTTGATTAATTGCTACTCTGATCAGAGTTTTATGTGTATTCTGTAAGTCAGCAGTATGTTTCTGTTAAAGAGAAAGGACTGCAGACCCCAGATAGTATAAAAGCATGGGCTTAGAGCAGAGATTGACCTTAAATTCGTAGAACAAATTTGTTTAATGAGCACTTAAAAACATCAAGTGTGGGATAGTTAGAAATTCCTTGAACTGAGCTTGCCAGTACAGAATTCACTTAGGTGCTACTCATATTCTGTATTTAACTTCCTAATGCCGTACTGAGCCACATAGTCCTCTTTTTGAACTGTGATTGGGAATGAATGCAGGAGTATTGAAAGAGGTACTTGGGCTGACTGTCTGGCCTTATCAAGTTAACATGCTAAGCAGCAGAGGAAACAGATGTCTTCTGGAAAAAAGGATAATAAAGTTAAGACAAATGACTTTAAAGACTGGATTTTATTCTTCTAGTGTATTATGTGGCACTAGGCAAAGTTTTTAAGATGGAATGGTCTAGTGGATTCTTTGCTGCTATTCTTTTTCCCCATTGTTATTGCCCATTCAGTAGGAAATCTAAGTTCAATCCATTCAGCCTTGAGCAACCAGGCAACAGATAGGCCACAGCTCAATAGAGTAAGTGTGAAGCTGCAGCCAGTCATCCAGATGACTATCCTTTCTGATTCCCTTAACTAGATAGCCAGACCTTCTTTGAGATTATGGCTTTTTTTCTTTTTTTCTTTTTTTCCTTGAAGGTTTGTTTTTTCAACAATTCAAACAAATCAGGCTCCACTCCTCTCCTTTCCCATATTACCTTTTGTTTACACAGAATCACAGAATGGCCAGGGTTGGAAGCGACCTCAAGGCTCATGAATCTCCAAACCCCTGCCACATGCAGGGCCACCAACCTCCACATTTAATACCAGCCCAGGCTGCCCAGGGCCCCATCCAACCTGGCCTTGAGCACCTGCAGGGACGGGGCATCCACAGCCTCTCTGGGCAGCTGTTCCAGCACCTCACCACTCTCTCTGTAAAGAACTTATTTAGCAAGGTAATAAGTGAAAAGAACATCTGTGCCAATATATTTTTGCAGAGGATTTTCCCTAAACTAATGTACTCAAAGCCTACTTGTATTTAAGATGGTGCCTAAATTCTTAGTGATTTTGGATTACAGAGCAAACCTGTTTTGTCTGCATTAGCTCCACCATCCTTCAGGTATGATCCTTGTTGAAAATCTGGAGCTCCTTTCCTGAGAAAATACAGAAGTCTTGCAGTCACTGTCAGAATTTAATGCCTTCGAAAATGTTCTTCTGTACTACAGCACACCAGTACTAAAGCTTCACTGTCAGACTGCAATGTGCATTTCATTCAGACTTTCTTCCTACTCTTGTTCAAAGGCTTAAGTTGTTGTTATTGTTTTTTTTTTAGGAAAATTACTTGTGAAACACATTATTTTGCAAACTTCAACCTGCACAACTAAAATTTAGCAAACTTCATTAGCAAACCTTGATGTCAGTTGCTCTTTGGAGTGTCAGGGAAAGTCTAACAGAAGGTATCAACACTAGCACTGCTGGTGCTATCTCTGAATCTTTTTCTTAATAATTTTGCACTAATACAATTGAAAGAAAAATTTAATCTATAGCTTTTGCTCATATTTGTTTAAGAGCAGATATGAGCAAGATATTTTTTCAAGGAATCTTGAGGATTTACAAGAATTAGTTTCATTCTCAGTTGTACTTGGAAGAATGCATTGCTACCTGTAGGATTTACTTAGTCTTGTAGAGCAATTCTTGAATTATAAATAGAAAGTGAAGAGAAAGTCTACATCTGTAAAAATTGTGATAAACTAGACTTGGATCATTTTTCCTTCTTGTGCTTGATTCTGTTTTGTAAACCTTGCCAAATTCTGCTAGGTTGGGTAGGTTTTCTGAGAAATACAGATTGATAAATTTTACATGTCAAAAAATGGATTTTTGATCTCAGAGGTTGCAGGTTATTGGGCTGAGGTGAGCCTGAGCTGTAGGCTCTCAGTCATTAGTACAGTAGGCCAGATCGAGGATGTGTTCAGCACTACTAAGTACAGAACTAATCGGCTCTGGCATCTCTTAGCAGCACCCTCCTGTCTTTCCCAAGGGCTTGACATTGCATCTATTGCACTGCAAGTCATATAAGGATATGTCCTACTGCTATGTCTCTGCATGTCACTGATGCTGCTCTGTAACCTTTCTTTCTCTTTGCGTGTCCTTCATGAAACAAGGAAGAAAGGAGTATTGTTTTAGTTTTTATTTCTGTTGTTAAAACAGTTCTGAACCTACAGCTTTCTCAGTCTTAAAAGAAATTAGACAGAACTCCAACCTGGGAGGTGAAGGCAACTTGCAAGACAGACTTTTGCAATAATTTTAGTTCAGCCTATTCAATTACTATCTCTGTAGTGATCATTAGCAGCATCATAGCTAGGCTGTAGCACAACCTACTTCTCACATGGGTTGGTTCTATTTCAGGTAGCTCCATTCTGTTTCTTGCAGTGTGATTTGTTTTACAAGACCCTGCTGGAGGAAAAAGCATTTGTGGCTCACAGCTAGTCATAAACTCATCAAAATGCAGCCTTGCATAAGATGCTGTTGTTTCACTACTCTGCTGAATACATTTTCACATTTTATTATTGCATTTATTGTTTAGAAGTATGTGAGTTTAGAAATTTTCTATTCTTAGGTTTCCTTGAGAAAGTGGTAACTTTTTCAGTTTGTTTGTTTGTTTCGATTTTTTTCTGATCATCTGACTTTAACCTGTATTCCTAATCTGTGATATGGGGCAATAGTAATAGAAGGAGAAGGGTGTTTCCTTTAGGAGGGTGAATGTAGGAAGGTGGGAAAAGGATGTGGTTTGAGAAGTCACAATCATAGAATGATAGAATATCCTGAATTGGTAGTGTTCTACAAGGATAACTGTTCCAACTCCTGGCTCCACATAGGACCATCCAAAAATCAAACCATGTTTCTGAGAGCATTCTCCAAATTCATTTTGAGCTCCAGCAGGCTTGATGTCAGGAAGTGGAAGAAGGCGAGTGTCAAGTGAAACGTCACTACAGTAGGAGTGCAATGTGGGAGAAAAACATGTTAGCACAAAGTAACAAAAGGGTCTTCCAAGCTTTAGAACATACCCTGATGTTTTTCTGACACCTCATGCTGATTTCTGTTTCCTGTTGTGCTGCTCTCTTGCTAGATCGGATGTGGCAAGGAAGAGTTTGCTTGGAGACCTAGGGAAATAGGGACATATGATGGTTCTTAATGTGTTTGGGCTGCTTGGCAGCTTGGGATGATGGGTCTCATATAGGAACTGTGGCTTGACTTGAATCTAATTTTATCCAGCTGGTGCTAGAGCTGTAGCTAGAAGTTCTTGTAGAAAGAAAGGAATGGATCTAGTTGAGCAATTTGTAGTCATCCAAAGGAGCAGTCTTTCCTCCTCCACTCTTGCTTGTGCTGGTTAACTATTCTATTGCTTTCTCTGACCTCTCCGGAGCAGATTTATATTACTAGCCTAGCAGTAAGACTGAAAAAAAGAGAAACTCTCCCTCCCTTTGTTCCTCTCCTTTTGCTGGGATAGGTTTCTGTGAAGTTCCCAAGCTCAAGTAACTTTTGTTGGGTTGGATGAGCTTCAGCATAAGGAACAGGGAGGAATTAGGAGGTTCTGAGAAGGCAAGGAAGAAAGACTGCTTCTGGTGATGGCAGCAAACTGACAGACAAGTGGAGATGAGCCAATCTGACCTCTGTCAGTAGCTGCTGCTCTTGAAGACTGATTAATTCTAAAGGGGAAGTTGAGCTAAAACTTGCTGCAAAATGAAGTCTGATACTGGAAACAATGAATAAAAAGATTATGTGGGAAGAGTCACTACCTTTTGTATCTGCTTCTTTGTGGTAGTACTGAAAGCTCTTGTTTTTCTTTGCAAACTGTGGTGTTATTGTGTTTTTATTTCTTTTTAAGCAGACTCCTTAAAGGGCAAGTTGTTTTTAAGCGTCTGTATTGATCAAAGAATAAAGCTCAGTTGCTTCAATTGCTGTAAATACTTTGGGAATCTTTCAGCCACTTCAGCTGGCTTTGTAACTCTCTCTCTTCTCTTGTTCTCCCACTGGCAGAATCTTCTGCATCTTGAACTTTGCTTTTCTAGTTAGATTCAGGTTTTCTACTGAGAAGAGAAAGTATATTTCTGTTTGAGTATATTAGTTGCATTGTAAAAAAGACATTGAATTAAGGACATCTGTTCTTGATGTTTGTTGAAAAACTGTGGAAGAGTATTAGCTGCAACCAGTTACTTTTTACCTTCGTATTGAAGCAACTTCATTAGTTATTGGTTTGAGCTAGCAGGCCTTTTCTATCTTGCCCAACTATTCTTTACCTCCCTATTGCCTGTTTTCTCAACAAAAAAGGAGGAAATAATCATTAATAATGCTGAGTAGATATAATAAATAATTGTATGACATCAGTCACATCCTTCAAGGAAATTATCATTTTCTGTAATTGCATGGTTCACATTCATCATAGAATCACTTGAGTTGGAGGGGACCCTTAAAAGTCATCTGACCCACAACTCCATCAGGTGCTCAGAGTCCCATCCAGCCTTACCTTGTGTGTCTCCAGGGATGGGGCATCCACCACTTTTCTGGCCAACCTGTACCAATCTTACCATCTTAGCCTTAACATCCTTATTGTAAAAAACTTCTTCCTTATATCCTACCTAAATCTCCCCTCCCTTAGTTTGAAACTGTTTCCGCTTGGCCTATCACAACAGATTCTACTAAAGAGTCTGTCCCTTCTTTCTTACAGCCCTCCTTCAGATACTGAAAGGCCACTCTCAGGTCTCCCCAGAACCTTCTCTTCTCCGTGCTGAACAGCATCAGCTCTCTCAGCCTGTCCTTGTAGAAGAGGTGTTCCATCCCTTGAAGCATTTTTTGTGGCATTTCAACAGGTCTGTATCTCTACTGTACTAGAGACTCTACATCTGTACATAGTACTCCAGGTGAGGTCCCACCAGCACAGAAGGGCAGGATAACGTTCCTCACCCTGCTGACTGTGCTGCTTTGGATGCAGCCCAGGATACAGTTGGCTTTCTGGGCTGCGAAGGCACATTCTGCTGGCTCATATCTAGCTGCCATCCACCAGTGCTCCTAAGTTTTTTTCAGTAATGCTGTGCTCTGTCCTTACACTCCCCATCTTGTATTGATATCAAGGATTGCTACAACCCAGGTGCAAGATCTTGCACTTGGATATATTGAACCTCATGAGGTTCACCTGGGACCACTGCTCAAGCCTGGCTGGGTCTCTCTGAATGGCATCACATCTAATTTCATCTATTTATTACATGTAAGTAACTAACTCTTTTTGCTAGTTCTTTGTGGCTTTATAGAAACAAACCTCCAAGTGCTTTTACATTATAAGACTATATATGTTGGTTTTTTTCTTGAACTTATCCAGGAGACTCTATGTAGTTAGGTTAAATGAATAAACATCTCTATTAATAAAGGGTGAAAAGGAAAAGCGAGAAATGAATGTTTGTCTCCATGACATCAAGAAGCAAATACCTTATACATGTCATCTCTGTTGTTGTGTACAGACAAGAAAGCACTCATGCCATAGGAAGGATTTTATATCTGGCATCTCTAAAAACAGCTCTGGTTAGGGAAAATATGTCCTTGGTCTTTATGGAGCATGGTTGCCTTCTTCACATCTTCTGCAAGGAAGCTGAGATTTCAGAAGAAAATTAGTGTTCATTTAGAATAACTTAATTCCTGCTTCAGGAGATATGAGTCCTAACAGACATGTTTTACTATAACAGAATAGTCAAGGCCAAATCTTTAAGGGAAGGTACAGTAGAATGATATAAGACCTTAAGCTGTGACTGGGCACTGTATGTGGAAAGACTTAAATGAAGGCAGAAAGTAGATTGAGTTGCAGTAGGAGAGAGCCTTTGAACCCTGCCTCTTGGTATCTAGGTATGTCCCCATTCAGCTGGAAACTGGTTGCCTCATGGAGAACGTCTGACACTGTGACTAAAAGCTTCATTGGCTTCTAAAGGTAGTGAGAGTGTTATTCTTCAGGGCAGGTTTTTTTGTGTGTGTGGAATGGAAATAAACCTTCCCATGTAAAAGTGATTTTCCCTTTTATACAGGAATTGTTATGAAATTAAGTGTATGGTACTGGGGTGAAAGCCATGGTAACAGAGTATAAGGTATTGACCCACAAGATACTCACAGGTGATGAGAAATATAGCCTTTTGCCTTTTTGATGTTTCCTTCAAATTCTTCTAGGTATAATTATGACAATTATTTCTGCAGATCTTAATGCTGCGTCCTTCTTGCTACAGCAATTTAGTAATAGGCATGGAAGAAAATGTAATTGTTAATGAACGTTGCTCAAAAAAAGATTCTTTCTGCAGTCCTGTCCTGGCCATTTTTCTTCACTCATCCTTCAGTGTTATCCTTTTATTGTAACAGCTTCAAAACTTGTGGGAGGTGGTGAAAAGGTTCTTTGTTAGGTGAATCCTGAAGTCAAACCACTCTTTAAATTGCTCATATCGTGTGAATTTGCTGGAAAGCCAAGTTGTGGCTGTGAGACCTGGAGTGCTAAATACAGTAGGAACGCTAAGAAGAAAACTCAGTAGTTACTTGGGAAGTTCACAGACAAGAGGCAGGTTGCATTCTTGTAAAATCCCCAATGGTCCCAGAATTGCTCACCATGAATAAGTTAATAATGGTGTAAGTAACTCCTTGCAGCTGGGACAATACAGAATTTATGCACTCATCAGTAATGGGCCTGGCTGTTAATCAGTAAGCTTACCCATTTTATTCATGAGAACATCTTTCTTTAAGGGAACTGCATTTGAATTTATTGGTGTTAGTGTATTCTCCTTGCGAACTTGTAAACAAAGGGGAGCTACCATCTCAAGCTGGATTAGTTTTGTGTCTATGTTTCATCTCAAGGCTCCTTATAGTTCCACATGTCTGGTAGATGGGTGCTTCAGTTACAAACTGCTGTAACTCGGTGTCTGATCATCTCTTTCAATGCAGAGAAACTCCTGTCCTGACACTGTCTCTCTTATCATTTCTCTGCCTCCAAACCAACCAGGAATTTGTAATAATTAATGACCTTCTCCTTTTATATTGTTTTAGGAAATATTAGTGTACTTCATATGTATATGAAAGAGAGAAAGAAACTTGACTTTTTTTCTTTGCCTGCTGCCTAATGCCACCCCATTCCTGATTGTTTATCTAGTGAATCTTTATTCCATCTGGCTATTTAACACACAGATTTCTTAATAAAATCTTAATTTGCTTTGATTGAAGGTTTTTGCTTTTATTATCCATAATAGATGTGGCTCCCAACTGACAGAAGATCTGAATGGAGAATAGAAATACAATTTGTAGGTAACTACTTAAAGCTGTTTCTAATGCTTTGTATATGTAGTCCTTGTTCCCCTTCTGGAGCTGCATTTTATGGACACTGCTACAGACCCTGTAATATTTTAATCTTTGTCAGGACTCTCTGCCAAGCAGAACCTGTATATTCTATCGTAAATATTCCTGTGGTAACACATCTTGGAGTCACTGATGGCAGTCCAAATACAGAACAATTATCTTCTGCAGAATCCTGCTGTGCTGTGAGGTGCCTGACGATAGGGACTGTTGTAGTTTCTGGCAGGTTTGCCCAAAGAAAGTCAGTTTTAGTTTACCTGTTTTAGTAGTCGAATTCCTGGGCGAAAGGTGCCCATATGGATCTCTTGACCGTACTGATGTCCTTTAGAGTCTAACTTCAGTCTAATGGCTGCCTGAAACCCTCAGGTGCAATGAGTTATTGTCCTCCTTGTGCTCTCAGATTTTTTTAAGTTTTTGCTATTTGTTTGTAAGAGAGAAAGGGGCTTTTCACAGTCTCTGTTGCTGTCCTGTGAAAGAGGCAAAAAGGTATTTGCTTAAAAATAGATAAATAAAAGGAGGAGGGGAGCTTTAGCAAGGACCAGTATTTAGGAGCTTGCAGGACCAGGGAGCTGTGCTGGGGCCTGAAGGAGAAAGCCTTTTTAGGAACAAATAATTAAATTGCCATTCTGTAGAATGTATCCATAAACCTTTACATTCCTACGCATTTGTATTTAGATGGTCAGGAGCATGACTTTACCCTTAAACAGAGTTTAAGAGCTACCACAGGCACAAATAGGATTGGATAGACAGGTCAGAGGCTGTAAAAAGAACTCAGTGATCAAGAAGTGCTGGATTTGAATCCCCCATAGCTTGCAAAAGTCTTCATCTGTTACAGCCAAAGCAAATCTCAGATTAAAAATATCAGTGTTTGGACCTGCAAATACATGGAGATGGGAAGCTCAAGGAAAAAAAATGTAGAAACAAGGTAAAAATGCAGATCTAATGCTAATTTCTCTAATGAGAAAAACGTCATTAGTGTGAAGTAATTATGGGAACAGCAGACTGAGTGGACAGTAATACTGCTTTGACTTGGTGCTGGCTGTGCTTGCAGGGAAGCTGTTGATAGCAAAGGTGGCAGGGCTATTGCAGCTACATGGGTTGACAACAGTCAAACCTCCAAATTCAGATGAAATATTTGGAAGGTTATGTAGACTTGAAGGTATGTTTGCATCTAAAATGCAAGGATGAATAACATGATGCTTTATCCAAACAAATTTATGAGCATGTCAGCTTCCCTAGAGTAAATGAGGTTAATGTGCTGTGCAACTAATCAAACACTTTGAAAGCAATCCCAGTGTATAACTGAGAGTTGGACCTTGATGCATGTCTTCAGTTTTCTTTAAATAAATGTTAACTTGGTAAAATAGAGATAACACCTTAAACAGCTTCTCATTAATTTGGTTTGCTTGAAAAAGAATGTAATTACATTACAAGCAAAAAACAAAAATTAAAAAAACCAAACAAACAAAAAAAAAAGAAAAACCCCATTAAAAACAGCTCTCTCTTTTCCCTTGGTATTATTGTAGTGGGTGTTAAAAAACATTGTCAAAGTTGTTTATTAAGAATGTCTGAAATATCTAAGATGATTAAGTTGCTGGTTCAGAGTGAATGTTATTATATTTCAGGTTTTCCTGTGACAAAGATTGAAATAATAATAATTAAAAAAAAGTTTGACCTGGCTTTTTTAAATGTCAGTGTTTTCTTCCAGAATTGCTGGTTAGTTAATCATTCACATTCCTGTGCTAAATATGAGAGTGACTGGCTTATGAAATGGTTCAGTAATGTAAGAGCTTTAACTGCAGTGAACGACAAATTCAGAAGCTTGTTATGTCAGAAAGGAGGAGGAGGAACTTCTGTTTAGGTCTTGCCTTCACAGGGAAAGGAAACACTGATAGTATCTGTGTAATCTTGCACTGATGAGCTGGCATCACATTGCTTTGAAAAGATTCATATTTGAGATCTGATGACTAAGTGTTGGTGAGCACAGCTGCTTTAGAATCTGAGATAAAGGAAAGAAGGAAAACAAATCCAGAATTGCTATGTGAAAACCTTGCTGACATGTAATGCTGTCAGAACATTCATAAAGAACAGAAACCCCATTCAATGTCAATCAGGTACGTGCTATATTGAATGCAATATTTATTATTTTCAATGTTGCCAAAGCTCTGCAATTGATAGGTGCTGGATTTATGAACAGTAAACTCTGTAAGTGAAATGGGGTAGTTAAAATATTGAGAGAGTTTGTTTTAGTTCCAGTGCACATTTGTTCTTAAAGTCAAATAGTTTATGCAGATTTTCAACAGGTTTGTGCTTTTAAAATTCTTTGAGGGTTCAAGGAAAATTGTAGAAGTTTGCTGTATCTTAGTACTTTGACTTAAAAAGCTGATTGGAATGTGATTGCTGCACTAAAAGCAGAAGGAATGCTTTTGGTGAACGCAGATAAGTAATTTTTTTTATTATTATTATTGCCAATGTGCAAAAATGAATATGCTAATAGAAGGTTAAAGCCACTTAGCATCATAATATTTGTAGGGCCTGATCCAAAGCAAATTGGAGTTATTAGAAGTTTCCCTATTGATTTATCTGAACTTTTGAATCAGACTCTTCAGATTGCAGGTATCACATTGCTTAATATCTCAGTTTTGTTTTTACAGCTGTTGTGTCTGTCCTGCTAGTTTTCTCATATTAAAGTCAGTGATGTAGGTTTCCATTCTTGTACAAGTAAATTGAGTTTTGAAAAGCATCTTTTGAAGTAAACAGGCAGTTACAAACCTGTTTCTTCAGTTTGCTTTTAGAAATGCTAGAGGGTATATTTAACAATAATGAAAGGTGGGTGCACATGCACACCTGTTTACCAAATCCTTTGGAATTACTGTCTGAATGCTAATAAAGGTTTTTGCCTAGCGAAGACAGGAATTATCTCATCATTTTATCTTGGGTGTTTTAAAAGGGGAGTTCTATTGGAGAAAACAAACTCCAATCTGAAGGGAAAAATGGGATAAAGAGCAGATTATGTAATCCAGAACGAATGGCTAGTGAATGTGCAATGTCTTTTTGGGAAATGTTTCTATCTTGTCATATGGAGAATGAAGCACCGTACCTTATATGCAGTGAAAGTCTCGATATGTTTGAGTAGCATGAGAAGCCCCTACTGAACATAGTCATTTAGCACTTGATTTTGATATGCTGAGTTTTAGCAGCTCATTGTTTCCTCAGCCATATCCTTGAAATTCCTTGTTCATCTTTTCTCCCCCTAAGAAGGGAGCAGTTCGAAGACTGAAGTACAGTGCCTTCACTGAAGCAGCATTTCTGACTTGTAATGTGAATCTTTAGAACTTCTATTTGCAGTTTCAGAACTTCAGCAAAATTCCTTTACAAGTCTGTGAACATAATTTAAACACAGAATCATCCCCCTGTTCTTTTTCCTCCTTTTTTTTTTTGCTTTCCTTTTGTAACTTTCCTATGTCTTTTTAAATAAGACGCGATGCGCTTTGCAGGCACAGTGGTAGTGACCCAGTGTCAGTGTAAGACAGTGGTAGAGTCTCTGTTCTCAAACTTGTAACCATGTGTGTAAGTGAACAGTTCAGCTTCCTTGGACTTTTAAAGAAGAAATAACCATAAAAATCTTAGACTAAATCTGATACTTCTTTACAGCTGATCTCTGAAATGCTGTTACTCACGAGAACCAGTTAATTTATTTGACCTCCAAGTATTTGCTGGAGAAAGTGAAATTAGAAAGATTATTTTTCATCCCAGTGAACATGTTTGTTGGCAATCTGATAACCTGGAATGTCACAGGAAAAACACTCCGTAGTTATAGAGACTGTCTGAAAATGGTACAATTGCAGAACTGCCTTCAGTGAGAGTCAGACAGTGAGTTTCTGTGATAACATTCTGGTAAAGAATGGATTGAAGTGTATTAATTAAAACCCTTTTGAAGCCATGTTTACTATGTGCTCTTTTCAAATACTCTGTGCTCTGGTTCTAGAATATTGACTTGAAGGGGCAAGTAGAAAAAAATGTGCGGTGGAAAGGGGTGGGGAGATCCAGGAGCTCAATAGGATGTATAACCACTCTGTTATCCTGCTTTTCTTCAGTTTTCTGCAGCACACTTTTGCTAGCTGCAGGAAATATTCACGTGGAAGTGCTTGCTGGTCCATTCCTCTAGGGACAGGAAATAGGAAGCTCAGAGAGCAGAAATCCCAGGATGAATTTTTTTTAGCTTTATTGAGATGGAATTAAGAGAACATTCAAGTTTTGTTTTGATTAATATATTGGACAGGTTCCCCTCCTGTGTTAATAAACAACAAGATTCTGACTAACTCAGCTGAGTCAGGCTTTTACCCACAGATCAGTAAAAGGCAGTTTCTCACGTCCAGTTTAATAAGAAAAGTCTGGAACAGGTTTTTTGTCTTTAACAGACTAAGACATGCCCGAAGCCTTTTGTTACCTGTGGATGACATTAAAGATATCTGATTTGGGATTCCGTGCTGCATTAGAACAGTGTGTCATAGCTTGCAAAGTCAAGAATATTCAATACCTTGATTTCTGTGTTATTTCTTTGAGTTTGTGAAGAAAGGTTACAGCATAATTACTAATTTCTCAGACAGTTTTAGGTCTTTTAAATCAGTAAAATTGGATATTAGGTAACTAAATAGTAATAAGATTTTAAAAAGAGAAATTAGAGTGAAATTGCAGGGACAAAAGTGTTTTAAAAGTGTTCTATTTTCCTCCAGTGGGAAGGTGTGTAGCAGACTGAATACAAGTGAACCAGTGTTATACATAAATTCTAACAAGGAAATCAGAAAAACAGCTGAAACTGTATTGTATTTCATACGTGCCCATACATAGATTTGTTTTCCATCCAGTTATAGCAATAGTCATTTATTCATGTTTATGTCTACAGAAAAAAGACTGTTTGGTGCAGTAAAGTCTAAAGCAACTGAACGCTTATTTATAAATGGTGTTTGCATGCTGAGCAGAGCAAACTGCAAATTGGGCGCTCCTGGAGCACTTGCAGAACTGAAGCAAGTCACAAAGCTTGGAGCTTTTGTGGCTGCCTGAATGGAAAAAGAGCACTGTATGTGGCATGTTCTTCTTGGAAGGACAGTGGTGAAACAGACTCTTCTGTTAAGCCAATTAGATTTACAGCTCAAATAATTTGTGTAGTAATGAGACTGTGTGGAAAAATCAGAGTAAGAAATGCTTTTATTTAGAGGAGGAGAGTGTAGAGTAAGGGCTGTTCACCATTGGTGTGAGAGGGAAAAACTCTGCTGCTTTTTTCCTTCTTCTGGTCACCTAGCTCTGACAAATGGCTCCCCAGCAGCAGGTTAACAAACAGGGTTTTCTGCAGCCTCAGACAGCTTGCAAAGGAAAGGTTATTTGAGGAGCCTGAGGCATGGCATGCTCAAGGGAACAGTCGGTGCATTGCATCCACTTAGCCAGGAGAAATTAAATCCTGCATTTACTGCCTTACATGCCAAGCAGAAACCCCCATCCCATGTTTTCTAGCTATGGGAAGTGAGATCCTCAGGTGGCACAGTGTGCTCTGCTGAACTAAACCAGTTCATGTTGTCTGGGGAGATGAATAAGTCATATTCCCAAATAACTGATTTTGTTGCCTGTAGATTGCCGGGGGCCTGGGCTTTGGGTGCAGCTATGACCTTACTCTTTTTGTTTGCTGGCCAGGAGGCTCTTAGTCTCATCAGTGGTTTTTATGCCTGGTTTTGGACAGCTGCTGCCAGGGAATCTCTTGTCTATACTTTCCTCAGAAGGTGAGATGGACAGTCTTGCTGCCTGAGAGAATAGGAAGTGCCAATTCCTGCTGTATTCCTACTGCCTGATTTTCTGTTTTCTTTCTTTTTGTTGTTATTTTGTCTTTTCCAAATATTGACTTTTCTCCTTTTCCTCTCCTAAATTTCTGTCTGACATGAGTGCGTTGCTGCTGGCATTGTTCTCTATCTGCCTTCTGTATCTCCTTGCAGACTTGCACGGGGGAACTGCTGTGGGAAAAGGGAATAAACACAGCGGTGTTTTTTGTTTCTGATTTATTTATTTATTTGAGCATCAGGAGAGACTGATGCTGGGAGATGCGGAATTGTAAGAGTAAACAAAAAGAACTTGAGTCAAGTCAGAGCCCCTGCACCAGCTCATGTCTTTGCCATGCCAATAACTAAGGCACAGTTAGTAACCTACTGAGTTGTGTAAAAGCCGTACTGGGCAAAATGTGGCTTTTTCTCCATATGTAGCCTCCCTTTCTGATGGCAGATGATTGAGCTTGACTCTCTGCTTCTCAGCAGTCATACAAATTAAAGATGTCCCTCAATACAAGATTTTGTAATGACTGGAAAGCCATGATAGTTATATGGCATTCTCATTAAGGGAGACATGGTGGTTGAAGGAAGTGATCTTCCTGGACACAAGGAACTGGTATGTTCCCTGCTGTTGGCACAGAGCTACAATCTGATAATCAAACCAAGAATTAGCTGCTCAGAATTAACCCTGTAAGAATAAACTAAATTATTTTGTGCTGAGATCCCCCACCAAAGTGTGCTTCAGGGTTACTGGATGCAGACACACATCCTTGTTCAATGAAAGCACAAGTCCCAGCTATAGGCCAGCCTGTCCTGCTCTCTCCTGCCCTTTCTTGCATCAGAAGATGCTTTCTTTAAGTAATAATGTTTTTATCAGACAAGTGTGATGTTCTTTGTACTAGCTTTTGCCATGACACTGCTGTAGGTTGAAGTGTGATTTCAAAATCCTTGGGCTAATGATTATAATTGCTACTTGTTTAATAGCTCTAATGGATTCTTCTTTTGTAAGGTAGCATGTTAGAATTTTCCCACTGAAATCCAAATATTCTTTTTGATGGAACACGTACTTGAGTGCCCGCTTTGAAGTAATGGCATGTGAAGTAGAGGAGCTGAGATCTCTCAGTATTCATTTATATTCTTGAACAGGACAGTGGCTTTTAATTTCTGGTCTATAGGTCTCTAAGTTTAAGAAATATACCTAAGAAATGCAAGTCATAGAAATCAAGCATACCTGCTAGTGATCTAATCCCACTGCTGTAAATCTTATGGCTCTCTTCATGTATCAAAAAGTGTCATCTTTGCTCAGGACCCACAATTCTTCACTTGAACGAAGTTTATGAGGTGGCCAGTGTCCTGGGTAATTATCGTTTGTCATTCTTCTCTTTTTCCAGCACAAGTAAAATGGAACTTCCTCAGCTACGAATGCCTCTAGTAGTGAAAGAACATAGTCGTAAAAAAATTTAGGTGAGAAGGAGTATCTGGAGAGCAATGAATCCAATATCTTGCTTCAAGTGAGGTCAGGTTGCTCAGGGCCATTTTCAGCCTCTTTTCAGTCTTCCTTTTTTTTTTTTTCTTCTCTTTTTAATGTTCCCAAAAATGAAGATTTCACAGCCTTCCTGAATATCCTGTTCCTTTTCTTAATTGTTTTCATTGTGGAGAACATTTTCATATGTCCAACCAGATTTTCTCTTGCTCGGACTTGTGACTAATCTCTTGTTCTCATTTGTGTACTGTTTAATGATCTTGCTTAGTCTTTGTAACTCCACTTCAGATAGTAGAAGACTGTAATTCAGCCCTCCTTCAGTTTTGTGTTTCTCTCAGGACCAAACCTGGTTCCTTTGGTCCCTGTCTGTGTCATGCACCAGATCCCTGAAATATTTATGAATGTTTAGTATAACCTGAAAGTTGTCAGTGTTCTCAGTAACACAAAGGCTAAAACAGGGCAAAGGGTGCTGAGTTCTTTTAATGTTTCAAAGCATTCCTGCCCCTATGGTTTTGATCTTCAGTATTTTCTTCAGAGGTGGTCTTGATCTCTTTGGAAACAGGCTGCTGTTTTGCAGGCGTGGATCTGAAAAGAGCTTTATTTGTTTTTGCTTTCCTTTCTACCCCCTACTTGTTGCTTATAGTGTAACTCAGGTAATAAATAATAAACCTGTTTGCTCACATGCCTTCTGTTGGCAGTATCTTGCACTGCTGTGTTTAATGAGTAATAAGTTATCCACAAAACTCGAAGCATAAGAGCTATTTTATGCATCAGCAGTGACTTTGCTTTAATGATCCGTTCTTGCGAAGATGCTTTCGTTTGTTTTTGCAATGAGATGCACAAAGTTTAACTTAGCAGAATATTAATACAAAGCTTTCCAAGAAGATGAGAGGCTCATGCTGTGGGGCAGTGGAATGCATGTTTGCTGAATCACATGTACTCAAATGGAAGGAAGAACGATTATGCCTTAACTGAAACCTAGCAGAGAAAGAAATCATCTTTGTGACAAGAAAAAAATTGTTCAAAATACGTGTCTTGCCTGGAAAATTCTAAGCACATTGTTATTTATGCTGATGAAATAGTGCCTGAGAATATCCAAGTTTACTTGCAGACTGTTGTGTTTTTCTAGGAAAAGCTATTGTATTTTTTCCAATCAAGCTCTAAAGTGTGGCAGCCTGCTCTCTCTTCCCTTTATTTACCCCTTTCTAATGCTATTTTGTGGAAGGCTTTCAAAAAGGTATTTGGTGTATATAATGTGCAGTTACCAACATTTGGATGTAGATACCCATTTGAGATTGTTCCAGTAGGTCAGATGGCTTAATTATTTACCCGTGTGTCTGTTTGACTATGACATCCAAACCAGCATTCTTGTGCTTGATCTGGTGTTCACTGCATGGTGATTGTCAAGATACACTGAATTCAATATGTAGAGCTATTTCAAGAGCAGAAGCCTCACTTTTTTGTGGATGACATTGACAACATCACATTTTTGCTCCTGCATACTCATGGAAAGTGGTCCCTTTGCATACTGGAACCCATGGAACTTTGTCTTACGTCAGATTTGGATGCTGCTCTTTATGTGCTATATTAGTGAATGGTAAGCGCTGCTGGACCGGACTGGCCAGACTGGTTATTTTCTTTGTGGCATTTCAGTTGCTTCATACCTTTCTAAGCTAAACTGACTTGATTGAAACACTTGCTGTCAAGAAGGCTGTACTCTATAGATAATGGATACCTGTTTTGTTTCTAGGCCTGGTACAGATCTAGCGCAGTGCTGATAGATTGGATCTAAATAATGTACTTAAAGTTGACCTTTGATTTTTTAAAAACCTTTCTTCAGAGAAGGAAGAGAAGTTGGGACAGGAGTTTGGTTCATAGAGTAGTTAATTTTAGTTTAATTAATAGTGTTTAAGATAAGAAAGCATCATACTGAAATGGGACAAACTTATCCTGTTGCGACTTCTTATTGTGATCCTCAGCTTAAATGTGTTAGTGATTCCTTCTGAGGTACTGATGTTAGTGGAGTTTGTTTTCTGTAGACTTGAATCTTAAGCTCTGGTTACCTGAATCTGCAGTTCCTTCTCAAGAAGTAAAGCTCTGCAGTCCAGCAGTTATTTTGGGCAGGTTTCTGTGCAGTTCTGAATGGTTTCTGCAACTTTGCTTTGTTTGTGAGGCTCTGGGCTTCCTGTTCTGAATCTTCTGAGTATAAGGGTGTATGAACAATATGATCTCATGTACATCCATGGCTAAACAATTTCTGCTAATCAAGTTAATTATCTTAAGCCATTACTGTAGTTTATTTGTTATATTGAAGTCTGATGAAGACTATTTTCTTTAGCCTTCTGGAACCCAAAGTCCCTTCTCTGGTAAAGTAAAGAAAAACAAAGTCACGAGCTGTGTGTTTTGGAGGAAGGCTGTATGAACTCCTCATGTTTGCATTGTCTCCTCCCTCTGAAACTTGACTTGTGCTGCTTCTAAGTCCTCTGTATATTTCTAAGTACTGCCTGCTGTTCTTTGGAGAGAATAAAGCCTCCTGCTAAGTAGGCAGCTATCCTCCCTATCACTCTAGTGGATTGCCTCTGATTTGGATTCGTGGCATTATTTAGTACCAACTCTATGTTCCCTCTGCTTATACATGCGTGCATGCATTTTCTGCATTCCTGAGGGAAACTGTACAGCCAGTTCCTGCTGCCAAAGCTATTGCAGTATCTTAGCAGAACATCTTTAGGTGATCGTAACAGAGATGTCATTGTAATGCCTCTCAGGTCCTTCTCTCAGAAGGATTTGGGGTAACGCTGAAGGATGCTCCTGTGGAGTATCACTAAGATCCCAGGTGGTACTCTGCTTTACCTACACGGAAGCTTTAAATACATTTTGAATTCTATGTACTCACTGGACAGATTTGTAGTATTCACTATGAAAATAACCACTGCTGAAAACAATCTGATTTTTCAGTTCCATCATTTTCTGCTCAAAAATTATTTAGGCTGTCCATAAAATGCAAGCAAAAGAACATGTGAGATTTTCAGTGCTTTTTGAGCTCTTAAGGGAAACAGGAGTTTCTGGCAAGGGCACATAAGGCATGTAGATTGTATGAAAAATGAGGTCACATTCTCCTGCTTTGGCTGCATCGGAGTTCCAGTGCAACAACGGCTGGATATGAACCACTGCTGAGATAATTCATTTTCCTGTTTCCCACAAAGGAATAAACAGCAGCTGGGTCTGAAGTGCCTAAGATGATTTGAATGAGTTCCTCGTTACTTTGCTGTGTATCTTCAGTTTCATCAATGGAATGTGAAGTGAGAAGAGCCCTAAACTGTCAGTTTTATTCAGGAAGTTGTTTTGTTTTTTGTTTTTTGGTTCATGTTTTTCATGATTTTTCTCATGTTTTTTGGTGATGCTTCTACCATCAGTCCCGTCTCTAGGTGAGGAAATATATCAGTACACCAAGATGGCATACTAGGAATGCCATTTAACAGAGAATTTCTGGGACAGCGAGGTAGCTGCTGCTTCAGGAAACATATGTTTGAATCTTTATCCTTTTATTTTATGGTTGTGTGAGATGAAAAAAGGTAAGAATATTTAGCAGCCATACTTCGGTCACTTCTGGAATAGCAAAAGTGTGGGTGGCTTCTTATTTACTCCAGGATTTTTCATGTTAATCTCTTATTGCCATCTGTAGAAGTGTGCTGGAGTATCACTTCTGGGAACTGGAACTTGAATGAATTGCACATGAAGCCCACAACAAAGAATGAAATTTAAATATTCTTAAATGCTGCTGTTAAACTGATGGTTCCAGGATGGGGTTTATATCTTAGGAGGTGTTTTGGTGGCTTCTTTCTTTTTTCCATTTTTTTCCTTCTTTTTTTTTTTTTTCATTTACCTTAAATAATTTAGATATACCTAAATATGGCAGATAGTGTTTCTGCGGGTGTATTAGGGTCCCTTGGTTGCTGGTTCAGATGGAAGGAAGAATGAAGAGTGGCAGTAAAGGCATAGAATCATAGAATCATAGAATCACCAAGGTTGGAAAAGACCTAAAAGATCATCCAGTCCAACCGTTCACCTATTCCCAAGGCAGTGCAGGATGCCAGGAAACTATAAAACTTCCTGGCCTGATGGATTTGCTTGAATTCCTCTTTGTCAACTCAGAAATTCCTGCACTTTGTGACATCTGCATTTCATGACAGCTGCTTTTATAATGGCTCTGTTCAGTGGTGCTGTATCCAAGTACCTTTCAGTGACAGAGTTGCTTATTGATGTCCATCCCATCTTTCTCCCTCTCTGGAGAGGGATGTGCAGCAAAGTTATGATTTTGAAAGGTAAAGTCTGTCTATCTGTGTTCCAAAACACCTCTTACACACTCGTGTTGCTACAGGAAGGCTGATACTTCAGTAGTGCACTTGCGGTGGGAGAAGAAGGAGGTGGTGAATTTCTTTGAAGGTAATTGGTTTCTTAGGACACTTATTCCACAATTACTCACCACGGGGTAATTCTGCCACTGACATGGAGCAGCTTTACCCTGGTTGCAGTGAATTGCTTTGCTTAGGATCCCAGCTGTCACATGCATTTTTGTTTCAGGCTTCAATTTATACATTTTTGTGTTATTACTTTTAAATGATGTTTGAACTCAACAAGTGTTGTCGCCTTTATTTTAAGGAAGTTCTAGAAAACTTTCTGCTTCATAAAGGTAGCAAACTTGAACGTTCTCTGTTTAAGTACATTTGGTATGTAATCTGTTTTTGCAGAATGTTTTCAGTGCTTTCTGTTTTGTGAATTCCTCTATATCTTTTACAGAGAAGACTTAAGACAGAGCTTTCTTAGTTTTTAATTCACGGTTGTTGTTTTTTCCACCTTAACCTCTTAGGATGAATATTTAAACAACCTTTGGTCTTGAGTCAAAATGTCCCTCTGTGCGTCTTCTCACAAGGACTTTTCTCAGTTGCTGCCACTTCAGGATGTTGGATGCAATAAGACAGAAATTAAAAACTCACCTGCTGGTATTGGCTCTCCAGTTCCCTACAGCTGTAATCAGTCTGCATTGACAACAGAACACAGTCCAATCTACATCCCTTCGTCTTATGTGGAAAACAGGCATGAATATTCTGCAGTGGCGTTCTGCAGTCCTGCCGTGATGAATTACAACATAGCCAGCAATTTTGGTGATTCTGAGAGTACATCTGTGAGGCAAACATCGAGCCCAAACATGTTATGGTCTGCTCCTGGCCACCTCTCCCCTCTGACACTGCACTGTCAGTCATCACTTCTGTATGCAGAGCAGCCTAAGAGCCCGTGGTGCGAAGTGAGACCTCTTGAACCAGTGCTGCCCGTCACCAGGTGAGTGCCACTCACTTCTTCAGAACTTTCCTAACAGTTAATTACAGCTTCTTTAGTACCTTTATGTCTTTTTGTTATTACTTTTAAAAGCGTTGTATTTCTGTGTATCTGGAAAACAAAGAAAAAACCCCACCAAGCACCAATTTGCTCCGGTTACTTTGCCATTGCTTTTTTAATATAACTTAGGAAATAGAATTTATTTTGAAGTCCTTTCAGGTGAAAGGAGTAAAGGCTCTTATTATTTTTTTTTTTTCCTACAGTGTTGTTTGAATTCCTGTGGGTTTGTTTTTTTTCTGCATCAAATAGTTATAAAGACTTTTATAAAAGCAAAAGGGAAGTTTATCTTTTTAAATTTGTTTTGAGAATTAACAGCCACACAGCAACACGCCTCGTGGTTAGAAAAAGTCTGACACTTCTTGTTGCTGTTCTGAACTGGCTTTTCATTAAGGCAGTGTGAGCAGCAGATTCACAGGCTGAATTTCTCAGAAGTGAATTTGCAAAAATGTTGCTTCATGCTGCGCAGACCCCGATGTTACATGCGATGAGAAGTGCGTGCATCATCAGCTGACAAAATAATTCCATTCATGTTCACAACAGCTTTTTATGCATAAAAGCAGAGGGTGTTGCAGGGGCAATTCCTGTTTTACTCACTGTGTGTTTGTTCATAGGGCTCCTTATTTAACTTCAGTCATTGACGATATGAAAAATAGCATGTCCTGGCTGTAGTTCAATTGTCAGTAATTTTGTTACTACCCACATCCCTTCTGCAATGGATGGATTTTATATTGTTTGCCCAGCAGTAAGGTGTAAAATGTAAGTCTAATTCAGACTTGTGGACTGCAGGAATCTTCAGGATGGCCACTTGAATAGTCTGCCTTTGGAGTAGAAGAGTAAGAGGCAGTTCTGGAGTGCATATCTGCTTCAGGTGTTAGGTGTGTGAGTTGGGACAGGCTATTTTAAATAGCACCAGCATACAAAGGGATTCCTTGAGCAGGTGAATGGGGTTATCATCCAAACTCTTCCCGCTTTGGTTAACGTTTCAAAACAGATAGGTCTGAGAAAGTGGGAAAACAGATCTAGGTTAGTGTTCTGGACTGTCCAGATAGTGGACCAAGCCAAGTGGAAGAACCCAATGGCAAGAGCAGACCTTCTGACACTCTGCATTGTGGCTTCCTATTTAAAAGTAAACCTGTACCTCTGGTGTTCAAGTCTTCTGCTGTTTGGGTTCTTATGGACTGTTGTGACTGTATTTATGACTGTATTTAAAGCAGAGAAATCAATGTAATTGGATATCTGAATTTGTGGATGATTTTTATCTCTCAGGAGCAAGCAATCACTGTATTATTTGGTAGCTGGACCTTTCCAATGGTTCATTTGTCCTAGTATGATGCATTGTAACCCCTCCTTTGTCTTTAGAAATTGTAAAAAATGATGTATAATTCAACATGCAAACACATAAAGGAGGAATTGCAATTCCCTGTTGTGGCTACATGGCCTGAGATAAAATGTACTTTTCCTCATCTTTTGGCGAGATCTTCAATGTCATGAACATCTTATTTATTGCCATGGGAACAATGACTGTGACACTACATCTTCGTAGATTATACCTTTAAGGAAGAATTCTTGGGATTGAAACAGGAATAGCTCTGGGGGAAGGGAGAGACTAACGTTGCAAGGCATAAATAATTTTAAACAACATTGTAGTTGAAGAAAAGGGAGTTGGTTGAATGATGAGTAAGAAAAAACATCAGTATAAACAGGAGGGGGAATAACTGTTTACAAGGATGGATAATGATAGGACAAGGGGGAATGGTTTTAAACTGAAACAGGGGAGGTTTAGGTTAGATATTAGGAGGAAGTTTTTCACACAGAGGGTGGTGAGGCACTGGCACAGGTTGCCAAGGAGGCTGTGGATGCCCCATCCCTGGAGGCATTCAAGGCCAGGCTGGATGTGGCTCTGGGCAGCTGGTCTGGTGGTTGGTGACCCTGCTTATAACAGGGGGTAGAAACTAGATGATCACTGTGGTCCTTTTCAACCCAGGCCATCCTATGATCAGTGCATAATTAGGGCTATTATACAGTTCATTTTTATCTTTAGGAATAAAGAGAGAGTCTCAGTGTGAGGGGGCTTTATTTTGGTGGGTGTAAACCTGGGTGTAAACTTCAGTTAATATTTGCTGTACTAATGAGGGCTGCTTTGCTGTGACTGATCTTGTGTAATTTGGAACTTCTTGTAGATCAGCTTAAAATAAGAAACCTGAATTCTACACATTTCCTATCCTTGCAAATAAGTTCTTTATATGAAGAAATTTATTTAACCTGCACTGCGTAACGTTTTGATTTAGCAGTGTTAATCTGTAGCAGTAGCTCAACAAAAATTTTTTTTTGCAGTATTCCAAGGAAAAATAAACATGAGCTTTTTCTAGAGCCTTTGTAGAGCTGATATATATATATATATATATATATATATATTTATGTTTTTGCATAAAATGGTAATAATTTGGTGATGCAAGCTCCAGACCTTGCTATGTGTATCTGTATTATATGTCCTGCAGGTAGTGAAAATAACAAAAACAGCCTCATTGTTGGTCCAGTGTTTCCATACAATCCATCTATAGTAAAATGACATGAAGAGAAAAGAAATGTGAGAATGTAATTATATAACATTTAAGAATAATCTGGCATGGCATCTGAAATTGATTTCTGCCTTCATCTCCTAAATTGTTTTTAATTAAAGAAACAAAAGATTTATTTTTAAAATGGATAGATATGTCTTTTTCACAAGTACTGGAAAACATTAAGAAGGTTGCCAGAGATGTTTCTGGAATTTAATTTCCTCCTCTTAACATCTTCTGTTCCATTGTTTTCCTTCTGCTTCTGATCGTACATGAATGGTTTGTGCAGGCCAGCAATGCTTGCTTGAGTTATATACAAATAAGTCAGTTTCTTGCCCACTGTGCCCCAATACTGTATTCATACATTGTCCAAGCTCTGCTCTGAAGCCGTAATTATTTCTGTTATCCTCCTATGCTGTTTCTTTTAATTATTTTAAATCATGCCCATCTGTAGGGCACTTGGAAATATCTTGAGGTTCCTTTGAGGTGATGGGCTGGCATTTCAATTTTATGATGCAGTTACAAGTTTAGAGCAAAAATGTCCCTTAATACCTGTGGCATCATTTTTGGTATGTTAATCAGTGTTGGGGACCTGTGCTTTGGAGATAGAAACATTCACAGTTATGTGGTATTGGTGCTTCCAGAAGTTGTGGTGGAGATTGTCCCTAGAAGCTGAGGAAAATAAAAGTTGAAAATGATTCTTCAGCTGACTTTTGCACAGCATTTTGCTCATGGTCAGGGGAGAAAGGAAGAGATTCAAATAATGACTGCCTTTTGCTCCAATTGCTAACACTCTTCTTAGACTTATGGTGCACTAACCAGGGCAAGAGCTTGAGCACAGGAAGTGATGAACCCTCAGCCTTTGTCATTGTACGGTTTACATTCGTGTAAGATTGAATCATCTCCTGGGAATGAAGGAGCCAGTGGCTTGTGGGAGGGAATCCTATTAAGAAGTGATAAAATCTGGACTGTTAATTTTTTGCTTCATCATTTTTTTGCTTTTTTGTTTTCTCAGTTTTATTTTTGTTCTCTCTTTAAAGCACAATAGTTTAGGTTTAAAAAACAAACAAACAAACACCAACAAACAAAGAACAAAAAAATCATGGTTCATAATGACTGCCAGGAGCAAATCTTGTTAACTGACAGGCCAGATCTTTGCCACTGTTATTCATTTTTAATAAAAAGTTGAATCCCGGCTCAGGTTTTCCAAGTGTGACATCTGCATCAAACACTTCCAACTTGGGATATTCTATGAAATCTACAACAAGTTAAGAGAGATGAGAGATATTGAATAGCCTGAATAGTCTTGCTGATTCCTTCTCCTTCAGGTTAATCATCTTGTCACCATTGATCATAGAACCATAGAATGGCTTGGGTTGGAAGGGACTTCAAAAGTCATTTAGTTCCACCTCCCTGTCATAGGCAACCACTACATCAGGCACCAGGCCAAGTTGCCCAGGGCCCCATCCAGCCTGGCATGAACATCTCCAGGGGTGGGGCAAATGAGGATCATTAGAAAATCATGGAGTTGTGACATTAAAAAAAAAAAAAAAAAAAATCTTAATTCTCTTTATGGAAAAATACTATATTTCTCTCTCTGACCCTGAAGACTTTCAATTAGAGATTGAATAAGGCCTTGGGCAACCTGATCGAGCTGTGGTGCCTTTGTTCACTCGACTAGATGGCCTTCAGACTTCCCTTCCAACTCAAATGATCCTGTGATTCTATATGGAAACTACGATCAAAAATAGAGAGGACCTCCTGCAGATGTAAAGCAATAAATCTCCATCCAAGCAGCTCCTCAATTGCAGCCGGGGTACATCCCCCTTTTTTCTGCATGGTTTGGTGCAGGAGCACTGTGGGCACACAGCCACCTACCAGTTTTTCTGGAGGACCTAGCAGATCACTTTTCTGTTGAGTGTGCTTGAGTGCATCAGTCCTGTGTACATTGAGAAGTGACCTCTAACCGTGCATGAGGCTGTTTGTCTGGGTAAGCTGCCTGATTGCTGTGTCCTTGGGGAAATGTGCATATATGTCATAAGTTAAAACTCTCTATTTCCTAGCTCTCTTGTCCATAAAGACACCAGTAACAAAATAATTGCTTTCGAACCTCCCGCTGTGCTGCCACAGCTATTGCTGATGAGCAGATTTGATGCCCGATGAGCCTGTGGGAGGGATGCATTCCAGATTGTTGCTCTTCCTGCAAGCTGTTCACTGCAGTAGGCAGAAGTCACGTAGTTTGCATGTGTGCAGAGTGGCTGCAGCTAAACTTTTAAGCAGATAAAGAAGCACTTGTGATGACTGGCAGGTAAAAAGCAGCACTCTTTTGTGTGATGTTGCAGTTTGTACTGTTTCTTTATTGTCATCTGGAGCAGCTTTGTGTCTTAACGAGGGCAATAAACATAGTTTGCTACGGATTAACAGTCAGTCACTGAGATGCTCTCTAACTGATCTGGATTCTCTTCTGATTCTAACAATTGGATCTTGATTCTTAAGTAGAGCAACCTCTGATACTGATGTGAAAGCCAAACTGCTTTTCTCCCAAACACAGGGAACTAGAAAAGAGTAGCAATGTATTTTCCTTCTTGCTTTAGCAACTTGTTAGGGATGTGTGCATGATACAGTACCTTTATTCTAAAGGAGCTTTTCCCCACATTGATCATCCCAGTGTAGCAGAGGGGGAAATTTGTCAGTGATTCAGAAATCCTTTAGCTTATGTGTGTCATCGACCAGACTCATTAAATATCTAAACACCTTTATTCCTTGTAACAGCTGGATAAATGAACTTTTAAAAAAATCTTGCTGTAACTTCATTCCATGATAAGTACTGTAACTTTTTTTTTTTTTTTTTTTTTTTTTTTCCCAAAGCGTTTATTAGAAAACTGGAGAACATTGTCCTCAAATTCTTGTGACCTGGGAGTTTTTTCATTGGCATGTAGGTGTTTTGGTCCTTACTTCCTGTCACGAACCCAGCACAAAGTCTACTTTTAATGTGTTGATTAAAGTCTCTATTACAGCAATTTCAACATATTTCCACCATTCTGTTTAAATTTGCTCTTGTTGGTGAGCAGATTTCTACTCTGGAGGTGTACCCTTGCTCTTCAGAAGTCTCACAAACTGGGCAACCTGCTGTCTCATTCCAGCTGATGTTTCTTCTCTTTAATACTGCTGGAAGGGAGCATGAGGAGAACTCTGCATGAGAAGCCTCTGTGTTTAAATACATACCTTTAAGTTCACTGCACAGCTTTCCTTTTGTCAAGCTGATACTGAGAGTATGCATGTGACAATATTTTCTCTCTAGCTCAAATACTGTACTGACATGAAGGTAAGATATGCTAAAACTATCAAGAAAATGGTGTCCAGAGAAGTATACAATGGATGTCCTTCCTATGCCTAAAACTTGCTTTACTGATGATCCGAGTTCCTTTTCTCTTTCTGTTTGTTTACTGGATCTTGGTGTCAAAAGTTGGTTGTTCTTCCATGTTTTTATTCTGTTCTAATGTTAATTGAGTTCCAAAGAATAATTCCAATAAGTTGGAACAACTTGGTGCACTTCAGAAATGCATCTTATTAATTTATGCAGAGCAATACGTATTTTTCTGATACATGAAATCATTTGATTGATGATGTTTCTTCATTATCCTTGTATTCTTACCTCCTTTTATTCCTCATTTCCACTGTTACAGGAGTCAGCATTGGTGGTCACCTTGAACAGAAATCTAATGTTTTGAGCTGCTCGTTCACATTGCATGTGAAAAATAATAAAATCCTTTGCTAGATTTACATAGCTATAATGGGATTGGATTCATTTTTTCCTTTTACAACGTCTTTCTTCTCTATCAGAGAGATATTAAAAAGAAGAACTAATGGTGATGACTGTACAAGCCCAATTGCAAGTAATCCTGGCTCAAAAAGAGACGCCCACTTCTGCGCAGTCTGCAGTGACTATGCTTCAGGATATCACTATGGAGTCTGGTCATGTGAAGGCTGTAAAGCATTCTTTAAAAGAAGTATTCAAGGTAGGAAAATCAGCTTTTGATGATTTAGCTTAAGTAAGTTTTTCATGTCATCAGAGACTGCAGCACTTGCTCTGGTAGTGTGTTGATCTAAAATTCTGGTGTGCAGTGCTGCATGTAAGTAGAACAATGTGTGATTTGATTGCTTTGTCTTTTGGTTCTTCTGTTGTAAACATCTGGAAACATTACAAAGCAAGCAATTCATTTCTTTAGAGAGGAGGTGCAGCACGTAGGGGGACTCATGGGAGAGTCCTTCAGCAATAGCCTCAGTGGGATGGCACTGCACACCTATGAATCTGATTTCATTTTGTGTTGCAAAGTAGATGCAGTAATTGTGAATTTGTTATAGCAGATGCAGAGGAGGTACTTCTCACAAGCAATGTCTTTGGACGCGTTATTCCTAACAAGAGTATATTGTTTGGAACTGTTGAGTCATAGCATATAATATCTACATCCATGGTTGCTATCACAGGCTACAGGCAGTGACTTATGCACTGTATTCCAGCTTAGTATCACATCTGCTTCTTATCCTTGGCTCTGGTCATCGTGTCCGGAGGCCTCGTGGAACTTAATGCAATTGACATTGAATGCTAACTACAGATACAAACACAGAAACTTCTATTGTTCTTTGTTCTGTGATGTTCTCTTCCTTTGCTGCATGAGGCCTTCAGCAGTCTTGAGGTATTTTCTTTTGGCTCAATGTGGCAGAGTTGGTGTCACCATTAGAATCAAACTTAAAACGAGTTTGCCCTTCCGATTTATTGTGCAAGTTCGGTGCAGGTGAATAACAATTTCTACAAATTGGTGAAAGTTCTTTTGACTTTTTAAAATAATTGAAGATAACTTTGTCTCCAGTTATCACAAATGGAGACTGAATTTAGTCTCAAAGTGTTTTCTGTCAGGAAAATTATTTGCCTGCTCTGTGCTGATCACACGTGCTGTGGTCATGAACAAGTTGCCTACTGTGTTCTTTTGTACACCTTAATGTACCCTGTCAGGTAATATTTGTTTGTGATTCAAATAAGTGAAAGTTCTTGGCATAAAACGCTATTGAGTGTTCAGTTGCAACCACTGTTATGAAGGATGCTGCTTATAAAAATCAAAAAGTTATGGGCCACCTGGAGGCAAGCATTTAGCTTTTGGCCTATGGGAGGCCCAGAATTGAAATTAAACGTTATGACTGGGCAATGTGTGTGGCCTCCTGCTTGCCTACGTTGGTCGTATATCAGTTCCATATCTGTGAACATCTGCCTGCAAAATAAACGATCTCAAGGACATGGGAGTTTTAAACCACTTTATGCTCCTTTGGGCTTAGGTTATAGAGCAGCAGAGAGCTGCTTCTTCCTTTTCCCCCTGTGTTGTGTGAAGAGTGATAAACAGTAATTTGTTTTTCAGTTGTATCCCAGATGGAAATGGGACAAACTGTAACCTGATCTCTTCTTTCTAAAACTCTGTTGGTTCAAAAATTCAAGGTTAAAATTATTTTAATTTTGCAAGGAAATGGTCACAATGGTTCAGTTAAATAATTACTCTTGGGGACGTGAGCTCTTGGACTTGCTCATGAATCAAGGCAGAACACAAAACCAAGCAAACTACCACCCTATTTGTAGTCTGCTTTATCTTTGTCTGATCCATTCTTAATGTTTAAAAAAAATAACTTAGAGAAACGACCTGAGAGAAAGGAAATTAAGAAATGTAAATTATTAAATATTTTTGTATTCTTTGGTGATGACTGTAAGAGAGATCTACAGTTTTTGGCAACAGGTAGTTTGGTTGCATTTAGATCAACTTGATAGTCAGGTCTAGCTTATAGGAATAAACTTTTGAACCAGTTTGTTGGTTAATTAGATACAACAGCGTAAAGAGATTCTGAGGAGAAGTGGGGTGAGACCTGAAGTAGGGAAGACAGCTAGTGCAAATCAAATAAAAACTTGTTGATAATATATGAAAGTTATACCTTGTGCTTCTGATTTTCTTTGTTTTGTACACTATGCATTAATTTATGCCATTCTTCTTTCTCAGGCTTTTAATTTCAAAATAACAACCATAACAATAACTTCAATCAGGGTCAGTTCTCCAAAGGCTTCTTCGTTCCTGGGAGTCACCAAGCCAGAGATTTCAGTAAATAGTGGTGTAGTTTACTTAAATCTTTGCAGACTGAGGTTGTGTGCACTGCTGTTTCCAAATGTGCTGAGGAAAAATTCTGCTCTCTGCCGTCTGTAGAAACCAAATATAGAGTAAGGTGTTCTAGACTGGGAGCAAATTTCCACAAGAGTGTATGTCTCGTTTTCAACAATGTGTTGGTATTATAAGATGCTTGGTTGTCTAACAGTCAACAGTAAAAGCTGACCTTTCTAGTTGCATTTTAAAGCCATAGATCGATGTTTTCAGTACAGGACAAATATGTGATTTTGCATTGTTTAAATTAATGGAGCTTAGATAAGAAATAGATGAGATGCTTAAAGTCCCTGCTTTGGGAAATAGCCAAGAGAGATTGGTGGGATGTTAAATTTTTCTCCTTTACTCTGCTGCAGGACATAATGATTACATCTGCCCAGCTACCAATCAATGCACGATAGACAAAAACAGGCGCAAAAGCTGCCAGGCATGCCGGCTACGGAAATGCTATGAAGTGGGAATGATGAAATGTGGTGAGTTCTGTGTGCCAGTGTTGCTTACTTGGAATTTGTTACATTCAGTCAGGTCTGTACAGCTTCCCCTCTAACTGATCCCCAGAATTCTAAAAAGCCACGACAAGGCAAGGTTTAAGCAAGTTTTGTAGGTAGGAATGCACCAATTCTTAAAGCAGGAAGAGACTGAATTTTTCTGAATTTAACCTGTGGGAAGGAGCAGGGAGTAAATTAAATGCAGGAAAACCATTGTTCCTCCGCTGAGCTCTGTAAATGAAGCTTATTTGCATGCTGTATTCTGCAGAATGGGAAGAAAGAAGGCTTCTGCCTGAGCCTCAAGTCAAACTGAAATCCTTTCTAATGTGGGGATAAATGAGCCTGTACTATGCCCTGTGGCTGAATGCAATGCAACAGCAGCAATGCTGTATCTGAGCAGTAGTAAATTAGCCTGGTATCCTGCTTCCAGTGGTGACAAAGAATGAAGTGAGAGAAATAGGAGCAAGACTAATATCTATATGAAGCTACTGCAGAAAACTCTGAGCTTCCAAAACCTGTCAGTTTGGGAGTTAGTGATCTAGAAGTTTTTTTTATTAGGTCTCAGTGGGTTAATCAAATGATGACTTGAGAAGTGTCCCCATTTTTAATGCTGTAAAGTCTTGGCGTCTAGTACACCCCGTAGCAAGAAATTCTTCAGCTTGACTGCATGTCTTGTAAAGAACAAGTCATCAATTTTCCAGGCTCTTTCTGTGGGCTTTATCTGCTTAAAGAGAGTTAGGGGGTACTTCTCTTTTTTTTTTTTTTTTGTTGCTTCTCATGGGCTTCTTTCATATGATAGCTTTCTGTTCTTTCATCAAAAGAAGCAGTGAACTATCCCTGTTTATCATTGCACTATCCAGCCTTTTGTTTTACTCCCCTCTACTTACTTCTGTTTCTTCGCTATTAGAGTTTTAAAGGTTACTTTTAAGAAGAAAATCCCTTAAAAGTTGTTTCAATAGCTAAAGTACTTTTATAGCCAAGGTTTATTGTTCTTATAGTTTTCCCAGTGTTCATGATAGAAGTAGGCTGGAAAAACATTGCTTACGAGCACTAGCATGGAAGGGAGAAGGTCATTGCACCTGGTCCTTGGTGATTAGCAGGCATGCATGTCATTTCATCTCATTTAATGCAGATACCTATTTCTATTTCAAAGCTCGCCTCTGTTTTTACCCTCCCACCGCTTTGATCTGAAGGCTCTTTGCAGAATATGATTCCTTTCATTAAGAACATTCTTCTGAATTCCATCCAGCATTTATCGCCGAATATTTAATGCCCGTTCATTCTTGTGGCAACACTGTCTTAGAGGCTCTTTTCTTTATTGTTAACGCTCTGGTTGTGTTTATGGACTACAGTCATATCCCCTCACAGCTTTTGTTTTATTAGACTATATAAACCAAGCAATCTTGTAAAACAGTCTACTGAAAGATTTGGGAAATTAGGGTAGCTTGTCCCATAATAATCTCCAGGATGGAGTAATGCATTTTGCACTTTGATGACAAGAATTGTAGAAGGTATTCCTGTGAGCTCTCTTCACTGTAGTAGCATTAAAACGTGGCTTTGTCTGCAGGAGGTATTCGCTGCATGCAGCCCAGGATGCTGTTCGCCTTTTCCATGGCTGTATCACACTCACACTTTGTAATCATTCAGTGAGCTGTTACGATTGTAGCCTCCTTGTTCAATTCTAGCTGATAACTCCCACCTTAGAGCCACAATTTCAACTGTTCCTTGTGTTGTGTTTGTACCCCTGAGGTACATATAATGTCTATTACTCGAGGCAGCTAGTTCTTTCTTATTTTCTTCTGCACTGATGTATCTCACCTTTATTGGTGTTTTTTGTTCATGTGGTCTTAGCTACTTGTGCTGACTGGTATCCAGAAAGGAAAACCTTCTTGCGAAAAGGATTCTTTTTGAAACTTTGCTTTCTGAATAGCCCTGCTGTCTCCTATTCAACTGTATGACTGAGAATTTTACTGTGTCTCTCTGAGAGCGTTTGCTATCAAGCCTCAGCTTTGGAGGGCTTCTGAAAAAATTGATTCTACTGTGGCATAAGGTGAAACTCCACAATACGTCCTTCAAATGAATCCTTTTATCCTAATTGTCCAGGAAGTCTTGACTTGTGATTAGACCTCACAGACACTAAGGTGTTACAAGTAACATAATGAATGTTTGTGCAACATTAATGACACTTCAAAACTCATTTATGTACAGATAAATTAGACATATCTATTATATCTGATATGTTAAATATAATATGTAATGGGAGTCATATTTTAAAAATAATTGGTTTTTTAAATTAGTTTCAGTAGCATTGAAACTTGAAAATTTTTAGAATTTAATTTGAGAACCTTGTGAAGTTAATTAAAAAAGAAAAAAAATCTAAAAATTGCATGCCCGATAATTGAAGCTGAATTGTCTGAGTTCCCTGATGAGTTAAGAGACACCTATGTGTAAAGCTGATGCACAGGGACATGGTCCCATTATTTGACAGATGTTTAAACCAGACAGATTTAAAAAGTGTATTTCTTGCATGAAATACAAATGACATTTCCTGCAGATCAGAGTGATTATCTTTCTTTTTTTATTCTTCTTAAAGCAATGCTTTATTACCACTTTTATGCCATAGAAAGCCATGAAAGTGTATGCTTTCTTTTTAGTGAAGACTTTTCCCCAGTCTCTGTGCTTTTCCCAGGTCACTTAGTGAATGCATTGGTTCACTTCTGCTAAAACATTGGGTAGGGTGGAATGGTTTGTCAGTGCATATTTGCTTGGGGAGACTTGTTATCCAGCAGAAGTGGCAGAAGAGCCTCAGTTACCTCTTTGCTGGTTCATGAAAGCTCATCATAAACTCTACACTGTTTGCATCAAACATTTCAATCCTAATTTTGTGTAGTATAAAGAGCCACCTTGAGGAAAATGTGTTTGTGTGCATATTGTATATGTTCCTGTGTGTAAATGTACTTGGATAGTATATGTCATTTTCAATACAGTAGGAGAAAGTAGGAAAGTTTTCCTTTGGAATTTCCTGGCTTGAAGACTCTTGAATGTCATTGCATTTGTAAATGTAGAGAAGTCAACCTGACAATCCAAAGGCATTTCAGTGGAGCCTGGCTTGGAGGTACTAAGGTGATAATGGATTTTCTAACAGAATATTTATCATACTGCTGGAAGCACAGGGTCTTAGACACTGTATCTGTAAATTTCTCTGTAGGAAGCCTGTGTTGCCTACTGTTCTAATCAAGTCAACTACTGCTAAATTTTGGCATTAGGAGTGATGGTAGAAAACTAATTGCAAAGAAAGCACTGTCATCAGGAACAAGGAAAACAATTATTACAAATATATTAAAAGTAGATTCTGCCCTGAAGACTTGAATAAAATAGATCATGATAAAAGAGATCTGCTCTTAGAACTTTCTGATGTTTACCTAGGGATCCTGAAATGGTCTGAGCTGTTTGTCCAAGGTAAAGAAAGAAGCGGGGAGTTGCTTTATCATTTCCTTATAGCTACCTTCTGTGCAAATATGCTTGTGCTTCTTCTTTTTTTGCTTCCCGAGGCTAAAATAAACATTCTTTGGTAAGAAGTCTTCAGTATCCTGTTGTTCCTGTTAGAATAGACTTAATTCTTCCAAAGACAGAGCTCTGTTTTGCCCCTGCCTGACGAAATGAGAACACTGATGATTCATATTAAAAGGTAATGGCTAGATACTGCCTCTGAGTACTGGTACTACTCCTTCAGTTTACAGAAAGATTTCTGTGTGATATGAATTTTGAAGTTCAGAACTTAGCTCTCTTTTTCTCCTCTATTTGCCTGCTGCTTGAAGATTCTGGATAGCTCTACATAGCACAGATATTGTGAACTATTTTTCACATAGAAAGTACACAGAGAAAAATGTTTCATGGCATTCTCTGGACATGAAATGTACTAATTGTAGTTCAGCTGTTTTGGAAATTACAGTAATTTTATCCCTTGTTCTCGTATGTTCTTGGTTGATTGCAGCATCTTTGTCAGGCCTGCTCTATGAACACATACATACTCACCAGAAAGTTTGCATTTCCTTTCAAAGGTTACTTGAGTGGTAATGATTTACTAATGAAAACTTGCTCTCAAACATTACTGAACTGACTAGTTACATAAGCAGTTGTCAAGGACCAAAATCGACGTTAAGAGCAATGTGCAGTCATATACTGCCAGTAATTCCTGTTCGCAGTTTGTCCATAAGTGAGTGAAAAAATTCTAAGGATTTAACTTAGAATATCCCAAGTCAGAGGGGATCTATAAGGATCATGAGGTTCAACCTCTGACTGCACACAGGACCATTCAAAATTCAAACCCTACATCTGAGAGCATTGTACAAACTCTCCTTGAGCTCCTGCAGCTTGGGGCCGCCCTCTGCCCTAGAGAGCCAATGCCGTGACCACTGCTCTCTGGTGAAGAACCTTTTTCCATTATCCAGCCTGACCCTCCACTACCTATGAGGAGCTGTAGGCCACCATGAGATCTCCCCTTGGTTACCTCTGCTCTGAGCTGAGCAAAACCAGTGACTTCTTTCAGTGTGTTTTATTTTTTACATTCTTGCAATCATTCACCCATGTGGCTTATGGTGCTGTAACTCGAGGTCTTGCCCTTAGTCTAGTGTTCTCAGCTGAATACAGCTATTTTCTTGTGCAAATAATTGCTCTAAATAAGAGGAGTGCAGTAGGAAGAATGAGAGATTTGATCATCTTATGCACTTTTCCAATTTCCTGAATTACCTTTATTTGAATGAATATTGGCTATTAAGTGTATTTAGGGAATTTGTGGCAATTTCAGTAATAGTCTCTAATCTTGGAAACTGTAAGTGTTTTAATGCTGTGCCTTTACACGGGTTGATTCATATCTCTATATACTGAAGCTAAACATTAAGGTTGTCTATAATTATTTCTTACCTACAGATTTATCAGCACACATGCCTTTTGGATGCTAATAAATGTACAGGCAAAATTTTTCAGTCCTGTCTAAGCCTCACATTTAAATAGGAAGCACAGAAATTCCTTTAGATTGCTTAAATGTTGGATTAATAGGAAAATCTGCTGCTACTTAATGTGTCCATTGACTGGCAAGCTTAAATGTTGCTTTCTTAGCTGTGCAATCTTACAGCTCTCTTTTTTTTCCCACATATCAGCTGAGTAAATTTAAATGTGGACATAAATAATTTTTCCTTTAGTTATGGATGAGTTGTGTTTTATGCACACTACTCAGCAAATCAGACTTGGTCTGCTTTGAAAATATGCGGCCATTAAAATTACACACAAAAAATTAAGTATTCTGTTCCCCTCTCATTTTGTTTTCTACTTCACACATCCCATTTATTTATCTATTTTCTTAATTTCCCTTTTCAAAAGATCTGAGGACAGCTGATCAGAGCATACTGAGTCCCATAGCACTGGGTTCACTTCAGTACCAGGAACTGAACTAGATCGATCAGTAGGTTGCAAGTTCTTGCCTGAGCTCATGTTGCTTATTACATGTGTCCAGTTTGCTGGAATTTCTTCCTCATTGTATCACCAGACATCTCCTTATCTCACTAACTCCCCCTACAGCCAGTAGATTTTCTGGTCCCTTCAGCCAACTGCACTACTCTTCCATACGTTTAATTCAAAGGCTGCTCTTCTTCATGCATTTTCTATTTGAGGGATTCACGTTTCCAGCAGGTATTGAAGGATGCATGTCATGGAGCAGCTGTTATTTTCTAATAGCCCAAGAAAATTCATTCTCCACAGTGTGTCTCTCTACGGCTTTTAGTCTGCTCTGTTTTTCTTGTTCTGTCCTTCAAGGTGCCCATTTTCAAAACACTTCAGCAAGGCACTGCTTCCTGCTTTTGTTCAGCTCTCTCCTGGTGATTAAGCTCTCCACCATGCACATTTGTATGGAAGTCAGAGCCACGGATTTCTCTAAACAGAGCACTCCAATACTTTGGTGCTTCTCTGTTCTGCCTCCAGTTGTACTTTTGTTTCAGTTTTCAACATTGCTGACCTTTCCTCTTTGTCCTTCCTGAAGGAAAATATTCACATACTTTCTGTGCATGATGTGACTTCAGAACAGTCTGCAGGCCCTGTGCTATTGGATTGTTTTTCTGCAGCTGACGAAGTGCATTCAGACTTTCCTCTTGACTTTCGTGTCAGCCCAGAAATGAGGCCTAGCAAACCTCACTTCATCTTCCATGCACGTGTGTAGAAATTAGTCTCTGCCTTGCTGTCCTTTGACTTTCTCAGGAAAAAAAGATTTTTGTCCAGAAAGATGAAGAAACTGATTGTGACTTCTGTGGTTTTACAGGTAAAACTTTTTTTTTTTCCGAGTGTCATAATCAAGGTTGATTTTGTAAATGTGCCATGAGAGAATGCCTTCAGTTCTCTCTGCTGGTATGTTGTCCTTCCCTGCTCAGCTTCTCGGGCAGCGTCTAACTAGATTTCATTCAGCTGAACTAGGACTGTATAGTTCTGCAAATCCCTGATTATTTTCCGTCAATACAGTGGTTGTGTAAATGTCCTGCCAGTACTCAAGCCATTTCATCCCATTCCTTCTCAGGATACAAAACCATCCTTTCCTACAGTGAATTTAGAATTCAGACCAGTACTTCCAACTGGTTCCAAACACTGCTCCAAATGCTTCATTCCACTTGGGTTCCTCCATGCCAGAGAACTGTTCAATGAACCTGCTTTCCCTGTTCCTCTTCTCCAACCTCATCTGCTTCCAGGCAGTGGGCATTCTCTAATATTCAGACCTTCTTTACAATTCCCTTTTACATCTGATGCGGTTTACTGAATAGGCAGCAAGTGAGGGTTGTGACAATGTGTAGTTGAAAGTTCCACACCTGTGAAGTCAAGGCAGAGTTGTTAGTCCTTAGCCAGTCTTTTGATGCCTTCAGGTTATACCTGACTGGCTTCTACATCTCGTCCTTCTCACAGGTTGACTCAAATGGTGCTTGACAGCTGCTGAAGACAAGACAGGATTGTGATCTGACAAGCTACATCATCTGGGAACATCCACCACTGAGAGTCTGCATTCACCCAACATCTAATTTAGCAATAGCATCTGAGATTGGGTTTTTGCGTGTGTGTGCCTTTACCTCTTTTTGTTTTTAATTTGGCTAATGTATGAACTCTTACTTTGCTAAATGAAACTCAGAGCCAGAATTGCATTGCCTCATTAGAATTCAGACAACTCACGTTCTATGTAACTGATAGATGTGGATGAGGAATAATAAGAATTGCTGAGTCCAGTAGCTTGATAGGAGGGAAACTGCAACATAACTGCATCTGCTAACAGCAAACATGAGCAGCTGTTGCCCTTAACAAAAACTCAATACCTATATGCACAGCCAGCCATGCTAATTGGCAGACACCACATCTAGCACTTATGCAAATACAAGTAGTGGCACATATATGGTTTTATACAATATGTATCCCTCCAGTATCTGGGTTTTAACGCTCTGTCAGGCAGCTGGCCCCTACTTCCCTCGGCCACAGGAACCGGAGTCTGGTACTCAGACCTTCTCTCATCCATCAGTATTATCAGAACCTGACCTTTGGTTTCTGTGTTCTTCTTTCACAAATTCTCTTGCTGATATGCATGCGTGCAAATGGGTCTCTGGCAACTGGTCCAAACCCATGGCCCTACTGGTAGGTGACAAACAGATCCTCTGGTATGGCTAGAGGTTGGGTTGGAACTTCTGGTTACTACAAGGGAACTGAAAAGCTTTTCCTCCTAACTTATCTGATGGGTGTCATTTCCAGACCACAGGCTGGTCATTGTTCTTTGATAGCCATGATAGTCAGGGTGCTGGTTGGAACTTTTGGGGTTTTTCCACCTTTGTTATTCATCTACTCCTTTTTCTTTGTGTACTTTATGAAGTATATCAAGAATAATAGAGAAGAACCACATCTGTGGCTATGATGTTGCTTTGGACAGCACACCAAAAAGACTTAATTAGCTGTAGTATTGTCAAGATAGCAGCACTACATGAAAGGATGCTTTTGTGTATTTTATGGGACTGAAACAAAATGAGGCAACCTATTACTGTGCTTTTAGGCTCCACGGTTTCTGCTAATAGAATAATAAATGTTGGTCTGATACAGATTTATGCTACCACTGGCATCTATGTATATATGAAAATTCAGTGTTCGAATATCATGTCAGTAAAGGCGTTGGCTAGCACAAAAAAATTGTCTTTTGAAAGATTTAGAGGAAAATTTCTCACTGACATTGAAAATATTGACTGCTGGAGGATTCAAGCCTATGAATCTGTTTAGTAATTTAATATTTTTAAATAACTTGATTTTTTTTTTTTAATGTGATGAAAACCTGCATATTAGTTACTGCCAAAGTTTATTTACATATTATTATTATTATATATTTATTTATAATTTTATTTGTAAATAAATAAAAAAGGTGTGAGGGAAACAGACATCATGGCTGAGCACTGCATCAAATGCCCACTGTTTTTAAACCCCTTAGCCTCCTTCCATGGCTGCTCTTCGAGAATAGGTTACAGTGATCCCACCAATAATACTGATAGGCAGAGAATGTTTGATGTTGTCTTAACGAACAGTAACAAATCATTCTGATAATTTAAGGCCTTTGTAAGAGGACTGCTCTGTGAAAGAGAAATAGTAATCTGCACGTGTAACTCCAAAGTAGGGGCTTGCTCTGTCTAGTTGTGGATACCCTAATTCATTTGGGGAAACTCCTGCTGGCTTAAGTGGACGTATGGAGAAGACAGGTTACCTTTCAGTAGGTCCCTAGCTGAGCACCCAGCTGGCAGCGAGCCCCAGCTGTGCTTCTGGCTGAGATATTTATTCATGGCTCATACTTTAGAATTTTTTTTCCCAATTAACATTTAAAAGCAAATTTATTAGCAGAATTAAACAGCTTTCATTACTTGCATTTAAAGACTTATCTCTTTTTGATGTCAATGGAATTTTCCCAGTGACTTGTAAAGTAGGCTCAAAAGTAAACATTGTTTTCAGTTATTTTTTCTTCAGGAGGCTCCTCTGAAGCAAAGTTGGGTCAATGCCGAAGCTCTAGAAATTCTGAAACTTGATGTTTAATGTTAGAACATCCACTACTGAGGGGCTTTTCCCCTCCTCCCCAAACATGTGGTTTTGTCCAATGCAACAGCGAGTGCAACGTATTTCAGTGCAATTGTGTACCTCTTGTGTCAGGCTCAAGAAGAGAACGCTGTGGGTATCGAATCCTGCGCCGCCATCGTAATTCGGAGGATTGCATGGGCAAAACCAGGAAGTACAATGAGGCTGCAACCCGTGTAAAAGAGATCCTCCTCAGCACAGTCAGTCCAGAACAGTTTGTTCTAACTCTGCTTGAAGCTGAGCCTCCCAATGTGTTGGTGAGTCGTCCTAGCAAGCCATTCACTGAGGCCTCCATGATGATGTCCCTGACAAAACTGGCAGACAAAGAGCTGGTTCACATGATTGGCTGGGCCAAAAAAATTCCTGGTAAGAATTTCAACCTCTTTTTTATCTATTTCATTTGACGCCTTAGTGGCATAGCGCTGTAAATGTGTAGTGTCTTATAGAATGTCCTGTAGCAGTAATGGACAAATTGTTGCTCTCAGAACTTCACTTGGGAGCATTTTGAATCAGAAGACAGCCTTGCCCATAATTTGATATCTGTTGTTAGCCAAGTACTTGTTCAGGTTGCTAAAAAGCATAGTTGATGTTACGTGTTATTTTTATCTCACCAGCTTTAAATGCCAGGTTAATCTGATTAAGTTCATTAAAATGTGTAGACTGCTATTGGAAAAAAACAAAACAAAACAAACAAAAAAAAACCACAAATGGTTTCCTTGAAATCTAATAAAGGCTTTGTATTGAAGTTGATGAAAATTGCTTTGTAGCCAAAAACCGAGTCTCCACAACTGCTTCAGCTGACATAATTGGTACATGAGAGAATCAGATTAAGAGGTACATTGTATTGATCTCAGAATTATTGTGTTTCCCTTCAAACCAAAAATTAACATGGTTTGGGCTGTTGGTCATGCAAAGAGCATTCACTGACTTACAATTACATGTGTTGCCTTGAATGTAACTGCATCCACGGATGTGGATTATTCTCTAACTTGATATACGATGCTCTGCTGGAAGTGAGCCCTACAGCTGCATGTACCTTGCACACGTGATGTGTTCTGCATTGCACCTAGCAGTCCTAAGCCTTGTCCATTGACACTGGTTACTTTTAGCTTGTCTTCAATGCATGTCAGTAGTAAAACCTTTTTCTTGGCAGTAAGAGAATTGTATGAAGAAAACCTGTTGAGGCGATCAAAGTCCTTCAGAACAGCTTCTGGGAATGTTTACACTTTATCACGTGTGTTTGTTTTTTGTGATCACCCATGTTACACAGAACAGAAATAAATGCTATTTTAGAAAATTGCCCAAAATAGATGTGAAATGCAGTACGTTCCCAGTTACAAATAACATCACAGTATAACGTGGCTTTTACAACATCTTCTTGAACGTGGATTTATTTCTTCCTTTAAAGTAAATAAGGTGATGAAGCTCAGCCCATAGGATTTCAGTTGGCAAATTCTTCCCTGAAGAATCCATGCCAAAAAGAAATAAAAAATAGTTGTTGACTAATGGTCCAGTGAGCACTAATTTTACAATACTTTTAATATATTTATCTTCTAAATTAGTCGATGGATGTTGCTTTGATGACCATCTTTAAGTAAAAGTAAATCTTTTTATTCTTTTCTTCATATCTTAGTGCTAAATGTGCTATATTCTGATAGAGTTTGTCTGAAGAGAAAATCTAAATCTGTTTTTTTCCTTTACTTAAAAGAAGGTCATTAAAAATTAAAAATTATTATGAGTCTCACTCTGTGAGTATATTTTTGGTGTGGAGTCAGCTTGTTGGATTGAATTTTTTTGTTGCTCATAAAAGTAAAAGACAACACCTGGATTGTTATTTTTTTTTCTCATGACTTCCAATGATTTTAATTCAATGTTATAGGTGGGTATAACGTAGCTTCTATAATTGCCTTTGAGTCAGTTGACCTAGTTTAACAGAGCTGAAGGGAGCTCATGGCTGTACTCACATGGCTGAAAGATGGAACGTTGTCATGATATTGAAGTTTGGATTCATTATGCGACATAGTTGCTGGCCAGAGTGATATCTTTGGGTAGCTATTGCATACCCAGAAGAAGATGAGGGCAGTATATCCTAGTAATTTATATTGAAGGATGAGCTATAGAGCACAGAATTTAAAGGACAGTTTCTACAGCCACAGAAAAATGAGCAATTTAATGTACTCTGCAGCAAATGAGAAGGAACTTCAGATTCTGCAATAGAAGCTGTCATGCTAATGTGCCATCCTCAACCTTTAAGCACGATTGCTAGAAAGAGGAAAGGAATAGTCCTTACAGCAGCGCTCGATGTTCATAAATCATACTGTTGGTAATGCGTATTTAGCAGGTGCCATCTGGGATACATCTGAATCTCTAATTACCTTTGCACTGAAAACTGTGGCTTGGTCTGACAGCTCTACTGGGGTTTGTTTTTCAACCCCATAACTTGTTGTTTATGGTGTAGAAATCAGTGCACGCCTCTGTAACTGTTGATTTAAATAAACCCCTGAAATGTCTTTGAGCTGTTGTTTCCCAGGAAACCATCCCTGTTGGTTGATCCTATTCACACTTCCATGGGTATTTTTCTAAAAGCACTTTTTAAATTATGAGGGTTTGGGTCTGGCAGATAATCTGCCATTGGCTGTGAGCTCTGTAGTAAATTCTTTGACAGTGAAATCTGTGAGGGAAAGCACAGCTCATGGGCTCCTGTTTGCTCCTCTTGGAGTAAAGCTCTCAGTGTGAAGGCAGCACTTTCAGTGATGCAACAAGGGAGTTTGCATTACCCAGCTTATGTTAACCTGGGGATGACACCGACTGTCTTTCAGGGCAGCACTTTAATGAGCTGAAAATGTATGAAGCGTTTATATAAATTACTGAGAGCAGATTTAATGACAGTGCAAATGTGTGGCGCACATTTGAGATGTCAGAGAACTGTCCAAAAAGATCTGCAGGAAACCCATCTCCCATGGCCGAGCCCTGTGATGATTTTTTCACCATTTGGAGCAACAGTTACCAGCACATCTAAAGCTTCAGCATCTTTGTTAGCAGTCTTATCTGAAGTGTCTCTGCTTTGAAAACTTTGACCTGATCTTAATTTAGAACAGAGGTGCAGACTGAGTGCAGAACTGATAGTCATTGTCTCTGCTTTTCTTGGGCTTGCCGTTTGGTGGTGGACACTTCTCCATTTTCTGTGTGGTTGTTGTTGTTAATTCTCTATTTTCCTTATGTGTGCATTTCTTATTTTTCTTTGTTTATAGAACCTTGAGTATCCCAAGTCGGAAGGGACCCCTGAGAACCATGGAATTCAACACCTTCTCTAAGGCTTTGAATGTTATTGCAGAGGAAGGGGCAAGCAACAACAACTTCTCTCTTCTGGCTGTGTTGCCATATTATCTGGCGCTTGCTGGAAGTTCTAGAGATAACTAAATGCTAGAAAAGGGCTTATGCCCTATTGCGTCAATTCTGTTCTTGCTTCTGGGGTGCCACGTATGAAGGCAATGCAGACATCACTACCATCATCAACTACCCTTGTCTTCCTTTTTTATTTTTTTTTTATCAGTCAACACATGGCATTTACCAATAAGGTGGTAACACAGAGCAACTGAGATGTAGCTTCTTTCATAGGTACCAAACAAACCCAGAAACGTGGCTGCCTCCTGAGGTCCAAACAAGAGACAACCCTGCAAACAGCAACCTTATATGTTATGGGAAAAGAATGGTCTGTTTTTGTAGAAGTTTTTGTAGGAGTCCTCCACAGTATAATGCAATACATCTTTAATAGATGTGAATTTCCATAGTGGGTCCTTGGTACCTTCAAGAAGTCTCTGAGGCTGTCATCTAGGGAGGTGCTCACATGTAAGGCAGGTCTACGTTCACCTACATGCCAATTGTGCTTCAGCACTGCTCTGATTTATTTATTTTCCCTGAAGACTTTCCAAGCAAGACTGGATAAGGCCCTGGGCAACCTGATTTAGCTGTCGTGCCACTGTTTGTCGCAGGAGGGTTGGACTATATGGCCCTCAGAGGTCCCTTCCAACTCTAAGGATTCTATGGTTCTATCATTTTAAATGTTTTGTGGAAGATGTGTCAAAGATAATCACAACTATTTATGTTCCCGTTTGAGATGGCAGCAGTACACTTCTGATACACCTCTTTTTCTGTCTTTCTTCACAACCCATGTTTCTTCTTTTTTCTTTTTCTTTTTTCTTTTTTTTTTTTTTTTTTTTTTTGTATATTAAATACATTTTTATAAAAACAGAGTTGTAAACAAGTTGATTTATTTGATGCTGTTTTCATCATTTTAGGCTTTATTGATCTCAGCCTCTATGACCAAGTCAGGCTCTTGGAGAGCTGCTGGATGGAAGTTTTAATGATTGGTTTAATGTGGAGATCAATCGACCATCCTGGGAAATTAATTTTTGCCCCGGACCTTGTACTAGACAGGTAAGAGAAATCAGCTTCTTGAGAGCCCTTCAGTTAGTGTGTTTGGAGGGAGATGAATGGAGAAAGGAAGTGGGTGAAATATTGGAGATGATGTGAACATTTAATTTAACAGTACCATTCACTTGTATTTTAACAATTATATCTTGAGAATTCACCTGTTGAGTGTTCAGGGCTCCAAATGTTAAATTGTAGACATCAACACAATGTGCTCCTTTATCAAACAGCTTCCATCGGCCAATAGATTTTCTCCCCATTTATTTTAAGTAGTTTATCTCAGATTTTTTTTCCTGTTCCTAGTGCAGATTTCATAGCTACATTGATGAGCTTTGTAGCACTAGCCAAAAGGGATTTTAAAAAGTAACTTGCTGTTTAATATTGAAAGTTTCCTTCAAGCTTAAGTGGAGTGTTGCAAGCTTAAAACTTACTTATCCATAGCTATGTACCAGCGGGGAAGAATATGGATTAGTAGGGATGTTTTTCCATGTTATAACAATTTGACATGTTATAACATGTTAGAACAATTTGATTTGGGCTTCACATTGGTAAAAAGAGAGAATCTGCTTTCTTGGCAAGGAGTAAAATCTCTCTTAACCTTTTCAACCTAGGGAAATTCATATCTGCACCAATTTGGGCTCGAGCTAAATAATCATCGCCATCATAGATTCAGAAAGGAAAATGGGTTACTAAGAGAAATAAATTTGAATTACAGAAGATTTGAAGTAAATTGTAGTTTTCTCATATAAAATTCAATGCAAGGACACACTGAATTGTTCATTGCAATGATAAGAAATTGCTGAAAATGTACTATATGTTCAGTTCCTCGAGAGCTAATATGAGCCAAAAAGAGCTGGCTTCCTTCATCTCCACAGGACTTAATGGAGTGGGAGCTAGCAAGCGTCTGGGCATCCTGTATTACTTTTAAGATATACTCATGTGAACTTTAGCTACATTACCCACACAATCTACCCTTTGTAGATGTACATCTCTGATGCTCATGCCTTTGTCTTGACGCTGGCAGCTGCCGGTCCTCCTCCAAAGCTTGAATTTCTCCTTTGCCAAGAGGCACGTGAGAAGCCAGGCAGTATCGAAGCAACTGCCTTTCTGCAGGCTGTATTTCAGCTCCTGGGTAGTGTTACCTGCCTCAGCCTGGGCACTCAGCACCTCCCTTTGGGAGCCAGGAGTGATCCTGCACCACTGTCCTTAAGTGTGCCTCATGTTAACAGCACTGCAGGCAAAACTCGTGGCTTACAGGTGGTGCAGGGGCATCCCTTTGAATAGAGCATCATAGAGCTTTACTGCTTTGTAATTCCAGTACGCTTAAAAAAAAAATCTGAAGCACTAATTTAAGTGGTTTCAAATTACTTCTGATTCATTTTAAGCCAATTGAAATGGCTTAAGGTATATGTATTTTTTCAGTTCATCCTCAGAACTGGAAACAGTACTGTTTCTAATATCCAAACTGGAGGTTACAATCACCATTCACTTGCAACCATAAACAAACAAATGAAACCAGCCAGAAAAAATCAAAAGCTATTCAAACGTGAACATCTTCAACAAGCAAAAGATGGTTTGGAGGGTCGTAGGAGTTATTTTACTGCTCCAAGAAACTTACTTTTGTGGGGCTTAATTATTAATTCTTTAAATGTTTGTCAGGTACAAACAGGGATGTCATAGGTTGTGGCATCAATTCCTCGTGAACCAAATCTGGAAAATGACTCAAGGTGATGGTGAGCTCTGCCCTGTAGTACGTAGTTTAAAGCTGATTATCACAAATTTTGTTGGTTGTGAAGTTAAAGCCTCTTTACAGAAATGTGGTTGCACTTACCTGTGGTCAATGCTGTAAGCACTTTAAGCACCTTACAGAGAAAATTAGTTTCTTAGAGGTAGTGACCTTTTATGCCATTGTAATTTTCCATTCATATTTCTTGATATAACCTTTTGAATGCTCCCACAGACGAGACAGATAGGCTTCTTGCAGCATTCTTTGCACTATGGCTTTTATCTGGCTGAGTCAGAGTTCCTTAATTCTACTTTTTTGGTAACATTTTAAATGTTTCCATAGGGACGAGGGGAAATGCGTAGAGGGAATTTTGGAAATCTTTGATATGCTCCTGGCCATGACCTCGAGGTTCCGAGAGCTGAAACTGCAGCACAAGGAGTATCTGTGTGTCAAGGCAATGATCCTCCTCAATTCCAGTGAGTACACAACTGCCTCTGACACTCACCAAATTATACTTATTTCAACTGCAGCTGGGAAATTAGTGTCTAAAAAGGACAGAAATATCAAATGAGATAAAGCGTAATTCAAAGGGAGCGCTGGAAAGGGACCTCATCAAATCATAAGGGTTTTTGCTAGAGAAACTTCTAAGCCATATTGTTCCAGATAACTGCATGAGCTCAGAGCTCCGTGGATCCTGGTCATGGGTTATACTTCTTTATGCCTATACAAGCCTGTCCTTCATACTAGTAAAATTATTTACTCAACTGAGTGGTGATCAATTGTGCTGAAATATTTCTATTTAATGATAATTAGTACAAATGCTAGAAAGAGTTCAACAGTTCTGCAAGATGAATGTGAGGACAGAAAGTTTGCTTTGCAGCCTTCTACAGCCTGCGGTAAAATCCTTTTATTCCCCAGAACATTTTGTAAGGTCAAAAGGAAAACAACAACAGCAACAAAGAAACCAACTGAAAGCCATCTGTATATAGAATGATGATACTATCTACATCTTCTGTTTTCAGCATGAAGCTTTTGTGTAACTCTCAACACTGTTTCCGAAAGGGAATAGTCCAGCTGTTTTCTGACTTGTTTGTAGAACAGATTCCATTACTTCAGCTGACAACAGAGATCTTCCATTTATTTTTATTTAGCCAAAGGGAGAAAAAAGTGCTCATTAGCCGTGGCTTTTTTTTAAAAGCTTCACCTCTCAAAAAAAAAAACAACACTTCTCCTCTCTTGGCTCTCCTTCCTTAGCAAGGTTAATCTGTTACTTCTGGTGTTCAAGGTGTTCAGGAGCTCTCTCCATCCGTAGGCATCTTTGGGATTCTCTATCAAGAAATACCAGTGAGTGTTTCCAGACTTTCCTCGTGGCAATTTATTCTTTCTCCACCCCACTCCCCTTTCTTCTGCTTTTGCTGACTTCTGAGGTGTCTCACAGTAGGCAGGCGCTGTCCTGTGGCACCATGGTGAGCTGCTGGGAGCCTACAGCAGTCAGTAAGAACAGCCACTCTCCTCCTCTCTTGGATTTACTTGGAGAAGAAAGGTGGTTTTTTTGTTCTTCCAGCATGATAGAAGCTAAACGGCGTGGTGCAATGTGATTCAAAGGAAAAAACCGTGGAGAATGGAAAGCACGTCTGCTTCCCCACAGACTGAGAGCTCAGTCTGACTGAAGAGCCTGTGTTCAATGTGTTGTCTTGGGAGGATTTGGGAGAGTTAATCACTATGCAATCGATGTAGAAATCCCATTTGGATGAAGAAATACAAGCTGAAGCTTGGCATGTTACATGCAGCACTGTTTGTATTGTGTTGGGGTGTGTGAATGTGTGTCAGGAAATACATCTTTTCTTATCCTGTGAATTATTGCATTGGAAGACAATCCAAAGTCATAGTTTTTTGTGCCTCACAAGCAGGATTTCTTTGTCTCCTCTGGTAGGCATGTTTCCCTTGTCAGCAGAAGAACCCGAAAGCAACAGGAAACTGCACCACCTGCTCAATGTGGTCACAGATGCTCTGGTGTGGGTTATTGCAAAGAGCGGAATCCCCTCCCAGCAGCAGACAACTCGCCTGGCAAATCTGTTGATGCTGCTCTCCCACGTCAGACATGCAAGGTAAATCTTACAGAACGTGAGGGATATGCCAGCTGTTGTGTTTGCTTCTTACAGTGACAGAGTCAGTCTAGAACTCCACAGTGCCCCTGAAGGACCCTCTTCATCTCTCTTTTTGTAAGACTGTCCTTCCTAGCATGGCTAACTAGGCAATGTGATCAGGTATTGGCTGGCACTCAACGTGTTGTGTTAATATTAAAATGCTCTCTGAACTGTACTGCATTAAAGCATTCCTACGTACTCTCCTGAAACGTTTAGCAACAATAACACAAATTCAGCCCTTTGACAAAATAAAAATAAATAGTAATAATAAAAGAAACATGACACCCAGCCATCAAAACTCTTCTGTTCAGAAGTCCCTTTCAGAGCTGATCTGCAGCATGGATTTTGGAGGAACGAGGTATGGTTTGAACTCTGTGCTTGTCAGGCCAAATATTTTGTGCATCCTGGGAGCCACAACTGGTCCTTTTACTCAGAACCCTAGCATTTTGCCGTGCACTGCAACGATGGCTTTCCTCATGTGAAGCAGCTCTTCTGCTCCTTGCCAGCTCCCAGACCACCTTAGGTTTCTCATCTCTGCTTGCAGTACAGTGGTCTCAAATGCAAGGTGCTGCAAATAGATGCTTTAATTTTCGGTCTCTGTCATCTTGAATTATTACCCAGAGATCAACTGTTCACCTGTCTTGCATGGTTATGCAAGACCTTCAAGTGCTGAAGGAGGACAGGAGGGGTAGGAGGGGGTCTTTGCTCTTGGCCTTTGTTAGGCTTTTAGCTCTTGAGCTGCAGCAGAACATCATTTTTTGGGATGCACTGCCTCCTTCCCAGACCAATCCAGTAGTTCAGCTGTGTGCTGGCTGGTTGCTGCTGTTTCCACTGTGATTAATTTGGTGTTGAGAAAGTGCACTTGGTTTTCAGCCCTAAAACTCTCTGAGTGTACCTTGATGCGTGTGTGTGTGTGTGTGTGTGTGTGTACAACTGCTGTACTTCAGCAATAGCCATCCCTGTCAATCCAAATAGTGATACAGCTACAGAGATTTCAAGTCAGCAAAATGTCACCGTACCTTGCTGTGTGACCAAAAAAGGAGGATTCTTAAAGCCTGTAGTTATCTGCAAGATCTAACGTTGGACAAGCAGAGAGGAAGCAAACTGCTTGAAGTTGGCCAATATCATATGGTATTTCTGCTCAGCCAGCTGGGAGAAGTAGGTGGTTCGTAGAGCTGCGTGATGTGAATTCCCCTTTTGTTTACAGCTGCAGCACATGGGTCTCCCACGTTTATGGCACCAAAGAAGCTTTCTCTTTCATCTCAATGGGAATGATACATCTGAATCATTTTCTGAAGACAGTTTGTGTTGGAAAGCACGAATCTTTGTTCTCTAGATGGTGGATTGTAGCCTTAGAGCATTAGGATGTTGTTGTTGCTGCTAGCAGTATGTGATCCCACCGTCTGCAGCAGTTACATCTCTTAACTCATAAAAAAGGAACTCTTGAAGCCGTGATTGTGTTTTCCTTCTCTGTGCTGGTCATACGTATCACTGACTTTGTCGTCTGTTTTTCTTCACAGTAACAAGGGCATGGAGCATCTGCTGAGCATGAAGTGCAAAAATGTGGTCCCAGTGTATGACTTGCTGCTGGAGATGTTGAACGCGCACACACTCCGAGGGCAAAGGAAGTCCCCAGTCACACATCCTGAGTTTGAATAAGTTTCACATTTCCAGGTCTGAACAGAAGTACGGGGCTGCCCCATTATGCAGGCAAATATACTGCAAATATGCAGGCTGTCCCTAGCCTCCATTTGCTGAAAGTTATGGGAGAAAACTAAGCTGCTGTGATGGGACTGCTGGAGCGTGACCTAGTGCCAGTCCTCATCTCTTGTAGATTCGCAATGGGATATCTCGGGAAAAGATTGCGAGGCGCACACCTCTGTCTGTTTCTGACATTATAATGGCTGCACTTTTATAGTGCCTTCTGTGAGACTCTTAAAAGCACCTTACGAAATTAAGCCTCAGAACAGTCCTGCGAGACGGGGAATTATTGCCTCTCCTTTTTAAAAGCAACTGAGACAAAAAGATGACCGGGTTGAGATGACAGAGGTCTGTGTGGGGGCCAGGGGTCAGGGCCTCACTCTCTGTGTCCCAGCCCAATCCTTTTAAGCACTAACTGATCTTTTTCGGTGTGAGGTGGTATGAAATATACAGCAGCAGTATTTGGCACAAATCTGCTTACCTGTGTGTGCTGGGCACTGGGCAACGCTGCTTTGCAGGTGATGTGCACAGTGGAGAGGAGTTTCCTTTGTTCTTAAATATGCAATGGCTGCATGGGCCCTCATTTGAGGGCCATTCTGAATAACATCTTGGGCTAGTTCGGAGCCTCTTCAGAAATGTGAGACCAAGCTTACATTTGCATTCTGTGAGCAAGTTCTTAACACCCGTGTTATTACCTGTGTACAATTCTTCAGTGCTTTAAAGCAGCACAAAACTGCCCCCTTCTTTCAGTCAGTGCTGACTTTTGAAATGTGTTCTGTCTGTGACATGACGATGTTGTTTTATATATTTATTAACGGTGTTAAATCTATTATAACATTTAGGTACAAAAGGTTGCTGTGTGAACATTGTGTGCGTTCATATGTGCTCTGCCAACCGGGGCTTGTGAGATCAGTGGGGAAACGCCTGCATTCCCTCCCCTTTTTTGGCTGCCTGTGCATCTGAGTTCTGCCCGCCCCAACCGTAGGGGTGGGGAATGGGAGGCTGAGCTGGGCTGCTGCCCTCAGGTTTGCTGCTTGTTGGTTCTCCAAGCACGTGAGACCTGAAGCTGTTCCATATTTTGTGCAGGATCCTTCAGAAGTTTGTTTGACAGGTGCGATGGCTTGTTTGAATTGAATGTCACTTGGGATGCAGGCTGAGGCCTCCCTGTGTGCTGCCTTCTGCATGTGTTTAAGACCTGCTAAGGAAAATAAAGAAGGGAAATAGCTCATCTGACCACCTCAGCGAAGAGCAGAATGGCACCATTTGTTCCAGTCACTGCCAGTATTGCATTTTGATGTGAGCTACGATTGCAGTTGCTATCAGTGGAAGTGTTTTACTATAATACATGCATGGTTTTGGCATTGCGGGTGTGGTGACATTAAACTGAGACTACCCCAAAAGTCCATTTGGAGCCTAAGTCTTTTGGATGAGGGACTTTGCGCTGTTCCCCCTTTGCATGCTTTGAGTATCTTGCAGACCCTTGATCCTGGTGTTTTTTGAAGCCCGGGACAGTATTTTTTATAGGAGGGGCATCAAGCATTGTCAGTGAGTTGCACAGATTTCTTGTCCTGTTTTTGATCTTGTACTATACCAGATGCTGCTGCTGTCTCAATTTTTACTGGCTACCTTTCTATTGTTTATAAGAAATGTAATATAGCAGTGCTCTGCTAAAATATTTAATGTTTACTATAAAAAAAAAAAAAAAAAAAAAAAAAAAGGAAAAAAGAAAAAAATGTGAGTACAGTCTTGAATTCGTTGGCTCCTTACTCATTTTGAGGGAAGTTTTGCTGTGAGAAGATATCTTTGGCTGCCATCACCTCCCAGCCTTCCCGCTTTGTAGTGTTCTTTCTCTGATTTTCCTTTTCCTGTGTATTTGTTTTGTTTAATACAATTTTTCAAAGAAACATTGAAGTGCTATTTTTTGTTTTGCTATAAAAGCGCCGAGTTTATGTGCACTCCTGAAGCAAATGTCTGGGAAACTGGGAAAGAGTGGGTATCAGTCATACAACAAATGTCTAAATGCCAATTTACTCTGGATTGATGCAGAAGGGTGGTGCTGCAGATTTGTGCCACGCTGTGATTCACACGTTTCTACTCACAGTCTAAAAGGGAACAGGATGTGATTTCAACAGATTTTGTTTCGTTAAGCATTGTTTTATTAAAAGCTACTACCAGTGTTTTAAAATGGGCAAAACCTGATAGCTGTCACATCTGTGGATTGATGTTCATGTGTGTGTGGGTAAAGAGGGAGGTGCACGGCACAGCTGATAAACAAGGACCTTGTGATAAGGCAATGAACGCTGACTCCTGAGTAAGATGCTGTGTTAACCGTGGGTCTGTATCCCACAGATCTTCTCATGTACTGCAGCCCAGGTGAGGAGAACATCCGTGTTCAACCCAGGCCTGAGCAGAGCTGTCGGTGCATTTCAGCTCCTGTACAGGGAGCATCTCCATGTCCAGCAGGAAAGAACGGAGCTGAGGAGCTACAGAGGCCCATCAGGAGGTGAGAATGCGGCTGCTCTGCAGCATCCCTTCCCTGCTGCACATCAGCATCTGCCACAGAGCAGGACTGGGCCAGAGGTGGTTGTTTTTGCCTGAATTGTGCTGCAGTTCTGGGAGCTGTGATGAGGGTGTCATGTATGATTCATCTCCAGGAATGCTACACCTTTTCCAGAGCTCTGTTTTTGCAAATTACATTTGGTGCTGCCAGAGGGGAGAAGATGAGAGGGAAAATCCTCCCCTGAGACAGTGCCTGATAGAGTGGGTGCTCCTATGCAGGAAAGCAAGACAGATAGCTCAGTTCTTCCCACGAAGATAAAAAAACTGCCCATGGCAAACACGTTGCTTGTACCTTGACAGCTGATGATTAAAGCAAGGTATGGATGTGCACGGCTTCATTTGAGATGCCTTAAACTGAGTACAGTCTGATGTCCTGTCACAGGAATTAATGGTTTTTAAGGTTGAATTTTGATCTTCTGGCCAGTTCTCTGGATGGCAGAATAGCTGAGCTTGGCTGCTGTAAGCCAGCACAGCCAGGGACAGGAGTCATGGACATGCCTTGGCTGTTGTCACCATTCTTCTAAGAAGAAAGTGTTGGACATTATTATGTCCTGCAAGATTATAACTTGGCAAAGTTAAGGATGCAGTCGTATATTGTGCTGACCCAGTGCCTAAACTAACACTAAGGATAGCTTTGTAAATGGGAGTACGGAAAGCAAGTGGATTGCTAAAATGTATTGTAAATTATTATTGTTGGCGTTTTACTACTGAACTGAAATGGTGAGTTAAAAGGCCTAGTATGTTTCATAGCAAAAGCTTCATTTTATTGATGATATGGGTATTTTATAACTTGTTCCCTTCTTTTAGCACAGAGGTCACCTACACTAACGCTTTGTTGAGTGTCAGTGATTTCTATGTAAGTGCATTAAAAGCAGACTGCAGTGGTATAAAATGCCAGCTTCTGCTGCTGCTTGAACAGATCTTTCTTTACTCGTCACAGTGCTGTGTAGTGAAGAGATACCATATCCATGAACAGTTGTTTCTGCACATTTCTTATGTCTACTGCCGTAGAATTTTCTGAGTCCTGCTTCCTACATGGTGTTAGTTTCAGTAGTTTGTCCTCACCACAAGTCTGGAGTGGAAACTGTTAGGAGTGAAGTTGGAACCTTTTGTTTTATGTCTGTAATATGGATGGGAAAAACAAACAAATCAACCTTCGTCCTGTCTCTCAGCTATTTAGTTCTGTGAATTTAAGGTATTTTGCCAGTGATGCACGCATTGTTAAGTTGTGGACTGTTGTGGCTGAATAAACGGGTATCACGAAACCTAAATATGTGGGGTTTTGCTCATTTCTTTCTTGTAGCTGATCTCAGTCTGCTTTCTGGAGCCTATGATGTGTGGAATCAGTGTCTGTGGGTAAGTAAGTGTCTCATCCTGACCTTCACACTTCTTTGTATGCTGTAGGTGGATTTGTCAGGTATGGGACTTCTTAGGAAGTTTCACAGCTCCAAGTGGCTCCGTAGGTTTCAGGCATTTAAATTTGAATTTAACTGTAAGGGTGCCAATTTGTAACAGTTCTGAAAGCAGAAAGTGGAGGACTGTTTGTTCACTGACTAATTATGGGGAGTTGGGCTAGATACCTCAGGGTCCCTTCCAACTCTCACGATTCTGTGATTTAGGAAGGAGGTACAGCTGAGATCAGATGGATCTCATCTCCCTCACAAAGATGACTTCAACCCAAAGCCAGGTGGAGGCGTTTCACTCCTTTGTACAATGCCTTTGCACGTGTGCACTTGCTCTCCCTATTGCTCCTGCCCTCTTTCTTTTTTTTCCCCTCTTCATTGAGCAACTCCAGCCTGAGTGCCTGAGTGAGGATGACAGTAGGAGCTGGGTGGATATATATATATAATGACTTGTCTGAAGCAGACATTAGAGTCAACCTAGATATGGCAGTTATAATCAACCGAGGTAAAACTATTGAAAATAGGACTGGGGGAAAAACATTTAATTTCCCAGAATTTATTTTTTTGCTACATTTTGAGATAATTTCATAAAAGCTCCTCATATTATACATTACCTCAGCTTGCCAATTTGATGTAACTGTATATAATAAGGAAATTGCAGGCTATGAAATTCTCCTTTGACCTTTTAGCATTGTTCCAATTTTTATCCCTGCTTAAGTTGCTTAATGGCAGCAGAACTGAATATCATGTCAGCAAGTGACTATTAGTCCTCGGCAGAAAGGTTTGCATGGGCATTTGTGACAACCCGGCAATGAAATAATGGCTAGAGTTGGCTGACTTCTGCAGAGCCAGAAACTGAAATGAGCTCCATCTGAAAGTAATTGCTTTCAAAACATAAAATGATGAGAGTGGAGGAAGTGAAGGAAGGAGAGGTGGGGGGAAGAGGGCCCATTCCTACCTCCTGGTACTATAGAGCTGTGAAACTCAAATAGATTCCAGTTTGGAATTTTTCTTCTCTTGCCCTGACGAGCAAGAGAGCGGTAACGCAGCTTTTGACACGGCTGCATGAGCATGCAAATATGTGGACTTATCAGGGTGTGGAAGGGTCAGCACTGCTGGAACACACCGCTGCTTGCCCCGCGCCACACACACCGCTACTCCCTGCAGACAGTGGCAGAATTTTAATGAGTACTCAAACTGTACAACCGAGAAGCAATGGTGAAGCTGACTGTACACAATGTTTCTCAAGCCATTGCCAACACTGTCAATTTCACGTTTAAGGTGGAGAATCTTACAGCGAGTTTATATATAAAAAGAAAATGCACAATTCTCTCCCCAGATCCTGTACACTATTCAGCAGGTTAAAATCTGAAAAAAAAACAAACTTTCATTAAAAAAGTCATTACAGTATTTGCATACATCAGGGATAGTCTACATAATTGTGTTCATCTAGAAAATCTGTGCATTTATAAAGCATTTCCATGCACTGTAACAATTCTGTATTTCAAAAGTGGTACAAAAAGACAACACAGCAGTCCTAACCACTAGAAAATTACATGTAAAACAAAACAAATGTGCATCCTTTTATTGAATGTGTCAGATGAATAAAACACAGTAACAAAGATTCAGAAAGATGCAGATTTCTATTTCCACCCAGTGATCACAGTACCAAAAGATACAGTCATGTGAAGTGTGTGCAGTAATCGGTTTAGGCAAAGTGCCTCTTCAACTGCTTGTTCATTGCGCCAACCCGAGACCAACTGCTGCGTTTGAGATTACTGTGAAGTAGTTTCTGCATCTAATAACTCAGTATTCGATCACCTTGCAAGCTTAAGTGCACTGCAGCTACAAAATAGTGTTCTATTGCATCAAAGTATAAAGTGTGTTGCTTAAGGTTTAAAAATCTATAGAAAAAGTTCATTTTCCATACAAAAATGCTGAAACTTTCTCAAGATATACACTTTGAGATGTGAAATTTAACACATTCCCATCCACCGGAGAATGCTAAAATGTGAGGCTTTATTGAGCTGCAGCACAGGCTTGGGCAGCGGCGTGTAGGATGGGAGGGGGCTGTAGTGGCCTGTTTAGGGAACTAACACAGCATACAGGTTTCTGTATTTAACTATGTGATATCACCATTTCACTGATGCCAGCAGCATAAAAATAAGCACCGCAAAGAGTGTGTTTTGGTATAATGGAGATCCCTGGGCTTCTTCCTATGTCGGTGGAGGCCCGTTGGTGTATCGCAGCATAGGATAGAAAGAACGGGCGAAGTTGTTTGCCTGGGTGCAGCTGTAGTCCTCCTCAGAAGATGGAATCATGCATGCCAGGAGAAGAAGCAGTAGAAAGAACAACTGGAGGGGTAAAGCTGCTCGTAACACACGGTAAAAGAAGGAGGGGGACCGAGGGACCACGTGAGTCGGTTGTGCGTGGCTTTCAGCTCTGAAAAGAAGATGCACACACACACAGAAACAGCACTTCAGAGTTTGAATTAAGAAGTTATTTTAACTGCCTCTCGGGGGTTCATACCCTGTACCTTCCAGGGTACAGGGCTGCGCTGCACAGGAACGCTTTAAGTGTAGCTTCAAAGCATGCAAGACTGCTCTGGAGGAAGCCAGCCACTACATTAGCCTTATATTTCTTTTTTATACTTCTGGAAAAGAAATGTTTATTTAAAATAGCTCAGATCAGTGGGTTTTAAATGTATTTTTTGGGTTGCAAATGCATGTTTTCCCTGCAGTCAAACAAGCCACTCCAAGTACTTGGAAATGGACCATGGAAAGTCACTGCTCCAGCCTGAGAAGACTCTATTTTGCCTGTGTCACCACAATCAATCTTTTTAACAGACCCTACCATAATGGAGGTGACATTTCTTCCTTCATGGTCTGTTTTCACTAAATGCCTCTAAGGTGCAAGTTGCTTTGTACAAGGTTGTTGGTGACTTACTTAAAAAGCAAATATTCCCCCATTTGGCTTAAAAAGATCTTCTCAAGAGGGAAGACAAGCTCAGACTGCACAGCAGTGCAGAAGCTGAGAAGCTTCATCTTCTTCTGTGTTAGCTTACTCAAGAGGAACAGCTGCCTTACCACTCGGGTTAATACAAATTCATACCTTGTGTTGCTGTTTTTTCTGCCATCTGAAGTTCTCCTTATTGTGATCTGTTGAAAGAAGTAGTATCTATTAACCAGAATTCATAAACTATAGCAAGGAATTTCTTTCTTAAAGAAGGCAGTTGTAGGCTTTCAGTCCTGCTGTAAGTTCTGTAATAAGGTATACACATCTAAAAGGTAAAATGACTTCATCTGAGGAACCTTCAAGCTAATCACACACACACATACGCTGACAGTGAAGTATTTTAAATAAACAAATACATAAAAAAATACTAGCCTTCTTCACAGGAGGGCTGGATTTCACTGCAACTGGATGATAGACTTCTGAGCCCAAGTCATCTGGAACTGGCAGGAATACTCTGCTATCCTAAAAGGTAACCACATGGCCCTCTTTAAAATGCATCATCAAAATTCAAAACAGAGGGAGTTCAGAATCATCTTCCATTGTTTCTCTACAGTTGCACACCTTCTTTAGTACAACCAGCAGTAAAGAGATGCTCTGGTTCTCTAGCATAACAAAATGTTACCTGCTATGCTCAACCAGAAAGCACTGCTAAGGAACAAACACGTGCAGGTATTAACTCGAAAACTTCTCTATCTGATAGTTCTCACTGATAAGCAGCATATTTCTGCTGAGTACTAACTTCTGTGAGTTCATTACACACTCCTAGTCTGATACTTGGTGAAGCTCATAGGATAAATTAGGTTAGAAGGGACCTCAGGAAGTTTATCTAGTTGAATCTCTTGTTCAGAGCAGGGTCAGCCATGAGATCAGACTGGGTTATTAAAGGCTTTCTCCTGTTTGCTTTGAAACCCATCAGGGATAGAAACTGCACAACCTCACAGGGCCATCTATTTCAATAACCAACTAGTCTTGTGCTAAAATTTTTACTTACATCAAGACTGCTCTTAGCTTCTGAAGGTAGAATTACTGAAAAGTATTTATAAAAAACTGAATTGAAATGAACGTTATCATTCATAAATAAAAAAGACTGCTGAACAAGTATTTAAACTGACTCACCAGACATCCTTGTACTGATTTCAAGTCACGTGAAACTTGCTCAAGAAGCTGTTTCAGTTTCTTTCCAATCACATGGACCTTCTCATCAGCTTCAATGTAATCTTCGCCATCAGATTTAAGCAGCAGGTAAGCAGAGAGTTCTTGAAGACAGTTTACTTTAAGCTGCTGTTCCAGCAGCTCTTTCTCCAGTTGCTTAGAAGAAACAAACAAAAAACAGTGCAACAAGCTGTTACTTTCATCTTGATGGATGCTCCCATAAGTAGATGAGCTTTAGGAAGCTTTGAAGAACAACTCAACCTGCCTGTCCAAGCGCAGTACACGGGAACTGCTGTTACAGCTGCTTATGAAATGAGCATAATGCTACTCCTTTTGTGGTGAGAGCTACTGACTCACTGGAAGAAGTGCTATAGTCTCTACTTACCAATAACTCTTTCTGGCTTTCCAGTACTGTATGCGGGTCAGCATTTGGATCTGTGATCTGTGCCTCATTCCTTCGGCCTTCGGCACTTGCTAACCACAGGATTAGTTTTTGGCTCTGATCATGGAAGTCCTAGAGGAAGAAGTGAGAAGAGAAGAAGAAGAAAGAAGAGAAAAAAAATATATTTTTGCAGCATTTTCAAAACAGGAGACCCAGCCCAGATGAGAAAGAGCTGACAAGTAATTAATAATCAAGGAGGCTTTAGTTAAATGAGTACATTCATAGGATAAGGAAAGTATTTTCCAGTTCAAAGATATTTTTGCGAAACCCTTCAAACCCACCCAAGTCAAGTTTATCATGGAAAGAAATAGGTGTTCCACTGTGAGCAGCCATTCTGCAAACATGTAGAAGTTTGTCCCTTTGTTCTCTCCCCATATCTATCCCACAGTAACATCCTCCAGAAGACTTTCCCACATAAGCTGTATGTTGTATGCACCTGGCAGTGCAGCAGGGCTTGCCGTAAACCTTTCCTCCAGTTGTCCAATGAGTGAGTGGCTTTCTCCCAACGCAAGTTCACCTTCCGAAGCCTGTTCTGAAGCTCTTTGAACTCTGTGCTATCCGCTTTCTGGAATTGTTTGCTGCTCAGGTTAATTGAAAGCACCACTGCCTTGTAGTTATCAAACGCTTTCAGTGTGTCCTGGTAGGAAAAGAGGATTAGGAGCTTCTAAGAACAATGGAAAACTTGTTTGTTATTTGCCATAAGATAGCCTCACCAGAAAAAAAGAGAGACAGGTATTGGGGAAAGCTGTTTAACATGTTCCTTAACAGTGTCTGAAACGGTACCAGATTCAAAGTAGGTGCTCTTTTTTATTTTCTTCACTTCAAAGAAAACAAAGGTGTTTGGGCCTGTTCCATCAGTCACAAGCATTATGTCCTAATCCCCTTCTGCCCTTCCTTCCTCAGTGCTTAGCATTTCTGTCTCTTGTTGACATTTGTACAAATATTCTCATAGGTCATTGTGTGATATTTCTTTTGATTTACAGAGGTTTAGCTACCCTCAGAATCCTTAAAATAATGCTGAAAAGGACAGTAGGGCAACATCAATCTCAGAGCGTGCTGCTCAGGGCCTCATCCACTCCAATTCCGAGTATCTCACAGGATGGAGAATTTGAATGTGGGTCCCTGGTCCTACATCAGTACATCTCTGTTGTGAAGAGTTCTCTCTTTTCTCTAGTCAGAGTCTAGTTTCTCTAGTCAGCCCCTTTCTGACTTGTCAAGGTCTTGCTGAATGGCCACCCTACCTGACTTCTTCCTCTCCCTTAAAATTGTAGGGGGAAATAAAGGCAGTTGTATGATACAACCACGACTTGGCAAATTCCACATAACGTTAACGTAGATTTCACTTTTTTTTTTTTCTTTTAAGAGTGACAAACAATGTCTTGGTCCCTCAAAAAGTTTACAGTGTGCCTCAAGGACAATCAGTCTTTTTGAAGTTGTGGGCTCCTGCAGTATAAAAGTAAGAGCTGCAGGATGAGTTCTGCACTCAACACAGCTCTGACTGAGAATCTGTTACAAAGACCAGTCAGAAAAACAATCTATATGTTCTCAAGATCTGTAGCCCAGTTGTTGAAAACCACTGTCAGCCACATTTTGCCCAAAGAAGAATCCTGTATCCCTCCAAGCAGCAACGTTTCGATATCAGACAATGCAAATGGTCCCACAGAGAAATCTAAATACCAGTAAGCAGTCAGACTGGTTTTATCCTTATCCAGGGCAACTGGGATGTCCCGATACCTCATAAACTTCACAGTCTTATACCTATGCACGCTGGCTCTTCTAGGGACTCAAGAGAGACCCAAGCTGTCTACGAAAGGGATTTACAACCATCTGGACTCCTCTTTAGCAAATGCACAGGAGAAAAGCAGAACTTAAACTGTGCACCCAACTCCAGCCTGATGAGAGGCACCTGCTGCCACAAGCAAGGCATCACTTAAACCCTCCCTTGCACTTGGTGCCTGAGCCAGGCTGGCACAGAGAAGCAGGGCTCAACCTGAGGCATTTTGTTACCTAAGTCTGCTGAGCCTCACACTCAAATGCACCCTGCCAGTTCAACCTGCAGACCTTATTTAGTCCTACTTAATTTATGGAAGCTGAGAGTCACAGCAGGCAACACAACAAGACTTCAGAGGTTGACAAACATTCACAGTAATGTGTCTTTAACTGTTCTATTAATTACTCAGCTAAAAATTAGCAGAGACTGACTAATGAGCTTACCTTGTTTCTTGGTTTTAACTAATACATACTATTCAAATGAGAAACCTACATTTGCTGACTGAAAAATACAACCACACATTCTGAAATTTTCTATCTTTCAACCCGATTCTTGCTAAGGCAAAAATGCTATTTAAGAGCTAAGATTTTCTGCAAATACCATGCTGCTAAAAAAGAGAGCTCTAGGGCAGATCTTGCACAGTCTGTTGGAGCTACAAAGAAACAAAACAAGACCAAAACATGAGCTATGGCTACCGGCTGCAAACTCTTGGCTGATTTTTTTTTTTAATTTAATTAATTTATAATCCCTTTCTGGTTTGCACAGAGGGGACAGGCACAGAACAGAGAACTGTGCCAGTACCACACTTCAGAATACCCAACCACCCCAGGACAGGGCCAGACGCTTGCCAGCTGGAGAGTCTAAACCTTCAGTTTTTAGGCTTTCTCTGTATTTTTTTTCTAACAGGAAAAGGCCTAAAGAGAGATGTTTGGGGTCGAATGTTCTTGTTCAGAGAGAATAAATTGTCTTGGTAAGAAAACAGAAAAGGAGAAGCTTTTTTTTTAAGCCTGGCTGCCTGCAAATCTCTACAGATGAAGGCGGCACCTTGCTTAAGTAGCCTCATCAGTCCTAGCCAACACAGCTTAGCTCCTCTGTGCCATATACACACAGCTATTGGTGCTGCTAACATACCCTAGGAGCACAAGAGGTAACAATAAAGTGCATCAGCATTTCAAAATCCCACTTCTCAGCGTGCCATAACTTACTTTCAATTTCTTGACCCTTTGTTCCATCGCCTGCATGTTAGTTGGAGGTTTTGCTTTTTGCAGTTCTTCCAGCTCCTCCTCAGTTTTATCAAGCCAAGCAGAGACATCGCTGAGATCAGAGTTCACCTGCTGCCATTGCTGCAAGTGCTGCTTTATCCTAAGTTTATTTCTGAGGTCTTGAGCTTGGATGAGCTCCCACCTATCAATAATGCCTACAAGTGACAGAACAACAAACGCTTACATGAACATTCCATAAAACAGATGCAAGGGTTTTCAAAGACAAATTACTCTCCAATCTACCTAGGGCCAAATAAGTGCTGCCATTTACTACTTCATTTTTTATTTCTTGAGATAAAACAGAGTAACTTTGCATGCTACCAGGCAAGTTACCCATAGTAATGCCATAGAATTGTTATCACATTACTTCAGGACTGTTTTGATTCAGCTGGAAGCTTAGGATGAGTACAAGAAGATGGAATTCAGTGAACCCCGTTGTAATCCAATAGATACGACAATGGGACAAAGTATGATGCAGCAGTTTGGACTTGGGTTTATGTTTCACCAGTTCACGGCTAAAGGAGATGCAGACAGCACTTGTGCAGTCACTAGCACTGCTTCTGCGAGCCTTTGTCAGAGGGTCTCCTATTCACCCCACCTATGGAACGCGGTCCATTTCTGATATCAGAAGCGTAAGTTCAGCAAGCTGCAGCATATAGCTGCATTCTTCTTTTTGCCCTTAACTTGCTTTTACAATTGCAGTACAGACATGATCTTATTACCGTCTCAAGAACCTGAAACCAGGAACAGGGTCCAGAAAGGTCAAGAGAACCATCTTGTTGGCCTATTTTGAATTAAGGACCGCAGCAAATACAGTGAAGAACAAAGTACACTCCCAACTTTGACAAAACATTTCTGTGTATGGGAGCTGTAGTGTCTTGCTGTACAGACTTCCAATAGCTAAGAGAATGAAGTCTGGCAACCTTGTTTTAGACAAAGAAACAGACTTCTTCTGAAATCTGAATAAAAGTCTTTGAGGTATCTTTCACTTCACTCCAACCAGTCAAGAGACACGAGTAAGAAAAATCTCAATTCTGGCAGAAAATGTAAAAGCTTTGAACAGAAAACTCAGGCTGGAAATATGAAGTGAGAACACAGCCCAATGATTCTTAGCAAAATGCATTCATTTGGACTAGAGCAATTTAATTGTATTTTACTCCCAAGGCAAATGTGCTGCCTTTGGCCCATTTCTGCTTTGTATCCCCAAAAGCCTCAGGGCAAAAACTACAACACACTGCCTGAATGCTCTGTACCTGACTGCTTCTCTGCAGCTGCCATAGTCACAAGCTCTTGGTCATCCTGGGGTTCTTCATCACTCATGTTAGTAGATGTGCTGTTCTCCTTGTTGACACTGCTGCTGCTTGCAGAGCTGAGCTGCTTCACCTGGAATGACATTTTGATGGGTGAGCCCAGGGTGTTAACAAGTCATCAAAGTCAAGCTTCATTTGTGTTTGGATTGCTGCTGAGCTCTCATGAGTCAGATTTAGCACTGGGCTTCTGTTTCTCTGCTAAGAGTTTAGGCTGGCTCTCTATGTTTCTTGGGAAACAAACACCATGTTGACACTAATTATTACAAGAGTGGACATGGAAGTGGCCCTACGTGTACCAGACAGCTTACATCTGCTGATGCTCCTTGTTAGATTCCAGTTCTCAGTAATACTCAGTGATGCTAAGGCTTCACAACTGCATTAATGGTGACAAAAGCAGCCATGTAGCAGAACCACCTTTTGTATGAAAGAGGGCTGACAGTTGATCCAGATCCACTGAGCCTGGGAGCTGCTGGTGAAGCCACATCTGGAAACCAGCCACCAGCAGACAACAAGGCCTTCCCTCACTGCTTATCCCACTGAGTCATTTTTTTTTTATTGCCCTGAAGCAGATTAGATAGTGGGTTGCATGCTAGAAAAGGACTCTCCAAATCAGTCTGCTTAGTAAAGGGAGATATTTTAAGGGAGATATTTTAAGTAAACACCAAGGGAAGATGTTCACACACCCTCTTTGGGAAGGTAAGCTCTCCCGGAGTTATACTATGACCAGAGGATGGTCCTCTGTCATGGTTTTATGACTTTTTTGACTGATTGATTCTGATCAGGATCCTAACACATTGTTCTGAATTGCTTTGGAGAAACTTCTCTAGTGAGTGCATAGATGGAGACCCTCAACGGTTCCCTGAGTCACCAGAAAGAATGTCTGTTTCCATACAGCAAACATCCCTGCCACCAACTAATCTTTTCCCTGATGCTGGAGGAGGGAAGAAGATGGAGCTACACATAGCATAGGTTCAATGCCCAAAGAACCTCCAACTCACATAGCCTGGCTTATAGGGGGTGCTTGTCTCTGGACCAGACAGCACATCACCAACAATCTCTGCCTGGTTGTATCGGTGTTTCCTGCAGACAGGGCTCTCTGGAGAATGCCAGGGATGAGCTTCTGAAACAGCCTTTCCTGAAACAAATAAAATGAAGGCCGAATGCCATGAGTGCAAATTCCCTCCTCCGTTAGGAAACCGTTGCTTTGTATTAAGTTAGAAAGCGCTCTAAATAAAATGGCATCGTTATGGCATAAAAACGACAGTTTTGCAGCTTTCCTTGCAAAGCATGCACATTTGCAAAACATCAACAGTGTTTCAAAGGTAATGAGATGACAGCCATGCAGTTATGGGACATTCTGTTCTCTTCTGGAAAATGCTTGAATACAGGGATGAGTTCAAAATAAATAAATACACAAAAATGAAAAAGGCTGCACTGCGGTTTTGGAAAGCTTGCATCCTAACGATACTAGCACATATCTGCAACACATTTCAGCAGAGATGAGTCTAGATAAGTCCTAACCACTTGTTCTGCATCTAACAGACAGGACACGCACGGTTCTGTCACACACGATGCAAAATGCAAAAAAATACTTTCAGAATTGGAACTACTACTCTCAGTAATTACAGAATTAAAATTGGAGACAACCAAAAAAGTGATACTACCCAGAGCACACCACCAAGAAAGTACCAGAAGACTTTGGATCGATACAATGAAATGCACGTTAACCACCTTGGCAAAATCTAAATGGCATGTTTTCGACCGCTTTGTAATGCACATGTGAATACTGCAGCGTAAGAACACCATGGCAGGATGAGGCATGGTGTCCACACAAGGCAGGAGGTCAGACATTACGTATGAGAGAGGTTGAGGAATATAGCGTGCAGCACAGGGAGATCGCCATGTTCAGACACATGCATTAGCAGGTGCCTACCAGAAGATGCTTTCAAAGTTTTTGTGGTCATTTTAAGATATGCCTCAGGATTTTCAGTGATTTCTACATCTGAAAAAAGAATAATGTCATTTTCCTCACTATGCAGTATTTTCCAGCTATTAAAAACAACTGAAACAATAAGGGACAACAAAGGCAATAAAATAAAAAGTTATCGGCACTATTTCCATCAGACATTTTTAAAAACTAAGGGTTCTTAAAACCTTGTTTCTTACAATTAAACTAGGGCTGGACAGCAGGATTCCCTCCATGAAAACACTTAAGAGATGAGACTGCTCACATCTATTAATAGTACCTGAAAACCAACCAACAGTGTAGAAACAAGACCTCAATCCCCCTCCCTTCCCACACACAGGGACATCCTGCAACTGTCTCCAAAGAAGCAGCCAGCAACAGGTTCTCACCTGACAAAGCACTGTAGTACGTCGCTTCTTCTTCATCCTCGTGAGACGAAGAGCCCCCTACATCACCTGTGTGATCCCACTCAAGTGGGATGGAGTCAACACTGACAGGAGTCTCACAGCCTGATCTTTCATGACCTTGAGTAGGTGGCATAAGGTGGCAAAGGGACTGTGGGGAAGAGGGCCCCTCACTGATGGCCTTCTTATGCCAGGGATCGTTCTGGATTTCCCTGGAGTCTTCTGGATCTGTTTCATTTTCAGAGGTCTCTTTTTCATCATCTAATCCCTAAAAAGGTAAAATATTGTTGTATATTAGCTATTACTAACAAGCAATAGTTGTCAAAGATCTGCACTGCTAACTCAGCGACACAATACCACTGGGGACAGTTTGTGGTGACTTGCAGTAACCCAAGACACATGTCCAAAGAGAAGCATCATTTCTGCACCCTTCCTCTTTTGCCAAAACAATCCTCATATCAGCAGCTACTTCTCTTCCAAGACACTCAACTACTACCACAGCATCTCCCTCTAGTTTGCAGAGAGGGGTCTCCAGTTCCAAACAGTTTGCATGGGTCAGCAATGAAGTGATGCTCTGGTACAGGTGAAAAGCTACTCTTAGATGTTCATGTTACCAATCCCACTTGCCTTTCAAATAAACATTCTTTCTTTTTGAGCCAAAGCAAACCAGGTGTCAACTAAAAGTTCCCAGCAGAAAGTAAAGAGCCTTCTGCTCCCCCAGCTCAGAGTTGCCCTAAGAAAGGGGACTGACTGATGGACATCCCAAACAAATCCATAACAAGGTACTGTAAGCACCTTATTGGAATTAAAGAAAACAAAGTGATATGAAAAACAAGATAAAGCTTTTGAAGCCCTGAAATCATTGCTATGCCAATATTAACTACGTGAGTTACTTCCGTGCCATCATCCACTCTGTGCATATGGACACCCAACAGGAGGGAAGTAAGGAGACAGCAAAAATTTAGCAAACTTGGTACAGCTGCTGAGGGATTTCCTGCTCCTGTGAGCTCAGTATGCTTGGTCAAGCTGCTGGGGATAAGCACTAAGCACTGCCCTTCAAACACCAGAATCTTGCCAAAGTATCAAAACAACTGTTGCTTCTTACGGGATGTCTTGAAGTCAGCCTTTGATGGAAGCGGGCAACTCGCCCAAACACCTCCTGGCAGTATCTGTGAAGTTCTTCCAATTCATCTTCAATCAGGATAGCATCCAAGGGCTCGCTCTTCTGAATTAACTGTTCCCCAAAAACGATTAGCTGATCAATCTTATTGGTGTGCAGTGTTATTTCCTGCTGAAAACCCTGTTTGAAACATACAAAACAATTAGATCACATCCGTAGCTTCCCTTCATAGCCTAAACTTTGTCCATTTCTTACTACAGTAAAAGGAAAAGCAGCAATTGGCATTGCTGGCTAATTTCATTTGGCAAATATCTTTTAACTGAAGAGGTGCAGAGGTTTATTTTACTAGCAGGATTATAGTTCCAAATGAAGTGGCATTTTCCACATGTGTACATCAGTATGACTGCTGTCCTGAGCCTGCAGGGGATTGCAACATGAGAGTTCAGATCATCAGTTTATTTTTCCATTGGGTACACAAAATCTTTTTCTCAGTAGTAGAGAAGTTTGTCTGGTTAAGCTTACAGCCTACAAAACTGCAAATCTGCATCCCAATGCAATTAATAGTGTAGGAGAAAAGGGGAAAAACAGCATATAAGAAGGTATCAAAGAGCCAACGTGTATTTTAGGCCTTACAAAAACCTGTTGCTTGTTGTGAAGCTCCAGAAAAACAGGTGATTCTGTCAAGAGAGGGCAGCCCTATAAGATGAGCTTGGTTCTACTGAACAGCTGCTTTCTAAGGATACGTACATTTAACTGGCGCATTTTGTCATCAAAGTTACTTTTTGAGAAGTGCTCCACATTTGTCAGCTGGAGGTCCATTTCTGTGAGCCAAACAAGGATGTTTTCCCTCGTTGCCTCAAACTCATCTCTGCGATTGGTGAAGTGCTGAATAGAAAGAAAGAAGCCACCGTTACAAGAATTTACTAACTGAAAAAAAACATCACGGAAGCTCCTTGAAACAAGTTTTTTCACAGCTGCTGTTCACCTTAACGGCCTTCAGGACAAAAATGACAGCATGTCATGTACACCAACTGTGCCCTTCCCGTAGTGATGCTGGCATGAAGTGTTGTATGCCATCACACTGTTTGTATGGGAGAGGGAATAAAACTTCAGCAGGGCTTTTATAAAAATAATTCTTGCTTCCACGCAGCGTAACAAAAATACCTTCTCCCACAACACTGCAAGTCATTTGGACTAAGGGTCAATCATTTCATTTGTTCTAAATTTAGAGGAAAATTAGACAAAGGAAGCCATTCTCATCTCTAATTAAACTCAAGTAATTAAAACTATGGTAATTAAAAATCAGTAAAACAATGGAGAGGCAAGATTGTGGATGTTGATGCAGATGCAGTGGATGCACCACTAGCCATGGAAGGCAGGAGGAGCCCTCTGCCACTATCTTCCATGGAAGCTGCTAACGGCCTTGCAGCTTGCAGTGCCCCAGTTCTCAGTGGATTTTCTTCTCAGAAAGGGAATTATGTAACTTCCCAAACATGACACCTCCTAACTGCACTGATCAAATCCTTCCAGATATCTCACAGCCTCATCCATTGGCCATTGGGAATGAATAGCTATCCCTGTCAATTGCTTGCAGTGTTGCTGTATTTAAAAATCAGGCAGTGACAAGATTTCTGAGGGAACATCAGGGAAAAGCTGCCCAGAAATCAGTTTAACTTGACTTCGGAAAAATCATCCTCAACTACAGGGCAGTTGTCTAAAAGTCAAACAAACAACATTCTTCCGTTAAGCAGAGAGCATAGCATGAGGCAGTGACAGCACATACCCCTCCACCACACCTCCATGCTTCAAGCCCACTAGGTGAATCATAACTTGGAAGGAAGCAGAGCTGCATTGTGAACTCCAGAATGTTTGTATACTGGGACCTTCTGTCTCTCTGCCTTTTATTTTTGGAAAGATGCAAGTGTATGAATGGATCTAGCCACGACAGGGATGACTCAAAGGAGAGCATGATAGGAGTGCTAAGGCCCACAGCACATTTTCCCAAATTTGGGCCAATTCCTCACCTACGCTTCTTCACTTATCAAGAACCCATCTGCCAAAGACACGTTTGCACCACGTACTTGGTGACCTTTCCAGAGGTGCTCTCCCACACTGGTAACTCTAGACACAACTCAACACAACACAGTTGCTCCTGAACACATGTTTTGCCCTTCTGCATCTCCTACAGGAACCTGAAAGTGCTCCTTAACTCCCTCACCTCACCACTCACTTACCTTGAGTCTCCTCAGAATGGCAGCCACTCTTTTCTGGAGGTTGTCCCAGCGCTGGTTGCCTTCATGTACCATCTGCTTCAGCTTGCTGGCGGAGTCAGTGCGGTTCTCGCGGGCAAGGCGCCTGTACTGCTTATTGATCAGCTCCAGCTGAGTGAGCCGCTCATGGATTTGCCGTTGGAATGCCTGCAGAGCAAATGGAGAAACTCAGCCCCCCTGCTGACAAGAGAAAGAACTGGGATAACACTATCCATCGAGAGAGATGAAGATGCCTCCTCCCCTTAGAAAAAAAAAACAACAAAAACAACGGTCTTTCCAACTACAAAATTAAGCCCAGAGAAGGACCCATATTTAAAATCATCTGCTTAGCTTTAGATCATTAGGAAGGAAAAAACAAGAATAAAAAATAAAAATAAATCTTTAACTTGTAAGAGGGATTGTGTTGGATCAGAGTCTTATATTCTCCCCATAAAAAAAATAAATGAGACAAACAGACCAGCCAGATATGTGGTAGCCATAATACTGCTATATAATGTATGGTAGCTGTATGTTAACTTCAAATTACAGAATGTATTTTTCAGCAATCTGAGCATTTTGTAGAGGCAGTAAGCATTCAGCAGTCTGACTGCCCAGCCAGATACAAACATGTTATTAAAAATTCACCTCAAACTTCTTCAGCTCCTCTTTTGCATGTGTATACAAAACCTCTGAAGAGTTGGGGCTAGCTGCTGTCCTTTCAGCTGATTTTAGCCAATCTTCAAAGCGAGAATAGTCATCCAAAAACCTCTGCCATAGGCGCCAGGTTTCCTCAATTCTGACAGGGAGAAGCAAAAACAGAAGAGTTTTATCACAAGCTTATCATTTTTTATTTCTTTTGAAAATTCAACTTGTGGCACAAGCGTTTCTTCAGAATGCTGACCCAAACTGCTTTAGGAGCTGTTGGGCACAGACTTACTTCATTCGCCTCTCCATCGACATGGCACAAATGTTTCTCCACCGTCTGTCCAAGCTCCTGCTAGTCTGCTGGATGGAGTCGCACTCCGTCTCATTAGCACATGCATCGGAATCGTGCAGCAGGACTTCACAAATATTAAAGACAGACTCCACTCCAGCTGTGTGCTGTTCTATGTCCCGCTGCAGATCCTGCATCGACAAAAGAAGGGTTTTAGTGGAAGGCAATACATGTGGCTAGATGTCAGAGATCCATTTTCAAAATGCTGCAGAAGATGGGGAAAGAGCAGTTTGTATGTCAGTAAAAGGTTACTTGGCTTTAGGACGAAGGCTTACGGGATGGGCCGCATAGGAGACAGACAGATCAGGACAGAACTACCATAGTAAAAAAGGAATTGTCCAGATGGATTTCTCAGTGAAAGCACAGACATTTCATGAACAGTATGGACAATTTTAACATGCATTCAAAATCCAAACCTTACACACACTGTAAATGCACACTTATTAATTTTGACTGTACCAGATGACAGTATGTCCTGTCAGCTTACCACAGTGTGAGACTTGATAGAGAACTCACTGTACACTTCCTGTACTTCAGTAACTGCATGATCACAGACTGATATCACAAACTGCAGAAGCGCAGCAAAAGAGCAGCCAGTGTCACACTGCTTTTCTTACTGCCCTTATTATCACAGATTCTATGATTCCATTTTTTTGCCCTTCCAGAGCTCCTGTTTCAACAGACTATTTTAAAGGATCTGGCAAAGACCCTTTGCCTTACCTACACTACCTGTTTCTTTTCACTTCTCCATCCTATTCTGGTGGCTCCTTCTGTACACGCAACTATTCAGAAAGTCAAAGTAAGTGAAGAACATAAAAAGAAAGCCTTACTAAAGTATTTCATCTTGAAAAAGTAACTCTGCACAACATTACCAAGTGTGAATATTACTGAAATGACAATGCCCACTCTCTTTCAATTTTTCAACCCATTCCTGGCTTTCCTGAAGAAGTGAATGGAGCCTCTAACCAAAATAGAACAGAGAGCAACAGCAAACACTAACAAATATTTTTCTGACAGCAGCAAGAACTCCCGTTAAAAGATTGATTGCAGAGAACAGATGAAGCAGACCTGGTTTAGCTATTGACTGAAATGAAATCAACACAACACCAAAAAAGCCCACCCAGACATTGCTTGTAGGAAATACAAGAAGAATTGAAGGAAGGTCTTCCCTGAAACTAACAAGGAGCTGAGTATCACCTTGTGGAAGACTTCACTGTTCTATGAGTACTTGAAAGAAGGGCTAAGCCAGAAATGGCAATAATTTGGCTTGTGGGATTTGTGATAACATACCAAAATCTTTAAACAGAAAGAGACTGCCAGAAGAAAACCCTGCATCAATTTTGATAATTTACTAACGATTCAAAGCTGTTCTCTGAGCACAAGGCAGAAGTGTTCTTGTAGTACAGTCTCTACTTCTCAAGGCAGCTCTACCCCACTGCTATTGCAAAGAGAGATTCCTCTGTATCTGTTAAAATACTCTGGATTTACAACCATATTTCTAAAAATGAGAATCTGGAACACAGATTACAAAACCATCTTACTTACATTACGACATGGTGCTGAGACAGTTTCATTACTTTTGCTCATGCTTGGGTTCATATGCAATAACCCCAGGCAGAATCCTTGCTGTTTTCACAGCTGTTATTCCAAATGACCTGACTGCATTACGGTGAGACAAACACAACCAAACCATGAGGCCAAGAACGTATCTTGAGCCCAAAAAGGTACTTTTCCATCAGCTTAAGCAGTCTACATCCTGCTAGACTTCTGCACTGGTGAAATCAACTTGAAATCTAAAAACGAGTATTATTCATGTTTCAAACTTCATCTTTCTGAACAAACACGCCCTAAAACATCTTTCTGGATGCACAGTGCTTTTAAATGTCATTAGTCAAGACTGAACAAGTAAAGCTTTTCCAGCTGAGGATGTCAAACAAAGCCTGCAGGGCATATTTCTCACCAACACTTTGCACTTGCTGAAATATTCCTTCAGACAAAACCAGGAGGGATCTCTTTACTTGTTGCATTTAGATAAAGGTTTTGCTAGTATGTTTTTCCTACAGTCTTTTTAGTCAGCACAAGCTTCTCATGCACAACCTGCTAAAAGTTTACAGTAGGAGCAGTCTGGAGGTGCCCACAGGTCTGCACTGACAGAAACCAAACAATAAGGCAGTAGAAACCAAACAATAAGGCAGTAGATAGCTCTGAGCAGCAAATGATGGCTCTTGCCGCAATGGCTTTAGTTTGGAAAAGAATTCCTATGCATCCATCTTTCTTCTCTGCATGGCAATTTATCACAGCCTTTGAGAAATGCAAAAGGTTTGAATGGGGAGAAAATACTATACATACTATTCCCAGTGCAGATGGAGCCATGAGACCACAGAACCAAAGGTTCTGGTGTTTGACCAGCTGCTGGCATTGGTGGGAGCCATCCCTACTGCTGTCACAGAGGCACAGGCTCTTTCCATGATCTCTGGGACATGAGGCAACTGAGAGCAGCCAGCAGAGCACACAGCCCTCAGGTCTGGGTCAGTAAGGGATCTTTTACTAGAAAAATAAGCAGCAGCCAGAGAGACAGAAGTTGGAAAGGATGGGAAGAACACTCTTAGAAGGCAGATGCCATAAAGTTCCATGTTTCACAGCTTTATTCTTGATCTTCAGTTTCAGGGCTAATACTCCTGTTAGAGTCAGAAGACAGACGTGATTCCCAGCCTTCCTAAGGAGGCACTGAGAACCTGGGCAGACTTATAGCACAGAGGAAAGGTTGACACAGCTTATGCTGCTCTACCAGCAAGTCTGTGCTTTGGAGAAGCTCTTTTTCCTTCCCCAGCTGCTAGAGAAAGAAGTTTTACTACAGGACATCTCAACCAACTTCCTTTTTGCTGGAAAAGCTTGCACATTCAGTTGTAACCAGTCCTTGCCATCTTCAGCACTTAAAAACTAGCATAGATCTTTAAAAGCTCCTTGATAAGTCACTGTCTTGGAGAAAAGCCTACATGCAGTACACCAATGGCCAGTACTGCTAGGCTGGTTCATACTTATGCCTCAGCAGGATTCATGCACCATCCCACAGTATCCTGTGGCAGTACTGTCTGCAAGTAGAGAAGGAAGGGGAGAGAGCTAGAGAGTGCAATACCTCATATTACAGCACTTACATCTGTCACAGCCAGCTTGCTTCTGTGATTCAGGCTTTGCAATGCTGAGCCTAGGTCATCTATCTTCCTGGCTGAGGGAGCTGGGCATGTTCAGCCCAGTGAAGAGAAGGCTGTGGGGAGATCTCACTGTGGCTTTTCACTCCTTTAAAGGAGCTTATTATCAGGAGAGAGAACAACTTTTTACATGGTCTGATAGGAACAGGACAAGGGGGAATGGTTTTAAACAAAAAGCGCCTTGTCCAGCCCTTGTAAGGTTGAACTTAACTGGGCAAAAACTCTGATGTGAAAAAGCTGTTCCTTGTACTTTGTGGGTATTTTTCAATGGAGGGGAGAAGAGGGAGCAGACCAACACTTACAATACTGAAATAACAACAAGCAAATAAAAATCCTCATAATGCATCTTGGCAGGAACATGCAGTGAAAGTTAAAAGGCCTGGCTAAAGAAAAGAGAAACGTGATTTTAAACTAGGACCAATTGTCAGCAAATTTTCAGCTCATTCGCTTTGGCTGCTCCTATTTCCCACCTGCTGTTCCGCCAGTCTCTTCTGGATTTCTTGGTCATCACAGATGTCATAAACAACAGGCTTAGAAAGTTCTGACTCAATCCGGGCCAACCAGGTGCGAAGGTTACTCATGTTTTTGTCCAAAAGTTGTATAAAAGCAAATGTTTCCTTCAGTTTCTTCACCCTAAGCAAATCAGGAAGAACATTTTGTTACAAAGATCTGTAATCAGTGGAAGTTATGTTAGCAGAAGGTGACAACAGGCACGGCTTTCAGAAGGACGTGCTATCACACCAACCTGTTGTCTTAAACCAGAGCCATATTTTAGTTAAAAGCTACCTAAATTGGCTCAGTAAGCCTCTGCTCTACAAATGCAGGGAGGTCTTGTATGAATTACTTACTGAAGCTAAACGAGAAGTGTCAAATTTGTAGCCTCACTCATCTGTTGCTCAGGTCTTCAGCTCATTCTTGGGCATTAGTCTGCACTGTAAGATGCCTCAGTTAAACTGAAATGGATATCTATGCCCCAATGTACCTGCTGTGAATGATGTTCAAGGCTTTCTTCATCAACCACCAGGCCTACCCTAAGCAGAAGGACTGCCAGCAAGGTATTGCTTGCCAATGGAAACAGAATTGTGCCCACACCAAATGTCCAATATCCTGAGTAAACGAATGCTGACTCCTGAGAAGGCCTGAGCTATAACAGCTTCAGACCTCACAGTGCTATGCTGAAAGTTCTTCTAAGCAACAAACTGAAATATGTGGAGTGCTGCCAGACTCTCCTAGTGGGTGAAAATGAAAAAAAAAAAAAACAAAACAACAAACACTGAAAAAGGGAAATATCCAACAGTTGGAGAGTCATACACCACACAAGCAAATAAACTGTATATAGCAGTTAGTTTTCTTACAGCTGTTCATAGCACAGCTCTCAAAGCACAGACAAACGTTTTACAGCCTTTACAAAATATTCCCATGTCAAAATCCTTTACAAACCTCTCAAACTGCCCAAGTAGCCCGGTTACAGATTTTTGTAAATTTATCTTCATGTATTGGAGGAGCATCTGCTAAACCACCTCACCACTCTCACGTGTCTTCTTGTAATTCTCATTTATTGCCATTCCCAATAACAATTACTAAAAAGCCCAATACTGGATGAAATACATCTCTTCTGACTTCAGTTTGATATCAGAGCTTGCCAACCACATTTTGATAGTTAATCTAAGAAGAAAAAAATAATAAATTCTACATCCTGATTTTAATCAGACCTGTTTTAAACATCTAGATTATAAGACAGGATGAACTGTACCAAAAAGCACTTACTTCTCTCCGTTAACAGCACTGGTTTATAATGCAGTACTATAAACACCAACTGGAGTCAGGTGAAATGATTTCTCCCCTGCCCTAGAGAGAGCCCACATCCAGCTGGCATCATTTCCCTACACTATCCCTCCTGGCCTCTTTCATCCCTCTGTTGTCTCATTCCGACCCTACACCTGGGGATGGATTTTTGGACCTCATATGAGATTTTAAAAACACCAATTTCTGCATTAAGCTTTAAGTGACTGCCTAGTCTAAATCAAGTTCAGTGCTAAAAGTTTGGTACGAAGTGTGAAAAGGTCAAAACATTTCCCATTTATCAGCTACTGTGACCTATTTGTCAAATGTTGGAGCAGGGAACTGTCACCAGCTAAACAATACGAGCAGCTGGGACATCCAAGATGAACCCTAACTCACTTGTTTGCACAGCAGCATTGTGCAAAGCTAGGAATGGGGCTGGGAGGGAGACAGACAGTAATCTCACCTAGTGAGAGGCAGGGACGGATTACATGAAGGCAGAAGTGCCTTCACAGTGTTCCGGGCTGCAGGCTTCATGCAAAGGACCTGCCCCTCCTTGCAGGAAAAAAATGAGTTTTCTTGCCCACTGTCCTGCCTGGCTGCCAAGTTGTTCTAGCCAGTGTTAGAGGAGTCCAAACTGCCTGAAATTGAGTGGGTTTTGCACTTGCCCATTGTAGCATATGATACAACAACAAGAGATATGCAGGATAGCTAATCCACGATGAATGTATCACTCTGCGAGCAACGACTGATCTTATTAGCAATCTTAAGGCAACCAAACAGGACACAGACGTCAGCTGAACACTTGATTTAAGGTTAAATACTTAGGGAGATGTGGGAATGATTGTGCTGGATTTGTTCAGTTCTGCTGAGTGTTGCCACGGTATCAAGTAAGGCAAGCAAATTTGGGGTCTCATAGGGACTCTCAGCATAGGAAGCAGTTTCCCCTACCTCTTGTTTCGAAAGGGTCAGGCAGAATTTTCAGGAGAATTTTCAGGCAGTTTTACAATGTGGCCAAGAAGAGAATAATCCTATAAGTAGGACTCCTGGAGACAGTATTTAGCAATTGTGCACTCTCCAGAACATAAAATTAGTCTAGTCTGGTTGATCCAACCCTGTAAGCCAACCTGAAGGATCTGGCCCAAGTCCGTGGTTCACCTGCAAAGCCACTGATACTGGTGAAAAGCACAAAGCAGTCTGCTTGTTGGTGTAAACCAACGGTGTTTTCCACTGCTGCAGCTGTCAGAAGAAGCCAGGGGGTGACAGAAGCATTCAGCAGCTCTTGCTTTCATTAACAAGCTCTTTTCAGAATTCTGCCCTCAAGTTCAGCCCTTTATGCAGAAGGCATCTGGTTTCTAACCAAACAGCTGCTACATAAATCTTCCCATTACTGGTCCTGCTTCCATTAAGTGGTTTTCAATGAAGATGTCACACTCCAGTAACCATACAGCTTTTTCTTGTGCTGTCACAGGCTGGCAATAAATTGCCCAAGAAGACCTAATTCTCTCTCCACTCTCTTCCCTGCTCCTGTCCCACCAGCCAATCTTGATCCACTTGATTATAACACTCAGCAGGCCTGTGGCTCACCAAAGGCAGGTGACTGACCTGGCAGCCCTTCTTACTGGAAAGATGGGACAGTATGGGCTCTGTGTTGAATACAGAAAGAAGGAACCAACAGAAGAGCCACAAAAAGTTCAAGCCAAACATCTGCACAGTTGCAACTGCTAATTCTGCAGGACTTCATGACCAATGAAACAAGGCTTAACTGCTGCCCTAAATGGCAGATGAAGCAAAGAGCATCATTCAAAACAGAGAACTCTAAATATGTCAGCACATTGGCATAAATGTGGTTGTTATAAGACTTTTGACCAACAACTACTGTCATTCTGCAAAGGTAACTGCTGCTCTCCTGTACAGAGGCTTTCTGTTTTGAGAATGTCTTGCAAGAGATGCACGTGTTGGAATCATCTGATGCCACTGCCTATGTGCTGAGTCCATAGTTCAGGACACAGTATTGTTCCTCTGCTTCTTTTACTCCATTCTCAATCTGTATCTACCTATTTTCTGTCTTAAAGTTGCATTACAGAAAAATTCATGGGTTATAAGCCATGGGTTACTTTATTCAGCCTGCACACTGGGTAACAGGTAGGTGGATATGGACAAGGTGGTCCAAAGCTAAACTAAGGCATATTCAATTATAATTAAACATTTATGCCTTGATGATTGACTGCATATCCAACAAATAAGACAAATAACAGCTTCAAGGAGAGTGGTAGCATGAACTTGTATTTATTTTCTAGCAGTTGCCTTCACAGATGCACTGCTGTAAATATCTAATTTAATTTGTTGCATATTCTGGGAAGAATATGGCATTTGTCAGTCATTGAACCACCATTAATGACCTAAGTCATCAATCTCAAACTTCATCCAAGCAGCCAGAAGAGAACAAAAACCCTAACAGAAGCTCACATTAGTGCATTTTGTAAACAGGAAGGCAGTCCTCTCCAGATGTTCACATTGGCCAATCTGTTCTTGTTACAACCCACAGACACTGAGCCCAAGGCAAAGGGTAGGGCCCTACACTGAAAGCAACAGGTGAAATGATGAGAAAGCAGAGCATCCTCATCAAACTTGCACAGAAGTCAGAGAACGGCTGTTTCTCTGGCTACAGATCAAAAAAGAGCATAAAAAATACTACTTAGATCCATAAAAGCCCTACACCTTTGCAACAATCACACTCATCTGCACTGTAAATTACTTGCTATTTGCATGCAAGAAATCTCACAGACTCTCTTGAGATGCATCCAGAGAGAACAAATGGTGCAGAAAGATGGGCCTGGGCACTGGGGGGGGAGATGTGCAGCCCCCAAACCTGGGGCAGAAGCTCCCCCATGTCCAGGTGACAATCACTCAACACACAGTGGAACTTCAAGTGCTCCTGCTTGTCACCTAAAGCATGCCACCATTACTGTTAATGGAACTGCTGAAGGATAAATTCTCAAGTTATTCAAACAGGAAAAACTTACTGTTTCCCAGATGAAGGCCTGGCGATACACAGTTTGCTTCCTAATGGGAATTAAGTTGCTACCTTTCACCACTTCAGCATACTCCCAGAAACAAAGTAAAATAAAACTGAATAATATCACAATCTCAAAAAACAAACAAACAAACAAAAAACCAACGACAACCACCACCAACAAAAAAAACCCAACTCAAGTATCTTGTTCTTTGCCAAGGGCTCAACTCTAAAGGCATCCTGATTCAAAAAAAGTACTTAGAAAAACACATTAGATGCATGGGATAAGTCAAACAAAGCCCCATTGCTACTCATCTTCATCTTTCCACCAAAATACCGGTGGCAGAAAAAGAACAAAAGCAGGAGATTATAACAAAAAGCTGGCTGCAAAAGTGAACAGAAGGACTAACTGACCTGACTCGATATTGGATTTGGCCCTTAACAGCCCAGTGAAGCTGCCAGCATTGGGTTGCGGGAGAACTGGATTAGGGACTCTTCAGTTTGGGACTGAATTGCTGCACAGCCCCACAAAGCAGCAGAATATTTTGTAGTAACTACTCAGGAATTATCTACCACTATGAGGCACTTCCAGGTTGAGTGAAGTGTGTTCACACAACACAAAAGATGACAAAATGCCTGCCAGCTGCATTCCATTAGCTGTCAAAGTGCAGCAGGGAAAGGCACTTTCCCTGAGCTGAAAGGGTAACAAATAACGTTTGCATTTAGGGTCTAATGAGATGAAAAACATCCTGATGTATATTCCAAGCCGTCATTCTACAACACAAACGTCATGCAAGCCAGGCAGAAAAAGACACCGCCTCCATTTATTTCTAACAGCAGAGGGGCTGCCATGGCCCTGCCAGCTGCCAGGATTGTTTACTGCGGTAAATGAGATGCACGAGACCCGGAACCTTTGTTCAGCGAGGTGCAGGGCGTGTGAAGGACAAAAGACCCGATTCCGGGTGGTGATGCCAATGGTGAATTTCAGGTCTTTGTGTACAGGGTGAGGACATTTCAGCGGTGCTGCTAACATGACAGGAAGCCCTGTGTGCGTGGGCTGTGAGCTCAGCACACATGGGCACGCAGGAGGACGGCTCGTCTCACATCCCCCTGCAGCCAGCCAAAGGCTGCTGCTCTCCATCTCCTCAGCCTTGGCTGCAAAATGCCAAAACGTCTGATTTGAAGGCGGAGGCCCTGAGGGCCGTTCCTCCTCCTAAGCCCCGCACACAGCCCGCTGGCTCGGCCACTTGTCCAAGGGGAACTGCACTGAAGCGCCGGTGCACCCATGCTGCAGAGCCATCGCCCCCAGCCCCACGACCCACCACCGCCGAGCCCGAATCAGCACTTACGGTTTGCAAGAAGCAACCATTCCTCAGCCTGCAAATCCCAAGCTGCCAGGGGACCGAGCGAGCGCCTGTGCGACCACGGCACACACGGATGAGGAAACCCCTCCTCCACAGATGCCCTATTTATTCACTGCTTTAGCATCCCGCGCTGGGGGGGGCTTGCCCGTCCTCCTCCCTGACCCCTGAGCAGGGGAGCCCGCGGCAGCAATGAGTCCCACTGCGTTTCGGCATTTTACCTGGCAAACGGCCGCATCCCTCCTCAAAGCAAACCCACGAGAGCTCTATTCTGACACAACAGAAGGAACACACGAAGGAACGCAGGCAGCACAGCCGCGCACGGCCGGCGACAGCACGGTGGCAGGCTGGAGGCTTCGGCACTGACAGAGCAGCTCTCAGCACTCATTTCGTCTCTCTGTTCGTGCACAGCCTCACACCCAGGTGATCTGCAGCAGAGTCAAATTGAAGCAAACCCAAAATCAAGCAAAGGTCCATCCGTACACAGACCACGCACACGGTGTATCCTTACTTCCTCTGCGCTCTTCTTCTTCACCTGTACCATTCTATCCCAGGTCTTTAAGTACTAATTAAATCTCCCACACACTGCCCTGTCCTCTCTGTAACCTCCCAGTGCAGGCGGAAGGCCTCTTGAGCAAGGAGCCTGGAGGACAAAACAGCCCCATGTCTTTTACAGTATCACTCATCTGTGGAAAAACACAGTCATAATTTGTGTGTTATGACTACCAGCGATTGTGGGGCAGGGAAATAAGGCGGAAGTCATGGAACCTTGGGTTAAAAGTCATTCCCCACCCAGCAAACATCAGACAAAAAATAAAAGTTGTGGTAATCCCCCCAGAAATGCAAGGAATGGGCTGGAAATCAAAGGCTGCTCAGCATTCAGGTAATCCGCAGACCTGCATGAGCTTGTCAATCGCTCACATTCAACACACGGCAGAAGAGAAAGCACCAGGCAGACACCTCTCCCTGCACAGATAAATCACACTCAGGCTCCATTCCACCTGACTATGGCTCAGGGACGGTCAGGTGCATTCAGCACGACTGGTCTGGACAACAAATTGTAAGAACCCTCCCTGAAGGACCAGCAGGGAGACATGGCCATGCCCGGCCCAGCCAGCTCCCCCCGCTCCCAGCACACCTCGGCATGCATTGCATAACCCAATAAGCCCAACCATCCTGCCTGAGACGATAATGAATCCTGTCACAGCTCCAAACAGAACCGTAATCCCTGAAGGACGGGGAACCTGGAGAGCAAGGAAAGAAAGCAGGCGCTTTGCAAATGATATTTCAACTACAAAGATCATCATCATTATTATTTTTTGCACCAAAACGATTACAAAGAATGAGATTTTACAGTGGTGCTGCCACAAACCAGTAAAATTCTTCTGAACATGGCTGTACGGTGTAACCACGGCAGCACACTTTGCTTCGCTTGCTGTGCAGGGCTCATCTGCAGCAGTTAGGAAGACCTTTGAGCTCAGAGCACAGCTGCACTGCAGTGGGGTGGGACGGTACACTGCCACGTGGTGCTCACTGTGCCGCCCTGCCAAAGGGCAAGCAACGTGGCTGAAAATGCACCCAGAGAGCAGCTGAGGGCGGTGTGAACTCATCCGATCCCTGCATCTACAAGGTGCGGCCTGCTGCCATCTGGGCAGTTATCCGGGCAGACCCACTGCAGTGCAAGGATCAAGAGAAAGCACAGAGTGGAGCAGAATTTCGCTGGAGCTCCCCAGTAAATTCAGCAGCATTCCCACGTTGCAAGCACAAGGCATTGATGATGGAGAGCTTCAGCTAATTCCTCTTTTACTGCAACCTGAGCTGCTTCTGACTGTTTGGGAATTTATCAGGGAATCGTAGAATGGTTTTGGTTGAAAGAGACCTTACAGACCAACTAGTCCAACTCACCCGGTGAGGCACCATCCAGCCTGGCCTTGAGCACCTCCAGGGATGGGGTATCCACAGCTTCTCTGTGCTAGGGACATATCACCCTCTGAGTAAAGAACTTTATATAATTTCTTTCTGGTATACAGTGAAAACAACCCTGTATCTCCTCAGCTCAATGCAAGAAGGAAGGGGCTGACCAGTCATTGCAGTTTAGGATTCTTGGACCCCATGATGAGGGCTGTTGGCTGTTACAAAGAAAAGCTCTAACTGCCAAGGATTTATTAAAATGGTGAAGAGGCACACGTGGCATTGCTACTTTCCCCACATTTTCATGCTTGCATTAAGTCAGTCATTTTAACCTATTCCTGCTACAGACCCAACCAATGTGCCTTCCTCCATGAAACATCAAGAAACACACCACAGTGCGCTCACAGCCAGAGCAGCTTAGAAATGGCATCCATCTTCCACAGCTTCATGAACGTGCCGAGAGCTGCAGGATGCTGGGAGGTACAGAAAACACATAACTATAGAATGACTTGGATTGGAAGGAATCATCTAGTTCCAATCGCCCCCCAAATGCATATTTCTTACTGTCCAGACAGCCCAAACCACCAGAAGCAGCCGCAGAGGAAGGTGGAGATTTTCCTGAAGGCTCAAGATGCCCACCTGCAACCAATGGGTGCTGCTCCTGTCTGACTGCAAGCTCTGTGCACACAGCAGCACGGGCAGCAAACCCTTCCCTCTGAACTAGGAAGCAAAGCGTAGAGTTTGTGTTGGTGGCAAACAGGCCAGGGAAGGACAACAAGGGATACACCTCTGACTGTGTACACAGTGCAGGTTCCTGCCAATGCTCTCTGGTTAAAGCAGGCACAGCTTGGGAGTGCCGCTCCAGAGTACATCAGGGATATAAATGCCATTCCGTGGGTTTTTGGCTGTCTGCCCACATGCATGCAGCCAGTGCACTGCTTCTTCTGTTGTTTTTGCCTTTGCTTGGGTGGGAGTGCAAGCATGCTATGTTTTTTCTCACAGAGTGCTGCCACAAGGTCAGTGACCAAAGAAAAGCGAGATATTTGATGCCCATCTTCATGGTCAGCACAAGGCTCTCTTTCTGCCTCTTGGTACACTCACATTCCCCCTTTATCAGCAGAGACTTCAGCACAATAACCTGTACTGTTAAGAGTATCTTCTGAGCTGCACAGAATTCATTTGTTCTCTTTCCCAAGCACTTCTCTGCCTTCATGCATTTTACCCCATGAAAATGAACATTTTGAGACCGTTCCAAGTTTGCACCATGCCACTCTCCAGCTGCAACGTATGCGGCACAGCTTTGTCATTACACAAACTGAGCACAGGCATACAATGCAAGTGCTAAGTCCTGCAAATGTTGCCATATGGCAAATCTGAGCTTGTCACCATGAACTAAGAGAATCACTTCAAAGACTAAATGGGGAGCTCACCTAATTTGCCCATCTGTCCCAGGACGTTTATTGGTTTTAAAAGGTGAAATAAGCTACCAGGTGGAACATTCTGTATTGACAGATTGGCTTGAGACTGTTTGCTTTCATTCTGGCATTACAAAGACATACACATACGCTGCATTATAGGGAAGGTAGATGTCACCCAAGTTGCTGGGTCAGCCATGGAGACATTAGAGACCACAGAACTCATATCACCTATAAATCTCAACTAGACTCCCTTGTGGATATGGGTTATTTTATACCTTCTAGCCACAGGGTCATTAGTGCTTCTCTACTAGAAAGATTCAGCGTCCAGGATAAAGAGCTAGCCTTTAACACATAGATCTTCAACAGATACTTTCTCCTCCAATTCATAGCACAGCTCTGTACATTACTGACTGCCCACACTTAGGCCTGTTACAAGAACAGCATGAGATTCAGTGCTGTCATGCTGGCAGCTACGCAGCACTGTGGTCCCTTCTCCATTATGCAGCAGTGAATAAACAATCCCTGTACCGTGCCTCCAACCATCACAGAATCATAGAATGGCCAGGGTTGGAAGGGACCTCAAGGATCATGAATCTCCAAACCCCTGCCACAGGCAGGGCCACCAACCTCCACACTTAATACCAGACCAGGCTGCCCAGGGCCCCATCCAATCTGGCCTTGAATGCCCCCAGGGATGGGGCATCCACAACCTCTCTGGCAGCCTGTTTCAGCACCTCACACTCTCATAGTAAAGAACTCCTCCTTGATATTCAACCTAAATCTTCCCTCCTTCAATTTAAAACCCCTTATTTGTAACCTTCCTCCTGCCAACCCATTCTACGCATTGAATGGAATCAGCAATGGTTGATGGCTGAGATCCTGTAAAGACATGTGGATTGCAGTGTCTTCATGCAACAAGGCTGATGCAGGTTTTGCCACCACACTGTTTCCATACGCTCCTTTAGTACAACTTAATTTTTTTGTTGTTTATTTTTAAAGGATTTTGCAAAAGAAAACTGACAAGGAAGGTGATGGTGTGTGGAGCATCACAGCCCACACTCACAGGTCATCCCACCTCCAAGGTTACTCGCTCTGCTCTGCTACCTCAAAGGGCCCAGCCTTTGTCACACCTGGGAGGAGTAGAACTCCTCCACAGCACCTGAGCTTAGAATCATAGTTCAAGCTGGGGAAGACCACGAAGATCATCTGGTTTAACCATCAACCCATCGCCACCATGCCCTTCAGTGCCACAGCTACCCTCTTCTTGAAAACCTCCAAGGGATGGTGATCTCCCCACCTCCTTGGGAAGCCTGTTCCAGTGCCTGAACTCTTTTTGAGGATAAATTTTTCCTAATATCCAACCTGAACTTAAGTTCATTACCTCTCATGCTACTAGGAGATGCTACCCAGAAGTACCTCCTCCTTAGTGTCCTATAATACACCACGATATTGAAAGCAGAGCAAAATAAACTCTCCTAGAGTCTGGAGGACATTTATAACTGAGCAACTAACAACAGCTCAAATGCCAGCCCTGCCCCACACAGCAAGGTGAGGGAGGAGATGTGCTGCATTCACGCTGCAGAATTGTTCCAAGCTCTGAACCACCTTCATTAGGCATTAACTCCACAAGGATCAGCAAAGCCCACTGGACTGCCTGATAACCTTGGACTTGCTGCTTAAAGTAACCTTTCCTCATCTCCTTACAGTTCATTATCCTGGTCCTGAATGCAAAATTGATAGATATCACAGGTAGCAGCTGGTACACTCCAGACATTTAAAGGTGAGAAAATAGGAACTGTCAGAAGTCATCACACCAGCCTCCCAATAGCTGAAATATCCTCTTGAATATTCAATACTGGGAGCCACATTGATGCTTTAGGCAAATGCACACAAAGGTACCTCAAAGCACTACCATACATTTGCTTGAAGGTACAGCTTAAAGACATCCCAAGACAAATGCTCTGTTGGCAGAGACTTCCTGAATAACAGTATCAGATCTCCCTCCATCCCAGAAGTTCTTTAGCATACTTTCCTAAATATTAGTAGAAACGTGCCATATTTACTTCAGTTTAAAAAAAAACATGTATTTTGATCTGCATTTAAAAAATGCTATGATGCAAAACTAACACAAGACATAAAAGATCATAAAGGTGTTTGAAAAGTGACATGTTACCATAAGATGAGAACAGAAAAAGTTCTGTTATAAGAGCAAAATGTTCTTTCCTACATAGTATCAGATAGAAGTGTATCTGGAGACAGATGAGCTGTTGCAAGACTTTATCTGCAACCTGTTACATCTTAAGAAGGCAGCTTCTGCTTAATCATTCATGGCTCATGTGTCACCATTAATTCAGATCGTATTCCTGATTATGATCCGGCACACTTAAGCACTATGTTCTCAACACAGCCACCCACTTCACCAGACTCGAGGCCCAGGGAAGCAGGCTACAGGCAAAACAAAAGCTTAGGAGATAAATTGAGGCCAATGCTTATTTTTGTGTTAGCCTTATTATTTCTGCATTACTAATAAACTCAGGCAGGAAGTGAGACCAGCTCAGTGACCTCCTCCTGATCTGTGGTGGAACCTCATAGGTGCTAGTTAATGTGACGGATCTGAAGAGCCCAGATGGACTCCTATCATTATGCATTTGACAGATGTGATATCACCCAGACTCTTTATATAGAGCCCACGATTAAAATTGTGTTTTATATGACTTCTCACATCCTGCCCTCTAGCATTAGATGAACTGTTTGGTGTCATAATACAGCAATAAGTCATAGAAATAAAAAAATAAGAGGTTAATTACAGTTTAACTTGACTCTTACTAGTCAACTTTAACAGAATTGAAAAGTCTCTGATGGTTGAGCTACTGACTTTTGTTTCACATAAAAAGCACATCTTCTTACCGTGCTCCAATGACATCAAAGAGATGCTGCCAGCGATCATTGATTTTGTTGAGTTTATCATCTATTTCTGCAACTCGGCTCTTGTTGCTGGCCTTGATTAGTTGGTCACCCATTTGTTTCAAGTGAAGCTTATTTTCACTGAACAGGTTTATTTCTTCCATGCAGTCCTGAGAAATATAAACAAACATTGCTCAATTTCCAGGCAAAGCAAAACAAAACTCTCTTTCCCCATATCTGAGGACTGGTTTGGCTTGGGATTGCAAGGTTTTTATATTAGTATATAAAATCGGTTCGCTTGAAAACAAAACAAAACAAAACAAAAAAAGAGAAAAACAAAAAATTCAGTGGAAAAGTATTCTCACAATGAAGCCACTATGAAAAAATAAGCAGCTAAAGACTTGCAAATGCCAGGAGTTAATTCTAAAAACAGCACTTCAAGTGTTCTAAACTTGCCTCTGCTTTCCTGATTTAGCTTTTTGCTTTTCTTTTTTAAAATCAAACTAACCCTAATTCAAGTCTGGGGTGGCTTTATTTTGCCAGTATTCATACCTACAGGAGATCTGAGATTAGACATTGAGAGCTTTAAGCCATGGGGAAGAACAGCAGTCAGAAATAATAATTCAACAACAAAAATGTCCTGTTTAAAATCAAACCAATATGGAAGGATCAGACATCACTAACTGCACTGAGTACTGAGAAGGGGAAGAATTAGATTTCATTTTTGGTTGTGATAATCTCTCATTTGCCTCCTATAACACCTCCCATCATTCAGTATTTTCTTCGTCCTCTCCCTGCCAGCTGTGTAACAGTGAGAGGGGAGGAAGTGGTGAGATGCTCCCAGAACATCAGTGATCCCTAGCAAGGAAGCTCTGGGCCGTGCTACGCATGCCTCAATCCAGCCCCTCACCAGCACAACTCACATCATGCCCAAATGCAGTTAGGTGGCATTTCTGTCTTGCGTTTTGTCCCAGGTCTGAACGTCAAGAAGATAAGAGCTTTGGACAGAGTAGCTCATCTTCTGACAAAGGCCTGTACATGCTGCTCTTATAGCATCTGTTGCTTCTGGGAGGCAAGGAAGAGATGAAGAATGGCTGCTCTACAACCAACTATCAGGCTGCAATTGTAGAAAAGCAGCAATGCTACTTACCTTCTGCAATTTGTCTATCATGTCCTCAATGCTAACATCCGCCGTCTGCAGCACTTTGCTTTCCATCTGTACCAACCAGGAGCAGAGCTCCTTATTCTTCTCATTGAACACAGTCCAGGCATTGAGTCTGTCCTCGATCTCCTGCTTACGGAGCGACACCTATGGATAAGCACACAAGTGAAATGCTGGCAACGTCTCTCTCAGGAAGGAAAACAGTTGATTATGAACCCTCTAATTTCCACTCTGCATTCCATTATGTTTCATTTTGCAGGAGCACTTATTAAGTATCTCTAGCTTTCTACTCAAAACCATCGAGCAGATCGTCATTACAAGCTATTTTGGATAGCAAGGCCAAAAGTTGACTAGCAAACACCAGATTCTCTCCTTCAGAAGAACTGCATTGACTGACAGCATTATAAATAATGACACTGTGTAACTGTTTAAATATTGCTCAGTGGAAATCTGAAGATGCCAAACAAGGTAATACAAAATATATAATTACCACATAGTACTTATTATGACCCCAACTACAGCAAGAAAAAAGAAACATGCAGGTAAGACAAATTTTGAGACTAGTGGCTACAGGTTTGGTGGTGTTTTTTCTTAATTTCTAGAAATACCTGTTTTCTTCCCATTTGCTCATCAGCTTTTGGAGAAGTTGTAAAAAAAACATCATCGATAATCTAAACTTTTATTGAAAACTGTGTTTTTTTCCTCAAAGTTACACATGTCAGAATGGATGAACAAATTGTTTAGATGGAAAAATTAAGGTGTGATGCTACCTGAAGCGGCAAATTCAGTGTCACTGCTCCAGCACTGCAGAATGGAGCAGGCTCACTCTTCTAGCTAACAGCACATATTTCTTGTCTTGGGGATTTAAATACATACTTGTATTCATTTATCTACTCCGTTAGATTCCTGTACTAAGATATTATGAGAGACAACAAGTGAGAAGCAGTGTAAGTTCTACTGAAAGAAAACAAACAGGAAATCCCTTGTTCACAACCATAACTTCGTGCAAAGAAGATGGAACATAACCCTGCTTGCCTTAGTTGCAAATAGCCACTCCAAATACCACACCATGGCAAGGAAAGTATTTCCTCCTCACACCCAATGTGCGCCTTAAGCACCAACTGATATTCTCTCACTATATTGCTTTTGTCTTTTATTTATTCATTTATTTACTTTAAAGAAGGGAATAGGGAGATGAAATGCATGTCTAAATCTTTCATGCTAATCTCAGTTAGGAGATCATAGAATGACAAAATCATTAAGGTTGGAAGAGACCAGTGAGATCACCAAGTCTACCAGTCAACCCATCCCCACCATGCCCACTCAGCCATGTCCCTCTGTGCGGTATCTCCACGTCTCTTCAACACCTCCAGGGAAAATGACTCCACCATCTCGCTGGGCAGACTGTTCCAATATCTCACCACTCTTTCTGAGAACTGTTTCCTAGTATCCAACCCGAACCTCCCTTGGCACAACATAAGGCCTTACCCTCTGAAATAAGGAGCATCCTAGATGAGGCCTGTGCTATTTTGGGACACAGGGAAACCATCTTCAAATTTCACCTTGGGAGTAAGTCTCCTAGAAACTCCAGGGAGCTAGGAAAGTCTCTCTACATCCTAAGAGTGACTCTGTTTCTGGGATGCTCCCTTACACTCTGAGAGGTATGAAGGGAAATATCTCTTCCCTCCTCCATCACTTCTTCCTGTGAAGGGGACGCTCCTCCACAGCATCTCTTTTGTTAGGAGGTGGGATGACTTGATTACAGAAGATGCTATGCACGTTGGCAATACTGTTATTACATCTTGAGATAATCTTGACTCCATTTTTATCTTCTAAGCATGGGGCAACACAGCATTTAGGAGGAACTTTTTAGTCAACTAACCAGTTCAGATCAGGAGTAAAGCAGGAAGGAGGCAAAAGATCCCAGAGAAGCTTCTAAGAACGCAAGCCCTTTGAGTCATGCTTTGCTTTGAGCACTTTCTCCCCAAACCAGCCGCCCCCAGTACCAGTTCCAGCTTTGTACCCGTGTAATGCAGAAGTCTCTGGCCTCACAGCAGGCTGCAGGTGTACCAAGCATCCCTCTTGAGCACTAGCATTTGGTAGGACAGGACTCACTGATAGAAACAGTTAAATCTTTAACCTACACAGACCTCACAAGGGCAGCAATGTAAACACTAATCCCTTGAGTGCATCTGCTCGCTAACTGTGTTTGTGTCCCTGCCCAGTGCAGCACAGACATCTGGCTGTTCTGCTCCCATGGCCGTGATAGCTGCAGTCATGCCTCACATGTAAAGGCTTTCCCATCTCACCATTTACACTGCAGTAAAAAATACTGATGTATTTTTACATAACACGTCTTGATTTCTTTAATTTGATAGCCAAAACAAAGCAGTTGTGCTAGCAGCAGAACCAGTGAAGTCTCTGTCCGGCTCTGAGCATCCATGCAGGCTCTCTGGGAGCTCATTAGGGCTGTGCAAACATTTCAGCACATCCCTCTGCTGCAGCATGGAATCGATTTCCTCCCACTAAGGATTTTTCTTAGTCTAAAACTTCTGTAATATTTATTTCACACCGTATCTCCAATGTAGACAGGACAAAATACTGTTCCTTCCAGAAATCCAAGTGGGAATCTTGAATCTGAACTGAAACTATTGTACAACCTGGATAGGCTGTAGTTGGGTACATACATAACACAGATCAGTTTTCAGAGCTGTTCACCAAAGTTCATCAGCAGTTCACAAAAAAAACAAAAACAAACAAAAAAAACCCCATCAAACTACTCTCTTTATAGGTTTAACTGCAGATTTCCATTAGGTAAATGGCTCAGGCATTCTAATTTACATCTAATGGCCTTGGGAGAGGGGAGGGTGTCTGGCATTATCTTCAGGGCTCAGAAACAGTAGCAGACAACACTGGTTGTAGATTAACTGTCAAAGATACTAAATCCTTTTTTGCTGCAAGGCCAAAAAGAAACCCAAATAACTATTTCATCACATCAGAGTTTGTGGAATAAACAGAGCTGTTCATTCCTTGCTCTGGCAGTGTTCCCATGGACATTGCTTCACCTTGGTCTAAGTAAGGGTTGGATGTGAGGCAATAACTTCCTTCAGGACTTCTTTTTTTGCAAACTGTGGAATAAAAGCTTGTGAGTAAAGAGAGGCAACAGTTTGGCTGCTGACATGTAGAGTCATCCCAACAACTTAAAACCTGAAGTATTTTGCTTCTTCCAATCCTGTTGACAGGGCAAAGTAAACACCCATTCAAAGTGCATAATAACCCGATGAATCAAGATCATATGACCTTGCTGGTAATTTTTCCCTGGTCATTTTACAGGCAGAACTAAATTAAGCGTAATAACAACAAGACACAAAGTACGCAAACGTTTTGCAGCATGTTGCTGCAACAGGACAACCCAGTTCAGAATGTGTTTAAAAGCCAGTGTCTGCATTTAAACACATTTAAGTTTTCTTTTTCAACCCGCCTGGCATTCTTTGACACCAGATCGCTAGGGCATCCCCCTTTCTTTCCCAGTTTCAACCCCTCAGGCAGTTCCTGTGTTTATCTCCTCTCCCTCCCCCTCTCCCTGTGGCGGCCCAGAACAAAGCCACCTATGGCAGCACACAGCTGCATTTGGGCTCCGTGCAATGCAGGCACTTACTACTTTCAAAGGGTTTGCAATAAAATAAATAAATAAATAAATCACAGCACAGTCACCAGGAAACAAAGAAAACTCAGAAAATTCAGCCCTACTCAGCTGCCCCAGGAAAAGCCCCATTCCCTCCCAGTGCTGCAAAAATAACCCAACCCCAAAAGAAACCCCATCAGCTGGCTGCTTCCCCTTGCCCTATGAACACCTCGCTATAAAAAAAGGCTATGCAGAAAACTTACTCGCAAGCAGAGCTCTTCCCACTGCCTGTGCAAATGTTCCACTTGCTCCTGGAGCACCATCATGTCCTCGGTGAGGATGCAGTGTGCCAGCTCCGCCTTCATGGCCTGCAGCTCCTTCATGTTGTGGGCCCAGTCTGCCAGTGACTGCTCCAGCTCCTGCATGGAAACACCCAGCACAAGCCTTGGCACTAAGCTCCTCTGCTTTCCAAACCTGCTCTCTAATCCTCTGCCTGGCCTGTGGGGGAGGAGAATGTGCAGTGCTTGTGCAGCACTCTGCAGCCGGACTGGATGGGGACCCCATGGGTTTGGCTCAGGGCTTGACCCAGAGCCCAGGGCAGCACTGCTGCTCATTCACTGGTGCAGCAGCAGCCTCTGCTGTAGCCAAACTTGTCCAAACGCTGCTGGAGCCCAGCAGTTCCCCATGCTTCAGGACAGAATTTTGCAGCCAGGAAGATGTGATCACTTTTTTGGATTTTCAATTTTTTCTTTTGGCCAATTTGTTCCTGCCTGCATTTGTTCCAATTTCAGGTAGGTTACTTATATGCTTAGGAAATAAACCTGGTTCCCTTTGCTACTGCATGGCTTCACAGCCATTTCATTAGATTTCTCAGAAATCTGGAGCTTTAAACTGCTCGCTCACATAAACACTTCTTCTTTGACTTCCCTCCTCCCACTCCCCTTCCCTTTGCAACATGGTTATGCACTTTCCTGATCGGTGTTAAAGAAGCACTGCATGCAACTTGGAAAACAGGAGATTCTAAACATTAGGTCCTCTTTTGCAAGGTGGTCACTGGCTCCTCTGACATAAAAAAAACTCTTACATAGAAGTCAGTTGGTCTCATCTTACAGGAAAAAAAATAGCAAGTGTCAGGAGATGCGTGCTGGGTCTGAGCCCTGTGAGTATTTTCACAGGTCTTCAGATCCAGTCCTTTATCTAAATCCTAAAAGCAATTTCTGGTCTGCTTCAACATGGGAGGAAAAAAATAAAATAAAATAAATAAAATAAAATAAAATAAAAAAGTGAGGCTGAAACATTTACTCAAGTTAAAAAAAAATTGCTGCTTATAGATGCACAGACATGCATTTGTTTATCTTGATAAAGGTTGAATCCCTGCAATAATGAAGTCAATTTCTTATCATTACACTCCTGGCATTTTATTCTGCTGTGATATCCCAGAGCAGCAGCTGCAGAGGTCCTGTCTAACTCTGCTATCTCTGTAGCCAAATTTTTCTGCTTGGAGTTAGAGGCAGGAGCAGTTTGTTGCCATTTCACAAACAGTTCAGCACTGCAGCCAGCACTGCTGCTGTGGCAAAGGCAGCCAGTGCTCACAAAGAAGATTTCAGACAGCTGATAATGAGTACAAAGCCTTGGCTCATTAAAACGCTTATTTATTCCCACCACAAAGGTCAACAATTCACTTCATAAAAGAATGATGAAAGACTGACCAGTCCAGAAATAATGTCTCCCATCCCTTGAAAATGCTTTGCCATTTAATTTTCATTAAGTACTTTGGGCTGCAAGGGCTTACACCACTCCCTTAGTCTAATTTTCTTTCTCTTTAATTATTTGTGGATCCCACAGGTGAGCACAGTGCTTTTCGTGCTTGCAAGGTCTCTTGCCTGAGAAGCTCTCCATCCCAAACAGATTGGAAAACAAAAGAAAATATGCAGGCATTAGGATGGCAGCCAACCTGAGCTGAGAGCAGGGAGTTTTAACATCTTGTTTGAGAACCACCTTAGTTTATAAGTTCAGATGGTGGGAAGTGAGAAGGAGGAAAAAAATATTACAACAGTAGCTTTTTTGCAGGAAGAATCTCTCTCCTGCATGCAGATTGGTCAGCTGCACTCTGCAGATTGGCAGCAATCGGGATGGTATAAAGGAGAAAAATTCAGGGGCACAGAAAGATGTGAAACTGACTTAAAAGGGATTGAGTGATGTGCAAAGACTACATCCATACAAACACAATATGCTCGGTCAGTACCTTAATGTGTTCCTTGGATTTGTAGAGTTCTTCATGCTCGACTGGAAGCGGATCTTTGACTTCATCCTTCAGCTCTCGCAGCCTGCTCTCTAACTCCTTGGTATGCTTTTCACAGCTATCCCAGCTCTGCTCAAGGAGACCCAAGAAGTTATAAAAGGTTAAGATACAGCACACGCTGGACACAGATGTGACATAATGCACTATGTGGATAGGTTCCAAAACAGCATCTTCAACCCACTGAAGTAAATAATCATAGGCTCTAGTGTTTGGATTTTCTTTTTCATACACAGTGATACACCCACAGGAATTTGGCACATGGTTTTACAGACAATATTGCACCCTCTGTTGTCATGAAAGGTATGTTTAAGGAGCATTTCTGCTTATCTTGTTATGTGTTCTGAGAGGCTTTTAGCATAAATTTGGGGATAGGGATCATATCACTGATGAATTCAATTATAAGGTATACCTATGTGCAGTCTGGCCATGCAAGCAGATCCGTTGTTCCAAGGAAATAAATATGATCTGCCCTTCTGTTTACAGGTGCAGCATCAGGTGGAGCAGTAAGTAATGTTAAATCTCACTATGTTGAATTTTAGCTCAGGCTTCATACCTCAAAGCAGAGCTTGGGGCCATGGATGCATGAGAACAATCAGAGTGGGAACGTACATTATGGTAACAAATGGACATGAACCTCATTTTCCTTTGGAGAGCTAAAGGACTATGCTTTTAGCTTCCCACAAGCCCTGATGGCAAATGCTGCTCCTCATTTGGAGTGCACTGTCTACCTGCAGGATGCTGCTGAGCTGTGTCTTCATCTTCTCCAGCTGGACCTGAGTGTCCCCCCAGCTCTGCTGCAGCTGGCTGAGCTCCTCCTGCAGAACAGCGCTGGTCTCAGGATCCGAGTCAGTGCGCAACTTCTCACCAACATCAATGATTGAGGAGTACATTCCTTGCCACCTCTGAAGAATCACTGCCTTACTCTTTAAAAGAAAAACAGTTTCTAAGCTGTTAATCATGACATACTCCAAGTAAGCCATCAATAATTAATTTGCTTTTGACTCAAATTAGTCGGTAACACAAGCAATAGGATCAGCATTTCTTTCCTTAAAGCAACAGCAGGAAAGAAGGGCAATCTGGAGTGGGAGGGAGAAGATATTCTAGCTTTTCTCACTAATGAAAAGCACGAGCATTAACTTGTAAAATCTACTAAAAATCATCTTTAAACAGTAGGTAAAAATAAAGATGAAATGAAACAAGGCTAGCACCAAATGGAATACTGGTAATGTGTTAATTCAACATTAGGTGCGTGGGAACATGATAAACTCTGGAAGCACAAATAAAGGACTTGAATACATTTTGAAATGTTTTAGAGTTCTTTAAGCAACCACCAACTTCACTGATTCTTCTTGCTTTCCTGTAAAACAAGGAGGTTAATTCAGTGAAAAGCCAAGACAGCCAGCATGAACAAAGGAAACGTGATTTCCATTGCATGTAAAATGCAGAATGCGCTGCTCTGAAAAAGTGCTGCCTGGTTTCAATGCATTCTAGAGTGGTAGCCCCAGGGACAGATGCCCTTGCAGGTTCCTTCTGCTCCTGGCACCTCCTGTCCACTCCTGCACACACACGACACACATCATCACACATTCAGGTTATTTTAAAGCTCTTTCTTCTTACTGGAGAGAAGTTTCAATCTGAGGGAAATCACAGGTTTTAGATTCACCAGAAAGAGATACAATACCTTGAAATCATGAATTAGATTTCTAAGGTGGTATAGGCTGTAGCAGTCCTGGCTCTTGACGGCTGTGAGGAAGCTGTTTGTATCAGCAAGGAATCTGCTGAGGCTCTGCAGAGAACCCCTGAAGAGCTGCCACTGGCTCACGAGTCCATCGATATCTTTCTTCCGCTGCTGAACCAACCAGATAACATTCTGCCACTGCTCCTTCAGCAACGTGAGCTTGGGAATAAACTCTGTCCTGCAGACAACAGGTGTTGAGTGGTAAAATATTTTGACCTCAAGGCTGTATTTTCCAATAATTATGTTGGGTTTACATTTGGAATATTGTAAAATTCCTATTACAGTGCCCAACTAAGCAAAAAACTCTATACATCCACAAGCTTAGCTCTGCTCTACATATTCCATTTCCATATTCATAACTTTTACATGATACAAAAATAGATAATGCAAGTCATTCTTGCTATTGAGTTATAGCAACATATGAAGTACAGCAATCACAGAAACAATATGCACTAAATATTTGTCTGAAGAACACGGAAGATAATGCAAGTGACACAAGATGCCTCATTGTGCAGCAAAATTGATTTGTGCCTTTACCAGCCTATAATGGCAAGTTCAACCATCACTGAATCCTATAGCAGGGGGATGTAACTACAAAGTGAAAAGGGTCAGTGTTGCTATTGAACCCACCTGAACAGTTTCACTTCTCCTGCAACATGTTTAGATGACCCATCACATCTAGATGGAATGATTAAAGAGAGCCCCTGGCTATTCCTTTTGTTTCTCTGCAGGAGATCACGATGCCCACATTAGCTCTTATACAGATGTGTTTGTGGGGTTAGCTTCAACAAAAAATCCAGTAGCTTCACTTAATTGAGCCCTATTTTCCCTGGCATCTTTAAGCCAAGCTATGGACTTTCCACTGAAGTTTCATCCTGCCAACTCTGTGGAAGCAAGCTCTAGCAGAGAGGAGTACTATCTTCACTGCAGAAGTGCCTGAGGCAGTTGAATCTTTGCTCACAAACATTTTGTGCCTCTTCTTCCTCTACACTGATTAAGAGAAAAGCATAACATCATAATAAAAAACAGGTTTAGCTGTCGTGTTCTGGATGCAACATCATGTGAGCTTGGGGCAGTGTAAACAGACTCATACCTCTGTACTTTAATGGGAAGAGAGAAAGGGACCTTTACATGCAGCATTCTCATTACCCTCTGCAAGAAGTAGGCCTCTCAACTACACTGTTCAAACAACTGCAGGGAAGCAGCAGCAGACAAGGAAGCTTCATGTATAGGACCAATTAACTAATCTTATTTGGCAGAACATCCAGTTACTATCAAAAGTGGAGCCTGAGCACATGCGTTTCTGTTTGCAGCTCCTTCACACTTTTGCAGAACGCGCCAGGAGATTATTTAAAGAGAAAATCTGGTCAGCAATTTGACTTTGTGTCCAATCCTGAATTGAAGAGGAGAACCTATTCGTTGAATTAGAAAGATCTTCAGGAGAAAAACAAATGCATTACCTTTTTTCTGCTTCTCCAGATTCCAGGAACAGTAGAACTTTTGCTATGATAGAATTAAATGTCTGCTGATTTATGGAAATCTCAGTTTGCAGCATCTGAAAATACCATAAGAACAACAGTTTTAACTATTCATTGAGCAATCCTTGCTGTGAAAGCTGGTTCTGCTCCTCTGCATTGACAGCACATAAAATTTTAAATTTTAAAATACTTTTAAAAGTATTTTCCAGTGCTATCATCGTATGCACCCTAAAAGATTCCACACTTTCATAATACCAGGAAGAATTTGCACCTATGTGGTAACACAAAAGGAGCTGATGTTTGCTGGATTCACTCATGAGAAATGCAATCTAGACTGAAAACCATAAGAAAGGTATGAAAAAGAGACACAAGGCTGAATCCACCCTTTGCTGTACTTGTTTTATTACGTTTTATTGCAACAAGTGAACTGATTTGGAGAAGCATAAGAGGTAGCAAAGAATTCCTACTTGATCCCAGTGAATATCATTAACATGCAGAGACTTTATACCACATGGAATTAACATCAGTTCCTTGGGGTACTGCGAAGCTCTTGCCCACTGCAGTAGCACAAAGCTCACTGTAGGAGTTTCTGACAATAAACTTTTACCACATGACTTTTTACCAGTATTTTGTTTATTTCTCCATTTTTCCTTACAGGTATTCAGGGAATCCCTCTCTCTAACAACAGCAAATGTTTGAAAACAGATTTCCACCAAAACCTTCAAGCTGGTCAGAAAAGAAAACTGCCACGAAGATATTTTCTTTAAAATGCAGTTCTCCCAGGACCTGGTGAGGTTCCTGCCAAATCCTCAGCAAACTGCCTAGCAAGTTGCCATGGACCATGGGCTCCAAGACTATGGGACAGGCAGAGAGGCAACCAAGCTCAGGGCTGGCAAAAGCTAGGGCTTCTGCAATGCACCACAGGGATACACTCTTAAAGCTCTGACCCGTGCAGAAAGCAATCCATTCATTTTAAAATTTTCACATTTCAGAGCTTTTCTGAGGATAAGTACAAAGTCACATTTCAAAAGAATGAAATGCTCTACATTTCATACTGTAAAACTCTACACAGATGTAAATTTGAAAGGAACAGTATTTTCCAAGGATTTCCTATCACCTTCATCATTCAAGATATTTTGATTTTCAGAGTTAGCTTTACCTCATAGACTCTCTGTTGCTCTTGCAGTTCTTCAAATCGTCCTGGAACATTTGTCTTCAGAGCCTCTTTCATTTTTTCTAGGAATTTCATCCAGTTTTCACATTTCTGAAGGAATTTCTTTTCATCAGTTTGAGTTCCCTCAAGCACACTGTAAAACAAAAGAAATCTTCAAGAACTATTTTGCTGGTGGTTAGTTTCCTGCATATGTTTGCATATGCATTAACGTGGCCGTTACTAATGCTAACACAGTAGGGTTTTGCTTGGCACTTTTCTACCTTTCTTCACTTAAAGCCCTTTACGTTTTTGCTTCAAGTGACTTGGAACAGAACTAGCCACTATGTCACAGAACTGTAGAACCACAGAAATACTCTGGAGTAAGTTAGAAGGGTAGAAATCCAACGTAGAAACTCCCTGAGAAAGCTGTGAACAGCTAGAAATATTTCCCATGCTTTAATTTCATTTTCCTCAAAGAAAAGAAAAAAGTAATGACATTTTTTGTTTGCCTTTCACACCTGCAATGTTCCAAAGCAGTTGCTGTCTTCTGACTCCATTGCCGAGTCAGGCTCTGCATCTTCTTTAGGATGAAGTCACTGAGGGGCAGCTTAATGCTTGCTTCATTCAAACTCTCTATGCTTGGAGAAAGGGCAGCAAGCTCTAGAGTGTGATTCTGGAAGTAAAAGGGAATTTGATTGCAATCAAAATGCTAACCCAAGAAACCACATTTTATGTTAACCTTAGAGTTTATAGGAAACAAACAGGTCAGTTTCCTTACAGGAGGCCCACTTTCTTGATAGTACTGAGCAGATACACATGTGCTGGCACTTGCAGATTAACTCTGTACCGTGTGTGGTACAAAGACTAGGTCACTGCAGAATTAAGCTGGGAAAAAGGATCTCCCATCAACTCCAAATCCATGTGAATTTCCTTCTCACAATCCATTTTTCTTGTGACACAGAGCTAATTTTTATGTATTTTAACAATTTTTTGGGAAGAGATTACAGTTACTCTGTTGGAAGTGACAAAGCTATGATACTTAGAACATATAATTCCTTAATTGGGGCTCTTAAATCCTGATTATTCATCTTTTTGTACTCAGGAAATCAAACATACCATGAGCAATTCTGAGTTGTCTGTTTCTCCGTCTAGATGGAGACTATCAAAGGCATCTGTGCAATTCTTCACATGACCCTCCAGAGTTTCAAGACAGTTCTTAAAATCCTCCAGTTGTAAAAGATTGAACTAGAATGAACATTGCAGATTTACATTAATTATGAGCTGGTTTAATAATATATATTTGCTATACAAAAAGAAGCAATGAGCAACACTATCAGGAAGACAAACAGATGTTCAATCCAACTTCCAATGTATTTATAACTCACTGAGGGAAATTCACTGTTTGCACTGGGTAAGTGCAAAATTTAAGCCAAAGCAAATGTCAAGAAGCAGAATCTCTAATTCTTGAGAGATTCTTAAATATCTGGAAGAAATGTGGGCATCTGGAATATGTTCTTGTAGACCTGGATTGGTTTTAGGTACACTGTTTTCATTCTTTTTGAGGCAAACTGGAGCCCTTACGATTGTTCCAAGCAGAGCTGAGAATGTTCACATCTTAGTTTAAAGTTCATAATAAAAAGAGTTTCCTGACTTGTAATCATCTGAGAGTCTACTTACAAAGGCTTGTTATAGCAACGCAAGCAGACATGAGGCTGAAACCCTTCTTTCATGTCCTTTTGGCTTCAAGTGTTATTTCCTTCCCTAGTTGACCATACCACTGAGTTTTATTTTTATAAAAAACCTGAGTTTTAATTTATTATTTTAGTTTCATTTTCATTCACGGAATACAGGACTCCAGTGAAGAAGTTAACACACTCTGACAACTGATCTTCTCTTCACAGAAGTACCTCCAATTCATCTAACTTCCTCTGCAACATCTTTTCCAAATAGGATGCTCTCTGGAACGGTTGCAGCTTCTCCAACAGAACGGCGTGTGCAGCTGTCCCAGCCTGCTGTTTTATCTGATCAGCCAACTCAGAAATTTGGGAACGGCATCCCACTATGTTCTGAAGTCCATTCTGTAAATTCTGATGAGAGAAGAGGAAATTGAAAAAGAAAAGGTCAGCAAACGAATCAGATCTTCATTCATGTGCCATTTTCATTCAGTATCTTTTGTTGCTGTAACTAAGCTCTTTTGGTTGATCTCCTCTGTGAGCCAAATTCAGACTTTCACTCAGAGGATAACAGGAGTTGCACCCCTGACTCTAGTGCTGGGAAAGGCACAGGTCAAAGTTCAATGGAAGATCGGTGCAGGCAGTGGGCTTTGCTGTTTTTACAGAACGGATCAGGGAGAGAGATTAGCACATCCATCTCTACAGACCAGATTTACACTAGCAGATGGAGAAACTGGCTCATAGTGAAATTGAGAAATATCACTGTTACAAACTTGACAGCTGGACAAGGAATAGCAAGAAGTCATTGTGAAACATACCACTGACTATAAACGTCATTTACTTTTAACCATGTCTCTCCCTGGAATTTGCCACTGTATCTTGTCTTTAATGTATCAAACAAAGGCTTTTGATTGATGGTAAAGAACAGACATGCTTCCCTTAAAAGGAAAATGGCTCTTAGATCCTTACCTCTGTCTTTGGAATGGATCATATTGTAAGCTACTGCTTTAGCAAGTCAATGATTTGAAATTATAGAACTATTTAGGTCAGAAATGACCCATATGATCATCAAGTCCATCTACTGCTTAACACTACCATGTCCACCATTAAAATGTCTGTAAGTGCTATAGCCACACACCTTTTAAATACCTCCAGGCATGGCAACTCCATCACTTCCCTATTCCAATGACTAACCTCCTTTTCCACAAATAAATTCTTCCTGACATCATTCCTGTACCCCTACTGTGCAACCTGAGGTCATTTCCTTGTGTCCTATCCCTTGTCACACAAGAAAAACCGTTCTGATTTCTTACACTGTGTACTGGACTTTATCTTTATCTTACTGGACTTTATATTTATTGTGGTAATATCTACTACAGGATAAAATTAGATAGATTAAAATACAACTTAAAATGCACATGTAATTTCACATACATGTAACACGATGTCACTGTTCCCCACTCTTCCAATTCATCATTCATTTTGCAAAATACAATAAATTATATATATCCTACTCATGCAAACTAGAACAGGACCTACAGATTTACTGGCATGCTAGTGGTTATGCCATGCTTAGTAGGTGCAAAAATCTTTCCAAAAATTTCCAGAAAACGTGATGCCTCTTTGCTGACTTGTTTACATCTCACAGCCATTAACAGACCAGAAAGAAGTTAAAATGCTTTGTCCCAAGTTTTGCCACTCTTAGTTATTTCTGACATGGTAAGAAACACATGAGCTCTCTTTCCCTTAACAGAAAATTTCTCAGTTGGCTACATGCAAAATAGGAGACTTTGAACTTCTTCCAGTATGTGGATAAAGTTGCATAAAGTGTGACAAATCTCTGCTCTGTTCTGAAATAAGGATTACTGTATTTCTTTATTGCATTTTGAAGAAACCAAAAATGTCAGAACCTAATGACAGTTTGCCTCCTGAAAGAGTCAAATGTACTCTGTGGTCTCAGTATGAAATCCAATTTACCTAAAGTCAGCAGTGTCTGGAATAATATAATGAGCTCAGAAATCTGTGAACTTATCAGACCAGGCCAAAAAAAGGACCAAAATCAAATAAAACCAAGTTAAAGACAACCGTAAGAGACCTCAAGGTGGTCCTGTATTCTGGAAAACTGGTCTTTTTTTCTGACAGCTACTGATCTAGTAGATATTATCTCTCCTCCCAAGCTGTGCTGCTTAAAGTAAATCATCTTTGGTTTAATGATCCTCTCCAGCATAGGCATTTTTTGTATAGAGCAGAAAGGGACAGAGACTAAATATTATTGCTCCTCTTTGGTCCCTATGCTAACTGTAGTTTGATTTGGCCTCAGGACCTGGTGAAAGTATTTGAAGGAAAGAAAAGTTTCTGTTAATAGGAAAAAACAGATTTCATGTTTTCCACTGACTGGATTATTTTTTTGGTGCAAGGGTGGAGGGGAAAAAGAAGGCGTTCATTAGATTTGATGGTTTGTTGGTTTTTTTTTTGTAAATAAATCCTGGTTTGTATAAGGCAGCAGAAACTTATTCATGTACCTTTACATCCTGTATCCTCTGTTTCAGGGTTTCTATCATATTATCTTCAGGCATGCGGGCATCCAAAAGCAGAGTGCACTGCTCTTCATGCTGCTGTAGCTTGGCTGCTGCCTCAGTACATAAACTATCACAGGGCTCCCAGAGCTGAAGCGTTGCTTGTGCTGTCCGCAGCTGATCAGTGATGTCTTCATTTACTGAGCTCCACCTGCCAACATATCAAATTATGATAAGAGCATTTTGCTTGGAGATGCACTTCATGAATCAGAATATGATTTGGTGTAGGAGTCCTAAGGGAGTTTCTTTGCATTCACAGTCTGGTTACTGAAAGCCACTTGACACAGCATCGTTTTGTGCTGTGAGATCCATCACAAAACAGGTAGCATCAGCCACTCTTCACAAGGGTACCCCGAGACAGCTAAGCATTGCTAACAGATTTAAAAACATGACATACGTTGAAATCCTACCTCAGCAATTTTATTTAATACTAACAAATGTGGCTCTTTTTTGTAAGCATACCTGGTATGTGCCTCTGTGCACTTCTGATCGATAATCTCTGCAAAGGAGGGGGAGCAGTTCTTCTTCAGATTATTGGCAGCTGCCTGGAGCTTGGCCCAACTTTCTTCACTGTTCTCCAACTCATCCTGAAGAGACTGCAAAATGGATTATTTAAATGAGTTGTGAAGATCAGTGACACATGCATAGCTTCCACCATAGATCAGAAGGGATACAGTAGCAATAATGCTACACACCTGCAGCACAGATCAGAAAGTTTGCAAAGAATGTAATGTGTGATCCTAAAAATTAAGAAATTAAAAGAGAAGGGGTCAAAGTGAAAAAATTCTTCAGTCAGCTTATTTTAAACTGAAGTGAAAACCCACTGCTTTGAAGTTACAAAATTAATGCACTAGGATGCAAGGTGATGTAAGGAAAGAGGTAAGAAGGTCCCCAGTTCCTCTTCTTTATTATTTGTTCCTAGGTGAGAGTGGAAATGTTTAAGCAAACTTTCTTGGTCTGACCTGTACCACTGCTGATGTAACTTGAAGATGAGCCAAAAGAGGTACTCTGACACAAGTGTAAAGACAGGTAAGAAGATTTTAGCCATATCTTTTTAATGCAGTCAGACCCAAGGCCAGTCAGAATGCCCACTGTAAGAACTCAGCCTCTATAACAGCAGCAGGACAACCCACAAATCTAGAGACATGGTTCCTTGCCCAACTTTCTCTCACACCCCTGGTGCACTGTATCTCCTCTAGCTGAAGCGTGGTGGCAGGTCATCTCCCTGGGAAATGCAAGTGAAAGGGTAAATTCCATTTCAGCCAACGAGCCAAGAGCCAACATCTTTCATTTCCTTAGTGAATGCTAAGTTTAAAGTGAGAAATCTAGAAACAAGAATCAGTGTCTCTGGTGAGAAAAGAATAAATAAGTAAAAAAAAAAATCCACTGACTTCTGAGGCACTACAGTAAAAAGGAAGCTGCTTGAGAGAAAAATGTATGGTTCTTTCTCAGTGAAGTTTGTTTGAAGGCACAGAAGTAAGCACAGAATTAAGGCAACTTCAGCAGATTTACCTGGAGAGTTTTGACCTGTTTTTTCAAAGCTTCCAGTGATGGCACAGAGGGCTTGCACTGGTCTATGCAGTACAAATATCTTGTCATCAGCAGGCTGACTTCTGCATAAATGTCATCATATACTTTCCATTGCTCCAGTATTGACTGCATTGAGGTTTTCAGCTGTGCAACCTACAAACAAACCACTTGTGTTACAATCTCTTAACAATACAGCCTGCCAAAACTACTGTCTAGGAACTATGGGATTCTCTCACACAGTCAAATGAGAGATTTCCTTCTCATTTTCTCTTTGCTTCTTTCATTATTGCAATCTTGTTGCCCTGGGGCAAGCAAGTTTCCACACTCCTTCAGTGTGACTTACCATTTTTACCCTTCAGTATCAGGTAAGAACACAGTGTATGTCCTGGGCTAGATGAAACATTGATCTAGTTCAGTATCTGCTTTCACTCATGCCAGTACCAGATGCTTTGGCAAACTGGGCAAGGCAAAAAGCATGTTTCCATGGAACCTGTTCAGGTGACAGATTTCAGTTCCAGCTATGCATCCACTTAATGGAAGATGAAAGCTTTTCCAAACCATAGTGAGTACTAAATAGACTGCGTGAATCACCATAGCACAGTATCACAGTTCCAGGCACACAGGAGTAAATGGATTAATCAACATTATTCTCATTTGAATCATGGTGTAGGTGGGAAGAATCTCTAATTGCTTTTTGTAGCCTGCAGCAAATCACCACCCACACGAAGACAGAAAGACATTATACTCATGAAATGTCTCTGGGCCACAGATTCACAGTCTCAAGATCAAACTATGGATAGTACAAGCAAGGCACTACATCTCCTTAGCCATGTATTTGAAGGCACAGCCAGGCTCCTGCTGAGGCCAGTCGTACACAGGAAGAAGACTGTGCTTTGAGTTTCATTGCTCGTGCAAACAACTAGGATGTAACAAGCTGCAGTTTCTAAGTTCCACACTTAAGTCATAAAATACTAAAATTAACATGACCTACAGATTCTAATTAGAATCACTAATCACTATGCTGCTAATCCTGCCAAATTCAAACCTCAGCTCCACACCAAAATGAAGAACTTTCCTTTTTCATCATGCACATACCCACAAATCTGTTTTCTAGATGAGAAACAACCACATAACCTCAGTTGAGATATTAAGCAAGAAGATGCAACCTCATCCTGGAGTGACGTCTCATATGGAAGAGTTCAAGTAAAAGGATTCAAGTTTCACAAAGTTTTGAGGAATGAGATCAGAGCACTTGTAATAAAAAGTATAAAGGAATCTTATCTATAAACAGAATTGCTGGATCACACTTAATCCTCAGCAATATATGGCTACTTATTATCAGAAATTAAAACCCTTAGCTGTAGCCATTATTAGATCTTTTGTATCTATCAATTACACCTAGGTAAGAAAGATCAGTTTCAAGTCTAAAGCTAATATAACTATGTATGCAGACTGTCCTGGAGTCAGTTTGTATAGAAAACCAATCTGCCTGGTTTTCCTTGAAGCAACTGAGGACTATGTAGGGTTTGAAGACAGTGGAAGCCACCCAGTCATAAAGAGGAAAGGGCAGCTGGGAGGCAAAAAAGCTCCAGTGCAAATGGAGCATATTCCAGACAAAGAAGACCAGAGTACAAACTAGAGAAGCAGATCAAGTAAGAAAGCATAAGATAACAGAAAAATATCCATGCCATTTCTTTATTTTCTTAAACTGCAGATGGGTCTCTGTACCTCCCCCCCCGTATTCAAACTGTTTTGACATCAGACTTTTTTCTTTCTTAATTTTGGAAACAGGTTAATTTCTGGTATGGGACAGACTGAAATGGAAGTTCTTAAAAGGTTAAGATTAAAAATACTCTGTGGGTTTTTTGGTTTTGTTTTTTGTACCAGCTTCTGATACTTCATAAAGAAAATTAATAACAACAGTGGAAAGTATATGTTCTGGAGGAATTCTGAAATGCAATCAAATCATTTACCTGGCCAACAACACTGTCCTTCATTTCACACAGGTCAGCTATTCTGAAAGACAACACCTCAGGGGTTTGTTCTGTACTACCATTCAAAGACATACTCTGCTTCAGCTCGTCAAGCATTTTGGATTTAATTGCAAGCTGATTTTCTAGGTCCTAAATGAGAAACGAGAGAGAGAGAAGGAAGTAAAAGCTGTAACAACAATGATAAATAAGATCTATCAATGACAACATAGAAAAACGTTTCTGTGTAAAGAGCTTAGATAAACTCGACTTTTTAAAACCAGTCTTCTTTGGCCATGCAGCACCACCACCATTTTAGCCCCAATACTGAACAGCTGTCTGTAGGAATTCAAAATGACAGCAGTTGCTTAGGCAGTCTTCCGCAGGTAGAACCAGAACTTTTAGTGTCAGTATGGACATCATGTCTGGGAAGAGATCATCAAGAGCTAATTCCTCAGCCACCATGTGGGCCTCTTTGTAGCTCTCCAGATGCAGAAAGACTTCATCTTAATACAGATGTTCATTACACAACAATTATAAATATTTACACACACAGTGGGCCACAACAATTCCCTATAAAGCTACACTTAAAGTCATGACCTTTCTTTCCCCAGCCTTCTGTCCCTAAAACTTTATCAAATTTTGATCTCGTTCTTATTGAGCAAATAATTTTAATGAAACATTTTACCCACCTGCACCCAAGCACTGTATCTTGCTGTGAGTAGGGCAGTATTTTAGCCAAAGGTACCCTGTCTTTCTCTCATTCTGACCCTCCAGTATATTTTATATTTTAAGTGAAGTGTTACGTACATTTTGTACAATAATATCCCACTTACACAATATTTTACCTTGCAATCATCTAATGTGTTCTGCGCAGAGATTAGACTTGCTGGGGTTTGTAAAGACCTCATTCGATCGCTCTGTGCTTCCAGCCAGTTGCATAAAGTCTGTGCTTTGTTCTCGTTTTCGGTAGCATCTTCCAGAAGGTGTTCTAGGTCTTGTATCTGAAAGTTACAGAACATTCTAATTTACACAAACCTAGGGGTGGGCAGAAACAGGGCTGCTCCTCCATGACAAAATTTGAGACTACAGTATTTTTTTTTTTCCTAAATTGAACTCTGAATGTAAATATAAAAATCTGCGTTCAGTAGTGTTTTTGGAGAAAAAGTGTTTGCAAAATACAGAGCACTGGTATTGCCAAGATCAGAGTTGTGAGACAGAAAGCAATTAAATGCAATCAAACCTTTCTGTTCAGGGATGCCTGCAGCCTGTGCCACCGCAAGTTCACCTCGCCAAGACACTCAGCAAATTCTGTCCTTTCATACCGCTTGCTTTCCACGTCACAAGTGCTCATTTGCAAGAGCGACTGGTTCACAAAATCTACCATCCACTGCTTAAAGTTCATCTCCATCACATATTCCTGGAGGAATTAAAACAAACAACCAAAAAGGAACAAAAGCTTAAAACAATTAGCTCAGAAGTTTTAATCTGATCAGTTCCAGTCACATAGTGGGCAGTATCAAAGCACCTGAGAACAGCAGCCACCAGAGGCTAGGAACCATTCTCCTGCCCGAGCCCAGAGCACCCCTTGGTAGCCCTGCAAGGCCAGAGAAAAAATAGATCTATGTAGGGATTTGTGCCTTGAGGTTGGGCTCCCTGACATCTGCAGACGTACAAGAATGGTGTGAACCCTTCCTGAGACTGGAGCAATAAACCTCTGTTATTGGAGCTTTAGCATCTAAACAGTCATTAGTCTGCTGCAGCCTCTCCGCAGGGTCATAGACCTGCTCCTTCTTTCTTAGCAGGTCCTCTCTCTTGATAAAATGTTATATTCAAAATCCAAGTTCTCCAGTTAAATGGGTTCTTGCAACAGTGCTCCAAAATTACGAGGTACTCCTTGGTGAAGAGGTGGACTAAAGTACAGCACAAATGGAGAGACAAGCTCTGTAAGGAAGCAAAGCTTTCCTGCTTAACACATCCTATAATGTAAATGCCAGAGAAAGAGAATGAGTGAGACAGACTGCACTGCATAAGAAGAAGGAGATTACAGGACAGCTGGCTGCAGCTGTATGCAGGGCAGGCAGTGTTTCGTGTGGCAGAGAAGCAAAAAGGTTTCATAACAGAAGGCACCTTTGAGGCTGTTTGGGGAACCCTCCTGAGAGCAAGGGTGAGGATATAACAGTGTCTTTAGGCTGTTTCCATGCTTGTGACAGCAAAACAGTCACAAGCTAAGCCTGGACTTTCAGTTTTCCATTTACCTTGTACTTCTGAAGGAGACTTCTGACTTGAGCTACACTACTTTGTGCACTTATTGGTTCTTCATGTCCTTGCTGTTGTTCCACATGGTCCAGCCAAGTCATTAGTTCAGCAATAGCTTCCCGCGAAGAAAGTTTCTCCATTTGAAGCTGGGGGTAAAAAATATAATTAATCCTCCACACTCCACTTGTGGAAATATCAAGGAAGATGACATCTTGCATTTTTAGAAGGGCTCAGACATTATAATTGCAATTATGGGGCTATGAATTTTACAGTGAGCTCTGAGATTCAGAGAAGATATGACTTAAATTGAAAAAAAAAAACGCTAGAGAACTCAGAAATTTGAAATAAAATTATTTCTAATTGTAACTGACTGTCATATAAAAGCACAAAGATGATGATATGTGCAAAACACTGTAATAATTAAACAGCAGTATAATGTTGGAGATATTCTGAAAGCAAGACAGACAGCTAATTAAGAGAGAGTTGCTTTGCAGGCCTTATACTGCAGCCAGCTGAATCCCAGTAGCATTTTAAAATAATTATTTAGCTCGAACTGAGAGATAGCAGGAGAGTTTCTCCTTACCTGGTGCAACTTTTCTTGGATAGCTGGGAGCTGTGTAATCAGTTCTCCCCATTTTTGCTCAAACTTTGCCAAAGATGACCTAAGTCCTGCAGTATCAGCCTGCTTCACATGAAAGAGCTGGTTGGCAGCGCTCACCACAGAAGACTTCAGGGAAGATTTGTCATCAACTTCCTTAGAGAATGTCTGAGGTGCATGACAGAATTTTAAAATAAGGTAATTATATGTTTAATTAGATAAAGAGGACAAACCAGGTTTTCAGTTACTGGATGAACTGTCTTAAATGGATTCTAGCAAGTCTGTAAAGTTCAGAAAATCTAAATTCAATACGTTCTGGCAATATGTAAGGCCTTCTTGTGCCCATCCTGGTATAATGCTGGATACTACCTCTTGCTCCATGGGGATTAGAAATATCCCCATCTCCAAATCACACAGAGGTCAAGGGAGCAACCCTAGCTCTCAAATCTCTGTCCAGCTCACACCTACCTATCCAACTTCCACAGTGCAATGCTCTGTCAGATTTCACATCAAGGCAGAAAATCCTGGCTGGTTGTACAGCACCAGGGAGCATGCAAGGACGTGAAATTTAGAATATGCTTTTCTACAGGTTTTCTCTTTCCTGATTTTGGCTGACCAACCCCACAGTCTCAGTGATTTCATTCCTGCTCCATGAGTTCTCTTCAGTTGGTAAGAGGCCTATCAGCTGAGCTAAACTGCTGTATCTGGCATTTGGCATCAGGAGCAAGACAGAAGCCATGCTTTTATTATTCTATAAATGCATAACTGATCTTGGCTGGATTGTGATATATTGTACCTGGGAGCTATCTATGAGAGGACCCCATTCTGATTTTACACAGGCTGGCCTAGCAATCTAAAGGAAGTTTTTCTGTGCCTCCCATCCTGAATGTTCTCCATTCAGGTAATGGAGTAGCTCTGGGGCATGCTGTCATTCAGTATCATATTTTGCTGGCAGCTTCTGGGTTACGGTAAATACAAAAAACACTCAAAAGGATCACTTGCATTGGAAGTCATAATGTATCACCTCAATCTGGTAGGAGATCAGACTTACAAACAAGCTGTCGATGTTATCCCTGATGGTGGGAAGATCTTGTGACACGTTGAGAGACTGCTCCTTCCAAAATTTCATTCTCTGCTCAGCAGAATCCAGCCATTTCCTTAACTCCTCTGAGTCTCTGTTGTAGCTAAAAGAAGGAAACAAAACACAGACATATCTCTCCTATCTAAATCTAGGATGTATTTCTCACCTTCCAAATTGCCCATACTGTAAGGAGGCATGTGCTATTCTGACACCTCTCACACACTGACACTTGGTTAGAGCCATGTGAAAGCACAGAGCATGCTTGAGTCTTTCCCCTTCAGAGAGGTCTGAAATCCAGCTTGAGGCAGCATTTCAACCAGGTCTTGAGTGTCTATAAGGGGGATCATTTACATGTGGAGTTGTGCACTATGCCTTTGGGAATAAAGGCTAGCTTGCATTCATGTGAGTCAAAGTACTTTAGTCACCATGATTGCAGCACCTGTTAGCACTTCAAATACATGATCAGCAGCACGATGCAACTTTCACCTTTGTACTCTGACTTAACAATGACAGCAATCAAAACTGTTCCCACAAAAGTAAATGGGAAACAAAGCAAGTGCAAGAAGATCTGCTATGTAATAAAGGGTCAGTTTTCTGATTACCACTGCTTTATTTTTTTCTGGTTTTAAGTAAAAGGCACTACATCATTTCATAATTGCCTATCAGTTATTTCAAGCTGGTATCTCCAATTGCCTTCTGAGTTATAACCCACCTGACCAAGAGTTTGAGTAATGTTTGAAGTTTGTGTAGTTCATTGCCAACTTTTTTGGTTAAGGACAACCATTGCTCTTCCAGCTTCCTGATCTGACTTGTTATTTCTGGACAGCTCACAGCAGTCAGCAATTTCTTCCCTTCTTTCACCATCTGGTACAGCCTGGCATGCTTCTCATCAACAGTGCTCTTGATTTGCTATTAGAATATGGCAAGTTTGTAAAACAATTAACATTTTAAAACTCAAAAACATGACTATTAAAACATGTATCATTTGTTCTAACATCTTAATCTTACATTCAATCTGTCATGTATTTTGTTTTCCATTCTGAAGCAATCTGTACTTCACTGTGTGTAAACTTCAGGCTATGAACTGAAGCTGTAAGACCTGACTGCCTCATCTGAACATATGACCATAGCCAGCAGAAAATTACTGCCTTCCTGTTTTTAGTAGGGCCTCTATGTCTATCTTATTAGAAAAATGTTACTGGGCATTTGAATGAAGCTGTTGGGATAAGTACTGAGTGATGGTGGCCAGGAGGAATGAGAGTGAACAGAAGATAATAAATCAAAGACACAGGAGCAGCTGGGCTTGCCTAGACAGCTGAATAAAAACAAAGCATGACTGTGCCATAATGACACTTCATTGGAAGGTCAAAGTGATTAAAGGGAAAAGAAGAAATTCCAGGAAGGAGATTGGTCCTGGTGAGAAGACAGAAAAGAGCAATTATATGATATATAAGTTTCTCACTTCTCTCCAGACAGACTATTTAATATTAATAGGGATATTTGTCTAACAGGAATTATGTTCCAGAGAATTTTATTTTGCTTTGTCCTTGAAACTGTGAAGCTCCAATGCTTGAACCTCTCCCAGAAACATCTTAAAAATTTTACTACTTCATTTCTGATGTCATTAAAGAAAATGAAGATTTAAGTTTTTAACTAGCCCTTCACTCTTAAGAAATAAATGAAACCAAACAACTTCACAATGACTGGCTATGCAAATATAATGTATCTCCGATATCACTGTGATGGGCATTAAAAGCACCAGAGGGCCACTGCGATTGTCAGTATCTACTGTGAATTTATCTCAGAAGATAGATCAGAATTTTCAGAGAACATCCCATTGTCTCTTTTATACAATCAGGTACACTGAATCACAGTAATTCTTTTCTGACTTTATAGTCTATGGGTCTAAATATAAAATTGGACTCTCTACAGACCCAGTTCCCAAACTTCTAATAGAGTAGGTCCTCTGAAGACATAGGAAGGTCAAGCCTGTGAGGAATGCAGAGCTCTCTCGGAGGACATATCACTGAACTTATGGAACTCTACTTGTCATTTTTATAAAGCAACCACAAAGGCTGCTTTTATATCCTTATATTTGTATGTTTCAAACAGTTTAGATGTTTTAAGCTGGATTTGATGTTCTAAATAAAGGTGTAGCTCTGCCATCAGGCATGCAGTTGGGAACAAGCCAGCAGACTACTTGCCATTTTCTACAAAAGGAATTTTATTTTCATTGGTCAGACAGGAATCAGGATGGGAGACAAAAGGTAACACAGAAGTTTCCAGTGTACATACCCACACAGACTAAAACAACAAATAGTGCCCTGCAAACTGGCTTCTCCTCATACTCTAATTTTTTTTTCTTTTGACAGCCTTACAGATTCAAGAACAAAACTAGTTAGAGAGACACCAATACCTGGAGAAGTGCAATCCTTTCCATTAATCTTTCTTCTGTTTCTTCAACCAAATTCACAGATGGCAACATAGAAGTAAGTGCCTCTAACTCCTTATTGAATGCTAGACATTCATCATCAAATTCAGTCCATTCCTAAAAAACAAATTACATCATTAATATAACACACGTGGGCATTTTCACTACATCAGACTTAATGCTTAATCTAGCACAAGCAGCCCTTGTGTTAATGAAACAGAACACATAAGCAGTTAAGCAAAATGAAAATACTAAAGCGAGACATGATTTTAACACAGATAAAATAACTCAATGAATATCTTCAAGATATTTAGTTTGAAAGAGGTATGCTTCAGTTTTTACTTCCTTAGGGGGGTTTTAAGAGCAACCTTTGTATTTAATTTTAAAATAGTACCAGTATTTTACGACTATAATGGCTCTACTGTCAGTCCAGGCATTACAAAATTACTGCAATGAAGTCATGCAGTCCCACCCACATCACAATAACAGACTGAAATGCCCACTTTCAAAGGTGCTTCAAGGAAAAAAAACAGCTTACTGCCACACAGAGAACAAGTTGCTATTCAACAGAGATATGAAAGGACAACTACTAGAGAAAAAATCACTGTTGTGGTAGTTGCTTCTAGAGGAACCCTTCCTTTTTCCCTTCAGCTTTTACCGTGGGTTTCTCTTGGCTCATTACCTTTAACAACTTCTCTAAGTGTATACCGTACTGGCTGGCCTTCTGCTCCAGCAATCTGACTTCATTCACCAGCCCTCTCCAGAATTTCTCTCTCTTTTGCAGGACAGAGGGATTCACTTTCTTGGAAAATGCTTGCATGAAAGCCATGTGAGTCATGAGGTTGTGGAAAAAGTCCTGAGAAAAAACAAATTAAATCTTGCCATGTAAGAGAAACCATGCACCTGGGGCAAGAGTATGCAGAAGAGAGAGAAGGCTCACTGAGAAAAGCAGCAGACGATTTCAGAGTCTATCAAAGCTAGATCAGCAGCCTTCTACCCAAATGCTGCATCAGCCCAAGATGGGTTACTGATAATTCTGCAGTCAGACTAGGAACCAGTGATGAGTTGCATATACTGTTTTCATTTATGCATTTATAAAGAAAAATCATCTACATTTACAACTTCAGTTCATATGAAATACAAAGATACTGGAGGACAAAAATGGAAGAGTTTTAACAATACTTGAGTTCAGTGTGAGGGGAGGATCTGGCTGTCACCAGACAGCCATTACTCAGTTTCTCTAACCTTGATGGGAGATAACTCCAATCATCAGGCACGATCAGATCTAAGGGCTAAGAAGTGGGAAGGACACAAAGAGCTTGATTTAGTTACAGCTCAGCCAAGCCCCTGGGAAACAGCTGAATCTCAACAAAATACTTTCCGCCATGAAAATGTTTTAAGGACTTAACATTATACTTCCATCAAGATCTTCTTCACTAAGAACTAATACTAGTACAAGGATTTCACTTTAGGACTGTATCCTAGACTGTGTGAGCATTCTGATAAGTCTCGATAGCCAGGGCAGGAACAATTAGTTTTGCAGTTCCTTCTTCTTTTGTAAATCAACGTGTGTAAGTTTGGAATGTAAATCTATTCTATATTTGTTTTCCTTTGTAAATACATTCCAAACATTTTACTTTGCTAAGTGTAATTTGTGAGTAAGTGACAAACATCATTCTGACGGCTCTAAAGTAGTGATCTGCAGTGCTTGGCATCCTGAAGCAATTCTATAGGGAGTTTGAGCTACGTGGAGCAGTTAAATCAAGGCATTAACAAGACAGAGATATTTTGCAGTGACTAGCATTGGTCATGGCTTCTTATCAAGCAGCAGGACAATCAATGGGGATGCACGTGTATTCTCAGGATCTTCCATCAAACACACTGCACTGGGAACAGGGAACGGTGGACTGACAAGAGGAGGATCTAAAGTACCCTCCCTTCAGAAAAAAAGCTGTTATGACTAAGTTTCCTCCATCGGATCACGAGGACATAGAATGCTGGAAGCAAAGCCTCAGCTCTCAATTGTTAGACAGCAACTTCAGGAATCTACTTATAAAAAATTAGAAGGACATGTTTTCTTCACACATCATTATGTTCTGAGGTAAGTCACAGCACATTATATACGGGCAAAACTGAAATCCTGATCTTAATATACAACCAAAACTGCAGTTGTAATAACTTCTTTTTCTTGTTGTAGTGAGTCCTATTTTGGATTATTAAAAGCTTTGCATTATTTTCTGCATGAACTTTAGTCCCTCTTGTATGCTATCAGATAATTTCTCTATGATACTCAAAGAAAACTCGTTAAACAGTTTTCTGGCTGTGCTCATCTGGCCGGAGCTGGGCTGTGAAGAGAATCCCATACCTTGTGATTTTCCAGGTGAGATTGTAGAGCTGCTCTGCTTTTTGTCAGCTGCTTTGCATCTTGTGCAATCTTCTCTTGTCCAATAGCAACTAGCTCTGCAAACCCACAAAGTAAGTCCTCATATTGGCTCTCACTGATGGAAGGAGAATTCAGCTCCACATATTTTGCTTTCAGAATCCCCCACATGTCATCCAACACATCCTGCAGTGTGAACAAAGTTTAGTGATTCATGAAATACATAAACGAATCCTACAAATCCAAGTGCACATTCCCAGACTGCAAAATAACTATCAGCCTTTTGATGCTTAAAAAACATTGCAGAGAAAAATCAAACCTTGCTGTATAAGTAGAAACTGTACTGTGTTCTTACCTCTAATTTATAAGCTTCCTGGATTAAAGTGGCAGGTAACTGGAATCTTTCCCCATAGCCTCTCAGTTTTGCCACTTGGTTTTCAAAGTTTTGCAGTTCCAAAGCACAGGCATCAGTTTTCTGAAATTAAAGACAAAATATAAGTTTATGAGATGAACAGACAAGACTGTTCATGCACACCTTACTGGGTTTGCGTGGCACAGCCAAGAAGGAAATACAGGCTTGTGTCTCAGTATGACATTCAACATGTTTCAGTTTACTAACTCAACAGCCATTATTAGAAGGAATCTGGCCTGAGAAAATACCATTTTCTCATGAATTGGAAAGATTCAATCAGGGATGGATTGAGACAAGTTCTTTCTGAACAAAGGGAAGTTATGTACTGCTGATGTTCTTTTTCTAAGAGTGATTGCTTCACAGAATATGTTCAAGGCAGCAGCCCCTGCTTGGGATCTGAAATGGCTTTCAGCCTGGCAGAAAATGAGTCTGTAAACAAGGCTATGAGCCCGTAACAAAATTGTCTGTGGAACCCCTTTTTGCTCCAGCAGCAAGTAGATGAGCATTCTGGGGAGGATATGCAGCCTGTCCATTTCTAATTCTCTGCTAATCCCTACAGAGGTTGAAGAAAACTTTAACTGGTCAAATGCCACACTATGATGAAGTGCTTAAACCTCCTGAATGAGCAGATACAAATACTGCAGTCCTATTTCCATGAAGAAAAAGCGGAGCTTTGAATATCAGGAAGGCATAATGTGTGGAGTGCTGCACTTTGTGTAGCTTTTTCTCTTCTCTGCCATAGCTTGGGGTGTATTTGTTCTAAGAGGTTGTGGGGAGACTGGTTCCTCCCCATCAGTTAGTAAAAGGACTGGAATTAAGTCCAACTATGGGCTGGGATGAGTAGGTAAAAAGGGGTGATAAATACTGAACTCTCTCCTCTCATTCTTAAAACGTAAGTGAGACTCAAACTCCTGAAAATATAAAACAGTAAATCACAGAAAACTGGCTACACTAGCTTTTCTTTTCCCACAAATGAAATTACCTGAAGCTGCTCAGAAACATTATGTCCACGAATTGAGTTCAAACATTGTTGCAAAGTAGCTTTTTTCTCAGTTAATTGATCATAAAGCAGCCTGGTTTCATTCTGAAAAAGTAACAATCGTCAGAAGTATATCACATACAAGAGTATAGTAACAAGCAGACAAAAATACAGCAAACAAGACAACTCTCTCTTACAGAAAAAGCACTTTTTCACTTTAACACACAAAAAAGCATACATACTCTGGGCTCAAAGGAATAATTTAGAGAGGGAAATTCCCTGTCAGTGTATTAAAAAATGAGATTTCTCTGTCACAATGATCTTCTGTGACTGTAAAGATCTGTGAAACTTACAGAGAAACAAATTCTTCTCTTCTGAAAATGACAAAATAAGTCTATTACTGACAAATGATGGAGCTCAATGGATTCTGCAGGAGTAAACATAGCAGTATCAGCCCTGTTATTGTTTGCTGAACACATCACTGTGTTCTTCAAAGGAACCATTTTATTATTCAGCAGCACAGAGGTAAGCTGACTTGATGATGAGCCACTGCAGCTCTGCTGAACATCAGAAAACGTATTTTAAAGACCAAGTTCTTCTTTCTTTCAGAAAGGAAAACATAACTTTGCAAGACTGCGGCACGCTTTCTGTTACTGTGGCACAAAATCTCAAGGAACAGTAAATACCAAGGGTTAAACCAATCTCCAACCAACCAATCTCTCCAGATAGCTGCACAGCAGACACTGCACCCAAAAAGCAGCGTCTCATAACATATATTCTGAGAACAACAGAGCTTTTGGCATTGCACTAACTTTGATCACTCCTGAACACACGAGGCGGAGGAAAGGATGCACAAACCCTTCCCTGGCCTAATCCTTCCCCACAGAAACTTGGTTTAGCCTGTAGATCAGCATACATGGGATTCCGAGTTACTTCTATACTTTGCATGCAAATTTTCTACTGTGATCAAGGCTTCTAAGGCAGTCAGCTCTGTAAACAGCGCTGCAAAAGCAAAATAAATTTGCTTCTTGAGAGACCAAGACAAGTTTGTTCAGTACCAAAAAAAAGACCATTATAGATGCCTCATTTGTAACCTGAATGCATTAACACTGAGAAGTCTAACAGATGCTGTGAAAAAAGATGTGCATTTGGCAGTGCAGTACCTGATAACTGGTATTATGATCCAGACCAGCTTTCATTGAATTGCTCCTTGAAGCAGTGGCAGCTTGAGTCTGTTCCAACCATGCCTGTAAGTTGTTAAAGCACTCACAGAACACATCTGTGCTCCTACCAGCGCAGGTAATAGACTTTAAAAGATCATCCTTTTTATCACTCAGATCAGCGTGAAGTTTTTGCAGCTCAACAGAAAGAGTCTAAAGAGTTGGAAAAAAGATAACATGAGTGAAAATGGTCTCTGTCAAAGGAGACCTGCCTGTAAAACGCAGTGGTACATGAGCTGGTAGTTTGTTAATGGGCAAAAGGCCCAGATCTGTGCGCCACCAAATAACTTGATTGTGCTACTCCCATCTAATACTAGCAAAAATGAGAGGTAATGTCAGGCCATATACATTTTTGTTGCAAAAGAAATCCACCATGGTTCCTCCTTCCCCTGGATGTTCTAGGAATGTTACCTCATAAAGAACCTGCTGCACGGCTGCCTCTTCGGTGGAGAGGACTGAGGTGTTTAACATCTCCTCCATATTATCCAAGCACCGGCTGATTGCCAGAAGTAGCTCAAACAGTTTTTTGTCCAAATTGGAAGAAACTTCCTCTGCCACATTCTCCTGTGTAAAGGCAAGTCAGAATTTTTCAGTACTTTAACCCAAGGCACACATAAGATTTGTTTGCTTGCATAAAGTTAGAAGTTTAGTCAGCTAATAATAATAAAATGCAGTTCATGAAATACTGAAGGACAGTCTTGGATGGGACAGCTATATACATGCAATACTCAGAGCTGTCCAGGCCAAAATTGAGAGTGACCTTCAGTGTATTAGGAGCAGATATAGTTTCACAGGTTTCTAAATTCAGAAACAGGCACAACAGAACTTGCCTCGTCAGCTCATATATTGCATATTTACTAAAGTCATTGACAGGGTCCTCATTTAACAGAGCCTGAGGAACAATCTGGAACAATCTTTATCCATACTAGCATGTCTTTGGATTCAGGTAGCAGAAGTGTCATGGTTGAAACTTGCAATCTTTCTCCTCAAAATCCTAAGCTGAATGTACATTATACCCCCCAGCTGTTGCAGAAGGTACACTACAATGAGCCCCGTTTGCAATACTGAGATTATTGTCTATGTTTCTCAATGCCCAAACAGTGCATTGTGTCTAGATTTCCTGGTGTTTTTGGCAATGCTAAAACATGCCATTTTTACCTGTGCATGCACCACGTTTGCTTCTTGGCTTAGGTCTCCCAGCTGCACAGTGTATGTTTTCAGCTCTTCCACGGTTGAGGCTCCTGCATTTGGGAACGCGCCCCGGGGCAGCATGTTCAGTTTTGTTGTAATCTGACGTTGAGAAAGAGAATACTGCAGTTATGTGAACAGCTCAAATGATGTTTGGGCTATGGGTAACTACATAACATCCCTTTTAAAAAACATTAAAATAGAAGTGTCAAGTTATTAATATAAAACATTAGGATAGCATTCCCTTTTTGCTGTCAAGAATAAATTGGTTAGGCTGTGCCCTGATCAAAGCATGACTGAAAAAAAGAGCCTCTGATTCCCTCTTTTAGGGGCTACAGGCTGTAGCCTGTATTAAAGCAGGCTTGCTGCCCACTGCAGTACGTGAGTAGGAGCAGCCATTCATCCTTTTACTTGACCAATTTTCTTCCATTTAATGCAGTACTCTTCTTCTTTCAGAGAACAAATCTAGTCATTCTAATTGAATGTGAACAAAACTGCTAGCAAAAGAAAACACTTTTTCCAAGCAGTAAAATTCTGCAGTCTGCTCTGAATAAATGCATAGCACTTTCTTATGGCAGTGTAAAACCACTTTTGATACATCAGAGAGAATGCAAGAACGCTATGGTGAATCATAGAAGAAAATTCAAGCTAGAGTTTCTTCTGACCAAAATGTTCTCACTTGCAAGAACTGAGACTTAATCCACATCCATAAAAATCAGCTGGGAGCTGGCTGGATAACTCGCCTAATTTCCTTAAAAGAATTAAGCAGATAACATCAGCTCTGAATGCTAACTGCCAGAATTCACCTACGTGTTCCCACACTACTTCATAGTCATAGCTCCAGAGTCATCTACCTCAAAGTAAAATTAAAAGACAATCATAAAAGCAGTATGCAGTAACAATTTCTTCTAGAGAGCACTTGCAAAGATTTCAGTTATCTGATGAAGAAGAGACATGATATAATGACTCAAGGAAGGTACCCTAATAGTTATCTTCACCCAAACCAACAGGCTGCACAAAGAGTGCTTTACTGAATTGAAACGAACCTGAGGTTCCACAAGCTGGCAGAGAGGAGACTTCATCTTTGAGGAAAGCTCTTGTTGTAAATATTGCCATTTATTACCCGTTTGGTCCTTTGGAGCTAAGGTGGGATCAGCCTGCTTGCTTTTTGGATCAGATTCCCCATTGCTGTATTAAGAAAAAATTATTAGAATGTCAAATACTAAAGTAGAATAAACAAAACTAAATTTGTAAAACTGCTGGTGTAAGACTAGTTTCTATTATACCTGTCCCCAAAACAGAATGCAACCAAATGCATGGCTGGGAACAGATACCCAACTTGCCCTCTGCTTGGCCTCTGCTTCAGCTTATGGAAGGCATCAGTCCTGCCTGACATCAAGACTGACTGTGGGCATTCCAGTCAGCCCAGTATCATGGAAGCTGTCACATAAACAACACTCAATTTCCCCAGACTGCTGATAGTAGAAATCCCCCAGCTCCTGCAATTTTTCTTCTACAAGCACACATCACTCTAAACAGTGCTCCTGCAAAGTTTCTGTGGGTTTGGGAAGTTGTACTTAACTGAATGTGGAGAGTGATTTTATTGCTTTGTACCTGGGTTCTGATTTCACACCATCCTCAAACTGTGGCTGCATTTTTTCCACACATGACTCAATGAAGTCAATGAGGTTCTTCTGCTCTGCTGCTTTTACTTTCAGATCCTGTGAACAGAGAACAGAATGAACAATAAAAATCAGTTGTGTTTGCGGTATTGCTCTGAAATTATTATTGTGCTTTTCCAACCGCATTTCACATGAATCCATTTAGCAAGCAAAATTAAGAATGCCTCTATCAGGAAAAAAAGCAAGTAAAGTCTAAATATGATGTTACCAAACAATTTTCTATAAATATGTATTTTTACAGAATATCCAGTTAGCAAAACAGAAGTAGTTTACAGAGCACAGAGTTTCATAGAATATCTTACAATGTTAACAATGACCTTGGAGTCATTCCGAGTTGGTTCATGGGAGAATGTTCACAAAGCCTTTGAGTCAAATCCATCTTCAAAAGAATCACAGAATGGCCAGGGTTGGGAGGGACCTCAAGGATCACAAATCTCCAAACCCCCTGCCACAGGGCCACCAACCTCCCCATTTAATGCTAGACCAGGCTGCCCAGGGCCCCATCCAATCTGGCCTTGAACACCTCCAGGGACGGGGCATCCACAACCTCTCTGGGCAGCTGTTCCAGCACCTCACCACTCTCTCTGTAAAGAACTTCCCCATTGACATCCAACCTAAATCTTCCCTCCCTCAACGTAAAACCATTTCCCCTTGTCCTGCAGTTATCAACCCTTTCAAAGAGTTGATTCCTCTCCTGTTTGTAGGCTCCCTTCAGGTATTGAAAGGCTGCAATGAGGTCACCCCCCAGCCTTCTTTTCTCCAGGCTGAACAAGCCCAGCTCCCTCAGCCTGTCTTCGTAGGGGAGGTGCTCCAGTCCCCTGATCATCTTCGTGGCTCTCCTCTGGACCCTCTCCAACAGCTCCCTGTCTTTCTTGTACTGGGGGCTCCAGACCTGGACTCTGTACTCCAGATGGGGCCTCACAAGAGCAAAGCAGAGAGGGACACCACCTCCCTGTTCCTGCTGGCCACCCCTCTTCTGATGGAGCCAGGATACCATTTGCTTTCTGAGCTGCAAGAGCATACTGCTGGCTCATGTTAAGCTTTTCATCCATCAGTACCCCCCAGGTCCTTCTCTGCAGGGCTGCTCTCAAGGACTCTCCTTCCAGTCTGTATGGATGACTGGGATTCCTCTGGCCCAAACGCAAAACTGCAAAAGCAGTTTCAGTATACAGCTTCAGATTTAAAAATACATCAGCACTTTAAACACAGGAAATTGGGTGGGTGACGTCATCTGAACCATTGTGATAAAAGACAAGAGTACCATCCGATTTTCTAAGGATCATAAGCCTTTTGGACAAAAAAGAGTTTCCAGGGCTTGGAGGCCTTTATCCATCCTCTCTAACTCCACAAATCCTCTAGGAGAGGTGTATAAGGTACCTGCCCTTGGCAGACTTGATCCCACAGTGAAAACTGCAGCAGCTAATATACACAGCAGCCCCCTACATGCTCTGTGGACATAGAACAGGTCAGGCAGAAGAATTACCTGTGGGTGCTGAAAACCATTTTGCTGGAGGAAAGGCTGTTCAGTGAGGCCAAGCTGGGGCATGCTGGAGCCATTGGAGTGCAACATCTTGAGGGACTCTGGGTCACTCCTCTCCCTGCTGGGAATCTGTAAAGAGAGACCCATTGTGGGAAGGCTTCCAGACTTGACAAGAGGCCAGAATCTCCATGTGCAGTTTGGGGAAATAGCAAAAGCAAAGCTGTTTTGGAACACTCGTAAACAAAATCAGCAGTGCAAAAGCAGCTGGTACTCATGCGAACACTTCTGTCCAGTTTCTGTCCAGGTCTAGCTGGGGGGCTGTGGTACTGGAAAGCTGCTCATGCCACTTAGGTGTTCTTTGAAGAAAGTTACTGCTTTAAGGCCTGTCTGCTGTGATACTATCACAAACATGATGGTATTTTGAAAGAAAGCAAACAAAAAACATCACCAAACATTTTTATCCTTTTCCTGCATTCCTCACAAAATCTCAGCTACTGCCACTGAGCACTTCAAGCTGAAAAGATGTAGCTCAAAAACTCATTGGAAGTCCCACTACTTACTGCAAATGAAAAATAATCATACCGCAGTGCAAACTGGAAAAATAACAAGTCTGACATTTCTGATTGACTCTTCTCCTTTCCTTGTTTCACATGGTAAGCTCTAACTGTTCTTGTGCTACTACAGAACTCTCACTTTTCCTCGGCACAGAATTCATATGCTTTACCTGCTCTTCACTGTATTTATCCTGAAGCATCATCTGGACTTTTTCCAAATTACACTTCGCTTCCTTCAGCTTCAAGGAAAGCTCCTCTGCCTCCTGTTGGTGGCCTGCACTGTTTCCACCATCTTCCAGTAAACTAAGAACCTTTTGTTCAATCTCTGATAACATCACCTAGAAGTGACAGGAGTCAATTATTCATTCTTAGAAGTACAATATTCCTTTCCTGATAACACTCTTAAGACAGTGCTTACACTTGACCCTATCTAAAATGAACAGAAAGAAGAAAAATTAGCAATAGCTTCACGCTCCCTGGATTTTCTCTATAATAGCCTCTTTTTGCTATGAACAATAAAGTGCATTTAATACAGTGCTAAAGACAAAACTGTTTCAGAACACGTTCTGTGTGGGAAGTTGTATAACTCAGACATTAAGTAACGAGAAAGAGAAGCAGAAATTACCAATAGACTTCATTTGGAATAACTAAGAAGACAACACACCACATCAGAGAAGAAGGCAGAGCACAGACTGACTACATCACCTTTGGGAAGGGTCAAGTTCCGTGGATGTATGAGCTAAACAGACCTCACCGTGAGACCGAGGCACTACTAAAACTGCAAAACTGTGGTAAGTGAGGAAGAAATCCTTGACCTGATGCTCACTGTAAGGCCAGTTTTCACTCCTTCTAATCTCATCAACCAGAAGCATGGCAGAATTTCTGCTCATGTTACAATACAATGTCACCAGTGCATGGAGGGCAGCCTTTAAAAGGAGGTCATCAGTTCTAAAAACAGTTTTGGGCACCAAATAGAGACAGATCATTGGTGTTGACTGGTAGACCTCACACAGATCTTGCTGTCATGAGTTAAGGAGTTATGTCTAACTCTCCACCCACTGCAAGGAGCTACTGGCTTCACAACAGAATCAGCGAAAGGTGAAGCCTGTCTCAGCTGAATAAATTTACAACCTTATAGCTTAGTTTAAGGTGACAACTACCTCTGAAACTATTTTATCTGAAATGCCCCTGGGCTTTCAATAGTGATAAAGTAGAGGGACATGTGTATCCTAAGGCCAAGTGGAGCTGAGGACAGCAGTCCACCTCCCTGAGCAGCCCCTCCCATCTGCAAAGAATCCTTCCTAACATACAATCATCCAACCTAAATTACCAAAACACAGTACTGGTACCACACGTTAGCCAGGCCACTGGAAACTGTTGGGATTTGGTTGCTGATTCACATTGTTCTGAATCGAATTACATCTCTGCATTACTTCAAACTCATGTTTATAAAGTTAAATGTGGAGATAGAAACCACAGCTCAACTGCAAAGTAATCAACTGCAATAAATCAATTGTTCTACATCATATCTATCTATCCAGAGACCATTCCTGTTTTGTGCTTTGGATATTTTTCTGCATAGATCTTGATTAGGATAGAAAAATATTTTTCTGCTCCTCTGTCCTGTCAAGTTCATGTATTAACATTGAGCCAGACTGCTAAAAGCTGGCAGGAACTCAACAGGGCCTAGCATTGCCTGAAGTCTGCTTGATTTTATTGCTTGTGACTGCCCTATCAAAGCTGACACTGACACAAAGCCTGAATGGGATTGAGATACAGCCAGCTACATAAATGTATTCCCAGAGTTCAGCAGTCAAGCAGATGAGGATATCGGCCTGGCACCGTGGGGAACTCCAAAGCTGCATGCCTGCACATTTTCTTTTTATCTGTGTGCCAGAGAAAGGAAGCTGCGCCAGGACTACCACCCAGCCCAGTACTTTACATCAGCTCTGTTGTCTTCCATCCATTTCCAAATGGAAGATCCTAGACCTACAGCAGTACAACCAAATACAGGCTACTCAAGTGGATGAATATCTGTCTTTCCCCCTTCACTGGCAGCTGTGGGGTCCTGAAGTGCAAAAGAACTTACAGCTTAGGAGCAAATTTTACACTGGTCTTTTAAGTCACACTAAAAAAAAAAAAAAGTGAAAATATCCAAACAAAACAAAAAAATTCTTTATTCTTGCTGAATTATCACGACGGAGACCAACAGAAAGCTGCCCTTAAAGAGAGGATGCAGACTTTGCTGAGCCATATTTTCAAAAATAAAGAAAAAAAAAAGCTGTAGAAACATTCAGACCCCAAACTAAATCCTCCAGGTGTGTAACAGCCCCACTGTGTACCACCCTAAAAACAGCTATTAACTGAGCCCTAGGAAAGCTGCACCTGAAACCGAAGCCAAGCTACCGGCTCTCTGCCAGGGCAATGAAGCTGAATAAGCAGGGAGAGGAGAAGCAGTAACTGTAGCTTTCCTGTGTTCACAAACCCCCGGGAAGGGTCGCTCATGGATGGCCAGCAGCACACAGGCTGCTCCCTCTTACCTGGAAATCACCAAGCTGCAGTTCCACCATCTGCTGCATTTTGGGGGTCTGGGGGTCTGAGCCCAGGGACACCTTAGTTTTGTCTAGCCATTGTTCCAGCTCAGCAACCTGGGCCTTGCACGCCTGGAGGACTGTTTCCGGCTCGGGCCTACCACCATCCACTGCTTCCTCTGCGTCTCCCTCTTTCCCTCGAGAGCCCTGGGTGGCGTTGGGGACAGGAGGCTGCGTGACACTCTGAAGCAAAGCACACAAAAAAAACCCCACAGTTATCTTCCTATTGCTTTCTTTTTCCTTTCTTTCTCTCTTCTCCTTTCTTACCCCACTCCTTACCAGTGAGAAATGTTTAACTTTCACATTCACAGGGCTCCAAAACAACTCTGTCACCGACTTCAGAGTTTTTAAAAAATATATAATAATTAAAGATAAAAGAAAAAGGAAGGGAAATTCTGCAGGCAGGCGATCTAGGATCTGGTGCAACAGGTTTCCAGACACAATTTGCATCTGCACAGGTATACCTGAGCCACAGGAAGCACGATGACTCACCATTAACCAGTTCTCCCCTGAGGAGAGATGTTTTGCTGTGGGAGTTGGATGGAAGAGCCATGCAGTTTAAAACTGTAAAGCAAGCTGTTGTGCATCATTTAGAAGTTCCTTCTAAGCATTTGGTTCCAACAGCCAAATGAGTTTTATTCAGGCTCTACATCACACAGAAAAATAATGTGTATTTTTAAGTCTATCTTGTGTAATTCTTTTCTCTCGCTTGCTTTGCTTTAAGAAGCAGTACTGCATACTTCCGTAATAAGGAGAAGTCTAAAGTGCTTGGAGATACCAGCAGTTGCTTAGAAGCCTGCACAGCTCTGTATATATCCACGCACATGCAAATAAAGGAAATTAATAAGTAAATGAAGCACAACGCCTCTGCTGAAAACCACCTGTACTGCTCCCACGGCTCCAGAGCATTCACACACACTGAGATGGCCAGTCACAGTGCATTAGCCTTGTGCTAAAATGAGGGTGCCAAAATGCATTGGTTCAGGTATCAGTGTCTCACTTTGATCATTACTCTTCTGATTTCCCTCTCAGATACCTTGCAGCAGTGTCATTAAACATAGGAAATAGTCTGAATGTACATATTCTGAAACAGGAAAGTATGTTGATGTACATGCAATTGAAGATATGAAAGTACCAGTTTACTTCAACTTCCACTTGAAATTTTTGGCTTTAGTTCTCAGCCAGTTTGTCCTTGTTCATAATTTAATTATATTTTGCCAGTTTGGGAAAAAAAAATACATATTTACATATATATATATATATATATATATATATATATTTTTTTTTAATCCAATGGGACTGCAAAACATTTTGGTTCACTAAAGTAAACGTATTTTGACAATGCCAAAAAAATAACCAAGTATTAAACAGAACACACGCATACAGAAGCATTTATCTATGGCATGCTCTGCCCTTCCCCAGGTAAATAACACTGCTTCAGGAAACTTCATTCCCTTTCTTTACAGAAACAGAAATTCAGATATGCAGCCAAATCAGTTGAATAAAACAAACCAGTTTTGTGTGCAGGTGTAACATCGTTCAGCTCCATACACACATCATGAGTTTGTGTTCTAAGAGTTTGTGTTCTAAGACTGAGATCATAAAGGACATGGAGTGGACAGTTACCAAAGCTTACCTGACAAGTAATAGTTCAAACAAGTTTTTGAATTCTGTGTTACATTGCAGGCTGCTAGAACTGAGTTTGGAAGGAAAATATTCCAGGAGCAATGAAATCGTATCATTTAACAACTACCAAGATAGTGGGAATAAATTAATGTTAGTGCATACGTAAGTTCTGAATGGAGAACATGAATATAATCAGTGCCACAGATCTCTAGACTTCAACACATCTCCGAGGGAAAAAAATGAATATAGCATTTTTAAAAATAAATGCCTTCCTGTCTCCAAATAGTAACTGATCTTTCAAGTAAATCACCTAGCAGGAGAAAAAAAAAAAAAAAAAGTTCCTAATAGGAGTTATATAGCACGTGGAAATGGACAGAGCAGTAAAATTCTGAAATGCAGAAGATTTTGCAATATTGCAGGCTTTTTTGCTGTCTGGCATGAATTGAGGAAGGACAGCCTTCTCTGCACGAGCAGAAGTGGACTGTGGTTTATAGCCTTACCGCATTCTGTGCAAACAACACAGAGCAGCTGTGTCCACCTCTGAACACTGCTCTGCTGAGCTTTTCTGTAACTGGGTTCAACAGGTTGTGGGTGCCCCTGAGGACAGGAGGCTGACAAACACAGTGGTGGCACACAGAAGTACCAGTATATGTTATCTTGTTAGGTGCCTGACCTGGAGATGAAGTCTCTCTTATACAAGGGTCTAAATGTCAATTACTCTCAACTGAGATTTACTCAGTGCAGCAAGTATCTCAGCTCAGTACAACACAGAGAATCAGTGAGAGCTCAGCTGAACAACTTTCTGTGCTTGGGGACTGGAGTGACTTCATCTCCTTTGCTTGCAAAAGGAGCTCACAAACATCCTGTACGAGCAGAAGCCAACAGTGTTGCAGAGTAGCAAAGAAAAAGGACACAGAGATCACGTGTACAGACAGGCCATATATGATACACTCACTCATACAAGGCAGAATGCTATTGTTTATAATATTAGTATGCAATTAAAAGCTGCTGACTAAGTTCTAACATTTAGCTATGTATTATTTTCCTGCACAGGAATGAGAAACTAAAAAAGGGCACATCAAATTCTCCCAATGCCTTTTTTTTCCATTATTGAACTATATATATTGAAAGTCATGCATGATATAAGGAGTCAAGGAGCACTGAGAGACAAAGTGACTTGAGAGCGTGCTCCTGCCTCAGGCAATGATGGATTCTAGCTTCTTCCATGCTGCTAGAATTTAAGAGCTAGAGCTGAGGCTGCTCTGCTACCAGTCTTTTGCTCCTGGCCTTGGTGGACTGTTCAAGACTATTCCATACACTCTTCTGCATGTAACCTATAGGCTGCTGCCCATTCCTCTATAAGCTAGCACATGTTTTCCACAAAGAAGCAAAATATGGGAGGGTTATTCTTATTCATTTCTCCTTTAACTGCCACTTCAAAATCCAATAACTGATGCAGATTTTATCACCTTAATCCTCCCATTCACACCTTTATGAATGCCAGCATCTTTTTTCCTGACAATACTCCATCTCGTTTCCTAGAAAACTTAATTTTCAAGGAGATCAGAACATAACCTTTTTCACTCAAAGGAGCAATCTGAAGAAGCCCATTAAGGGTTGTAGGTATCCTACCATATCATTAATCTTTCCACAAACTCCAGTACCATTATCATTACCAGTAGCTGGGTTATACAGAAGGTCACCTCGTTCAGCCTACTTCAGATTTGCAAACTCACCACAGTCTGACTTTCATGACCTGTGCCAGGGCTTTCTGTCCTCTGTGGAGTTTGCAAAGATGATTCCTCATTGTCTTTATTGCATGATCGTACTATCTCAGCAGCATCCTGTAGAGAAAGAGAAAACAGTGGAAATATTTAGATCATTATTGCCTTGCTGTACTTGAGAGACCTCAAAAGTAGCAGCTCTCCAATGCATAGCAGTCCTGGACCAAGCACATTCATGGAGATAAGTTCTCTTATGCTTTTAACATAGATACATGGAAGCAGCAAGTGTAGCTAACACATCAGATAATGTCAAGACACTGTGAAGAACATAGCAAAACACCACCAAAACTGTAGCTGGTCAGGAGTATCAGATGTTGATCTTCTTGTTGACAAAGTGAATCTCTTCCACAGATAATCTCCTAACAAACTGTACATTTTATTGCCTCCCCAGGAGTTAATGAAATGAATCACTCCTAACAAATGCACCTTTCTGTCTTCGGGCTTGTAGAACAGGAAAGAACACTTAAAATGAAAAAATTCAGAGTGATGTGGAAGACAGAGCAACTTAATAATGCTACTGCCCTGCATTTCTACAGTTCTCTTACTTCAAAGCCTTCAGCATTACCTACGACTTCTGCAAACACTTTCCACAAAGATGAGTTCCTGCCCTGTTGAAATAAATCTGAGTTCATTACCTGTGCACCACCATCTGACAAGGTTCCAGAAGACCAAGAGGTTGCACTGTCTTCCTTACACTTTTCCTTGTATTTTAATGAGGGCCAGAAGCTCACATCTATCTCCATGGCTGTACTTCCCTTTGAAAGTAATAGCAACTCAGCATTAGCTTGTGAACACGAAGCTCAAGCATCCCTTCAGGCAATGTAAATTACTGCAAACCTTTACGAACACTTAGCTCTTTCTGCCTTGTTTATCTACCTTATGTTTCCCAAATCTCACCTCCTCCCTTGCTTAATGGCTCTGCCAGATGAACAATAGCTGGATGACACTCCAGAGACCTCAAGAGTATCCTCTGCTTTTTCATGCTATCCCCGAACAAATAAACAACAAAAAAACACAAAACTTACACCAAATCACTCTCTCTCTTTTCCTGTCTGCTGAAAACAAAATAACCCCCAAGTCCAGTATGTAAAGAAAACTGCACCAAAAAAGAGTGGGTAGCCAGGCTACCATCTAACCTGCATTTCTCCAGAAGCTGTCTGATTTTGTCTGAAAGAAAATCCACTTTTAAACCTTGTTTTTTAGGCTCATGTTTGCTACTAACACATGCATAAAGGTGTTACTGTATAAGTAATTCCATCAAAAGTAGGACCACACATCACAGAATGAGTTACTGTGTAATACTGACATTGATTCAAGCTCAGTTTCTTCGTACTTTTTCTTGGTGTAACAAACTTGGCTTCATTTTACTCTAAATTATTTCATATCTACACTTTTTTATAATCTGTAACAAATCAGTTTATCTCACATACATATCTGTATATGTAAGACATATACTGAACTTACCTTGCTGTGAAAAGCATCTTCTGACTCTTCATCTAAACAGGGCAGAAGGGACATCAGTCCTCTCTTCTTCAGCTACAAAATACACAAAAGAGACAGTTCAATTACTCACATTAAATAGTAAAAGCCTCTGCCCTTTTGCCTGTACACTAAAAGAAAATTACCACGTGGGGACCACTTTTGGACAAGCACTGAGCATTTGACACCAGACATTAAAGTAATTTATAAGCAATTAAGTAAAGCGATAAGTTATTAATTAATAACAGCTACAGCTCCTAAACACCTCTAAAAACTGGGATTTTTCAATATTTTGTAGTGTTTCAACATCACAGATGTAATTGGGACAAATTTTATTTTGCTGAATTTACTGAAAAATCCTCAACGACTGATCATTATCAGTAAATACGTGCATTTAACATTTTGCTGCTGATCACTTAGTGTAAACTCCATGTTAAAACAGCTCATGCAAAAAAATAACCTGAGGCACACCTCCTTCCTGCCTTCTCCTAGCCAGGTATCATACCCAGTCTTCCTTGGACCATTTAAAAGGAGAGAAGTAACTTTGCTTCATAGCTGCAGGGATGCTCCTCTCTCAAAAGCCACTCCTTCTGGATAAAGAAGGGCTTTACACTTTCCTTCTTCACCTCCTGGGCAAGTGATCACAAAACGGTGCTCCACTCACCTGCACATCGGAAACATCAGTCCCTATGGAGTCAGTTTGTGCACATACAGAGGCTGTGGGCTCATCTCCTGGTTCAGGCACTTCTTCCTGTAAGCGCTGGTGAAGCTCAGACATTGAATTCTTCATCCCGGTAAGGATGTCTTCCTTTCTTTGGCACAGCTTGATGATTTCTTCTTTTATAGCTTCCATTTCTCCCTAAGGAGCAACAACATCTGTAAGTACGCGTTTTTCTTAGTTAAGCAAGAGGTAAAGTAACAAATGACACCTTGCGTCTTACTGAGAATGGGTCTATTTGCCCTCTTCCCTTTTTCATAGCTTTGGGACAGTTCCCCATTGTCAGTGCAGGAAATGTCCTGAAACATGCAAAACAATAGCAGCAGATTCTGTTCAGGACGGCGCTTGCCACCTGTACGGCTGCAGTTGGTAGTCTGGAAGGAAATGTGGAAGGCTGGATAAATGAATCAAACTAGGTCTTGCATAGCCAGGGGAATATGAGTTTCCCTCAGGACAGAGGGAATGTAGCTGAGTTACATTACTCTGTGAGTCAAAGCAGATGATATTACTTTCAACCACCTTTTCTGGAAACCTGACACAGAACAACTGGGGTAGCCTAGATGAAGGCAAATACAGCTAGGGGTAATTCAGGGCTGAGTCTTCCTTGCATAAATTGAGTTAACAGAAGCAAACAAAAAAAAATAAAAATAAAAAATGGAGGGTTTCAGTAACACAGCTAGGGACAAGAATTATCCCACGTCTTAGAATATGACACTGGGAGATATGGTCCTTCAGACAGTACAAGGAACATGTTTAATGTTCTTTGGGTCTAAACAATAACCCAGATAACCCTGCGTTAACAAAAGGGAAACAAATCTGTCTGGCTTCCCTCCTTGTTCATAACTGTTACTCTAGTCAGTGTTCTGCCTTCAAAGCCCTTTTCTAGGGGTCTTTCCTCACCACTTGTTTTCCAGGTGAGCAAAGAAAGCAGAACCAGTAACAGACCAAGATGGGTAAGCAATAAAATACCTCACCCCCTTCATTACTGGCAGTGCTAAAGCTCTTTGAAGTACTATGGCTTGATTAGAAAACTAAAAATCAGCTAAATACCCCACTGCAGAATGGGATCTGTCCATCAGAGGAAGCTCTGATGCTAGGCTTAAAATAATAAAGACACTGATTCCAGAGGCTGCTCTATCATGGACTGAATAACGCTATGCAAGTAATAATCTGTGATAGAGAAAAGCAGTAAGACTGCTGGTTTTTGTCTCAACTACAGCTTCCTCCATAAACAATGCTACTGTGGCCGCATGGCTAGGAGGGTGAAGGCAGGAAAAGAAGAATTTGCCAATTTCCCATATATTTATAAATGTTTGCTAGGAATAATATTCGTATTTGTTTTACAGCAGGAGCAGACTGTATAGCACAAATGTCAGCTACTGCTTTGCCAACTTAACTAGGCAAGAAACCAAATCTTTACTGACACAACTTCCTCATTTGAAGCCCATCAATAAGATGGGCAATTCCAGTGCCACATCTATCAATGAAATGCTACAACTGTGAAACACATCTTCTAAAACAAGAGATATTAAACAGAAAGTCTTATGCTCAAAGACAAAAACAAGAGCCAGGAAACGAGAAGTACTAGCATCCAACATCCAATCACCTGAAAGCAGAGCAACTATGTATTTAGGAAACAACTGAGAGATTATAGTTATTAAGTATGATGTATGTTTATTAACTGTATTGCTGCTGACTGCAAAAAGCTGAGCTTCTTAGAGGCACTTTATAAAAATACTCATTAAACTTGATTAGTCATTTCCCGACTTCTGCAGTGCTGTCTTTAAAACACTTCTTACTTTTGCATCAAATAAGCAATTCATCCATTACAGAGAGGACCCAACTGCTGGCAAAAAACAGCACCTGTCACCAGCTGATGAACACACAGCATGTCAGCAAGGACGAGGAAAGGGACCTAGAAGATCAAACCCTAACCAGAATCACCAAAAGTAACACTGCAATGATCAGAAAGGGACACAGTGCTCTCTTTATGCACTATCCCAAGGTGCTACCCCAGTTAACATGTAGCAGGATGATGAGCGCAGGCAAGCAATCAGTGCTGCATACTGTTTCACCACAACAGCTGAAAACAGCACTTAATTTTCACTGGAAGTTGATTCAGGTACAAATAGCACATCAAAACCAGTGACATTAAAAATATGCCCAACTTGAAACTAGTACTGATTATAATATCTCTTGGTATACAGCAACTTATGTACCTACAGTCACACCACAGTGTTCAATTGCCTGCTTGACTGGAGCAGGGAGCAAAAGCACACTACTATTCATCAGTGCTACATGTTATCATAAATTTAGGGCATGACATTAAACCCACCTCTGGACAAGAAGCCTTTTGAGTGCGTGGCTGATATTCATCTGATTTTTCAGCCAAGTGATTCTTTAGGAATTGTTTCAGCTTTTCAATCTCTTGCTCACATTCTTCTGTTTTCTTCACAGCTTCCTGTGAAACAGTAACTCTTGAAATAATTTTGTATTAACTAGGACATAAACAAACTGGTCAGTAATGCAAATTGCACCAAAGAGTGCTCAAACCTCTTTTCCTTCTTTAGTTAGATGTAAAAGAAATTGTGCTTGCTCTGCTAACCCTGCAGAACTCCATCTTCACCACGTTCAGAGTTCTGCCTGGAAGCATATCATTGCCTACTCTAGAGAAGGACTATGAATTTTAAAATGCAAAGTGGAACATATTTAACCACATTTACCACAATTTATGAGAAGCTGAAAATAAAGAGAAATTACAGGGTTGGCTGGTTTCATATCAAGTTAGAAAGCCTACCTGTTTTAATTAGTGTTCAGGTTGTTATTGCCAGCTAGCTCTGCACCGGCCAGAAATGAACTGTGCTGTCCAGGCAGAAACTGCAGCTCAGAAGATAAGCCAACCACAGTTTCTAACAATTTGAATAGTTTCTATCAAATAAATATTTCCACCTTGTGTGAGCTTCCTCTTCTTGCATGACTTATGGAGAAAGCCTATTATATGTCATCAACAGCCAAACTCACTTTTATTCATTTGATAGTAACAGCAAAATCTCATCAACCAGCACTCCATGCAGAAGTCTGCAGTCTCCCCACATTCATTGCTAATGTTGCCTGCCACAGCTTATCACAATGTCTCAGGTAACTAAGAAACTGTTACATATACAAATAGTAATATCTTGTGAAAACATTTACTTTGCAAAACATTTTGTAGCTTTGTTCCTCAGCACGTGGGCTGAGAATCAGAGAGTATCAATAGACTTTTCCTCAGGCGGCTGAAAAAGATAGCGAAGAAAATGCAACTCTGTAGACAGCAGGTTACTTTGTTCATTCACCTCTTCGCAATAGCAATCACTCCCACATGTTAGTAAAGTTTTGCATTATTAGTTTTTAACTTACAACTTTCAAAAGGCAGAAAGTGTTTTTCCCACTGAAAAAAAAAAAAAGATATCTAACTGCAGTCTGTAATCTTAATGACATACATTAAGACAAGGGGAAGAAAAGTAGTTATTCTGCTGCTCATGCTCAGCTTAAATAAGAAACTAAAAGTACTTCTAAAAGAGAGAGTCTTACCTATACCTACACTCTCAAATTCTCATAACTGTTTAGTAGTATCTCAATTTTACCTGACTAACTAAAGAATACTCTGTATTTAGACTCCAATTTCCACTCTCAGACCAATACATGAATGCAGTCACTTTCCTGCAGATCACTCATCCATTCCCTATCTCCCATCAAGGAGCAGAAAATCTTATTTTATCCTTTTCTGGAAAGAACACACATTACGTCCTATTTGTGGTACTGAATCTGTACCAAGAAGTAATGCTTCTCTCTTTACTTTATTCTTAAATTTTGCTTTTCTTAGCAACTAGAAGACCTATTTGTGGAATAGGCCCTGCTGCCAGGAGTGTGAAGGCAGATACTAAAAAAATGTCAACAGTACATCATCAAATATGCAAATACTGCCACTCCTTTGCACAGAGAGCTGGTAAAACATTGTGGCTTCCAGCTCCTCTTCCTGAGGACACTGTTTAGGTAGCGATAGGTGTGGCTCTTAACAGGCTATAAGAGAAGCACAAAGGGCAACACACATTAAGTCTCCTAAAACCCTACCCTGAAGCATCTGCAGTATCTACTAAGGTTTTGTTTCTGTCAGACTTTTTCAGGTGTTAAACTGAAACTTAATTATACAGAAGTTCCTAGTATTACAGTATAGATAGCAAATATGTGCAACCACATCCAAGCACTAAAATGTCAAACTAATTCACAAAGCAGGGAAAAAAATGAAGTATGTATCCGCAAAGGCAGCCTGTCTCCAGTGTGGCCTTCTGTCTATTAGAATACCTTCTATTCTTCTAATGCAGCACTGAAAAATGCCATCCTTTAATAGCTGTATCCTTTGTAATCTCTTAGGTGGCGACAGAATTATACTTTCAACCCACTCAATAGAATGGGAAAGTCTTTTTTGCACAGCTGGATATCACTGCAGCAAAGAACTCATTTTTCCAACCTGTTTTCTCACAAAGAAATTTTACTCAGCTACAAATTTTTGGAAGTCCATAAAATAAAGGCAAATGCTGAGCAAAAAAAGATTACAGCTGCTTCAAAAAGGTAAAAAATCTAAACCTTGACCGATAGACCAATGCTCTTCATAAAGGAGTTAGAAGTCTCATGGTAACACTCAGTAATGGCAATGCACCAGGATTCCAAGGGATAAAAGTATTCTAAAAATTACTGAATACTTAATCTGGTAACTTTTTATCTGAAATATGTGTGCTTTACCGTATCAATTATTCAGACCTAAGAAGGTATGAAGACTAAAACCCCAAGACATTAGGGATCATACAGATCTCTGTCTCTTTTCAACTCCAGGCATGCACATCTGTAGCATGCTTGGGTTTGTCCCTTGGTGCTTTTAAAACTGAAAAGAACAGGAGGAATGGGCCTACTGAGACAATCTAGTCCAACTGGCTGGCCACTGTGCAGTCAAACAAAAGTTAAAGCGTACTATCAAGAACATTATCCAAACATCTCTAACACTGACAGGAACGGAGCATCAATCGCCTTTCAAAGAAGCCCGTTCCAATGTTGGACCACTCTTGTGATAAAGGTACTTTCCCCAGCATCCCCTGGCACAGCTTTGTGGCACTTCCACTCGTCCTGTCACAGGAGACCAGGGAGTAGAGCACAGCATCTCATTTTGCACTTCCCCTCTTCAGGAAGCTGCAGAAAACAATGAGGTCTTCACTTGGCACCCTCACAGCCCCTCGTTGGATGTGCCTTTCAAAACTTCTACCAGCTTTGTTGCCCTCCTCCAGATACCTTCAAATGTCTTAACATTGCTTTTATACTGGAGACCCAGAACTACAAGCAATATTGAGGGTGAGGCCACACCAACGCAAAGTATAATGGGAGAATCACCTCTTTTACCATGCTGTTGCAAACCGTTCAATGCTCCAAACTATCCAGATTGCTTCACAAAGCCTCTGAACTCTCCATGGAGTCAACAGCACCTCCCTATTTACTATCATCAAACCTGCTAAGGATGCATTCAACTCCTCCACTCAGATCACTGATAAAAACATTAAAGATGACTGGTCCTAGGATTAAGCCCTGGGGAAGACCACTAATGACTGGCCACCAGAAGCCCCAGTCACAACAATTATTTGAGCTCTGCAGTTCTGCCAGTTTGTCACCCAGTGTAGCATGAACCTGTTACCTCACAACTGGACAATTTGTCCAGAAGGATTCTGTGAGGAATAGTAACAAAGGTCTTACTAAAACCTGGAAAGATTACATCCACTGCCTTTCCTTTGTCCACTAAGTGGTTGACCTTATTGTAAAAGCAGATCAAATTACTGAGATGGGACTTTCCCTTCAAGAATCTGTGCTGATTCAGCCTGACAAGAGCAATGTTCTTCGCATGCCTTAATTTCTCAATCTGAAAACAAAAGGCAGAGATTCACATTTTAGCTGCACTGTGTACATCTGGGCTCTGTAATGTTTAGTAGAAACTACATGGTCTAAATCACTCTGCTTTACTACAGTAGGCTTGGGAAACCAAATAGGCAAAGATAATGCACCAACTGAAACTCATTTCAGTTTTCTATCTACAATGTCATGTTGTAATGTGCAATTACACACACACAAAAAGTTAGAACATCCCCCAAAACATTACACAGAGAACATGGTAGGTGCACTACATGCCTGTAAAATAAAGGTATTTGAGGTGATACCTTATGAAATTAAATAACATCAATGAATGCAAATCAATTACCTCCAGCAGTTCATTTTGTTCCTTAGTAATTTTTTCTATTTTTTTCAATTCTCTCAAAAGTTGTCTTGCTCTTAGGAAGACTGAGACAGGTTGTTTTTTCACGCCTGGCAGCTGAAGGTCTTCTTCATAGGACTGTATGTGAACAATGGTCTTCTGCATAGGACCAATATGGTCAAGTATAACCTGTTAGGACACAGGATAGATGATGAATGATTTAGTGAATTGTGAAAAAAATCAAATTTACATGCATGATGTGCAAGAGTAGGTTTTTTTGAGTTTTCTATTTAATGCAGGCAGTGGGTGAATATTATTTTCTAGAAGAAATATCACTTTAGGTTTTCTGCATAATGTAGCCATTACAGAACTGTTTCCTGGATAACAAAGCTGTGAGCTGTATGACAACATTTTTATTCCTCCCCCAAAACAAAAACCACAATTTTTGCATGTCAGTCAGCTGACAATGTGGACTGCAGTTGACAGAAAAGATACCATAAAGCTTTGTTTTATTTCAGGTTTTATAGAAAAGAAAGCTGTCTGGCCAAGAGACCTCATCTCAGCAAGAGTTCTCTGCATGCATGAAACAGGTGTGCAATGAGTCCCTTCAGCCTGTATTTCTAAAAGTATCTGTTGTATTTTTCCTCTATTTCTGTGAAAATAGGGCCTGATTTGCAGACTCCCATATTAGTTACTGTTTGATGATAAGTGGAATAATATTTATTGAATGTACCAGGTCCTAACACTCCCAAAAATGGAAGAGTCAAATATAGCAGGAATACTTTTATACTATAGTTACACACTTGGCTGTCTATTGGTATGTTGTTATCAACTGTGCTTTAGTTTCAAATGTTCTAGGTTAGACCAGGACTACGCTTCTTGAAGGGATATCCCAACAGCCTCATTTAAGAGTTCATTTTGCACACTTGTCTAGGTGTATGTAAATTCTATTCCCTTCAGATGAAACTAAAGCTGAAGACTTTCCAGAAGAATATCTAAAAACCTTTGACAACTAATAGATGTCCAGCATCCTGGACAAGCACGAGTCTGGTCCTGAGTTATCTCCTAAAAGACACATACAGCACAGACCTCAGGTCTCCTGAAGTATTCTGCCCAACCAATGTGCTCCTTTTGGATTTCACTACTTGTTACTGTAAATGTGTAGCTGAAATAATGTTTGCAATAACTATCATTGACCTGAGAGTTGGAGTATGTGTAATACTGACATTTCAAAGTCATACACTAAAAATTTATTCATTGCAGTACGTATTCACTAAACAGGCTTTTGCTGGAAAAAGCGTACATAGGAGCCTTCACAGACCTGTCCATGTTTAAGTTGGTCTTTAGGAGAAAGTTCCAACAGATCTTCTGATGATAAGATTGTCTTCATTTTCATAATATCCTTCTCAAACATTTTTACATGAGATTCAATGGCATCCAGTTCCTAGATTTTGGGAACAAAGAATGTTTGTAGATAGTATAGTTTTGAAACTCCCTTCAAAAAACCATTATCAATATGAATTTCTGCATTTACTCAAAACTTAAAAAGAAACACTGAAAAACAAACGCAGCATATGCAGAATGTGTTAACAGGACATGTTAACAGCTGCTGCTGACCAAAAGGCTAGCTACCACAAACTACGCGTTGTCATAACATCTAAAAGAAGTAATAATCTATGGTCACCTAGTCTATTTTAAACCCCAAGCATGGAACTGAAATACCCTTAAAAAATCACATTATAAATCACTACTGGTGACAACGAAATTTTCATTGTTGATATTTACCATTAAGAAAGAGGTCTAATTATGCATTCTAAATGAAGACATGTCAGATGGAAAATGGGTCTGCATACAGTATGGCTCCCAGACAACTCTCACGAAGACAGAGTCAAAGAACAAACTGTGTTGGAAGGGATCTTATAAGGTTTCCATGGACTGTTTGGGACCTGATCCTGCTGAGATGTGGGAGCCTCCTACCATGGGGATCTCACCCTTACTCTGAGTCCCTGAGACAGTGTTTGACCAACCTCCCTAAGGAGTATGGCGCTATCTTGTTTATAGTCATCAGTTATATAGCAGCAGGCAACAGTAGCCTCTCCCCTATATCCATCCCTTCTCTGGTCTGAACTGACCCAGCTCTCTCAGCCTTTATTCCCATGTACTGTGCTACAGATCCTGACCACTCTTGTGGCTCTTCCTGAACTTGCTGCAGAATGTCTATGTCTCTTGCACCAAGAAAGCCAAAAATGGGCACATCACCCAGATGTGACCTCACAGAGCCTTGGCTCTATAAAACACTGCTTAGCAGGAGCTATACGTATCAGTGCGTTATCAACATAGTCTTTTTCCTAGAACCAAAACAAAGTATCACACAGACATTCCGAAGAAACCAATTCTGTTCCAGCTGAAACTAAGACACATGCAGACAATGTAAGCTGCATTTAATAACATTTGGTGATGCTCCGATAAAAAGAACTTACAGATCAACCAAACTTACATCAGCCACATGCTGGATCTGTGGAAGAATCTCTGCTATCTCTTGCTGTAACGTTGCTACTTCCTCCTCTGCTTCATTCAGCTGCTGCATTATACTGTCTGTTTCGAAGACAGGCGTTAGCTCCTCCAGCTCCAAGTAAACACTGTGCAGGAGATTTTGCTTTTGTTCTGAGTCTTCCAAAGCCATCTACAGACAAAATAAGAAATTAGTTTGCCTCCATCACTGGTGACATCAAAGCTCTGAGGCGATTTGGATCAGAATGAATCAGTTTAATTTCCTGTACATCACTGACCAGTGCATGTACTTTCAAAAGCTTAGTTCAGATTAAAACACTTCGTGCTTAATGAAACCAAACTGTTGCATCCTGCAGGCAGAAATCTGAGGGGCTTCTGCTATGACTACTAGGGAATCAATTAGGTAAAATAAATCTACATGATCATGGGTCATGTAGAGGAAGGTTTTAAACTCTGAGATCTCACCCCCAAAACAGAAAAGCATGAGATGCCAAAGAAGGTTCCTCCCAAATTTCTTTGCAGTCATCAGGCTGACCCCAAGTACATACATGTCAGCCAGAGACATGAAAAGGGTTTCCTGCACATCAGTTAGCAAATAAACTGAAGCTCTGCAGAAAATATCTGGCCAGTTGTGCATGATGTGAACATTCTTCCCATCTTCTGCTGGTATCTGCATGATTTTTTTTATTAATTACAGCAAATGTCTTCATACAGAATAGTGAAGGGGTTGTAAGCAATATCTGTGATTCACTCAGCTTTCTGCCACCTGAAGAAAAGGACTGACCATATCTCTGAACTTTATTATGAGCCTCCAGCATGTTTCTAAATCCACAAGCTTTCCAGCCTAGACCACATAAAAAACATAAATGCAAAAGAAAATAAGCTTTTGTTGCGAAAACTACACAAATTTTGTTAACTGCCATCTCCTCGTTGTTACTGTGTGACCTGCAACACGTTGATCCAAAAATGTCAATCTCTTCTTGTAATATAGGAAAGAAATTCTGGTTAGTTTTAATAGAACAATCCATGTTCAGAGCACCAACTTTTTCTTCTGGTGTAAGCCAAATAGTGGACATACAGAAAACTTCTATTTTAAATATGATACTGTTAGAAATCATCTTGGCATTTGCCTGGCCCTGTAACATTGCAAACATGTGATTCTTGAAGTCAGAATTACCTTCAAGACACACTGAGAACTGCCTTGCACATCGATTCACTTCGAAGTTTCTGGTAAGCGCACAGACCTCAAAATACCACTCTATTTGGGATCATGTGCACAACACAGAACAGGTACAAAACTGTACCTATTCGAAAAGTAATAACTGATTTTAGCCATGCAGCACACTGCCATATATTTTTGGTAGATGCATGCTCTCCATTTCAGCACACAAGATAATTAAGTCCAACACCGAAAAGTACCTATCTTTATTTCATGCCCTTAAACTGTAACCATTTTTCACTTAAAGTACTTCTGGAAAATTATTTATATCAGTAAGGCTGAAGAATGCAAAACTGTGTCTTTATAGAGCAACTAGTTATAACGAGAATAGACATCTGCACTAACACTTACCTGAAGGCCATCAGTGTACTTGTGTAGTCTTTTTGCGGAGTCATTTTGAACACCTGCTCTTAGCAAGCTGTTGGTGTTTTCTATCCAAACTTTCATGTCCTTCAAGAGTTCATCATATTCTTCCATCTTGTTGGCAGCCTAGTAAAAAATGGGAAGTTTTTATAAAAGGGCACAAATACATTCCTATTCACTGCCTAGGATAAACACACGTATGGGCAAGACTTGAAGCAAACTGGATACATTTTATCAAGGACAGATTAGCATGGTAAAATAGAGAAGTACAATTGAAATTTTTCTGGAACAGTTTCATCTTCTAAACAAGAGTAATTTTGGTGTCCATGGGCATACATTTCATGGGGACACTGTTATGATTTATATGGCAATGTTATTTAAATAGATAACACATTGGTATCATAAATCATAACACTGCTGATCCAGGGGCAGGGATTGCCCATGCTAACGCATACCAACCAAAATGCAGAGTTGGTCCTTTGGATTGGAAGCTGGAGGCAATGTTTGTCACTCCAGAAATTCTTAGCTATGTTAAGTCAACGCACCTACTCTGGGCTTTTCATCTGTTTGAGAACCTTTGATGATATTTTGTGTGAAGCCTTTGTTCGTTTATTTGTTTTGTTTGTTTGTTGTAAAGCTATTGCTTTGGCTTCTTTGTTAAAACAACACAAATTTTTCAAATTTGAGAAAATCTGAAGTTCACATTTGCCTCTACCTTGTTTAAAATGGCTGTTCTGCGCTCGGCAAGTTGGGAGACTTGTTGGTAATGCTGAAGGGGGGTCATTAAGATATCCATCAACTCCTGTGCGTGGCAGGAATCCTGCTCTACTATGTCATGCACTTCTGCATCCAGCTCATTGAGTTTGTAATGCCAAAGATCCAGCATATCCCAGATTTGCTGCATGTACAGAAAGGAAAAATGAAATATATGGTTGGGCAGAAAGAGTTATTTTTTCTTCATGTTGAGCATGTGGAATTGCAAAGCTTTTTGAACTGATACAACAAGAACAGAACACTGCATCTGCCAGCATGATTCACAGCTATAAAAGCATTTTCCTGTGAGAAAGAAAAGGTAAATGTTCAACACGTAAATGCTTGCTTGTACCTCTTCTATTAAAGACACAGAATGAATGGAGACAGCTTTATACTCCTGATAAACCGGGTTCTGTAAAAGCAACCAAAAATCTTTCAATGCCCACCAAAAAAAAAAAAAAAAAAAAGGCAAAATTACCTTCTGAACTTCTTTGGCTTTTGCAACACTTTCAGTCTTCTGTTCCAGCATCTTTTCAATAGCTTGAAGGCCATTGTTAATAGTCTCTGCTTTTCCTTTCAGCACATACTGAGGAGAACTCTGCAAGTTTTCAAAGCTAATCTGTCACAGTAAAGAGAAAATGATAGTGGAGATTACAAAGATCCACTTGTTTCTGTGTACCTCCTCACTAAAAATACTGGAAGTCTTTTTATGTTCCTTTTGATGAGTCACTTAAAAACATCAGAATGGAATTACATTTCCTGGGAGAAGCATCAACGTGACCAGACTGAATGTTCCCATCTTGTTCAACATTTTCTCCTTCCTTAAAATGACTGGCAATCATGAACCAAAAACTAGTAAGGTGCTGCAACTCCCTGAATTCAGCTGACTCCTTTCTCATCTGCAGCAGTGCCTCGATTATTTCTTCCATTTAAGAAATAAGGACGCTGAGAAGCATCAATGTGTAGGGAATTTCTGAACAAAAAAACCCTGGATTTTTTGTTCAAATCAAAACACCAAAGGGCCTAATTTTCAATTTTTTCAATTTGCAATTGAAAGAGAGAAGTTCTCGGGTATGCTGAAGTTGAGTCAGTGCTGAAGCAGAGAACTGAGAGACACAAGGAGGTACCAGGTTACCATGAACTAGAAGAACTGCAGGGGGTGAGAAAGTCCTTGCTTGCCCAAGGTGATGTCTCTTCTCACTAAAACCTGCTAGCTGTTAGGGTCAGCTATCAGTACTGTTAAATCATGGTAAATTCCCTGCACTGCAGGCCTGGTATTTATGGAGCTCAACTGCACGTCACTTTGCACAGCTTTATGCCGCGTGGTTACATGAGATTTCTAGTTTACCACTTAGTGACAGGTTTGTCACTACTTATTCTGAAATACTTATCCTTCTGTGGGAAGAGAAATAAGGAACGTCACTCATTTAGTAAATTATTTGCTTTTATTTCTTTCTACTTGTTAGTTCATTAAGATTCTGACAGGTATTGTCAGAACAATATAATACCCATACTAAGGTACTGTGTTGATAAAACTACAGTAATTAAAATAAATGTATAGGAAAAAAGACCTACAGTCCTTCTCTTGGGTACTCGTGCTTATACAAAACAAATTATGAAGTCCAATCCATACTTTGTGTCTACAACTCTGTGGAAAAAGGAACTCAGACTGTAATCACCAAACATTTCATCATTATTACTACCCTGAAGTATATTCAGCATGAAAAATTACTGACGTGTGCAGTGGTAGTTTCTTTCTATAAAACAAAGCAAAAACATGGAACAGAATCACATATGAGCAATGTGACACAGCTGGAAATACGAAAGCAGGCTGTTCAATAGACTTCTGTCATTCCTCAGACAATTTGCTGTTTCTGTCAATGTTCTGCTCATCCAGGATTTTTTTTTCAGTAGCTCTTAGTGGTCTGAATTTATAGTACTTGTCACATAAAATGCATGGCATCAGAAATACATTTTATGTTCATTCTTACGTTAGCTTACTTAGAAGAAAGTAGAATGCCATTAAAACAAGACAAGTTAATTCATTTTAGCACAGACTGGTACCTCCTGCTATGTGCCTACACAGATCTCCAGTTCCCATAGAATTCATCTGGCTTCCTTCAGGCATTTAAAAAAATTCCAATGCATTCTGTACTGTTTTCCTCTACTCAAAACCGAAATGTTTCCAGGGCAATTCTTGCACTTCAACATGTAACATATGCACTGGGATAATCTTTCATCTCAGAAATTGAAACAGCAAACCAAAAACAAAAATCAACCCAAAGCATAAACACTGTTTTATTCCTCCTTCTCCTTCTCTCTCCTATCTAGTTGTCAGTTCTGAAAAGACTTGTTCCAAATTGAAATGAAAGCTGTAAAAATAAACCTAATTAAAGCTAAGAAACTGTAACGAATAGGTCTCTAAATATTCAATACAGCATAAAACAAATGAATAATCTGACAGACAAAAAGAGTCATTGGATTTAAATATTGTTTCATTAAACTTTCAGGTTCTATCAAATTAACTACAATTTAGTCTTCAAAATTGGCATAATTATTTCTGCAAGAAGTTAACTGAATTTTTTTTTCATTTTGAGAAGAAATGAATAAAAACAATAACTACAGCACAAGACAATTTCATCCTAAACTTTGAATATTACATTACTTTCCCTTAATTTTGTTTTCAGTTAACTGCTTACATTCCCTTTATACAGAAAACATTGCAAAAAAAGCATCTCATTGTAATTTAGTTACCCAAATACTCTGCCTGCTTTTAAAGGAATGCTGTCATGTCCCAAGAAGTGGTACAAAGAGCCACGCTGTGATCCTTTACCATACATGCAAGTTTAATTTTTTTAAAAGTGGTTTCAAAGGAGTCTTTTGACTCAACTGTAAAAACTCTTCTCAGTTAAGTTTAACTAATATTCCAACCAACTCTGACTACTAGCTCAGTGTAAGAACCAGACTGGACAGAAAATCACATCCATATCATATCCAAGACCTTGCTGCTAGTGGTTCTATCAAGCTCTCTTTCAACACCATCACCATTTTATATTCAGCTGCTTACTGGAAGTTTATTCTAAAAGAAGACAGTTAACATTAGGAATTTTTTCTTCAGCACACCCTTTCACCTGAAGTAAAAAGGTGAATTAAAATATAATCAATGCTTTAATTTTAAATTTGAAGTTACAAAATTCATCCAATCTTGCTGGATGAATACAAAGAAGTATGTATGAAAATCACATAAGCAATTACCTTGTCTTCCAAGTCTTGTAAAGTTTTCTTGCAGTCCTCCAGCTGTGCTTCAGTTTCTGCAGGAACTATTGTGTACATTTCAGAATATCTGATCCGGAGTTTTTCCATGATATCCTTAAGATTTTGACTTTCTTTATCAATCACACTCTGAACTTCCTATGAAATAGAGATTTTTTTACCCATTTTTTTCTTGAGCACACGTGCATGTGTGTAGACATATACAGATATCTTGTGGTTTAGATTTCTTGCCACGAGTGTGAGTCAGAAGAGCTGTTTTTGAGACACAAATCCTATTCTGACTACCTCTGCAAGCAGATTAACCTCAAGAAATACTCCCTCATTTAATCAAATGATGCTTTTGAATCTATAAGAATTAATTAAACTTGATACTATTCCATGTCGGGCAACTGATGTATTGGTATTTATTGACAGGCATACCAATGTAATCATAGAAAGTGCGCCAACCATTAAATGCTAACCTTTGTGCCGCCCCTTCTGCCAAAAGTGTATTTTCTCTTTTAAAGATGTTTAATAGCCAATGTTCATTCCCTCATTATTATTAACAACACAAAAGCCACAAAAAGCAACAGATTTCAAGCTGAAGTGTCTGCTTTCAGGCAATTATGCAGAGCAGCACAGCGGGCTCCTTTCAAAGCAGTAGTTTCCAGTCCAGCATGAAGAATGCTGGTTTTATGAGATAAAAGAAACTTGAACAACTGTCTAGAGCCCGTGGCCTAGAAATAAAATCTGACCCAAGTCCTCTTGCAGAAAGAATGAAGAAACTCATTTGTTTTGAAGGTTTTCTAGAGTTTCAAGTTGGAAAGTTCTGTTTTATGGTTCCTTTTCCCAGTATTCAGCTATTCGAGAAACTCAAACGTTAACGATGCTGTTGGGCAAAAAGCTCCCACCGGGCATTAAAATTAACATCTTTTTTTCCATTAACTCCCAGTTTTTGCATGGGAATCTTTTCTCTCATACAAATACAGTTCACATAAGATATACGTGAGAGTCTGAAATTGATTTATTTCCTGTCATCTCAAGACAACTGGCTCTGATAGAAATAAATAAATAAATGAAATGAAACCATGAAACATCTGTGTGCCTAATTCTACAGCAAAGTAAGCCCTTGTACCAATTAACACTATGCCGGTATTTACAGGACTTCACAGATTCCCCAACTTGAATTTGCAAGAATCAGTTACAATATCAGCTACAACACCAGTGTCCAATGGAAAACGTCCAAAGCAGGTCTCTGCAAACTGGTTTCTGTATACAAATGCATGCCCACATTTTACAGGTTGGTTAGTTGGAAAGCATTTGGCTGTTAAAACTGTCACCCTTTTTTTCCAGGGGGTTAGTCTGACAGAGCTCAAATTCTCTACAGATCTTAGTCGGCTAGAATAAATAAATGATAACGTTCTAAAGTTTAAAAATAACTTAAGTATAGTAAAAATAAAATTTTGATCAAGATCTAAAAATTAAGAGAACATAAATAAAATAACACTAAATCAACATGACTGAAATAATAAATAAATAGACGCATATAAACCAAGATTCTGGAACTATTAGGAATAGCATTTTGTAAAGTCCAGTATTCAAAGAAGGCTAACAAAAATATACTGAAATGACAGAAATGTATTTTAAAATGTACTGGAATTGTGCAGAGTTAAGGCTGGTGGGATCAGTGGTCCTGATCACAATTTGAAAGCAGTTACCAGATTAATTGACTTATGTGGAATCAGATCCAGAGCATTCAAAGCTGCCCTGGTTAGATATGCAGAGGAGGAAAATGCACAAGGTATACACTAAGCAGTCCTTCCTAAAAGGCACGCTGGTTGTGAATCTCTTAGCAATCTATGAAGGCTTCTGCTAACTGAGCTAGTAGAGGAAGAAGAGTGCAAATCAATTCCAGGGCAGGCCAATCATTTCCCGTTGAGCCAGACTCATTCTCTTTAATTCAGTGTGCATATGGATATACATACTTTGCAACTAATTTTATTTGGAGCAATTTCAAGCCCCAACATAAAAGAGAATATATTCCAAAGATTCCCACAGAGTCACAGGGCAACTGCTAACCTTTAGCTGTGCTGCCTTTCCAACAGCATCTTGGGAGAGCACAGATAGAGCATTCTGTAATGCATTTTTCACAGCATTTATTTCTTCAGTGATCTTGTTCCTCTCTTGAATCTCAGACTGTATCAAATTCTTATGGTCTTGAGTCTTTTCATACAACCTATGACAGATTTCCAGCAAGAATACACTGTGTTAGATTTTATGGAGTAGAAGTTATCAGACCACACCTAATGTAGAATTTTTTGTAAATATCCAGAACATTTGCTTGTATTTTCATATCATTTTATGTAACTAAATCTCTGAGTGTCTGCCCTTTATGCTTCAATTTCTTAGAAAGTGAGTCTTCAGATATTGCTAAACAGACAGCATGGCTATTTAACCAGGAATGACGCTCCAGAAAACAGCTCATAATCTCAGAGTCTGAAAGCCATGGCAGAGAAAAAACACATTAACAAAGATTTCCATGTAAAAAATAAAGCATGCAGAAGGGTGACTGTAGTCTCAGATTTGCAAAAAACATTTGAGGTAAATCTTAAACAGTCATTAAGGCACTAATTAAGGTAAAAATAGTGCAAAACGTGCAAGGTCTGACTTCCAGAAGAGTAGAAGACTTGTACATCTCATTCAAGTTCACTAGAGCTTGGAGCTTCCAAAATCAATCATGAACACTAATATTCTCTCCTACATTTGAACTGCAGCCCCACATGACATGATCAGGCTCGAGTCTTCCCTCCCCAACTAGTGTCTCTTGTTGCCCATTCTGAAGACAGCAGATGGGTTAGATGGAGCACTAGTCTGACTCAGCACACTATCTTCTTTAAGTCAATACATCTTCCATATATTCTTCAATATCTAATAAAATGCTGCTCTTACAAGTAATCCCATGTTATAACTCCCACCAACCTTTTGCACCACTTACTTTTTACAGCGGTCTTGCATTGCCTTTATCTCACATAAGGCAGGAAGGGCAGTCTCTGCCTCCATGTTTTCAGATGTATTCAGGATGTTCCTTATTCGGTGAAGAAGTAAGAGCAAGAGGAGCTGCTGCCTGCTGATGTTCTCCTCAAATGCATACACAGAATCCAGTAATTCTACCAGTTCCTCTCTGGTGGCTTTTTCCTTTTCTTTAAGACTTTCTGGCTGCTCTTCCTGGAGCTTATCAAGAATTATTGCTTCTCGTTCCAGCTAAGTAAACAGCGTGCCAAAGAATGAGCTCAAGTGCTTTTTTAATTCATCAGCATAAGTTATATTATTTATTTACTCATATGCATAACTAAATAGTAGGAACTGCATATCCAGAAAGCTTGAACCTCTGACGGGAGGCAAAACATTTGAGTTTGTTTTAACAAAGAACAAAGCCACACACAGAGTCATGCCGGGTTCAGACAATGTATGCTGTAAACATCCCCATCATTTCTGACTCCAGGTTCAAGAAAGTCTGGAGGTAATTGGCTGATTGGTGTGGAAAAAAAAGTGATGTTCTGTATTGATCTCAGTCCTGCACAGGTAGATTTACTATCTAAGGGTCTCAGCTCAATCACATTCCTCAAAACTTACTGTTTGTTAGGCAACTCACCTCCTCGTTGATGAACTTCCATTCTTGTTTTAGTTCTTCACAGTTGATTTCCAGCTCTTTTGCTGCCTCAAGCAAACCCAGCCAATTTTCCCACAGTGCTGTTACAATCCTGCTCAAGGCCCTGTCACTTCCCTTGCGTAATCTCATCAGCTCTCCTGAGACCTGCCTTAGCTTCACAAGATCATCTTCAGCCGAGTCAATGTTCGAGACTAAAATCTTATGCAAAAACAAACAAGCAAATAAATAAATACAGCCTATCAGAAGTGTTAATGAAGCATTAAGTAACACAATTAGAATCCTCTATTAAAATAGCAATCACTTCACTGAACTGGCTAAATACAGTTTCACTGAGGGAATTCTGTATTGGCTGAGACTATGGAGAAAAGGGAAATAAAACAAGCAAAACAATCAGAAGAACAGCACGCACGAGAAATTAGGTTGCTTTTACTTTATGGTTATTTGGAAGGGAAATGAATGAGCTCTAGTTACAGACACACAAAATGAAGAATCTGTAATATGGTGAGTACTACAAGACAGCAGAAAGGTTCATTGTAGCAGAGGTATGGTGAGGAGAAAGCAAGAGAGTCCTGGATGGGGAAGTAGAAGTACTCTGACTTTCCCATCTAGGGGAAATAACAGCGATTTGAGAAATCTGATCAGTCCAGGTCCTGCAAAGCAGCAATGAGGAATTTGAACAGAAATGCAACACTGACTAAAGCATAGGTAATGTTTGATTTTTCCAGAATAATATGTACTTTTACATGGCACATTGTAATCCAGTCCACTTACAGATACCTAAATACATGTTGTGGTTTAGTATATACATAAATACAAGATAACTGCACTGCTTACTACTCTGATATCATATGCCCTGCATAACTACATCACAGTTTTGCATGAGTCTTTGAAGTTCTTCACATCCTCTCTTACCTTGCATTCCTGTAAGTTCTCCAAAGCTTCCTTATAAGACATTGGCGTTTGGGATAAAGACTTCCCAAGCATCTTTCCCAGATTGTTGAGATCATCACACACTTTATCTTTGCATTTGGAATAGCTTTTGTATTTTTCCAAATATCTATAGGAAACAATTACAAGACCAATTATAATTTGTTATGTTTGATTGTTTCTCCAAACATAACACCCACTAGAACAGTAAGTAAAAATAACTTCTAAACTAGCATTACTTACTAATTATTTGGCAAACTGTCTTCAATTAGTGTTTTTTTATATACTTCAGCTCCAGAATCTGAGATACTAAAGAGATACAGGTACAAATATCTCAGTGATAAAGAAACGTAGGTAAGAATATGAACCATATCAGCCAGAGCTGCTTGAAAGAATTGTCTGTCTTCCCTTAAGTCTCCATTCTTTTCAAACATTTTTTTAGAAATACAATTTCTAAAATCTAAAATCTGTTAATTTTCCTTCCATTAAAGTCACACCTAGGCACAACAAATAACAGTTCTTTCTGCTGAATTACCTGGCTCTGTAGGAGAAGAAACAAAACTCCATTTTTTGTCATAGGTAGGAATATGATCTAGGAACATGAACCTACCTCTGTTTGTCGGCCTCGTTTCTCTGAATCTTCTCTTTTAATGCCAAACTTTTATTGACTAGTTCTCTTAAAGTATTTTCCAGACATATTTTGCCTTCTGGTTTCACCAGGTTTTTCAGCTTGGAGTACAACTGCTCTATGTCAGCCTTTGCAGAGTCGAACTCTTCTTGTTTCCACTGTGGGGTTTGATAGGCGTCCTCTGAACTGCTGAGCTCTGCTGCAGCAGAACGAACCTCAGCTTCACAGTCCTCAAGGAACTTGGCAGCCCTCTCAACAGCCTTGGTGTAAAGCTCACCAGCCTTACATGCCTCCTCCAGAGCAGACTGAAAGTGTTTGAAGGACAAAGGAACAATCAAGAAAGATTGCTGTGCTCCTCTGAATGGCCAAATGGCCTTCTCAGAATTTCACATGGTTGTCTTCAAGACCCAAACTCATAGAGCAAATGCCCTCTATTACCCGTGTAGCCATAGAGAGGTGCTGATTGCCTTCAAACATAGGGACAGGGGGTATAAAGGAGCTACCAATACTGGAAAATTCCAAAGCAAAGGATGGCAGGACATAAGAATCATAAGTTTCATTACAGACATGGACATAGACTTTTATTAAATATACTTACAACACGGGCAGCAATGTCTGTCTTCAGTTGTATTTCATGATCTGCCAGCGCTCTTAATTTTGTTTCTACACCAGCAGCAAGAGATTTTTCTTCTTGACTTTCCCTCTCTTTTTCCATTATACTTTTAAAAGCAGAAAACTCTGCTGACATCATATTCTGAATTGATTCCCATCGCATCTTTTCATACTGCATCATTTTCAAGTCTACTACCATTGGCTGCTGGAGCTCTAACTGAACATGCCTTATGGCACGGGATAGATGCTCTGCCACATTCTGGATATCTTCCTTGTTTACATACTGGAGACTAGAGACCAAGTTTTGAAGAAACAGACTCAATTCCTCAACATCTGTCTCCAGGCTCTTTATTTCTTGCCCCTTTGATTCTTTGAATAGCGTGTGTAAAACCTCATTTTTGTTTATTTGATTTTCTACCTCCTGGATTAAGCACAAAATCTGTTGAATTGTCTGAAGCAGAATCTGTGCAGATATAAGATTCTCAGCAGGAGAAGAATTAGATCTATCATTTAATATATTTGCTTCTTTTCTTGCAGCAGATGTCATAGTCTGGATTTCATTTAGCAGTGCATGAAACTTCTCACATTCCCTAATAACATTACCAAAATGTGTTATCTTCCCTTTAATTTTATTTCTAATTTTAAAAAATTGAGTTTGCAATTCATGCAATTCATCCAGCTGTAATGAATCCCAATTTAGACCTATGCATTCAAAAATTTCTTTGAACTTCATTATTTGTGACAAATTAGACTGTAAGGATAATGCTTTTTCTTCAAGTGCTTTGCATTTATTCTTTACTTCTTGCATGGCCCCTGTCAGTTCTTCTTCCAGTTTCAATTCACTACACTGCAGATCACTAAGCTCTTGTTTCAATGAAGTTATTCCTTCTGCAAACTCTCTGTAGACTGCTATCTTTTTTCCCACTTCATGACATTTACTCTGAATTTGCCTCTGTGTCTTCCTTGCTCTATTTTTCAGACTTCTTAATTGGTCAATCAAAAATAATTGTTCAGATAGACTCAGTTCCCCAGCTGTGACCTGACTCTCTTCACAATGGGATGAGATAAGCCCTTCAATCTCTTGTACGTCCTTTAAAATCTCCTTTAAAATGTCCTGTTGACTGATTAATTCTGAGCAAGTGCTGGTTTGGTTCATATCAGGCTTGCCAAGTGTCTCTGCATTTCGAAGCTGACAGTGAACTTTCTCTACTTCTGCAATAAGTCTTTGCCTCTCTTCCAGCTGAAGCTCCAGGTGCTGTAATCTTTCAACAGATTTTAAAACAAGAGCCTTGTATGAATTCTGTAATGCTTGTAGGAGGAAAGTCATATCAGAGATCTCCTCTGGCTTCAAGATGGGAAGGATGTGCTGGAGCTCATTACCCAGTGTTTCAATCACAGGCTCTCTATCTAGAACTTCATTCCTCATAAGCTCACAATTTCTGATCTGGGATTTAACATCGCAGGGGAAAAGTGCTGCTTTCTGATCAAGAGAGGAGAGTGAATCTTTGACCCATGAAATATTTTCTTTCAGCTTCTTCATTATGTCTTGTTTCTTCACAACAGGACCAGTGATCCGAACATCATCTTGAGGACTATGTTGCTCTGATAAAGCTTCCAGTTTGCTCTGTAAATCCTGTATACAGCTCTCCAGAGCTATCTTTTCTTCATCGCTCCAAATTCTTTGCATCTGCAGTTCTATCTTTCTTTTTAACAGGGAAAGACCACGTTTAATATTCTGTAACTCTGCAGTCCAAATTATGGGGCATTTGGCTTTTTCTCCAGCTGAGGAACACAACTCTGTTTGTAAATACTGTTCCTGTATCAATCTCTGAATATCCTGTGCTTTATCCATAAGCGTGTTAAACTCATTGATTTCTGCCAACACCTGATCATGCTTCTTCTGCACTGCCTGTTCCATGTGCTGCCACCACTGCTCCAGTTGCCTCATTTGGCTTGCAGTTAACACTTTGTCCATGCACGTTAAATGCTGAGACAAAAGTTGTTGTTGAGTTTTCAGCTGGTTTAAAACATCTCTTTCTTTGTGTAATGACTGCACACATGCCTTAATTTTCTCCAGTAGAACTGCGTTATTCATAGGACCCCTGTCAAAAATATGAACAGGTTTATAAAGAAAAAAAAACATGAACTACACATATTCTAAGAGTTTCATCACACAGATGATTCATTCACTTCCATTCACGTATATATCTTTCTTAATGCTCTCTCACAAGTGTCCTAACAACCGTAACAGTATGACTTTCTTGCTTATCCACACAGTGTTAGCTATTTCTAGATATCTCTGCAGTTAAAGATACATTCCAACATGCATTCTTTAAAACAGCAGCATATACTAATACAACAGAATGTGCCACTTTCTAAAATAAAAGCTGCCTCTCTTTTTAAAAATAAACAATACTGTTAAGTTATGTCTAAGTGAATTAACAACAATTTATATTCCTATTCAATTAAAACTTGGCTAAAAGAAAAACTTCCAAAATTCTCACTCCTTCAGAATTAATCTGGGGGAAGGCATCTGCTTGTCTTTTATTTCCAAGAGCATTTTGAAATTCACTTCTAAAATACATCCAGCAGATACAATTTCATTCAGTTCTTTCCAATCTGCAAATCAACAATTTTATAAATTGTTTTAAGTTTTCTAATTAATGTGTTACCTTACTGTGACTGATGGACAAGTTCCATGTTTTGAAGGTTAACTCATAAAAAGTACTAAATGTTTTGCATGCATTGGTTACCTCTGGATTGGTACTACAGTTATTTATTGTTGTGTCCTTTCTATCAATTAAGTTAATTTTTCAGAGTTATGAGTTACTAAATTTGGCAAAAGGATTAGAATTAACGAGTCCTTGAAAAAGAAATATTGCTCCAATTTCCTAGCTAATTCATTTTAAAGAAAAAACAATATTTCATATCTGACATATTTTGCAAAAATATTTTAATATGGCATCCATACAGATATTTAGCAAAGCAACCAATTTCTTTGTTTTGCCTAAAAACAAAAGTGAGTAGATGTTGCTAAAAGGTTACAGTAGAGAATCACCAGTAATAATTCAGTTTAAAGACTCCAGGTACAGTTGCAACATCACTTTACAAACCTGTGAGAGTTCTCTTTCTGTCGAACATTAATGAGATGTATAAAACATGAGTCTCAGCATTATTGAAGCTTGGCATGAAATTCAGCCCACATCAGTTGTATCAGAAACATTAAGTTAAGGACCATATTTGTTTGCAATCTATTAACAGAAACCCACAATTATACTTACATTTTTATGTTATCTTTTTCTGTTGCCAAATTTTTCATTGAGGACTGAGCAGCAGAAAGATTTTTCTGGTACTCATTAACCAAACAGGACTGTTGTTGCTTTACTGCCTTAACAGCATCCAGTTCTTGAAGCAGCCTGTCCCAGCAAGGCACCACAGGCTCTGGGGTTTGCAGCTCTGCTCCGTTTGATCGTGTTGCATCAGGAAACGTTTCCTGACTCAGACACAAAGATTTTGCTTTCCACGTTTCCAGCTCAGTTTGTAAATTCTACAATCAAGCCCACCACAGGAAGGATTAGAAGAAGATCTTAACTACCTTCAGCTTCAGCACTGAATACTGATACATTCATATACATACACTTCCTTGGTTACATGTAATGAGCACACATCACAGAAGCACACATGCAATCACAGGTGTACCCACTGGTACACTTCAGAAGATCAGTACAAAAGATGGCATTCATGTGGACATATTTGCAATTAAGGCACAGTGTTTGTAGATTACCTGTTATGCAACTGTCTAAACCACAGAGTCAAACCTCAGTCAAGATAATATGCAACAATTTTGTTCTGCCCAACTGAATCATATTTCTGTAAGTGTATTGCTACATTAACAGTGAGGAATGGGCTTTGCAATTTCCATACCTCCAGCTCTTTCAGTTGCTCATTTATAAGCACAATATCCAGCTCAGCCACTTCATTTTTCAGCTCATTGACCTTTTGTTCCTCCTCAAAATACTCAGTGTTTACTTGCACTCCAGGAAATAGTTCCTTCTCATCAACCCCTGCTGCACCTTCCTTCTGCAATGCAAAACAGTACAATTATTTCTGAAGAACTCCTAAAATGCTAAGTTTTCTGCTTGCAATGCTTGGCTTCATATGTTTAAGCCATGACTAAATCCTGCTCTTGCTTCCTCCTAGGAAGCCCTCCCATCACTACCACCCACCTCTGCAGTCATTCTGGCCTGTAAGCACTGTTCAATTAGCTAAGAAATCTCCATGAAAGTTTGAAACTCTGACATCTCCTCCCTCAAGTAACATCTTCCTTGCACCCTCTTCAGCCTACTGATAACTCAAATTCATAGGTCTATCTACCCTGTCTTCCCCTTCCCTGCTGTACACACACATGGGTCTTTTTAGCCTCTCACACTCATCTGGACATACAGATACACAGATGGTGTCAGTCTCCCTGCACATTGCTTTTAATGTTTCCCATAGTTTTCCAGCTCATCAGGTGGTGAGAGACAGAGGAGAAATTGAGAATGCAGAGGAACAAAGGTTGCTACATGGGCTATTCTTCAGGAATAAACTCAGGGCTCTGCTACTCACTGTTCACAGTGCAGGCCTGTGGGAAACTGTCAATAATGGGGATACATGCCAAATATGATTCTGGCTTCTGTCCACGGTGTAGTCCAAAATCTATATCCTGGTTTCTTATCCGGACACGCAGATTTCTTCAGGAAGCCAGCATAACCTACTGCCCTTTCCCTATGCAAAGTCCCAAATACGACTTGCCAATGGAAAGGCAGACTTGCCTATAGATTTAACAACAAAGACTGGAACTGGCTTCATCTTGAACTTTATGGACAGGGTGAACAAGAAACAATAATCTCAGGGAATTCTCAGTAAGGCTATTTGTGCTGAAACACCATTATTCTTAAACAAGAATACACTTAGTGATGCCATTTATTAAAGTACCTTATTATTCATTCAACTTCTTAATTAATTCTTCTTTCTCTATTTTCTGTTGGATTTCAGCTTTCTGATCTCCCTTCCTTATGATGGCAAAGACTATCACAGCTGACTACAGTAACACAGAACCTTATAGCAAACAGCAACTTAAAGAGAAGGCCTATGTATAAAATACTGATTGTGATGGTTAGGAAAACCAACACTGCTCTTTTGAACAGATCCACTGGAAAAAAAAATAAAAGAAGTGTTGCTAGTATTTCAGATAAAGTTCAAAATACTGTGGACATGAAGTTGAATTATACACAATGAGCTTGATTTCTCTGTGACAGTTATTACTTCCTCAGTTATAACAGAACTTCAGCTGGAGCCCTCTGTAACAAAAATCCAATAACTCTGACAAGTGCAACTTGAAATACCAGAATCTGTTTTACCTCATGGGTAGAGACTGGGGAGTCAGATTCCAGACCATTTGTCTCAGCTGTTACAGGTGTCAGGACTCGACTCTTCAAGCACACACTCTGTTGAACCTGCTCCTCATCTTCTGTGTAGGATGGATTCTTGACATCAGCAGGTTTCTCCTTTTGCTGTAAAAATGATACTAATAAAGAAGCAAGTAACAAAAAAGCCCTAATCAAATGTACTGAATAGTAATTACAATACTTGAGAAGCATATTTATGAAGCCCACACTTATAGGTGAATTAGAAAAGCCACAATTACATCTCTTAAATTTTTGTGTACAAGGTTATGGCAAAGAAAACCACTTAGAAGCAGTGCTGAATTTTTATTATAACTTTTGAAAAAAATTACAGATTGCAAGTGGTCTACCTGTGATCTACGCTGTTCATGTTTCATTATTCTAAGCAAGACCTTAAACTGTGCACCCCTGGATGCTGTCTCAAATGCATTTTTTAAAGGCTTAGGCTTTTCCAATCTTGCACTGCACTGTAGACAGTCTGTGGTTAGGCACATAACCAGCTACCAGGCAGGATATTCACAGCCACGTATACACAAAATAAGGAATGGAAAATACTTACAGCACATCACGATGGAGAGCACATAATTGGCAATTTATTTGTGCTGCAGGGATATCTAGGCTATTGGCTACAGGTCAGATAGGATATGTACTGAAAGCAGTCCATCCACAACCCAGAACGAGCTAATTTATCCCAATTCTCAGCAAGTTCATGAATGCACACTGTGCTCCATTTTGTCATGGCTACACTGCCTTGAGCATCTCGTGCTGTTTGCTAAAACAAAAAGCCTGAGAAACACCTTGCTCCATCATCTGTATAACAACTCCTCAGGGAGGTAATGATGGCAACAAGACCCCTGGATTAGCTCTTCATCTCCAACGAGAACACAGTTCTTCCCACACATGATAGCTCCAGCTCTATTTTGTCAAAATTCCTCCTTTATCGTGGTGCACAAAAGAGAACACAGCATTTCAAATGCAACCTCATACATGCAAAGTAAAGAAGAAATCTAAATAAATGAAAGAGGCTCAAGCAAAATAACAGCATTCAAACAAAATGGTTTAAAGGCATCACAATACAGACAAGTGATTTGGAATATCACATCCTCAGAAAGCCACTTTGTGGCAGCTCAAAACAGTAACAGAACAATCCCTCCATGCAAATTTTAATCTTACTGGAAAGGATTCTGAAATTTAATGCATATTTAATCTGCGTATACCACACATCAGGTAAGAATAACAAGTTTTTACTATTTATTAGTAGTATCATCCCCTTTGCAACGAGACTGTATAAATACACCCTCAAATTCAATCACCTTTAATTTCATGTCTGATTACCTTCACTGGACTTGTTTCCCTTCTTATTTCATCACTTCCAATATCAGTGTCATCCTGCCTTTCCAGATCTGCTCTGTCCAGAAGGTTCTCTTGGACTCCATCACATCTATCCATAGCCAGGCTCTCTTTATCAGCTTCCTCCTGGTTTGAAAAACACAACGTGTTTACAACCAGTAGAAGTCACAGTCCAAAATTCAAGCTTACCAAAGAACACTGCGCTCCATAATCTTCCTACCTGCTCTTCAGTTTAGCTTAATGAACAGAGGTAACCCAAACACAGTTTCTTGGGGAAACTTGCTCAGATCAGTCTGCCAGGATCTTATGAAACAGTTTCTATTTCTACTGCTCCAGAAATTTCTCTATGGGCAGTTATTTCAATGGTCACCTCTCTGCCTGCAGCTGCTACTGATGGATGGTCAGAGCAATGAGGGAGTTCGCCAGACTCCTCCTTCAGCTTTCCACAGATGAAGTTATTTATGGTGTAATTATTCTGAGGTGATCTAGAGACCAGCAGTTCCAGATTAGTGACCTCTCACAATATACTTTGTGCCTGTATCCTTCCTTTTAGCTGATGAGGAAAATATATCTCTGTATGACCATAAATTTTAAGGAATTAAGTAGGCATTGCCACTAACAGACACACATATATTCACACTGACATCTATTAAAACATATTAGACAGATACCTGAGCAGTTTGGCTGTATCTGTCCTTTCCTTGATGGACACTTTGTAATGGGCTGTCTGACAACACCTTGCTTTCTTCCAAAAGAGAACCATTTTGCTTCTCTTTCTCCAATACACTCCCAACTACAACTTGACCCTGAGAGAAACAATATAACACAAAAGCTGTTCTACTGCAAATATACTTTAATATTTAAAAAGTGAATCTATTTTTAAAATGTAAACAAACAGGAAAAAATATTGTATTGCAGCTGTTAGCAATTCTTAACTGTATATGAGAAACTCTTTAAGTTCTGAAATTACTGCAAAAGAAAGGACTAAGATTTTTTGGCAGAGGCACATCTGTAATTTTCCTGTCTACACACATTTCCCCCCACAAAGGAGGCTTTATCTAATTGCACGCAGATTGTGCTTGAATTGAAAGTTGCAGTTTTGAATAGATAGTAGGATGCAATGGGGGGATAGAACGTAGGATGCAATATACAAAAGGCAAATACAAATATAATAAGTATACAAATATAACCAAGATACAAAAGGCAACATACAAAAGGCATTTGAGACCCATGCCCCTTTGAACCAGTTCTCCACTGCCATTATTCTCAGGAAAAATACTCACAGTAGGCATTTCCAAACACTCCCTTAACTCTGCTGTTGTGGTGCCCTCTTCTGCAGCAATAGGAGTATCTGAAATGATCTGCATCTCCCTCTTCAGCTTATTTTCCATCTGTACTCCATCTGTGAGATCATCTTTTAACTCAAGGGCTTCACTGAAAATATTTTCTTTCTTTTCCTTGACATTTTCAAGTTTTTCTTCAAGACTCCTATGTTCACTCTGAAGTGTTTCAATTTCATTCTCAATAAACTTCTGTCCTGGTGAAGAAGTGTTTTGTTTAACAGTTTCTGCTAAAACCAAAATCTTCTTCAACATGTCTTCAAATTGACAAAGAAGTGCTTGTTGTTCCTTTGAACAGGAAGAAAACATGCCGTTGAAACATATATTCACTCAATATACTTAACGCTAAGATCAAAAGTCAGTCACAAAAATCATAAATATTTACTGTGAACAACAAACTAAGCTGAGAAGTACAGGAAGTCCTACTTGCTGCAGAAAATCACATACTAAAATTTAGTAAGCCATACATTTTTACAAGCAGTGATCATCTGAAGCAAGATGCATTAAGACAACGATAAAAGAAACAGGCAGAATTCTGTGAGGTGCACAGTGACCCAGTCGAGTTTTAAGAACATAATTCCTACCTCTCTTACTGCTCAATTTTGAATTTGTTAGAGGTATGGCAATTTCTGGAGGTAGAGGAATAGCACTGATCAATATCTGAGCTACAGTTTCAGCTTTTTGTACCTATGCTCACAGCTACAAGACTGTTTTCAGGCCCACCAAACTGCAGGAGAATGTCTACCTGCCTGTGAAAGATACTTCTTACAACTGAACTTAGCTCACTGACACTCACATAAACTTTCTTCTCTTGCTAATTTGAAGACACATACTAACACCAAATTTGACAATCTCTTTCTTCATCATGCCCCCATTAATCTACAACCAACCAAATTAAGTCTACGTGCTTGACACGAGGACAATTTTACCTTCTGTTTAATTGACAGTAAAAGCCCATTAAGAGTGGACCTTCATTAAGAGCGATTTCAGGTCTATATTTACCTTGATGAAAGGAATACAACACATACTTAATGGTTTCAAAGTGTTTCTTGGTTCTTCAGTTTGATCCTCTCTTATCTTTTATAAATCAGAAGATCTCTACAAACACCCAGGGGATGGACTTACTTTCTCCATGATGCAAAACCTGTAACATACCTGTGATTTCAATTCTTTTTGCTCAGTGGATGGTTGTTCCACTGTTGGACTCACACCATCAGCAAGCTTTTCGGAAACAGTTCTTAGCTCTGTGTTCAAGCCTGTCACCATATCCTGAAACTGCTGGTGCTCTTGAACGTGTCTTTCCAAGGTCTCCACTGCAGCCTAAAAATCAAGGAGTTTCTAGGATTAGACCAACACTAACTGACACACAAGGACCCAAACTGGGTGAAAACAATAACAAACAGCATCCAGAAAGTCATTCATTCTTCTAAAAGAAGAAAACAATTATGCGACCTTGAGACTTCTAGGAATGGATACTTCATATCAAAGCTATCAGAATCTGCTGGCAAAGCTATAAACTATTATCTTCACACTTGTCTTGCTCTCATTTGATTAAATGTTTTTTCTTCTGCAAATGGAAGTGAAAACTATGAACTCGTGCTCTTTTCCCAATGGTAAGAGAGAGAAAGGAGTCCCCTGCCCCTTTACAAAGCAATTTTCACCACTTCTAGTTTTACTCATCAAATTGTCAGTTGAATGAGACCTACAGGCAAACAGTAGGATAGACTTCTTACACCAACATTCTCATAAGAACACAGAGTAGGGTTCCAACCTGTAGCTGGCTGAGCAGATTTTCATGCTGGTGTTTTAATTCCAACCACGATTCCTCTGTGAAGCAGGGATTCTCAGCAAAGCTCTGTACGTGATCTCGGCTTTCTAACTCATTAAACTGAAAAGTTAGACCTTCTGCTTTCTGCAAGAGTTTGGTGTAACTTGCCAACTGAGCTTGCTTCTCCAGCAAACCAGGCTGAAGGGCAAAATCCATCTCCTGTTCCTGTTTCTTCAGTTCAGTTAGAGCCAGTCTCAGATCTTCTTTGCTTTGCTCATACTGTTCCCTGTTGAACAGAAGTTGCTCTTGAGGGCTAAGAAAAATATACTGGTTTTAATATTAAAATATTTTGCATTTATTACTTAAAAAATGAAAATTTACAGTCAAGTCAATCATTAGAATGAACACCAGCATATCAAATACTTTTCTTCAGATTTTAAATTAATGATCAACTTTAGGCTGGAATTTTCAAAGGTATGAAAATGAAAGACACTGAAGTTAGTGCAGCTGAAGTGGACCTAAATAGAAGACAAGTGACTAACCCTCTTACATGTGCCTTAAATTGTAACCCACAAACCCATAGTTTCTACTGTCTGAGGTAAGATGCTCATGCTCTGTATTTTCAGCTCTTTATTCCACCAGAAGTCCTGTTTCAAAACTACAGTAAGACTATACATATTTTTCCTTTAAAAACATCTTCAGACAGCCTCCTGAAAGGGAATGTTCTGTAGAAGTGAAACATTGCTTTGGTCAAGGTGGGGGTGGTGGGGGAGAGTTTCAGATCTACAGACCATAAGAACAGCATACACAATAAGGATTGTGCTGTCACAATCCAGTGACCTTGACATTAGATTTTGATTTGTTTGCTTTCCAAATACCCACTATGATCGACCAAAGGTGAACAGGTTATACTTGTCCACAGAAAATACTCAACTAAAATTAGTGGGGCAAAAGGCCATTAATCAACAGTTATACGCTCACATTTAGTGATGAAGCTACAATATTTTCCAGATGGAACTTAAATGCCAACATTTGAAAATATGATCCCACACAAAAAAAAAAATCCAAACAAATAAAATCTGGTTACTATTCTACAAAGTACAGCAGGGAAAATGACAATAAAAGTAAAGCTTCAGTGCTTGGGTTTTTTTTTTTGTCTCAAGATTCATAGTTTTGGGTCAATCAGAAATAGAGCATAGCCTCCCAGACATTACTGCCTTAAATTCGGTGTTCCCATTTCATGCTGCTGGATGTATCACATCTGCTATCCACAGGCCTAATCCTGCAAGGTCCTGAACATCCCTTCAGATCTGCTGAGCACCTCAACTCCAGTCTTTAATGTACTGTGAAGAGGGTGTCTGCATTTTGTTAAGTTGGATCTAATACAGCCACTGATCTTTCTGAATGCCACTTGTACTGCTTGTACCGAGTGTTTAACAACAGAAGGCAACTGAATACTCTGAAGAGTACTTGTTTCTAATAGTTCATTCCCTGGTAATTTTTAAAAGTATACAGTAGGCCTGCACTAGCTCCGTTTATCTCAACAGCAAATTTCCCAGTGATTTTACTGAACTGCTCTAACATTCAAGGACGTTATAGCAGACAAACACCTTGAAATTGCCTTCAACTGCAAAATCACAACTTCAGTTTGTTTTCACCACACACTTGGAACCATGTGACATGTTTACAGGATCTATTTGGTTATCAGGCACACTCAGCTCCCTTTGCTGACTTCCTATGAACAGACTTTGGCAGAAAATAACTTGCAGCAGGAACAGCTGCCACAGCCAAGAAAGTGTCTCAGCCAACCAGAATAATCCAGACGTTAAAATTCTACTTCAAAAATTCCAGCCTGCTGGATTTACATCAAACTCTCCCTTTGAATCAGGTATGTACAAAAGTAGATCACAGCTCTGCTGAGGAGGATGCCTGGGGCACTAAGCCAAGCTCACAACATAGGGAAGGGCCACCACAGGTCTAAATCAGTGCACCCTCCTCACTATAAGAACAAGATCCATATTACACTTGGCAAATTACCTTCTGTATGCAGTGGCTAACTGACAGGTCTTTTCCCACTGGTTCTGGAGGTCAGAAAGAGTCTGCTGAATCTCCGGCTCCTTAATTTTGTCATTTCTTATTAACATTTCTCCTACAGGTACTATGTTCTGTATTTTGGCATCTCCTGCATCTTTGAGAGCCATGATTTCCTGTATTAAACAAGAAGCAGTACAAACACAACAATCTTGGGTTGCAGAATAAAAGGTATTACCAACAAAGTCTTTTACTCTTGATTTCAAGACAAAAGAATTCGCCTTCTAATATATCACATAACAAATACATTAACAGACAGATGATCTAATTTAGAAAGCTTGGGATATGATAGCTCAGATTTATTAGTTATTCTCTACATGACAAAATTTAACCACTACTGGTCTGACACAGTAAAAGAACCCAAATCTCAGGGGGATACATATATCACAATACTATCCCTTCCACAATAAGAAAAATGTAAATACAAACAGCCTCTTTTCTGGCTATTCTGTTAGGAGCCTCTTGGTTTCTCAGAAAGAAGACAACAGAGAGGACATGGGGGCCTAAGAGAATCACTCAGTGAAAGAACAGAGCAGCCCAATCCAACAACACTGTAGCACACCCAAGAATCTACACATTTTGCAGAGGCTCTCTGGATGCCCCAGCCACATTACTGACCTCCCTCTCCATCTCTGGAGTAGTTTATGATGGAAAGGGGGATGGCCACCAGCACACCTCCCTAGCTATGAATTCAGTCTTACTCCATCTAGAGGTGTAGCAGCAAATCTCCTCTAACGTGCTTTATGAACTATGCAAAAACAAAACTAAAAAGGAGCAAAACAAGAAGAAAACACTCCCACAAACTCACACACTAAGCAAGTCACAAAACACAAGCAATCAGCAGTGGTAGCATATTTTATAATATATTGACTCATCAAGCATTTGCTTTATAGTAAGTGCAAGCTGTGTAGTGCAATGGGAATAACACGATACCTTTATCTGATAAATCCTTCTGTCTGGTGGCAACTCACTTTCCTGTGAGCTCAGATTATTAATAGCCTTCTCAAGTTTTTTGATCCAACTAAACATATCCTGGGCAAGTTCTTTGAAATGTTCATCCACTGCAAGTCCCTGAGTATTTCCTGCCATCTCACTTACATTTGTCGTTAGTGTTTGATATCTACTAACGAGATCACTGGTTTCTGAAATGATTTCATCTTCTGTCAGCCCAGTCTCCCTCAAGGAATTTGCTAGCTGAGCCAAGGAATCAAACGGTTCTCTGAAAGTACAAGAAATGAATAAACATCTATTTCTCATAACAACACAGGGCAATCTTCTTTAGGTAGAGCTCAAAGACAACAATACCTCTGCATTAATAATGTCTTATACAGGTTTTCAAGTTTTGTCTCATCTTTTTTGATCTCATGCAGTTTTTCTTCTTGAGTGGTGAGCCATTTTTCTAAGACAGTGCTGCTTTCTTGAAGGCTAAAGAGAGAAGAAATATGAGTGCAGGTCAAAATAAGAGGCGTTACACAAGTAAAACCTGCTGACAATGCTGTCTTCCTGAGAAGCACAAACACCAAGCACCTGATCAAGCTTAAATCTTAGCTTATGGATAGTTTTAAGTACGCTGGTTCATGTCACTGAAACATGCAAGCACGTGCTCCCATGAAATACATCACTGTATGCTCCTATGTGACACTGATTCTACTATGTTGAGAAACATCACAAGAGGAATATAACAAAGCACTCAGTAAAATTTCGTTAAATCGTCACTCACTATGGCTGTTTAATAATTAATCCTTTTCTATCACTTGTGATTAAAATGTCAGAACTGACACTAATTCCATACCTATTGAGCTGCTGGAGAGAAGTACCAAGTTCCTTTTCCCGTTTCTGACACTTGGATATCAGCCTTTGTAGCTCTGCTTCTTGATCTCTCACACGGCTGCTAAGTTGGTTAATGCTTGCTTTGGGCAAGTAATGCTTCACTTTATTCAGCAGAGTCTTAACCTCTTGGATATCTCCATCTTTGCCTTCAGAAGTGAAGTGCTGAATGAAAGCACAAACGTGTTGGTGAAAGTTGCTATTGCACAACAGCTCACGCAGTCAGGATGGCCGAGCGGTCTAAGGCGCTGCGTTCAGGTCGCAGTCTCCCCTGGAGGCGTGGGTTCGAATCCCACTTCTGACAAGTTGCTACTTTTTTTTTCATGATGGTGAGGCGAGGCACTGTTACGGGTTACCCAGATAAGTTGTTGATGCCCCATCCCACCCCAAGGTGCTCAAAACACAGGTTGGACAGGGCTCCAGGCAACCTGACCTAGTGAAAGATACCCCTGCCCATGGTGGGAGCCTTGACCTGACCTAGATGGTCTTCAACAGTGCCTTTCTGACCCAAACCATTCAGTGGTTCTAGGATATTTAAGCTTCAAGAGTACTTTGACCCCAGTTATCACCAACATGTCCTACATTCCTCTTTCTGACAATGACTGTCTGTTATTCATACAGTTTTCTGATTATTTTACTTTCAATTGGAGGAAATAAAGCCGACAACTTGGATTTCATTCATAGTGGCAAAACAACAGTCAGAAATAGGCAAAAGTAGCATTCAAATCTAGCACTGACATCACTACGTCTTCTTTTGTTAAGCTGTGATTGCTTCTTGCCCATGGTGCATTTTTGTCTCTTTTCTATTGTTCCTGTCTGATCTAGAGTCAAAATTCATAACAAAGTGAATTCAAGTTTCCCACATTATAACCCAGTACAGGTCAGAATTTCATTTTAACCTCTACAGAATCATAGATTCATCAAGGTTGGAAAAGACCTCTAAGATCATCTAGTTCAACTGTCAGCCAATCCCTGACCATGCCCACTAAGCCATTCCCTGTCATATCCCATGACACATTTGACTTTCTGCATCTTTGCACACTGAACTGTGCGCTTAGGGTCCACTGACTTACATTAAGTAATGTCCTGTCTCTTACATGACCAACTCTGAGTTGAATTTGAACTATATTATTCAATTTTAACTCAGATTTACTTTCCACTTATTGTCCCAATACTTCATGTTGCATTAAATGCTCTTTGGGCCTGAATTTACAAATCACATTATGTGAATTCACTTCCCAGAATAATCTCCTGTGTAAGAAAGTAAAAGTTCAAGGTGAACCAGCAATAGAAATTAAGAGTATTTTAATACTTTACCTTTAGTTTCTGCAGTTTTTCTTCCAGCATCTGTTTTGTTTCTGAGGGGTCAAAGCAGTCCTTCAAAGACAGCTGAGTGCTGCTGAACCAATCATTAAAATTCTTGCACTGACCTGAAAAAGACATCCCAATTTCCTTCATTAATTGTACTCTGAAAAAAAAATAATCCAAATCCCTATTTAACATGAACATTTCAAGACAATTAATAATAGCGTTTATCAGTGCTGCTGTCAGAGGCTGTTTTTCACTACACACAATGTGAAAGAAAATGCTTTAATTAATAATTCTTTTTACTCAACATTTATTGATAATAAACATAGCTATATACTGGGGAAAGGATGGTCCACCAGTCACAGCAGTTTCAGTAAATAAGACCTGGAATAGCACATTATGAATTGTTCTCCTTTCCACACAAACAAATATTACTCATCTGACAATGGGATTACTTTTGTATCTAAATTAAAAATAATTGGAAAAAGTGAATATTATTCACTTTTTTATTTTTATTTTATTTTTTTATTTTATTTTATACATTTTTATTTTTTTTTATAATTTTTTATATTTTATTTTTTTTATACATTTTTAATGAAATGTTTTGACATTCGTTCCTGAATTTTGTTGGAAACAGAAGCCATTTTTGTCCAAATCCTTATCTTGGTACTTTGGCAATAAATTTGTTTTTGACAATGAACCAAAATCAAATAATTTTGCAACAAAACTGATCCAGTGGATACCTACAAACTGAGAAAGCTACCTAAATGTGAAACGTGTTCACTTACGATTCAAAACACCAATAAAGTGGTCCTGAAACACGTGTTTTTTCTTATTAAACAAATCGGTGACACATTTAAGCTGCTTATTTAATTCATCCACATCGGGACAATCCGTCTCTTCTTGGAGTAACGTCACATGATGTTTTTGTTGCAGAATTTTCTGATGTATCTCCTAATGTTAAAAAAGAGCAGATGTTTACTGTACAGCTGCCTTATTACCAATCACAGATTTTTACAACATGGTTTGTTCCTGCTTGTACGTCAAAATAATTTCTTAATGTGCACTGACAGTAAGAAAGCATTCAGTAGGTAGAAATAAGAACTGAACTCTATTTGAGTCGTGTGTTTACATCTCTATGCACAGATAATCACACTGTTGTGTGTATTTTTCATCACACAGACATGTGAGAGGCATCATAAGACAGTATGTTCCAGAGCACATAATACCTAGAACCAATAATGCCTTAGCTGCCATATGCACTATTCCATTCCTAAACGTTTTAGGCTGCCTGTAAAGTCCCTGCGGACAGAAAGATGACTTCAGGATAACCAGGAGATGAACTATTGGAATAAAGAATTAAATAATTAATTTCCTTATTCCAATACCTGTGAAGACACAACCCAGTACCGCCACGTCTGCTTCAACATACCTTTGCAATACACTGCTGGAATTTTTACCACTAACCATTTTCAGTAGCTGCAAGGGTTAACTAACTACATCTGATAACATCCGGTGAAAATGGGTTTTTATGTCATGTTTCCATCATCTTTAGGAAGTATTCCAGTGAAGTTCTTCTCTTGAGTTACTTTACCAACTTACCACAGGTACACAGAAACAATTAACAAAATTGTAGAAGATGTGTAAAAGATTAATTGGTGGCACACTACCTCCAATTTAGTAAAGATCTCTAAGGTGTCGGAAGGAGATAAAGCTTTTAAAAGCGATTCAGTCATTCCAATCTGTGTCTTGGCCAGATCAAGATCTCCTTTTAGCTCTGCTGTATTCACACTGAGTTCACTGGTACGCCGCTTCGTTGTCAAAAGGTCTTTTATTAACTCCATTTTTTGCACAATAGATGATCTGATAACCTTCACATCAGAAATAAAAAAAAGTCAGAAATTAGAGTAGATTGATTTCCTATCATGCTGCAGAACTGCACAACAGACATAAAAAGCAATTACATGAGCTGCAGTCCAGACACTTTAACCGCAATTTGTTCCCTCCCACCCCACAAATGGAACAATAATACAATAAGGAGGAATGATCTCTGTTTATCTTCATTAGTGATGCATGTACTGATCTGCCACCAAATTTATTTGTTGGTGTACTCCAGCGTTGACCCTCAGCTGAATAAAAGCCTTACATGCCTTTCAGCTGCCAGGGTAAAGAGAACCCCAGATCCCTTGTGCGACTCATCTTCCTGCAGAAATCCCAGTAGGGATTTCCCACGCTGACTCTAAAAACAGGCAAGGAGAGCAGAGGTGGGGAAGTCTGGCCCAAGGCCAACAACTAAGGGGAACAACCCTTCCCTTAAAGCTTCTGCAGATTGGCATGAGACACCAACTGAATGGAATCACAGCTACATCATAGCCCCCATCCCAGGGGGCTGAGCATGTCTGGTGCTCTTGAGGAATATACTGCATGCGGTTGCTACTCCAGTCCTAAGCATTTCTGATCACTTTACTCAATGAAACTCCTCTGACTTCACTGTCTGTTGAGGACAAATGCACAAATAGCCAAACTAAGTCAAGCTCAACACACATCTGACAGGGAGCAGAAGCCTAGGGAATCTTGGTCTCAAACAGTGGAGAAGGACTTATTCTTTGATGCGTGATGTTAACACAAAAAGACAAATGTTTCCTTGTGAAATCCCAAAGGAAAAAATAACATAACAAACACCCTTAGTAAAAACCTACACACATACATAAAGGTACAGTTTAAAATAGACCAGCAACATGCTGTGTTGATGGGATCCACAGAGGGATAACAAAGTCCCTCTGTGCCATGCTCTTTGCCAATAGGAACAAACGACATGCTGGCATTTTTAGGCAGGACTGCAGAACAGTTGGATCAAGTCTGAGCCCATAAAAGGCACATGACAGAAGCTTTTGTGTTTACAATGGCAGGTTTGGTTCTGACAGCTTGAGAAAGACAACAAATGAAGCGTTAGTGCTAACAGCCAACAAAACATCCACAGTTTTCTTTGGGCAAGTCAAACCGAGAAATCACTGCGGCAAAAGTGATGCTAGAAGCAGGTCTTGTAATCATGAATACCAGCACATCAGCTGTAAAAGCATTTTCCTACCTGGAGCTCCAGTGGAGGTTCATTACTATTTAGAAGTTCTTCTATCTCAGCCACTGTGTTGTCAAATTTCTGGAGTTTCTGCTCCTGGACACATAAGCATGCCTAATGGTGGAAAAAACACTTCTATAACTCTCTTTCATTCAAATTTAGTTTTCAAGTTTCTGTTAGAATAATATACTTCTCATTTTCTGATTCCTTGTTTTGGCATATACAGCTCCACTGGTCCAACAGCTGCTTACTCCGAGATTTTCATTTTAGAAATTTAGGTTGACACTTTTTGGTTCTGGGGTCAGAGATATTCCGGGTTTCTCAGGCAAAAGTAGCTGTCAGTGCAAATCTAGCATAAATTTAACAATCTTAACTATTTTACTTCTATATTAACCAAGCAGAGTTGTGGGAAAATAATTTTTGTGGGTTTGTTTTGTATGTTTGTTCTAAGCATTTCTTAATGCTTTTCTTAATGCTTACCAAAAGGGTAATACATCTTGAAATCTTCTCATAGACTTAAGTCAAGAACTGATCCCCTGATTATGCATTTTGGTAGGGATGAGATAAAATATAACATATCCTGCATACGTTTTTTTATTATAAATCTCCACATATACAAAAACATCTCTACTTGTTAGAATGGATTCTGGAACCATCCAACAATGTGGAAGTAAAATATCAGCTTCAAATTATGAAACATTACATGTCAAAAGTAGTCACACTGCGCCTGATTCCAGGATCCCAAATTTCCCTCAAGACAAAATTTTCTATTGCAATTTCTACACAAGGAAACCTCAAGACCCATCCAGTCCCTGCAGCCCTTAAAAGCACTTCCATTTCCATCATGCCTACAGGGGAAAGGACTTCTCTGACATCACACATACTGAAACTGTTTTTAAATAGTCAAAAAATTCATTACTCAGTACTTTTGGATAGGTTTCAGGAAAGCACATACACCTGTGCTCTGCTGAGTGGTCACAAAGGACCCTGGGTTTCAATCCTGTGTAACACTGCAGCATTGGGCTTCTAATTCCAATTAATATGTTTCAAAATGTATATACATACATATATATAAATAAATAAACAAACCTGGCTCCTTTTGGAAACTTTAGAATTCACAAAACTACAAATGCACGGAATTTGCCTTTCTCTCCTGCTATTCCACTCGTACAGCAGTTCATGGGGAAAGAGTTTCTCTCTCCCCTCCCCTTTCCCCCCTTTTCTTTTGAGAATTATCTTCTTGTGCAGGAGCAGTGGAGGAACCTCAGCCACCTCCAGTACAGCCAGCCCTTCCTGTGCACCAGCAGGAAGGCACGCCGGAGGCACGGTCACATCACTGTGGGCTTCAGCAGTTTCCAGGTAACAAAATAGCTTTTAAGATGCAGTTGCCAGATGGTGTATTTTTAGTGCAGCCCTCAGGGACCTGAACTGCCCCAGGTTAACTCCAACAACACGGTGGAAAAACAATAACAGAACATCCACCTGTGCACAGCAAGCACACTACTGTTTCACTGGGAAGATGCACATAACAAGAACACCTTGGCTTTTTATTGCTCTGCAAGTTAAAACAAATGAGCAGCACTAAGAATGATAGCAACAGTTCTGCAGTAAGCACAATGAAAAACAGGGCATTTGTAGCATATAAACACTGAGAATCAGCTGCCTGCATATTTTCAAACTAGCAAATATGAGACTTAGTTATGTTTCAAGCCCACTCAAGCAGGAAATTACTCCTGTATAGTAGAGAATGGCTGTAGCTACAAAAGAGCAGCACAGTTGGTCAATTATGACTGTAAGGTCAGAAGTTAAAAAACTCATCCCCCATATATGAGGCTCTTCAATGACTCAGAGCTGGTACATGTGTTTCTAAATCCAACTGCACCCCTATTCCTAGAGGTAATGCTGGAACCTGTGTGAAAGGGGCAAGAGCAGGCCTTGCCCAGGCTCTACTGATGGATGCCTGCCCATGGAGATTCTTAGTAACCACACACACTCTTTTCTCTCTTCTCTAGGTACAAGGAAGTTTGTGCACCATTGTACTTAGTCCATAAAATTCCAGACTTCACTGTTATGTTCACACAGTACAAAGGGATGAGGGGACTTCTGTAGTGTAATAAAGCATTTATAGTGCTGCATTAATTCTAATGATTTAACATATCCACTAAGCTTGTACAGACATCTACACATACATATTAGTTTCCAAGACCTGCATCTCCTATATATTATGCACTGTCTTCGATGAAAGCGTACAGGGAAATGAAACTGCAAATATCAGGACTTCCACTGCTTTTGCAGAGCTCATACCTCTTTGAGATCTGCATTTTTATAGTCAGAAGTCCACATCACTACAACATGAATTCAAAGAATTTCATTCAAATTACCTTCAGCTGTGTAAGGTCCTCATCGGTCAGACAGCGGCCTTCCGTGTTCTTAAGTTCTGCATTTGCCCATGCATCGATTGTGCCAGATAAACCAAGAAGTTTGTCCCACAAAGCCTGAGCTCTTCCCAAATTATCACAATAGTTTTCAGTTTTTTCATTGATCTACCAGGAGATTTATACACAAAAAACACACACAGATACACAAAACATTGAGTTATAATCCAAAAACAAAGGCAGCGTAATAAAATCTGAGCAAAACAATCTGAGCACCTACATAAACAATATGTGCAGCAAGGGAAAAAAATCTCATGTGTCTTCACAGCAAACCAGTCATGGAGAAGATATTTAAATCCCTGCTACACATGTCGCTAAACACACCAATCAAAACGGCAGCTTGCCAGTTTTAAGGCAGGTTTAGGAAGGAGCCTTGCTCATTAATGTTTATCTACTCTCAGTAAATGCCATCTAATCTCAGTATTGATGCACTGCTTAGACCGACTGTGGCAAACATTTCTCCCCAACAGCACCAGCTTTGTAATTCTCCCCACTGACTCCAAAGTCTAAATGCACTGAAGTTGTTATGGAAGCTTACAGATTCATGCTGAAAGCACAAATGTTGCCTTCCTGCACTTCCCACAACCATTTGCTGTTAAGACTGCCATGATATAAACTATCAAAATCATTACACCAATGGACACTCTGTAAACTTTGCTCTGGATTTCCCTCTTAAGAATCTTTGCCATATTGCACTTAATTTATTCCAAATATTACACATGAGTCAGAATCAATTACTGTAATGCACAGCGGATAAGACCACCCCGATAATTTACTTTTTACATACATCCAGCCATCTGTCCACAATGATGTTAGCCTCATTCTCAAACGGAGGCTCCTCAAAGCTTCTCATTTTATTGAGCTGGAATTGAAGGTTTTTGCAGATCTGATTTATTTTGTCTACATCTTCAGCGCGATCATTAAATTCCTCTTTTGCCTCTTCAATCTGTGAAAGAGACCAAGAGCATATTTGCAAGCAATGTTTGCTTAAAACAGTTTATTCAGCAAAACATTTTAAGTGATGTGCTGTTACTTTCAGGTTAGAGATATAACAGCATTACATGAAATAACCTATTTTACAGAATATAATGAGACTAGCAATGTATTCTCTGCCACTGCATCCCTGCCACGCTGATAAGAACATTTTCCTCTTCATTCTGTCACTGCTGGCAGAACAGCTGAGTGAGAACTGTGGATAGTATACTTCTTACTGTGAGACCTAAAAGCACAGCTTGATTTAAAAGTAACAATCACAAGATCCAAGCAGACTGTATATCCAAATACAGCATCTCCGTTACAAAAACAAGCAAGTACAATGTAATAATTATCTTACATCCTCATAACCTGGCACTGGGATCCCCAGGTTCTGAACTATTTTTATAAAAGCTTAGATTCCACTTCAGAATGGTCAAATATGCCACTGCCAGAAATAAAATCGTCCATTTTTTCTATTTTCTACTTAAACACGAGACAGCATCTTTGTGCTTGATTGTAACGTCAGTGTTTACAAACAACACGGAAACCTATTGGAAAAGAAACACTGACCTCTAGCGTTAGGCTACTGCAAACTGTAATTCGCAGAGATGAGAAGCATCTCATCAGACAAAGCCTGCCAACCAGAGACCAGGGGAGGGATGGCAGAGCAGCACAACTCTCAGCAAGGCAGATGATCTCCTCTGTTACCGTTATACTTAATTACAAATAAGCAATGAATACTCAAAGACATGTCAGTACTATGCAGCAGCTCTTGCAAACTTGCATTCTGAGAGTGGCAGCTGCAAAACAGGCAGAGGAGTACGAGCTGTAATCTAAGCAAAGGGCCTCCAGAAAGTTAGGGGCTGGGGCATGCAAGCAAGCTCCCCTGCAGTGGAAGCTCAAGCAACATGAGGTGCCAGAGGTCCTGCTGGTGAAATCAGAAAAGATCCTGCTCGAGCTGAAGGGCAGATGATGCACACAAGCACCCACCATGAGGGAAGAAAATGTTTGTGTTCCTTCTTAAATTTAATCATCCCAGGCACTGGCTGAGAGCAAATGTTCCTGAACTATGGTTGGTGTCTCAACACAAAGCCAAAAATGGCATCTAAACAGCTTGTCATGTAACCCAGCCAGGAAAGGTGAAACCTGTTCACCAAAATGGTCACAATGGAAATGCTGCTTGCTGTTCCACAATCCATTAGCTATGGATGCCTATATCCAGTACTTGCATTCATTTACACAAAAATAATGTAGCTAGAAGTCAAGCTTTTATCTGAACCACAACACAGTTTGGTCAGCAAAGTCAGTATGACATCAGAGATTAATGTTGAAAATACAGCTCAATAAAATACTGAATTGTCAGGCCAGCCAAAACTGGTCTGGTTCCCAGAAGTCTGAATCCCAGTGCAGTTTCATGTTGGCAACCCCAAGCAGGCTCTGTGCAAGTTGATAATGATTACAGCAAGGCACACGAGTACCAGTCTTGGAAGCAGAATAAATCTGTCATGGTCCAGTCCTTCAGTGGTTGTGTCACACTGACACAGCCTTACAGCTCCTGTTCTTCAGCTTCTTTCTCAGGGTTAGCTGAAAATCTCCACATAGCACTGTGCAGTGCAGACAAACCCTGCAGCCCTGTCTATGACCTGAGCAGGGAGAGGATGCAGATCCTCATTCTTGGTTATACGTTACTACAGCAGATAAACAAGCAGCCCACAAGGAGTTACATTAGATATTATTTTTGCTTGAGGCGTTTACAATGCTTTAAACCATCTCTTCAGCAGTGAATAGATTTTGTTGCTTCTGTATATTTGCAAACTACCTACTAGAAGGTTTTTAACTTGATAGAAAATATAGAAATGTTCTGAAGAGTACAGGTGAAATAAGTCTTGCTGCTTTCGAGATGTGGGTTTTGTTGTGTTTTTTTTTTTGGCAGAACAAGATTTCATCTTGTTTTGGTGTTGGATCAAAACTGTTCTTTCCATTTTAGATCAAAATCCCCTTTAACAAGAACATGACTTACTAAGTAAAGCCGGTCATCAATTTAACATCAAAGTATAGTCCTTAAAAGTACTTTGGAAACCAAAGTGAAAGCAAGGACTTAACACTTACCCTGAAGTCCAGGTATACAACCCTATACAATGGAATGCTCCCACACTCCCAGGAAAGTTTATTTATGTGACTTTTCATTAAGTTCCTTTCACTCACCTTTGCTATCAGTCTGTTCAAATTGTCCTTCCCCATGTACGAATTTTGCTGTGAAAGCACAATCTCCTGTTTATGGATGATGCTGGTTAGACTGCTTTTGCAGCTTTGATACTGCTTCAGGAGCTCCAGAGCCCTCGCACACTGCTCCTGGCTATTGAAAAAAGAGATCAACTATTTACTGACTATGCATAAAAGGAGCAGCCTAAGCCTCCTACCTGCTTCTTTCTCCTACATAGTATGTATAGGGAGTCCAGACTCTCCTCTGCTTATCAAACAAATTTCCTTAGTTCCTTAGTTTTTTTTCTGACTCTAAGACAGGTGTTCTCTTTGATTTGGTTCTGACTGACTTCTTTTTGAATGCACTAGCATGAAAACCACAGCAAACATAAAAGACACCAACAGGCAGACTTTTCTTTTCGATACCTATGAAGTTCAACATATCACTATATAACACTTACACGACAGGATTGTGATTTCTTAAAAATAAATAATATTAATGAGCTTTGGCTGCAAATTTATATGTACCATTCTTGGCATTACGACATTCTACAGCATTGTAGTAGTAACATTTCCTACTGCATCAGAATTTCACTTACTTTGAAGCATGGTTTTAAGACTTTTTTGCTGATGCATTTCATAAGCAAACTTCTCACTTGTAAAACACTATTTAAAACACAACTTTTTTCCTTACCATTCAGCAAGCAAGAGTTTTGTATCCTCCCACGATCTCTCTGTAACTCTACATTGCTCATTTGATTCTTCTGCTTTTTCCTCTTTCATCTGCAGGAGCTTATTAGCAATTTCTCGCATAGATTTCATTTCAACAGCAGAACAATCTAATTCCTTTTCCAATTCCACTAATGACTTGATCCTTTATTAGGAAAAAAAAAAAAAAAAAAGAAATACAGGCTTGTATGAAAGCAAGTCTTGATTTTTTTCCTATAAATGTAATTACCAAAGCCCTCTAGAATTTCATCCTGAGCTGAGCACAGTTACTATATTAAATGACATCATAAAAAGTGTGATTTCATTTTCAGATCATGAAATTTGACAGTCTGCCAGAGGAGTTATACTGATCTAGGAGCCGTTTGAGAAAGCAACCCCAAATTTTTTAGGGCCAGTGAGTTTTGTATGAACACAGTCAATTATTTTGCATGAAAATGTGAAGTGCACTCCGGCTACCTTTAAATAAGGTCTAAGAAAGGAAGTTATGGCATAGTGTGGGATTTCACAACCATAAACTCCCCTCCCTATTTCCCCACACTAAGACTGTAGTGAACTGTTTACTCATCATTTGGAAGGCTGCAGAGAACTCCTCTGAAACACCATCTGAGATGCAGGAAATGTGACTTACTCAAGGTATGGTAAAATAACACTATTACTCAGAGGTTTAGATCACATGTTGGTGCTCAGGGAGAAGAGCTATCTACCTGTTTGAGTTATGTTATTGAAAACCATGACTGTAACAATCAGCCTCCTCCTAATTTCCTCTTCATCAATAGTACTTCAAAGAAGCACATACATGGTGTTTAAAACAAAATAAATGGAAAAAGCTTCCCTTTTTTAGATTCTAAATCAGAGAATAAACCACAATTCACAATTCACAATCTTTCAGTGCTATGAAGAGGCTTTAAGACACAGTCAGATTTCAGTGTTCTACTGCAAAGAGTCATTAGAACCCCTGAGTCCATTGAAATTACTTAATTACAAGAGCTTCGAAAAACAATTCACCTCTGTTGTATAGCTGGAACTGTTGGATCCTTCAAACCTATTTTGTTAATTCTATCACGTAGATCCTGAATGTTTTTAAGGAGCTCCTCATTTCTGGTGGAAAAAACCTTGTATAAATCATTTCCCTCCATAGGCATCTGTTCACTTGAGTGATCACCAGTCACATTTAGCTCTTCAGATAAAGTTTGAACAAGCTTTTCACAGCTAGTATTTCTCCCACACTCAGTATCTTCCAAGCAGATATCAACTGTTTTCAAGCGTTCATCCAAACACTGAGCCTCTTTTGCCATATGAGAAAGTTCTTGTGCAGCCTCTCTCCATGTTTTTCCTTGTGTTTCAGGTTGGCCTAAGGGATCTATGAGATGTTTGACAGAAGACTTAATTTTCCTCAACGAGGCCATAAAAGCTTCCAGATCTTTAAGGACTGTCTCTCGGATTTGCATTTTACGGCTCATTTCCTCAAGCTGGTTTTGATAATAAAACATAATTTTACTTGCAGCTTGCAGATCTATTGGATTAAATTCATCTCTTGCTGAGCTATCTAGGTGTTCCAATTGTTTGCACACTTCAATCTGATTTAATATGGATCTCTGTAGCTCCTGCAGTAGAGAAAGACATCAACAGTGTTATTAAGTGAAAGAAAGTCTGTATCCTGTATTCAAGCTGAACCAATGAAAAACAAATTCTACTGATCCAAATATAATATATGTAATAAATATTGTTAAAAGTGTGAAGGAGAACAGCTTTTGGATTTTGGTGTTTGGAATTTCCATTACAATTTATTACTGTGGAAGATCTAGCTACGGAAATAATATCAAATTTGACTGATTTGATAAATCTGTATCACTGTGCCCATATGTTCAGTTCACCGTTTGCTAAGAGATAACATCATGTTAGAAATATAAACCTAAGTCTGTATAAAGCAATCTGAAGTCATTAATGTAGAAAGACTTTGTCACAGCAACACAGTAGATATGCTAAATAAAGTGGTCAAGAAAGAAAAGTTGTTACTCTGGATCTTGGTGAAGGATGGGTTAAAAGAGAAAAATCAAATAAAATGGTATTCCACAGACAGAATTTGTTCAGCATTATGAGAAAAGCCCAATCACCTTGCCAGCAACCAGATGAATAAGACAGAAAGCTGATGAGAGTCCTGGGACTTCGGAGTACAGGCGAGCACACAGATGACTGCTATTGCTGCCACCTTTTATGCTTACTTTTTCTGTGTTTTCAGAGGAGATTCACATACATCTAAAATCTCCTTGTGAAGCCTGCTCATTACCTAGTTAAAGGATTATGCAGCCCCCAGATGAACAGCAGTACAGCAGTGTTGTGAAACCCCAAAAGCGCAAAGCTAGGAAAAAATGCAGGATCCTTCCAACCAGGAGTCATCTCAGACAAAGAGTGCACATGAACTCTGTCCTAGAACCTGAGAGACTGAAACTCTACTCAGCTTGAGAGCCAAGGGCAGACAAACGCAAACTTTCAGTACTGCGTAGCAGCCTATGTGTTCAGAAGGAACAACATATCAGGAACAAAACAACATCCAGCTCACCTAGCAGACAGAGCAGAGTCTAGGAACAAGATACTGAAAGCAGCTAAAAAGCCCAACCCTGCAGCACACTCAGATCCCTCAGCAGATGTGATCGAGGCAGCTTACTTTAGCTCATTAATTAACACCACATTACTTACATCACTCCACAAAGTGACATACAGCCAAGTGGGGATAGCGTAAAACTGTAGCAAAGGGAAGTCCTGACCAAGCATTAAATACTCATTTAATGCTATGCCTTTTACAGCAGAGTCTATCAAGGGTGCCTGTCTGGCTCTCCAGGAGCAATAGCATTTGAAGTAAATGAATTAAAATGTGTTCAGACACAAATCAGATCAAAAATTTTGGGAAGTATTGTGAATGGTGCAAAAGTCCTAAGTGAGGAACCCTACGCAGTCCTTTAGTTCCTAGAGATATGAAGAATTGCCCTGGTTGGGATGCTGTCTCTGCATATCAGCCTTTTCCCTTACCTTTAGTTCTCTGTAAGCAAGATCACTGTTCACCAGATTAAACTGCTGGATTCCCTTTTTGTTCAGCCGTTGATCTAACTCACATAGAAGAATGGACTCATTTTCTATTGGTAAAACAATTTCCAAGGCAGTCCTTAAAGAATTAGTTCTATAAGAAAGGTAAAAAAAAAAACACAAATTGGGAAAGTAGCAAGACAAGACACCTGACGTTTTACAGCATAAAAAGCGACAGAGATATTGTGATTGACTGCATGACTGATCCAATTCTCTTTTTCTTCCTGAGGTCAAACAAGTTTTTCCATTGATAAATATGAGAAGCAGAGTGAACCACAGCTCATTTAACCTGAAGGTAGCAGGAAATAAAAATGAGGTCAAGGATACTGCAGAACTGTTACACTCTGAGCTTCCTGAAGAGATTCACACTATCTACCATGCATAACTAAGAAAAAGATATGTCTAATGCAGTTAAAACAAAAGGCAGTTAACACTGTTCAATACACAAACACTTCCTATAACACACAGCTATTCACTTTGAAACACACATTTTACTTACAGTGAACAATTCCTTTGCTAATATCATGAAACATTATTTTATACCTGGTACTTATAATATCCTGAAGTTCTTTCCATTCTCCTTCTAGTTTGCCTCTTGTCTCAGAAATAGCAGCTTGCTTCACTTCGTCCACAAGGTTTTCTAAGCTAGATGAGATGTTTCCCAATTGTGCCCAACCAGAATTGATATCATTCTCTACCATCTACAAGACATGCAGGGTTAATTGATTTAATATCATTCTGTGCAACAGAGTGGCCAGTTCATTAAATGACAGTCACAAGAGTTCCTATGGAAAAAGCTGAAAACATCATCTTTAAGGGTTTCTTTTTTTCAAAAACTCAATTTTCAGCTGCATGTGAATCTCTGTCAGCTTTTTAGAATGAAATTTTCTGTGTCAGATACATGCCTGCACTACGTTTTAGAAATGTTTGATAAGTCTGGTTCAACCATTTTTAAACAAGAATGAATAGAAAATATCTCATTTTAACTATTTTTGAAAGAACAAAATTCAAACTTCGAACTGAACCAAGTTCTAACACACTAGACTGCTTCTGTGTTCATTCCAATGGAAGAGCTGAAAAATTGCAATAATAAAATCTCTAACACCAATAATGTGCCTTGTAACACCACCTTAAGTTTCTCACAAACATACTGAAGTTCTAAGTCCTGGAAGAGTTTCATTCTTCATGTCTACCACTGACATTTGATGGTTTACCTTTGAAGACTCCTCCAGCCTGGCCATGGTCCATCACTTACCATTCCTGCTATCTATCTAGCTATCTGTTTTTTGCAGTTGTTCTTTCCATTAGATCTTGCAAATTACAAACTGATAGCCACCAATTTCTTCTTTTAGCAATACTGGCAAAACTCCACTGCTAAATAGGAATTTGGCTGTGCTAAATGTTAAACCCTCAGTTTCTCTCTGTTTTCAATAAACCTGCTTGTAAGGATGCTCTGTATCCCTTGACAGCACCTATAATGCATAGAAGGTAAGTGTATGGCATCAAGTATGTTTTTAAAAGATGAAGTCTGCCTTACCTGTAATTCAAGCAATTTATTTTGAAGGCATGAAGTGCCTTTTATTTCATCAGTAAAGCCAGATGCTACTTTATCTCTGCTCACTTGTAAAAGTTCCTCCAGGTTCCTTCTTTGTGTGTTATAGCTAAAGAAAGATACAATCACTTTCAGTGTGAGTATTACTTCTAGCTTAATGGAACACAGCAGAAGTTGGATGTTGTCAACCAAGACTGCCATATAAAATAAACAGTTTGTTGCAAATGCACATTTTTACCTAAGTTGCAAATGAATGGGCATAAATGAACAATATGTACAGTGGCTGAGACATTGTTTGCATGGATAATTTTCATGTGCACATGCCTTCTGGCATTCTTTGAATTCAGTTTTATAAACGTAACAATGTGAAGTATTTTAAAAACTTGTCTCTTTTCCTTAATGTTGTTGTATTTGGTGTTACTGGTAAGGTGGATGCAGATTTCTCTGTTCCAAGGAAAGAGCAGAAGAAAAATTGTAATAGCTTTAAGTGTTCTTCCTATAATATGCTGATATTTGTGTCATTTAGGTACTACAGCACTTCCTTATCCAATGCAAGGAAATGTTAAGTAAGCAGAAGTAGAGCAAGAACAGAGTTCTTCATATCGAAAGTGCATCCAATGTTTCATAAAGTCTATTAACTTATGAATATCTAGCACTGTATCATCTCTTAATATACATGCATTTTAACTTATAAATATTACCTCTCTAATAAAGCTGGTGTGGGCGAATCACTGCCTTCCTCAAACATCTTCTCACAGCTTTCTCCATTGTGATGCTTCATATCTGTTTCCAAAGCCGTATTTTCAGAGTTTCTTGATGTCTAAGTCAAAAACAAAAAAGATAACAATGACTTCTGCATCACACTGCGCCAAAACAGAGAGAGGATCAGCAGATGTCTGTAATCTCCTGAAAGAAGCAATGCTTCATGTGTGCCAAAAGAGATGAGAGATACCATTCATGAACACAAGGTGTGCTTCATCTCAACAATGAGCCAAAAAAGCAGATTTTAGAAGACTTGCAGCCAGATCATACATTCCTTCCACAGTAATGCTGACTCTCTGCATGTGCAACCGCCCCATCATAACTCTGGCAATCACCATTTGTGTGAATTTTTGCTGCAGAAACCAAAAGGCACTGCCTTCTGCACCTTTTTTTTAGGCTGCTTATACCACATCACTGTGCACATCTCTTGCTCTTGATTCCAGGATATGCTCTCCTGAGTTTAATGTCAGCTTACACCTGTTACACACTTCATACTTCAAATATCCATGATGGAGCAGAATTTATCATTGTTATCAGGAACAATATAAATAGTTTTGCAAGAGATCTTCCTTGATAACAGACACTTCCTCTGCATCTGCCAACTTAATGTAAATGCAATGGAACCCTTCCAACAGTCTGGATGCTGTCTGATGAGCTATCTACAGCCTCACTGGCATGAATGCTTATCCTAAATGAGACATCTTCTGTGATGTCCACATCATAAACAGTAATGTCTTCTCTCTGAATTTTTTTTTTCTAAGAAATTACATGGATTCTGTTTTTCCCCCTATTTTTCTAAAGAAAATGCCTCCAACTCTTCACTAATTTTCCTCTCTGTGTCCTTAGAAATTTGTTCAAATTACTGGGCCACTGTGTGGGATTTATGCTTCAACACAGCTTCACATATGGCTCCTTCAGCTGAAAAGCACTCTTTAGCAAAATATAACACAAGATTGAAGGTTCACAAATTTTCAGGATGCTTAGGGCTGTTCTCTGTATGTTCCTTTTGAACATGTACTCTTCCTAGGTTCCCTAGTAAAACGGGCTTTTGTTCTGCCACAAGAGTCCTGAAATCTGCCACAATAAGAATAGCAACAGAAGCAGTCAGTTTTTCTTTTTGTCAGTGATCTCCTCTAGACTGAGCACTGTCTCTTAACAGTATGTATTGACTTCTTACCTCCTGTACTGAAAGGAAATCAATTTGTTGGGTAGAACTGGGCTTTTCTCCATTCTCAGAAGCAACAATGGAGCTCCTATGGTTTAAAAGAAATTTCAGCTTAAGAACAAAATACGAAATACAGAGGTGAAAAAAGAAATCCAGGCTCATGATTAAAACCTAACAGTGCAGCTGTGTGGAAAGGTAATCAAATGCTGCTAGACTATGAAATTCAGTATTAAATGTTTAAAAAGTGAAGTTGCCCTTAGTAATGTACTTGGGAGTACATTCACAATATCACAACATCTGCCCACATGTCTGATTTTTACAAAGCCACAACACATCATGCATTCAGTCACCCACTCTGTTTTGGATGGCTGTCTTCTTCCAGCATGAGACAGCAAGGCTGTGTAAGTATCTGCCACGGTTTGTTGAAGCTTTTCTAGCTTTTGTTCAGAGTCTGCAGCAAATGTTTGTAGGTCTGGGACAGTTTCTTCTGCTAGTTTTCCCAATATTTTAAGATCCTCTAGTGACTTGCTAAGTTCTTTCAGGCTGCCTTCATGTGAAAAAAAGGCCTAAACAATGGAAAATAATACATTAATCTCCTATTAAATCATAAGGATAGGCAACTCTAATTATTCTTATACATTTGTCTGTTTCCATTGTCTTCTCGGATGAATGGATTTAAAGTATAAGCTGTCAAACCACGAGAGAAACATTTATCTTCCTTGATATTTTTCTCAAATAAAGCCAGGAAAGAAACTGGGATTTCTGAGAATGTATTCCCCAGCTGCATTTCCAAGTCTGTACTCACACTTGATTTTGAAATTACTTCTGTAACTACAACTTTAGCGACTTTTGATCCCAAGTCATCTGCACACTGACATTTCAAATACTGACTACAGAAAAAAAAAAAGAATTGGAAAACGTATTTTAAATACTCCCAATCAATGACTTTACTTTCGATGCTGAAATTAAGATACATTAAAATCTAACAAAAATATGAGCAGAAGGAATGCACCTAAGAATGTTTCTTTCTCTTTTCAATTGGGTATTTACTATTGGGTCAGAATAAACTCATTAAAAGCAAACACAAAAACTGTGCTTACTTCAGCAAAGGCCAGAATTTCAACACAGAGCATTTTATTACCTTTCTAAGTGGTAAACTGGCCACATCAAAGCATATCAAAGAGGATGAACAAAAATGCTAGCAGCAATGAAGCGTAACAGCCATTGCCTATGGAGTATGCAAGATTCATGATGCCCCAGCAAATGAAAAATTAAAGCCTTACATCTAACTCTGATTAATTTATATGCTCCACAAAGTGGGTCTACTGCACTGTGAGAAAATACTCTCAGTGGAAGAAGCATCAATCTCATTCAACAAAACAATTGTAGCAAATCACAAACACAAAATCACTTCTTATTTTCACACTTCGCACAAATAAATCTGTTTTATGCCTCAAGACTGTCCTAAAAAAAAAAAAAAAAAGAATAAAAGAAAAAAAAAAGATAACATCTATGCAAAAAGGAAGCAAATAAAGAGGCTATTGTCTGCAGTCAGAAAGTCAATGAAATAATTTGACATAATTTTGGAGGCCTCTGTTCTCTGTTTACATAACACAAAGGAAGCAGGAGCAGGAAGGACAATGCATTCAGAAAGAGAAATAACTGAGCAGAAAAGGAAAGGGTCACGTACCTCATGTTCCTTGATGAGCCCTTTGGTTTTATTCATATTCAGGAGTTTCTTTTCTTTCCCTAATTGCTTATTGATTTTTTTTAAAGTTGTGTTAAATTTCTTTTTTTCCCTTTCTAATAGGAGCTGGATGCAGGATATAATTTCATTATGAACGGCCTGCAAAATTCAGAACACGTTATCTCTGTGAGACGGAGACACAGCATTACAAAGCAAATTAAAGTCTCAGAAAACAATGTGACAAAAAAATTGGTTTCCAAGATGCCAAGCATAATGACAACAGACAGTGGAGTCTCCTTCCAATATTATCTCACCTCCCATCTTTTACGAATATCTTCACTCTTTTCTTCTACTTCCAGCTTTTCCTGATCGGATGAAATATTTTTCAGTTGTTCAACTGCTTTAAAAAAATTGTCAAGAACTTTATTGTCCAGAGCATTAAAAGCTTCCTGCAAAACAAAACAGCATTACAAAAGATAAACAGAACTGAACGTAGCTTATCAACCTAATAAAATGTCATCAGTAGCCTATAAAGGATACATATAAAATACACATACATGGCGAGTACGGGCTGGGATGGCCCTTGCATGACTGAAAACAAGGGCATTATCCACTCTTGCATATTTGCAGAAAAGCTGCAGACGCTGTCAAAATATGTTTTATAGACAAAAGCAAATATTGTTCCTTTAAGACCCATTCTAGGGGAAAATGTGGTACCAAAGAGAAAAAAAGACTAAAGTTCCTCAACTCTGTTCATTACCAGAGAACACACACAGCCATGTCCCATGTCTCCCAGAAAGCATGTGAAAGGTCTGCACTGATGCAAGGGGACCCTGTGAGCTCTGTGCAGCTGCCAGCATAGGGCAGCCCAGAACTCACTGTGCAACATGAGGCAACACAGATATTGGGTGTGTTTCCATGTTTCATACCTCACTAAGGACCCCTTTCACAGATCTGAATTTTGACATCTGACACTTTCTATATCATTTAGCCACTGGAAAAAGAAGTGGAGATTCTGCATTTATAATCATACTTTAATAACTTGTCCAAGAGTTCGGGCATATGTTTCAAGATGGAAATCTTAATTATTAATCAGGAAAAAAATTGTGATAGCTCAGAACAGGGATCTGAGAATGATGGAGTAATTTAAGACAGGGCGGTAAATAAACTGGTATTCAGATTCATATTTCCTCATTCGAATTGTCTGCCTGTCAACATATACTAACAAAACTAAACTAAAAATTTAGTTTACAGTCAGCAGGAAAAAAAAAAGATTAAAGGCTACCCCAAAAATTCTCATATTTTTCTCAGCTTTTTAGACATTAAATGACACTAAGAAATAATCCACCCAGCTGGCTCAGAAAACGAACCTACCTCATATCTTGAAATATGCACTTCAGGACTTAATTTTTGACTAACAAGTTCCACAGCTTTTGAAATGGAAACCTCAATATCCTTCTGAGATTCTTCAAAATTAAGTAAAGCTTCCTTTTGTGAGGGTTTCTTCTCAGATTTGGGCAGGATGTTGTTCACGTCACTCATGACAGCCTTGAAAGAAAGAGACCTTTCAGAACATGTGCAAGTTGCATTAATTATGTAATGTGATTGCTTCATAACATCACTCAAGTTTTTCAAGTTGAGATACTGATCTTAGAAATGTTCTAATTTCTGTCCCTGGCAAGAGTCTAGGACATAGATTCCAACAGTATAACCTTTTTTTGTTTTACATGAATGAAAAGGAATCTTCCTAATCACATAATGCTAAAAATTGTGGGTATAATGTATAATAACAATAAAAAAGGAGTACCTCTATTCTGTCTCTGGCTTCTTTAATTCGTGCTGGCAACCCAGCAGTGTGACAATGTTGTTGGGACACCTCACTTGAAGCATTCTTCATCAGAGACTGCAATATCTCTTCTACTGCCATAACTTGCTCTTGGCATGAAATTCCCCTTGCAGCCAAGCTCTGGTTGAATGAAAAGCATTAGAAGTCTTCACAGTATTTACGCCTTTTTGTTTAAAGAAACTGAATGAAAAAGCCAGCATTAATCATGCATGGCCAATATTTGCTCAAGAACAAAATCATATATCCCAACAATAGCCAGTGTATTTTGCTACAAAGTCTCTGTGTAGAGAGTCTGCTGCCATCCACAGGGGATTCCGTTTGCTGACACATTCTTTCAAGTCAATGTGGTATCATCAGTACTTTGCCTCAGACTCAATCAGAAGTAATTTTTTAAACACAGTCTCTCATCTGAACAGCCTACCAAAAGCACAAACCACACATTTGGATATGCATAACCTGATCGTGAAGTCATCCAAAAGTAAGCACATAATCAAGACTCAGACTTTCTTGTGGTAATGAGTGCCAGAAGGCAGGAAGCAGTTGGCTATTTTGCATGCAAAAAGTAGTGTGCCATATTTAAATATTTATCATGAAATGTCCATATTAGAATTGTTTTGATCTATGAATATTCAACACATTTTCCTTTTTGAAGTTGTCAATTAGCATTCTTTTAATGATAATCAGTGCTCTACTGGGTTCCTGACCTACTGTGCTGAGGGCAATTAGTGACCAGATCTCTCCTTCTCATAGACATAAAGGCACAATATCATTCATATTTTTGGAAGCTGTCAGGCTGTCTTTACTTAATTTATCATTTTTAACAAACTGGTGCTGTACTGCAAAATGAGGATTAGTTTATAAATATATACCCAAAAAAAAGAATATAGTCATTTCATAGCCTCACACTTCCTAATTCCATAAACTAACAAGAAGGCACAAACTCAAAGTAAACTACAGCAGTTACTGTACATGGATTTAATTACTGAAGAACATCTGTATTTAATCTTAGCACTTGGACAGAAGAAATTCAATGAACCCTGTGGCCACCTTCCTACCGCTAGACTATACACAATTCCGTGTTGCAGAAATAGGGAAAAAGGAATAAATGACAGTGCTTCAGCTTCTCTAGTGCAAAGCCCAGTATCTTTGTTCAGTCTCATCTTCACTGGCAGGACAAGAAAGTAAATAAGACATTGCTTATTTGCTTATTTAAATAAGACATAAGCTTATTTGCTTAAGTGAAGCTGCAGAGTTGGACATATGTATTTCCAACCTACCCTTTGCTAGGGAGAAACAGTAATCTCTGGCTGAGAAACAGTGGATGCAACAGACAGAAATGGAAGTAACAAAAAAATTCAGCAGTGCTCACTGTGGATGTTTAGAACAACTGCCTGTAAACTGAGATACGCAGATTACCCAAGATGCTGCTGCAAATACCTCAGATATTCCAGTTTTTGACAGGAATGCATTGAATACAGCCAAACTGTCCCAAGCAAGGATGCATGATAGAAATAACTGTAAATTCAAATCTCAGCACCTTCCAAAGTTTTGATCTGCTGCAAATGCTGTGCTGCACATGACTAATTAATAACACTAGAGAGCAAGCTACCAATCAGTAGCAACAACAGCACTTCCTTGTCAATTATCACCTGAACACGCGTATACCAGAAGACTCATTTGTAGCTAGCTCATCTAGGACTGATTCTGGGAAATAATACCAAAATACTACCATTGGTTGACTTTCTACCACCTCGTGTGACAGCATAAAATCTGCATTTTTTCTCCATTGGTGAAGGTGCTTTTTACCCAAGTCATAAATCCACTCTGAAAGATGAAAATCTGATGAACAAGTATTTTAAGCTGTATGTATGTATGAATGTATTCCCATTTTCACCTGCAAATATTCCTCCATCTGAGGTTCCACAGGTGTCTTGTGACCAATCTCACTGAGAAGGCATTCAGTCTCTGTGGCCCAGCTCTCTACACCTCCAAGAAGCTCTTCAATTTTCTCCATGCCTCCTGGAAGCTCCTTGGCCTTTTCAGCAGTGTCTGTGTTCTCTTCACCAAGCTATGAACAAAGAGTAGGGTAAGACGTTCACACTCATCATCAGTCCACAGGGATCTATCCACTACTCCCCTGTAACATACAGTCATCGAATTTACTTTCCTGCTTTTGCACTCAACAAGCAATGAAGGACAAATAAACACCAAACTTACACTGGTAAATAAATCACCCAAGGCTTGATTTTTCAACCCTGGGAGCAGGCAGGGCAACACAACCTGTGCCCACATGGATTTCCCCTTCCCTATAAGAAAGCAGCCACATCCACATTACAATGGAGAAGAACTCCTGTGATACAGCATTTCCCAAGTTATGCCAGGGAATTATCAAAGCGAATGACAGCTGGTGTTGGCCAAATGGTAGCAATGGTTGAATGGTACTGATAGTCAGGCCACATTTCAAGCATTTGCCCGTGCACTATGTTGACCTACACATGTTTACATAATGTCCAGTGCAATACCAGAAAAATAATCCCTTCTGTCCTTAAGCACTTACAAGACTGTCTATTTCTGCTTCCTGAATTACTTCCTAAAAACATCTCTTGAAATGTTAATAATGGCTTTTACATGCAACTCCAGATTTCCTCACTCTTGCAAATATGCCTCTTATTAACATCCTCATTAAGCTCATCTCCCACAGAAATACTGTATTTCTTTGCCATCATTTAACATCAGGGCAGTATTTTAATAAATGTCATTGAAAGGCTCAACTTAGAAAATTAAGAGCTCTAACAGTCCCAGATGGAGTGATAATGCTGCTACTGTGAAATTATTCTAGAAAAAGTAATATACATAACATCAAGCAGATTGTATAGGAATTTACTGCCACCTAAAAACCTGTCAAGTGAGCTGGTATAAAGTTGAATAACCTAGAAATATCCATGCAGCTATAATTACCTTTTTCTAGACGAAGAAGGGATTACACAATTTAGCAAAGGTTCACAAGCTCTTAATAAATGAAATACCCCTATACTAAACAAAATACCCTTATATATATATAATATATAAAATATATATATATATATAATACCCCTATAACTAAACAAAAAGCTTTAACCTGCAATAAGTTATCCCCTTTAAAGTGGTTTTAAAATTTTGATTTTAAAAATTGGTATTATCTAGATTGTTACAAAGAGCATTTAACTGTGTTGCAAAGACTTACGAATGGGATACCTCTGTGTATTCTCTCTTCCTCTTGTTTTAAACCTGGAAATACTCAGCTGACTGAAAAATTTATTAAGCTCTTACTAACAAGCTGATAAGTTTAGAAAAGATGATTTTGAAGGCTGCTTGTCAAAAGGGAATTATGAAACTGTTATCTTACAAAGCGTGTCTTCTTGATGAATTTAGCCCATTTCCTATTCAGTTTTTTCAGCTCTTTGGCAATATTCGACCCAACTTGCTCTTTGCTGACTTCAATGAGATAGTTTCCAGCTTCATTTAATGAACCATGCACTGAATTCCAGTTTGCCAGCACTTCCACAGGGACCTACAGAGAAGCATTGAAATAATTTCAAGCAGAGCCCTGCCACAAGTTGATTTCCAAAATGAGGAACAGAAAAGCAAGTACAACCACTGTCATGTAAAATGTTTTCCTTCCAGGAGTCTCTGTCCATCGTGAGTAAAACAAATCCAACAACATACCTCTACTGGATACTCATTTTGTTTTTCTTCCAGCCATGTCTTTAGTAAGCAGAGGTTTTCTGTGTAACTACTCCAGGAAGACAGGACTTTCTGTAGTGTAGTATTTACATTGGAAATATAGTCTTTGCACATAGAAATCTTTGACTCCACTGTCTTAAAAAGTTTGCTAATTTCTTGAGGATCTCCAGCTAGGATATCAAAAAGAAAGTAATGTTACGCATTTGGAAACAGAGAGATTTATTCAATAGGATTAGTACTTAACAGAAAAACCTAAGTGGGGATTAAAACTAGAGACAGCATATCAGTTCAAAACAGAGGTTTTCATTATGAGTTTATGTACAGGAACTTACCTAAGTCAAGGTTGCTTAAGTTTTTGTTTTTCAAGTCTTCACAGATGTCAGCAGCAGTTTCCAGCTGTGTGTTAAGTCTCTTTTCTTCAATGAAATTCTACCCAAAGTGAAAAAGAATTGGCACAGGTAAAAGTAACCCACATAAAACTTAACGTTAGCAAATACAGGTTGGGACACTTTTTTTTTCAATGAGGCTGCAACCTCAGAGTCGAATGTAAATTAAACAAAGCCTATCCAGCAACTCATCTAAACTCTTTAGCCTGAATTTGACCTGTTTGTTTTCTGCTCACGTAGAGAGTAGCTTAATGGGAAATAGAAACTCTGGAATGCCACTGACTGAGTCACAGCCACGTATGAGTCAGAACTACTTACTTCAAAAAGATTCAATATGATATAAACTGGGGATGAAAAGGGAAGAAATGGGAGTAGAGAAAGAGACTTATGGTTTGAATATTTACTTAGGGAATGAGTGGGTTGGTCCTCAGGCTCTTAGGTACTCTAAGGTGCACCTTACTCCATGAACCACAACCACAGAAAAAACGTAGTAATAAGTGTTTATGAAATCAACTGCATCAAGAAACTCAGCATAGATTAATGCTGTATTCCCACCTTATTTATGGGTAATGTTAGTATTGGAAAGAAAAAACTTTTTTTTAAAAAAAAAAAAAGAGAGGGACATTTTGTATAACTTCTTGTTGCCTTCTACTAGGGTTCTGATGAAATTTCCACTAATTTAAGTAGGGATTTTCCAGCATGAAAAGTTTCAGAGAAACTCTTCAGAAACTTCACATTTTGAAAGGATAATAAGATACTTGTTATTCTGCATCCAGAAAAGCCAACAAAGCTGGCAAATGGGCTGAAAAGCATACTCTATGAGGAGAGGCTGAGTACATTTGGGTATTTGGGTTGTCTAGATTAAAGAAGAGGCTAAGGGGTAACCACATTGCTATCTGTGGTTTCCTGAGGAGTGAAAGAGGAAAGGGAAGTGCCTCTCTCTTTTCACTGATGAGGAAGAACTCAATTTTGAATCAAAGAGAGTGGAGAGAAGAGGAATTATTGTTACAGTGTGATTATGAAAAACAATTATTTTAAACTTACATTCCAATTTTCTAGCAGTGATTCCACAGATTCTTTCGTCCCATATTTCACATCCCAAATATTTAGCTTCAGTGTCACCTCATTGGCAAATGCTGAGCACAGTCCATAGTGGTATTCAAGAAGGGAGCTGGAGTTTGTGAAACGAATATCACTGAATCTGCAAACAGTGAAATGTTCCAAAAGTTGACTCAAATCATTGGATGCAGAAGGCATTAATGTATAGAGATTTTAGCCTAAAAATCCTGAATAACATATATGTCCCACGTCACATTCTCTAAGTTGGAAAGATATGGAAGGGTGGACTATTCAGCAGATAAGATCTTATGAATGGGAGGGAGTCTAACTTTTTTAACATAGTCTAATAGTGATAGGACAACTGGGAATAAATGGCTTTAAACAAAAAAAGGGGATATTAAAGTTGGATGGGGCCTGAGACAGCCCAATCTAGTGGTTGGGACCCTTGTCCATGGGAGGGGCTTGGAACTAGATGAACTTTAAGGCCTCTTTCAACCTAAGCCATTCTACTATTCTATATGTAAAGATCTTTGTGGTACAAAATTTTAAGATAACAGGTTTTTTTTTTCTTCTTTTTAAAATAGTAGCTCAATTTATGGGCAGCCTTAAATAGTTAGAGAACAACACTTGTTATCTGTATGTCAAAGAAGCTCATGCTATGTGAATAGATTCACTGGTCATTTTTGAAAATATCCTTCAAAAGCTACATAGGGTTGCACAGTCTGTAAATTTCAGCTTTCCAAAAAGGTAAAAAAAAAAATTGGACGCAGAATCCCCACATCCAGAAAAATCTTTATTTTCAAGGAATTTGCTTTCTATCCCAAGTGAGTACTTCCTATCCACACTAGCCCAGAGCATTTGAAAAGCTCCTGTTAATGTGCTTCATTTTGTACAAATAATTAGACTTTCATGGACCTACAAATTAACTGTGTGCTCAACATACCAGTCAACATGTGCTTCTCATGTAACTGGTGATAGAACTAGAGGGAATGGCTTCAAGCTGCACCACAGGAGATTTAGGCTGGATGTTAGGAAATACTACTTGTCTGAAAGAGTGGTCAGGCACTGGAATGGGCTGCCCAGGGAGGTGTTGAAGTCACTGACCCTGGAGGTGTACAAGGAGCGCATGGGTGTTGTGTTGAGGGATATGGTTTAGTGAGAACTATTGGTGATGGGTGGATGGTTGGACTGCATGATCTTGTAGGTCTTTTCCAACCTTTGTGTTCTTGTGATTCTGTGATTCTGTGCTTAAATGGAAAATGTTCTTTTTCTGCAAGGCATGGACAATTTATGTGCAAGTCAACAGAAGAACTAGAATACAACACAATCATAGTAGAAGGAATTCGAGTATCACAACCTTCTTTTCATTTCCTCTAGCTTTTCAGGCACTACTAGTGGCATATTCTTCTCATCTTTATTCTCAAATGATTGAAGAGTGTCCAAGTGAGAATCAAAACAATTCATCAAGCCCTGGGAAGAAAAGGAAACAGTAAGCTATTCATATCAATACTAGAATCAACTAGTATTAAACCACGCTAGAATCTGCAAGTCATCTGCTACTACAGTGAGAGTAAACAAGACAGACAAGACAGTCTTTCAGTGTCTTTTTTGATTAACATGCAATGAAAGTCTTATTAATCAAATCACCTTCTGAAGTGCAACATATAATTTTTCTTACCAGCAGGCCTCTAGTAAAATGTGAGGTGCATGGAGCTACACAACCTACACCACCAGGTTTTCTTCTTCACTTTTAATATCATCTTTACAACAAATATGAGTCATTTTAATGGGTTCAGGATATTAAGTTTTTCCTTGCTATATGTTAGCAAAACCTAAAAGCAAAGCCTGCTGAATAAACTTATTGTATCATACTTGCCTAATACTTTATTTGAATGCTCAACAAATTCATGCTGATAGCATATGACATTAACCAGTTGTGAGCACCATTGAGTAATTTCCCAGTTCTTGAGAGAAAGCAGAATTTCTATCAAGAGGCACCACTTTGGCAACAAGATCTCTATATGAACCATACTAAAAAGATTGGATTAAAGGAGGAAGAAAAGGAAATTTCAGCAGAATGCCTTCCTATCCCACCAAAGCAGCTTATTTTTCTTAAGAAACTTAATGATGGTATCCACATGTCAACAGAAAAAAAATATGAGAGCCTTCAATCAACCATGTCTCCCTCCGTCTCATTCTTAAAAACATTACTAACACTTATCCTGAGCAGCCAAAATCACAGAAGAAATGGCCAATGTTTGGTAAAGCCATTATTAGTGAAAAAAAGCCATTTCTCCTAACAGGAATTGACTAGCAACAGTTCAAAGAAGTGGTGGTATCAAGCCACTCACAACAACCTCCTGTTCCTATTCTTTCAAGCCAACAGCAAAGATACTTACAAAAATATTCAACTTCACCTTGTTCACAAAAAAAAAACACAAGTAAAGTACCACGATGATCCAACCAAGCTCCAGTACACTTATGCTTTTTAAGTTTTCTAACTCAAAGCATTAAAATGTTATCAGTGTAAAGACCTCAAGATCACAGTAAATAACTTGCATGATACTGAGGTATCAGAATACTTTCCATTGCTTTGAAGGGAATAACAGAGTGATTCAGCAAATACTTAACTTTAAACACATAGCTGCGTGAACATAATGGAATGTAACCCCGAGTGCAAGTGCTTTTCTGAACAGGTATGTATCAAGCCTAGATTTAAAGATAAGGATGCAATTACTCTGCATTATTACTTAACAAGCAAGTTGCAGGAGCCACATAAAATAGCATAATTTTCTCATTCACTTCACATTTAAATTTAATCTCACTCCAATGAAGTCAGAAACCTTCCTCACAGACCTGTGCAGTTACTTGAATAAACCCACAAAAATCAAGGGTATCTTCCGGAGGGCTTCTCATCTTCAGAAGATAAACATATCCATACTACTTTCCAAAACAGTAAACAGCAATTCCATGATAAGTACTTTACTAGGTGAGACTAAAGGAGAACATTCCTCTGTGATCAGCTTACCTTAAACACTGAAATGATTTCACTGAAGAGAGACATGGCTTTAAATGGGTCCTGCAAATCAGGCAAATCTTCTGCCTGCAGATGTTCTACCTTCTGAAGCCAGGCCTCAATGCCATCCAGAGGTGGGGGCAACATCTGGTCCAGCTCTGCTTTCCATTCATTAATCTTAAAAATAAAAACAAGCAATTAAATTTGTCACTATTATTCCTTTCTCCATCCCTAAGATACAGTTGTATGTTCTGTAAGCTGATGCTCCACACATCCCAGAAAAAAAAAAGCAGGGAACAAGGGATGCTCTGGACTAGCTGTTTGTTATAAGAAGTGCCCCGTCCCTGGAGGTGTTCAAAGCCAGGCTGGATGGGGCCCTGGGCACCTGGTCTAGTATTAAATGTGGAGGTTGGTGGCCCTGCATGTGGCAGGGGGGTTGGAGATTCATGATCCTTGAGGTCCTTTCCAACCCTGGCGATTCTGTGATTCTGTGATTCCGTGAAGTGACCAGTGGACATTTCTTCTATAAAGAGCAATTATCAACAAATGCAACAGAGGGAGACAACACAGCCAAACTCACTGTAAAGCACTGATCAATCTGATCTAACTGCATCACAATTTGTACTGTGGGAAAAAAAATATGATCATATTTCTCCTAGCTGCAAAGTTATGAGCCATAACTTTGTCTTCAAATAACCTTGTAAGCATTAATAAACCAAAACCTTTGATCTGAAGGCTGCTCAAAAATAATCAGATGCAAAAGCAGGAATGTAATTCACAGCCCCTTTCAGACTCCTCTTGGGCACTGTACACCAGTTTGTCTGAACTTCAGGTTCAGGATCAATACTGCTTTCATTGATGCAGAAAGGTATCACCCCCCCCCTGCTTTTCCCTGTGCATATTCTTGGGCTAAGTTCAGGCTTTCACATCAATCACATTCACACATGCAACAAGGTAAGTTGGAATTGCCTCTGACCTGAGAGACGAGTTTACTCCATTCTTCCCTCATCTGCTGCTGGCCTTCGTTCAGCTCAGCTCCATTTCTTTTTGATGATAACAGGGGCAGAAATGCTTTTTTTTCTTGGTTAAATGCTTCCATAAATGACATCATTTCCTATAGATAAGAAGGAAGTGTAATTCATAGAAGATAACTTGGATGGAACCCATGCAACTGAATACTGCCTTTGAACATATTGGTAGGAACTCCATTAAATTCAGAGGATGTGATGCACGGAAAGGCAAGGGATTACATCTGAAAGTGCCATTCTCTACTAAAATCTGTACTTAGCATATTGTCAGTGCTGTCAGGACATGGTTCTTCTAACCAAGAGGGAGGGAAAACTCATTTCTCTATGGCCATACAAGGCCATTTTATTACCAACTCTGACTACAATACAAATCAAAGGAAATTTTACTTCAGACACAATCTATAGTCAACATTTCAAGTATTTCTCTATGTCATTAGCTGAATCTACTATAATTATTATCACGACCTTATGAAGGGCCTATGGAATCTTGTCCACGTTCTCAATTATGTCAATTAATTAAAAGACATCACATTGCTCTCTCCAAAAAGCCTTGCTCTGCTTAGAAATGAAACAGCATATATCTGTTTCCAAAGAGAAATAATTTTACCCTATTCTTCCCTCAATCATTTGAGAGCATTTACTGAATTCAAGGTTTCCATCTCCTGTTTCATTTAGCATTTTGGCCTAGGCAATGAAGATGAAAGTCTCTTTCTCAGAACATTCTTAATATTTACTTTTGAAAAAGCAGTTAAATACAAAACACAACTTACTTTGTACTTCTGGTAATAAGTTTCATTCTCTGTGTCCATCAGCAAATTTGCTAACTTTTTTCTCTGCACAGCCAACCAGCTCAAGGTCTCTGTTACTTTATCCTAGTAATTAGAGCAGAAAATTTCATGTTTCTGTTTTGAAAGCCTTGTTTCTAATTGACATTGTGCCACAAAGCAACATATACTGAGCATATGATAACCCCATTCAAAGCCAGTGAAAAACAAACAGTGTTTCCTGGGGACTCTAATGAGCTTTGGGCCAGCTGCTACTATAAAGCGAGGCCAAAGTTTTAAACTTGTCTCCTGGATATACAAAGCCATCTTAAAAGAAGAGCCTGATTGCAGCTCTAGTAGAAGGACATTATCGATATGGAGATATGTGAATTAATGCAATTAATTGAGGCAATTAATGTATAAACTCTAATAGGAATCATAGAATGGTTTGGGTTGGAAGGGATCTTTAAGATTATCTAGTTCCAACCCCCTTGCTACTCTGGAGAATATAGATTACAGACAACTTGGTTTTCCAAACACCATAGTATAGGAGAATATAGACAACAGACAACTTGGTTTTCTAACCAGCGTAGCCTGCAAACAACAACTGCTGCTCACTCTACATGCAAGCTATTAAATTTAAAGCTAATTGTTCTGCAGGTTGGCAAATTTATCTGCTTCCACTCTACTATTTACACATTGACTTGAGAGTGCACATGAAAACAATCAAGCTTAAAAACATCCTTGGTAAAAAACAAAGAAACAAACAAACAAACAAAAAAAAACCAAAAACCCACAAACTAAAAACAAGACCAACACCACCTGCACAGAAATTTCAACAGTACCATCAAAATCTATCACATTGAGTCTTGGCTAACACATAGGAGTACCAGAAGGTTCAAACCAATTCAACGCTGTCAGCGGCTGAATCAGAGGATCAAACTATGGAGGATAACTGTTAGTGCATCATGCAATAAGCTGGGAAAAGGAAGTACTGAGAATCTTGGCAGTGACAATGCACATTTGTTACAGAATGCCTGTGATAAACCAGATTACATACCTGCATGTCTTCAGTCTCGGGCATATTCCTGGAGTATTGTAAAAACTGAGCCACATAAGTCATGATTGATTTTTCATCTGGATTCATAACATCAACATCTACAAGAGCCAATACACCAATTATTCAGCCCTCTAGACTTGATCCCATGATTACACACTGTAGTGCAGTTATTAAAACACATTTCCATAAATATGTTTATTTTGCAGTAGCTCACATAATATACCACTGACAGAAATGAGTATGTCATGAAATTCTTTCCCTGGGAACACCTTGATATAACATGAGAAACTAATGAACAAGTTTCTCCCATGAAAGGAAAAGTTTCATTCTCTGTCATCTTCATATTGTTCGTGCACATGCTGCCAATTCAAAAATCCTAAAAATCCCAAGTATCCTCTGAGTTACACAAAAAAGAACTGCAGATTAGAGCATCACAGTAAAGATCAATGTTTCATTTCAAACTTGAACACAGCCTTACTTTTTGCCTGTATTACAAATCAACACGTGTAGGATTATATTAATCTCACTCATTACAGGAAAGCAGATTGCTTACCTTCTGGTTCAAGAAGCCGTGGAATATTGAGCTCCAATTCTGCAATTCTGAAAGCCTCATCTAGGTTTTCCTTATTGCTTCTAGCCTTTGCCTTCTCCAAATCAATTAGACCTGGTCTTAAGGCATTGATGATAGCTAAAAAAGGCAGTCCACTTCTCCAGCTTGACTTGAAATCATTCACACTGATAGAACCATATCTATCCCAAAAATGATTAGAAACAAAACACAACAGCACATTTACTCAAATGTCATGAGTGAGAATTCAGAAATACAATATAAGTTTGGCAACATGATATATAAAATAAATCAAAGTAGTTACAGAGAACTTTGTCACTACATTTCTGAAAAAGTTGGGTCAGAAAACCATAGAGACAATAATGCTCATCACTGCAATGACATTTTTTAAACTTGGTTTTGCAAAATGCTACAATATTTTCTTCTTATACTGCATTCTGAAGCTAAGTATTACTGATTCAGTATTCCTTCTGAACGCAATGTTCTCTCTCACAGTCAATACATTCCACGGGTTGGAGAAATAACAAGCAACGCACTGAAGTTGTTGCAATAAAATAAAGGTATTAGTCCATCAGACCACCGAGATTTGGAATCCTTTTTGTCATTACAGAAAATCTAGACCTTAAAACTATCAGCACAGAAGAGATATTCTTTTCTTACTTGGTGTCTTTCAAACATCTTCCATTAAGTAGTGCCTGGACAATGCTGTGAGAGACCAGAAAGCTCTGAGCCACAGTGCAATCTGGGACTACTTTCCAGAAGCAGTTCATATATTATGAGTATGCTCCTGAGTGGAAAATATGTAGGGCTTCAGGTGTTAAAACTTAGCTACAAAAAAATGGGCCAGGATTTTAAAAAGACTTGTTCCATTAACAAAGACTATAGGATTAACTGATACAAAGTTATTAAATGCAATCACCATTCAGAAAGGATGCTACAGAACAGAGAGCAACATTGCTGAAAACAGTAATACTGCTGAAAATAAAAAACAATCAAAAAAGGATGATTAAATGGACAGAGGGGTCTCTTTTACATGCTGGTCAATCTTGCTTTGATAAAACACAATGAAAATGTAAAATACAGTGACTAAAAATTTCACTCAGAAAGTAAACTGTGCTGATGAAGGCCTTTTTCTGCCACTAAACAACTTCAAATACTAGTAAAATGTTATTAGAACATAAAGCTATCAAAAAGCTGGGGGAAAATGGTTGACATTATTCTAAGAGGTATTTGAAATGTCTTTGAGTGTTGCAGTAGCCCTTGAAGAAAATGTAAAACGTATATCTTGTCCCTTGCAACAAATATATGTTTAATTTTGGCTGTGTGCTGTGAATGCTCCCACTGAAGTCAACAAAGCTATGTGAACATTGGGAATAAAAACACATACAAAGACTTTAGGGACTGAGACCTGTTCCATTTTCTAGGATCCTCCTTGGGGATCATGCAGTGTTTTGAGAGAATACTTGTCATTCTGTCTGTCTCAAGTCCCACGAGTGATGTTTGAATCCTAGAAACCCCAAATTTTCCTTTTAAAAAATAAGTAACTGCTGCAACTTTGTTAACCGGTGCCAACCACGAGGATTACAACTAGTAAATCATGTAAGCATTCCACTAGACTTATCACACAGGAAACTGTAAGCTCCTAAAAGAGAAAAGCCAAACAAACTAATTTACATTGTGGTGTTTCATTAGCAGGATTAGCCTCACTTCATTATATTTAAAGGGCTCATTTCATAACGCTTAGGGCTTGATTGATGCTAAAAGTGCTGATAACATCATTTGAATTCTGAAGCATTTTCTGCTAAGCCATCACTAAGGCTAAAGGAAAAATATCACATTTAGGGAAAAGCCGTAAATACAAAATGTAAAATACTATTTATATGTATTGGATGAAACTTACAGTGAACACTGTTCTTTTGCCCAAAACAGAAGAGCCTTTGTAGCAGATATCTTCCACCGCTCCTTAATTTTAGCACTCTTTTTAGCTGATCGCCTTGCCTTTGGGGAGGAGTCAACAGTACTTGGACAATCAAGAGAAGGCTGATTGTAAGTGCAAGCAAGTGTCCTGGCAAGTTCTTCAATCTGTCAGAGATGACGGGAAAATTTAACCAGCTTACAGTGGAAACCTCCAAGACATTAATGGCAAAAAGCACAGAGAATTAGAAAGGACTCAATTAAGCTGTAAAAGCAGTCCTCTGCCCCCAAAGTTTGGATAAAGTTTATCAACCATTACCAAACGTTATCCATTCAAGATGAACAGTTGATATTTTTGGCAGGAAATATTCACCCAAGGCATTTATGTGATACTATGGGTACCAGCAATGTCATGAAGGGATTTTCTCACTCAGTGTTCTTTCCTACTCTTTGTACCAGAGAAGGAAGCCAATAGCAGCTGTGTTTTGTGCTGTCTTGTGTTCTATCAGGCACGTTCATAGTTCGCTTGCTTGCTTGCTCAGGGTGCAGGAAAACCTACTCAATTGGCCTCAGAAATCTACACTTGGTTAGAGAGGCTTGGTTTAGGTAAAAGATAATGCACACCCCTAGGCACAGCACAAATACTCCAGCTCCAAAATACCCTTTACCAAGAAAAAACATGGGCTACAACTAATAGTTACAGAACATTGCTTATAGATTCCTTCCTGAGCCCCTATCACCAGCAGATCCCAAAAGCAAAAGGGCTCTTGCTAGACAACTGTTTGGTTCCACCATTCTCTGCAGTCAACAGGATTCTAGCAATGCAGTGTGCTTTCAGACTTCTCTTTCTCCCCATAATGTCCTGTCACACAGGATGCGCACACAGTACCTTGTGTAGGAAACACCACAACATCCTGCATGTCATTTCTGATACTTGGTTTTAGAAAAACAAAGAGTAGGAATTACACAAAGACTCACAAAACAACTTCAGCACAGCCAAGACTGAAGAGGGGTCTGCCCCTGGGGGAGATGGATGTGAGCCACTCTACGCTAATTGCTCCACTTGGTGCTCCATTAAGAACTTAATCATCACGGGCCTCAGCAAGACTAAGTTTAGCTGATTTTTAACTAGTTATTTTTAAAAATCTCATATCTGCACTTCCTACCATTTTCAGTTAAATGATGTCCAAGTTGTAATGCTACCATTACATTGGAGAAGCAGCTCAGAGACAGGCAGGATGCACTGGTGCATCTCTTTTCTGACTCATCACTTTAAGATGTCAGAAAATAATCTTCTGCTTTGTACTAATTTGTTTCTTTGTGCAGCCATGTAAGCCAACATATTTTTGTGCTTTTTCTCCTCTGCTGAAAGACTCCTTTGCATTACTGAAATACTTACATGAAAATGAAATATAATTGTCCAAATTAGGCCAAGCACAATGGAAGGTTTTCCTTCAATAATGTCAGCAACATGAATATTTATAAGCTTGAGCTAGGAAGGGAAAAAAGGATCATTGTTAACAAAGAAAACGCTCCACCAGCTAAACTGGCTTTACTTGTGAATTTTGAAGTTAATACTCACTGATTTGCTCCTTAAAAACGTCAAAGCATTTTCTATGTTGCTTCTGCACTGAAAGGTATTAAATCCTTTTTCCCGTGGCTGCAAAGCAAAAAGAACATGTTACATTCTTAGTTGTAAAAATTAATTTTATTTCCATTTTGATAAGGAGAGTCTTGCAAAGATTCATGAATGACTTTGGATCAAATTATTTCAGTGTGATTCAGTGTCAGTGATATAAGCTTAAGTTACTTGCAAATAGCTCTGTGACTTCAGGGGGATTGTTAATGTCCTTACAATCAAGAATATCCTGCAATTTCTTCTGGATTTGACGAAGCATTGAGGTAATATTTGTATTGTTCTGTCTTACCAGATGTTGACCTGAAAGCACTTCCAACAGATCCAAAAGCATATGTCCTTGCTGAATGTCTGTATATAGGTCTGAGATAACAGAAGGAGGTGTATGCTGCAAAATAAATTTCAGTGTTATGTGACACCATCTTTAGTTACTTTAAATTCAACACGTTATAGAACATGAAAGATTATTACACTTCATTGCTAAGAAACTGTTCAGTATCTTCTATTTTTCAATAAGTTGAAATATAAATCCTGCATCTAATCAGTCATATGCAGCTCCTTCTAACACATTATTGTGTTTGTTTCTTATTCCCACTCTCCTCATCTCAGAGTTTTATTTATAAGAGTTACTTTAGGACACATTTTTAAGCATTTATGATATTTTTCAAGGAGACATGTAGCAAAAAGAAGTAACTTTGAACAAAAGGAAAGTTAATATTAGCAGTTAATTCATATTTTTACTTCCTTTTCAACATATACTGAATACAAATACGACTACAGACCTGAATAACTAAGCTGTCACTCTTTCACCCATACACGGACAACACAAATCTATCATCAGCTCAATGGCTTCTCCTCAAGGAGAAGCCAAAACTGGATTTTTATCTGAGCAATTCAGAGCCACAGCACACGCTATATAAATTGCTCTGTGATCATCTCATTAAATTCATGTTTGTTGTTTGCATAAGTGAGTAATACTTCCCTAAATACAGTAATAATAATCAGAAATTTAGAAACTCTTAAAACCCTGATATTCATGCCACAACTCAGCAAAAAGTTTGTTTTACAAAATCAGCAAGAAAGATACTGTCAACTTCTTACAAAGCACCTCTTGCAAGTCTCCTTGGACTATCACCAATATAGTGTTGTTACATGTAATAAACAAATGCTTTCTATGGGCTACTTTACCCAGACAGTGCTTAAAATCTTATATTCATTTTGCTTATTTAAAAAAAAAAATCTCCTAAGAACACAACCAAACCAAAAAAGGCAAAAAGCATTCTTCTCCTAAAGAATACCCTTCTTACCTTTGCCAATATTGAATTTATCCAGGTTGTAAATGTTTTCTTCTGAGTACACTCTCGCTGCACTGGGGAAAAAAAGAAAAGCAAAATGGTTAATGAAAAAATAAAATCATCTGGTTTTACTTTTCTTTCTCAAAAAGCTAAGGTCTGCTCTTCCAGATATTACAGGTTGATATTAGTTTTCTCAATTCTTAGTGGTTTTTTTTTTTTTTTTTTTTTTTAACTTGCACACATGATAATGTAAGGAGCTCTGCAATTATCAACCATACTTCTCTACTGGATACAGCAAAGAGCAACCAAGGCTTTCTTGAAGGCTCAGGAAATGCAAGCAGCAGTGTGCACACAACATTCTAGACAACAACCCATGTAGAATAACTCCATCCATCACCCAGAGACTCAGCCAGGTCCTGTAGGCTGTCACTAAGTGAAAAACTACCAGCAGCTGCAAGGGGACTATTTAAACTATTTTAGGCCCTGCATTAAAAAACAGAATATTTAAGCAATTTCTCACATCAGCCTAAATTTCGAAAGTAGAGAAAGCCTTTCTCTGTGACAGAAAAGAAGAAAAGGGAATCATTCTATAGTTCTTTCAGAAAGTAAAGAAGAATATCTGGGAGCAGAGAGCAAGGTATGCACCTTGTCAAAATAAATACCAAGGCTCTGCACTTGGCATAAGGCAGTCCGTACAAAAGCAACTATTCAATTGAACAGCAGAGGATCAGGGCCTAGTTTTACTTTACTACAGATATTAAATTGCTCTTCCCTTTCCTCAGTGTGTGAAAGCTGAGCAATGCAGGCAGATCAGTCTAGCTCTCCTGTCCCCTCCAGGATAGATGCCAAGACAGGGCTGTGAAAAGCATACATCCCTGCTGTGTGCCTGAGATAACAGCAGGTGTTGGCTGCTGAGATGACAGCCTTTCCATCTCGCTGCTAACCCAGATGCTGCACAGGCACTGCCACACACAAAACCCACAACCCACCTCTGCCTGCCATCCCAGAGCCTCCTGGGAGCACACATGAACACAACCTCCTTTTTTTCTCCCTTTCCACATCAGCTTTGACTGGAAGCAGACAGGCTGGCTTCTCAAAGAACAAGCCAAAAAGCAGTGCCCGCCTCTGGGACCTGCCTGGAGCTGCGGAAGGGTGGTTGCCTCCTCTTCTTCCCTTCCTCCCTTTGAATCAATACCCATAGGGCTGCACTGGTTCCACACAGACACTACAAACACATCATGCGGACTGTTGAGGGAACGTAAGCTTACACTGATGAGCAGATGTTCCAGTCACTTAAACCACCACCTTTAGCCTGTGCCAGCCTCACAGCCTATTCAGCCACCCCCTGCCAGAGGCTGAGGCAGACCATTCTGTACACACCTAGCGCAGCTCCTCAGGCAAAGCTCAGCCCCTCCTGTCTGCCTGCCTCCAGCCTTCCCCTCAGGCACCAGGGAGGTGAGGTGAGATGGGTAGAAGAGATGCAAAGCAGAGAGAAAGCACAAGGCCTCCTCCTGCTACGATGGTGGCCAGGAGCAGAGGCTATGGAAGCCGCGGTCAGGGTAATGCAGATAAGTGACCTCCTGGGTCATGGGGTGGGTGAACAGCTAGAAAAACATTCATGCATTGCACGCACTGAGGGCCGTTGTGCATACTGGAGCTGACTGGTCTTCCATCAGTTCTTTAGTTGGGTTAGATATTTCGAAAACAAAACAAAACAAAACAAAACCTCAGAAGGAACAGTGAGATATTGGCACGCTGCCCTGGGGGGTGTGGGAGTCACCATCCCTGAAGGTGTCCAAGAGCTGTGGAAATGTGGCACCGAGGGACACTGACAGTGAGCATGGTGAGGGTTGATGGTTGGACTAGATGATCTTAGTGGTCTTTCCAACCTTAACGATTCTGTGATCAATCTGTAATACTACAATCCTGACAGAGCAGTTCATTTCCTCTGCTCGATCAACTGTTTTGTGCTTTTCTTTAAATAACACAGAGGTGGTGATGAACAATAAAGATGAAGGCATTCTTAAAGACGTGGACAAAAATGTTTGGAAAACAGAAAGTAAGCACACGTGCTACACACCAATCATATTCACTACACACATTCGGAGGACATAAACAGCATGGAGTTACTGGCTTCATGTTAGCACAGGACCCAACCACACCCTTTGGTTTAATACCTGTATGGGTGCTATTCCAATTACCTAATGAGTGATTACCGAGTAGTTGCACTCTTTTATCAGGCTGGAATTTCTGGCACTTGAAAAGAAGCAGAAAGCAAATATTAAATGCTTTGCCAGTCGTCTGCAACTCTTCCAGGTGTAGCTCTTGTCAAAGGCTGCTACCAATTTAGAGGACTTGCTTTCAGAGTTGATAACTGAAAGACCACTAGGACGAAGACACTTAGTCTTGTTCTGGTTTAATCTCTCCTTATTGACGTACAGAAGCATTACACAACATGGGCCAGGTACTACAAGTGTTGATTCACATGGGCAGCTCACAGGCAAACATCTCACAAGCAAATGGAGAAAGTAGTTATTTTGCTGCATGTGTGTAAGAACAAGTTCTGTTCCCACAACCTACAGCCATAGCCTAATGCAACTCACCAGCCTGCCTTTCAGGTAGTTGCAGCCTCAGCTGCAGTCTGGCTTATTTTCCAATTGAAATAAATAAAAAAAAAAAACTTCATGAATCAATAAGAAAACTCAATGGCTACCAGTACAACACAGCTCATTACAGATGTGCTGCTGGCACGCTGGCAGGCAGTCATATTTCAATTTTCAGGCTGAATGCGTTTCCCCTGACTCCACTGCTTGGAGGCTCTAACGATTTAATCAAGGTCTCAAATTCTTATCTCTGCCACGTGGTTAATTAATACGGATTTTTATTTTTATGAGGATGAATGGATTCTTTGTCAGGCCTTTTTATCGGAGTCTAAGTGACCTTGGTTTTATCTTGTCCTAGTTTTCAAAGTGCCATTGACCCAGAATAAAAACAGCTATCAAAAAATTCTGATCATTTCTTTCACTTTGGGATGCAACTAACCAAGGCAGAAGGTAAATCTGAGAGAACAAAATGAGAACCTGCTAATCTGAAAGCATCCAAAATCTATCACATTTCACCTTCCATTTTAAAGCTAATCTTCAGAACAACTCTTTAGAAAGGAATAGCACAGAAGAAGCGTGTCACATAGACTTGCTGTAAATCAATATATACTGTCGGACAGGACAATAGCTGTTTTATCCAGCAATGAGCTATCAGCAAGTGCTATAAAATAGGCCAATCGTTAAGGGCTGGAGCACGGGACATGATAGATTGCAGCAGGGGCCATGGCAGCGCTGAGCTCTCCTGGGAGGAAGAAGAGAGAAGGGCAGGAATGTCAGCCTTCCTCTGATGGTAACACAGAAAAGCCAGAGTTAAAACTCATCTCCTCTCCGCGGCTGCCCTTTGTTCCTTCTTTCCTGAGGTGGGAGATGGCTCCAAGGAAATAACTCCCTCCCTTGTCAGGGAGTGGGGGAAGCAACCCCCAGCTCAGCACAGCAGATGCAGCCTGCTCCACTCTGCCTGTAAAAAAGAAGTCACCAAACATCCAAGAGATTTTCTTCTACTGCGAGGACTGGTGCCTCACTGTCACTGAATCCTTTACAACCACGTGGCATTTTTTTTTTGTTTGTTTTAAACTCAAGCAATTCTTTGAAATTAATGAACAGAACTCTATCATCTTCCCACCTATGATTTGACTGACATAATTACCATTTGTGTGTGCTATTTTTGCATCTTCCTTCCACCACACAGGTCACCTGAGGATAGATCTACAAGAGGAAGTCGTGCAGGAACAGATCAGGAGCTCGATGAGCTGAGGTCAGAAGTCAGTGTACCCACCACATGTGTCAGGGGAAAAAAGCACGTACCCAAGAAGCTCTAGATTGAATGGCTACAATCACTGGGGTATCTTTTTGGAACACATATTCCAGTTGCATCCAAAATATGCACTTCCATACTCTACGACAGCATGGCCAGCATGGTTAACTTGGAGAGCTCCTTCAAAAGAGCATTCCTGCTACAAACTAAAGCACCAAGCAGGTACATAAGTAAACGGCAGGAACTATCAGAAGGATTGTTATGCCTTTGTCTGCTCAGGGAGTGGTGAGGAATTCTCCCCCCTGCCCATTACGTCGTCCCTTCCCTTCCACACAGTAAGACGGCCTCACTTACAGCAGACAGGAAAGCAGGGGAACAGAGTTATTTCCAGCATTTATGTTCAGTAACATGGTGTTAAGCAATTAAAAACAAACAATATTTTCTGTCAAGATTGAGTTTTTCCAGAGGCCAACGAACATGATGAAAATATTTCCACAGAAATGGGTCTTTTCAAATCCAAACAGCATTCAGGTATTAACTAATTAACTACTGCCACGTTTGTGCAGCAAGTGGGAACTTTCTACACTATCTCCTCTCAGACTCCTTTTCCTTTTGAAATCAAATGATCCAGTTTACCCAAAGCGTTGCTAACTCAGGAAGCCTGTTCAAACTGAGTTTGCACTCCTGGCCTTCTTAAATACTTTCACTGGTCTCATTGCCAGGATCCTGGAGCAGCTCTGAGTCATCAGAGTATTTACTAACAGAACAGCCCTTGGAGTGAGGCACTGCAGTATTTGGAGGCACAGACAGAGGTTGCAGGTTAAATTCTTTAAGGTACTAAATCACATCATTTAGAAATCAACGTACCTTTAATGATAAGGGCTTACGTGGCTTTTCTAACTTTTTTTTTTGCAAACCCAGACTGGAGCAGGGACTTAAACATAAGCAGATCTCTGTGCCACTGGCTCAGAAGCAACCCACTCCCCTCAGTCACCGTAATGCCAGTTTTTAACAAGTTCTGGCTCAACAATGCCTTCAGCAAACTGAATTTTACCTAGCAAGGAACATATTTACACAACTACACAGTCTATTTTTTTTCACTGGGCACTATAACCAGGCCAAAATATCCAGGAGGGATTTTTTTCAAGCCAATCTCATGTGTCTCCCAATTCAGTCAGCCCCATCACATGGCATAAAGCCATTCAGATCCAGAAGCTGCAGACCAGCTCCTCACCCAGGCAGTGTAAACAGGGCATAAATTTCAGTGCAGTTCCTCTGGGAGCTCTTCCATTTGCAAAAGTCACCCTTGAAAAATCATTAGCATTTAATGGACTTTTTTGGATCACTTTGTTTTAAAAAAAATAATCAACAAATGAACGTGTAGCTGTAATAACATGCCAGCCTCAACAGATGAAGCATAAAGCTGGAGCAAAATAAACGTTGGGTAAGAATTATAAGTCTCCCTGACCTCTGGAAGATTAAGTGTGTGTCAGAGCAATATCCTCCTTTAAGTCAATTACTCAGATATGAGTGCAATCTACTACAAGTTGCACAATAAAATCCATCCATACATATCAAAGCATTTAATTTTGGTCAGAGAGGAATAGGTTTTTGATTATTCATAAAGGATCAGGTTTAACTGCATGAAAATAACATAATTCACTTATCTCATTAAGCACTCTTCTGAAATAGTTGTAGTACCCATGTTCTTATGTTATCCCCCTAGTTACAGCAATAAACAGCAGCATGAACATAGGTCAATGAGAACAGCCAAAAATTAAGACCCGTACAGTTAATTAAATTGTGAAGTAAATACATGCTTCAAACTCTGTGAGCTAGAACACACTCTCTTGTGTCTGAACTAGCACAGAAAGTGTGGAGAAAAAATGGAAAGCAATGTTCTGTAGAGACTTGGTGGGAAAGGCCACACTTACGCTATGTTTGCTGACCTGGGCTGGAAAGGGAAAGTGTTTGCTCCTAGGAGGAAGATGGAAGTTGCACCCTCCTGTAGGATTTCGGGATTTACATCCTAGAAGCTCCAGAGCATAACAAAACTGGTCAGTGTCTGCTGGAGCCACCCACACCCTGGTGGCTGCAGTCCCCTTGCTGCAGTCCCACACTCAGCCTTGTCACCACGGAGCAGACAGATCTCCAGCAGCTCTCAAGACACTAGAAGACCTTCTCTTACCAAAGGAGAGGAGCCTCATGACTTTGTGACTAGCATCATCAACTGAAAATGTGTGGACTTTGTGTTAGAGACCACACAGTTTCATTTTACCTACTTTATTCACGTTTTTAAAGCTTCAATGTACCTCTTTAGAATACTGAGCTGCTCAGAAAGATGCAAACAAGATGATTTTTACCCATATCTCAGCGACTTTCTTTACTGCATTTTTTTTAGACTGATCTCTACAAAGAAAAGTGAATGTTCATCCTTGAACGTTCTTTTACCTGAGAACACACTTACAGAAAGTCTACTAAAGCTGACTTGTACAGTATTAAGTCCCTGGCATTAATTTAATAGGCTTTGTATAATGATAATGGCTGCTAATAAGTAACCTCTTTATTACTTATTTTAAGGTTCTTCTTGTGAGAGGACAGGTTGAACTCAATGATCCTCATGGGTCCCTTCCAACTCTATGGTTGTCCCCCCTTCCTTTCCTTTTCTTCCAGAAGGTATGCAGGCCTCCTACAGAAGATTTTGACTTAAATCACAATCAAATCTTACCTAAACAAAGTGCCTGGTTCTATATGCAGTAAAAAAAAGCTAACAATTTTATTACATATTTAGGCATATAACTTCACAATGACCAAACTGACTGGTTAATTAGGACAAGACCCACTAAATGTGTCAGACAAGTGCTGTAACATCACTGCCATTCAGAAATAACAGAAGACTGAATCACAAAAAAATTAAATGTAGAACAAAGTAGAAGCAATCAAGACAAGACCTCATGCCTACTTTTCTTTTCCTATGCCATCTGGTTACACCTAACTCCTGTTACATTGTGCTTTTTACAGTACTGGACATATTCTCAATTTATAATCTAAAAATTTGGGAAGCAGATCACAACCAGCACTACAACCACCCTCAGCCACACAAAAATTGAGCTGTTTTTCTAAAAGTTAAGAGCAGTCACTTCTTAAATCTGACATTTCTCTAGTATTTCTCCAGGTGAATCTGCAGATTTAAAGTAATCAAAGTCTCTGGCTGCTTTAAAAATCCCACCTCAAGATCCCCTATAATTAAAACAGCCCCTTTTCCTTGAATGACCCTAACATTCTTATCTGATCCTTTCCACTACAGATCTGTAGTAGATTTATTAATAGTTTCTGTATGTCACATTACAGGATGTGTTTCTAGTGATTCACTGCAGCTGTATCACCTTTTGTCTATTTGACCCAGATCAGATGCTGCAGCATCAGTGCTCAGTACATTAGACATGTCTACAAAATTTGTTGCATCTTCAGACATTACAAAAATTGCTTCCATCACTTTCTAAGGACCTCTCAAAGTGTTTAGAAAAGCACACGCAGCTTGGCTCCAATTTGCACCACATCAGCACAATCCAGGAGCTCAAATTACTACAGCACAGAAAAATTATTTAGTTATTTCATTTTTAATAAGCAAGATTCTTTCATTTAGATACTGATCAAACAACACCACTCTCACTGGACATATTTCACTTTCCAGAAAGTAGTGGTATTATTTCAAAATAAAACCCTGGTCTAAAATCCCACATTTCTCACTTTCATGCCTTAAAGCTAGACAGTGTTGCCCAAACCTATTTCATGAATAGTCAATTCATGTACTAATGGCTGAGTATGACAGGCACAGCAAATGTGTGTCTCACTAACTGTGCTTGGTGCTACAGCCAGGCTAGCACTCATCTGCTATGGCTTTTTGCTCTCTGTCCTGAAAACTTCATACTGAAACAAAACAGAAGAAAGTTCACCATTAAAGACGTTTGGTTTCAGACCACTGTTAACACTCATTCATCAAAACATGTGGCTTCAATGGCAACATTAGTGCAAAGATGGATTGTAAAATAATTTGGCAGGATATTCTCTCACACCATCTGTTTTTAACATATTTAGTCTCAACTAAACTAAAAGCAAATAGGTCTGTGGAAACATGACTTAACTTCATCTGTTCTAGAATACTCAAGCTTTAAACACACTGAAGATCAGCCTTCCTGCCATGCTCATCCTGCTGCTTGATTCCCTGACCAATGAATGTTTTCATGAATACACTTGGAGCAAAATCAGTCTTTCCAGGAAATCCTCAAAGGAAAATCCATAAAGCCTACATGATAGGCCATCTCTGATGTGCTGATGACCATTTAAACGTCACTTAATTTTTCTACTTGTTCTGTCCATGAGCTTTCTTTCTACACGTGCATGGGATAAAGCAATAAGGACTGAAAAGTAAATAAAAGAAAAAGAAAGGAAATGAAATAGCACTGCAGTTAACTCATTAAGACAGCTCGGTGCAACCAACTAATTGTCAGCAAATTGAAAACAAGGAAACTAATGAAATACCACAACTGCTTTCACATTGGCAATTCCCTTGAAAACAGTTTACTGTAACATGTATTCTGAGTAACAAAGTGTAAGAACCCACAATGACACATGCACCAAAAAAGGCAAGGGCTCTGAAAATAACCATGAGAAAGTACTATCAGAGCTGTAACCTTTCAGTTCATTGCTAAAAAATTAGTTAGAAAAATTAGCAAAGTAACACAGGCATGAACAGACTACACTGTAACATCAGGTTTACATTCTAACAGGTATCTCTGAATTCCCTTCAACTTGCCCAGGGTCACAAATTCACCATAAATCCACATCAAGAAAGCAAAGAAAACTATAGCAACCCACCTTGCAGTGATAGAAAAAGGTCATCTATTTCGGAGGAAGCCTGCTCCTCTGTTGAGGGAGATGACTGATTTGATGCCATGTTAAATCCAATGGAGACTCTTTAATCAATTTCCAAACTGAAATTACAAAAAGAAAAGATAATCAGTAGAGCTTTGTGTTAACAGTGCTGATTGTGAAGGAATGCACAGGTTAGGTGTCACTTGGGGGTTTCTTTACTTCGTTTCTGGAGCTCACACTGAATGAAGTGAATGTTCCTATTGCATGAATCAATTATTTTTGCTGCTTAGCTCTGCTCACTTGATGTCTGACAGAGGCCAGCAGTGCTCCACAGCACAACCATGGATGCAAGTATGTCTTGCCATGAAAACAAAAGCTATGATTAGGGAAAGACAAACACAGACGCTTCCTTTTAGGAAGCCAGGTTGGCAAAGGCTCACAGAGCCTTCTGCAGATCTGCTGCTGCCAAACCTCCCAGGCTTTCTTTACATCTTTGTATTTTCCTTCATGCACAGATGATTGTCGCAGAATGGAAACAATTAATGCAGAATCTGCAAAGATTAAGGTGAAATGCAAAAGCAGCAGTTAACACAAGTGGATAATCACAGCTGCTGGTTCTACTTAACAGTGTTGTTACTTCTTAATCCCCATGATGAAGTACATTTTTTCTCCAGCTCCTCCATTCTCCTGTCCCTGGATACCTCCCCTTATCTCTAATTCAGTTTCAGGGAGTTATATGCAATGCCTTTCATAGTAGTATAACAATGTTTCTGTTACTGCTGTAGCAATATTGTTCAATTTGACCCTGCAGGAAGCTCATTTTTATCAAGAACTTAAACAAGTTCAAAAATAAAGCTGAAGATGAAATAAAGGCTCGCTTTAGGCAGCCTTTGTTTCTTAAAAGAAATATGCCCTTTTCATAAGAAGTGCTGGGATTTACACACGTTAGCAACCCATCCACCAGGTATATGTCAAAATGACAGGTCAAAACTGATGAGTAAGGGAATACAACATTAAAAGAAGCCAGTGACATTTTCATTCTGCTCCTTGTGCACATGAATGATGATGAAGTCTGTTCACTCCACCACAAACAGGTTTCCCTCGCTCCCTGCACACAACGAAGGACACCGGTGTCATGAGGAGCTTTCAATACTTGGTCTTCCTCACACCCTGAGCAACGCGTCCTTGTGCTTTATTCAAGAGCTGCTCTGCTGACAGGATTATTAAGCTCCTCACAACATCTTCCACAGCACTCATCACTGCTATTTGAACACTTCACAGATACTACTCAATTCCCATTTGCAGCACCTCCTGAATCTGGCCCGTGTTCTACCAATGGCAAGCAAAGGTGCAGAAAGCACAAAGGTGAAAAAGATCGCTAAGTTGACTCTGTTTTCACAGTGCAATAGATTGCATGTCCAAAGCACTGATTCCAGCTGGCAGGGAGCACACAATCTTTCTGCAGGTGATCAATAATACAGGAGTAAAATTTAAGGCAACAGATACCAGAAAAGGTATTTCCAGCTGCAGAAGGTAAAGACACAAGCTATCTGGATTATCTGAGAAAAGGTAGCAATATTTTATAAGGGCTTAGTTTGCTTAGCTTACCTAGAAGTGAAGGAAAAGACTACTTAATCTCTGACAGGCACACAAACAAGACAACATGAATAAACTCTGCCTTCAAGTTAGAATGAAAATCAGATTACTAAATATTGGGTTTTAACAAAGCCTCTCAACACAACCAGCTGCCACAAAGGCCTTCTATCATTTTAAGACTGGAACTGTTCAGAAATGGACAACAGAAAGAGATTGTGCCTTTACTGAAGGACACTGGAGCTTGCAGCCATGGAAATCTCTGCTGGGTCCTCTGCCACGGAGTTCATGGCTATTGATCCAGCCATGGGGCCCTCTGCTCCCAAGCTCTGAATCTCAAGCCAGACAACCAGAAAATAAGCACACAATTAGCTATCACTGATAAAAAAAAAATAGAGATAAGTGCCAGGGCAAGTGTCTTGCAGGAAATCTGAGTAGGTGTTAAACTAGAATCCAGTTCTCCCAGCAGCACTGCCTCTGCCCAAGGCTATACAATCTTTCCTGGGAAACTCTCTCCTTCTCCTCTCAAAATCAAGCAACACAACCAAATCCTAAAAACGTAACATGTCACGAAACCTTAACATCTTGTGGTTATTACTGTTATATATATATGTATATATATTACTGTATAATGTTAGATATGTGTTATTATATAACATTGTTATGATTATGTGATTGCTACTCAGAAAGCAGCAAGAACCAAACAGGGGGTACAAACCACACCATCAGATCTCCAGCTTTATGCTCACAGGATACAGGCAGAGTTTGCTGCACTCCCTGCACCTTCACTTCTCCAGTTGCCAAGCGTAGGCCTTCAGAGCTGTTTAAGTGCTGTGGCTCAACGCTCTGGGCAGCTCAGCACTCTTGCCCATCCAGTGGGATGGAAGACAGGACTGGAAAAAAGGTAGAATGGAAGGGTAAAAAAATGAAATGAGAAAACAAAACAAAACAAAAAACAAAGTGATGTGCAATACCACTGCTCACTGCCTGCTGACTGCCCAGCCAGTCTCTAAGCAGGGGCAGCCCCAACCAATCTCCCCAGTGTTGTTGTGCTCAGCGTGTTGTCATGGTATGGAGTATCTCTTTGGGCAGTTTGGGTCAGCGGTCCTGGCTGGGCCCCTTCCCAGCTCCCTGCACCTTGCTGGCAGGGCAGTAGGAGAAGCTAAGACCTTGACTTAGTATAAGCACAGCTCAGCAACATCAGTGTGTTATCATTCTCATGATAACATCGTTCTTATTCTCATCATATTATTCTCATCCTAAATCCACAACACAGAAGCATACCAGCTACTATGAAGAAAACTAACCCTACCTGGCTAAAACTAGGACATTAAGAAATAGAAAATACTGGCAACAATGAATCCACAGGTGAAAGCAATAAGACTGCCTCAATTTCCTAATGTTACAGCCATGTGAAAAAAGAGGGATAGAAGAAGCATGCAAGCAAGACCCCCACCACTGCCACATGAGTATAAACCACAAGCAAGAGGTCTCAAAACCACATACCTTCCCCTGCCGCTCTGGGACACACTCAACTTCAGTAGAAATGCATGCTTTTACCCATTATCACAGGTTTATTCCCAGTTTTAACCTTATTTTCAACTAAACAGGCACATGATGCAGCACCAAATCACCAGCAGTGAAAACACACACATCTGTCTGACTTCTTCACATCCAAATTTGATATGGTGACACAGATAGAGCTAAGTCACGTCCACCTGGCTTGCATAATGCTGAAATCATTGGAGCATATAGTCTAGAGAAAGAGAACAGGATCTGGCACTAAAATACCTCTGTGATAATAGGATAAGAGATGCAAGAGCTATGAAACAAAGCCCAGTGCAATTTTAACCTTTCTGTGAGCGTTTCTCCTCTGTCCACATCCCTTCTCAACTACAGCAATGACACAGCAGGCAGTGTCTCCCTCTATGTGCCTGTATCTGTTTCACAAGGTGGGACTCAGCTCAGATCTCTGGGCATGCAATTGATAAAATGTAATAAAGCTTACAGGTTGTAAAGCAGCAAAATTTAAAGCATTAATGCTTTGAGCAAGGAGCGTAGGATGAGACAACTTCCAGAGATCCCTCCCAACAAAATTATGGCACATGATCACAGAACATATATAAATGAAAAAAAGCATATGATTCTATTTTCTATTAAGGACAAACTAAGGCCTCTTTATCCAGAGGATGAATTTTCTTTTTTCTTCTTTTTTTAATTTTTTTTTTTCAAACAAAAACCCACTCCATAAATCCTCAGCACCGGTTATAAAACTGCAGAGCTAATACATGAGAAGTTTATGGCAAAGCTTCCACGGCCCTGAAGCCTTCCTCTCACCATCTAACACAGCACATGCATTTTTCCATGCTTCTGGTTCCCGTCCTGCCCCAGCAGAAGACCCCACATATGCTTTTAAGAGAGACACACACACTCCTGGAGGACGTATCTGCAAGGATTAGTATTCTTTAGAAGGTTCAAGGTACAGATTGTCTGAGACAAGATTACCCAGGGACAAGAGGCTCATCCTTTTGCCCTTACTCCCAGAATTTCATTCAAATATAGCATGTTAAGTGTAACTGCACTGCGTCAACCTTTGAAGGGTATAAATCTGTGGAGGTGTTGGTAAAATTGCTTAGCAATGCATTTCATAGGCTTTAGGAACTATATCATCTTTTCAACTCTGCATTTGATTATTTCATTTTAAGACAACTCAAAGCACCCACAGAGCTAAACCAAATCCTTCAGTTCCACAAAAGGCTGAATAACTGTGAAATAGACATCCAGGGCATTGAAAACAAACTGCAAAGAAAAGCATGCCTTTGCAGTGGAGATAAACCAAAGGTGAGAAGAATGCTTTGTGTTTCCACCCTTCTGTAGTCTGGTATTAATGCAACTCAAATGGTTCAATGCCAACCAAAGTTTCCCCATGACAATGACACTTCTAAATCCCAAACCCAGGCTATCTGCTAGTGGGTGTTAGTACAGAACTCCCTCCCTTACCTCTCCTGCAGTTCTCACAATGGTGGGAATTACATCAGTACGCTCATAATACATAATTTCAACCCAACTTTCTTGAAATCTCTCTTTCACAAATTGAGCTGAAACATCAGTTGGTTAAAAGAACATTTACGGAGAAACAAGGGCACACTGAGAGACCAAGAAATCTAAGAGCAAGTAACACACTGGAAATCTCAGAAACTAACCTAAAAATACACCCCAGCTTTAAATTCTGGAGAGATCATCATGAGAACAGACAACACTGACTTAAATTCCACATCTCCAGTGAGACTTAAGTCCCAGTGGGACTTTAAGAGACACTTTTCTTCACCTGCGTCTTTATAAAAACTTGCTTGTCTCAAAGAAAAGGGGGAAAAGTTTGGCATGGATGTTGGCAGATTCACTAGCAAGGATTTTGTAGCCTTAACAGAAAAAGTTGGATCATTATAGATTACAGATTTCATCCTTCAATTAGTCCAAATATAGAGAGCAGTAGGGTTTCACTGTGTGAACAAAACAGCAATCATGCAGCATGCTCCTCTGTGGCAGAAGTGCTGCTGTTCTCAAAGGACGTGTGCAACTACAATTAAAATACAAAATGCACATCTCATTAACGATGAAAATTACTACCAGAAATAATGATAATGCACACTTTTAAGACGGCAAGGTAAACTAGCTGGCATGACTTCCATGCTGCCTCACGATCCCAATGAGTACCAGCCAACTCCTGGGCGTCCCTGCACTGTGCTGCAGCCTGCTGGGCAGATGTGCCCTCAGAGCCCTCTTTGGGAGCTAATCCCAAAAAAATCACATGGCATGAAATTAGCTCACAAATGCACTCCTTCCAGCTGAAAGCAGAGATCTTGCAAACAAGCCTGTCTAGAGGTTTATATGGTGAATGTTATAATCTGCAGTCAGTAAGTCTCCGCTTCATTGTTTCTGTATTTACAGACACATGCCTCATATTTTCCCAATTATGCTGGCTACATGCTTTCAGTTGGTGTTGCAATAGGTATTACAGACATCTTTGTATGACATCTCCAACCACTCGGTTTTACTTTTCCTTCTTTGAAGTGCTGCTGATTGTTTACGGCTCACCCGGGGACTTAGACCTTCCCTCCATGGAGGCCTCTGCCTGTAAACTGAAGGCTGTTCCTAGCAACAGATTATTATTACTCATGTGTTAGCTGAGCTGATGTCACGACAAGAAACGGACGATTTTTATCTCTGGCAAATTTGTCTGAAGGAAGTAGAACTTCACAATGCAGGCGGACTGAAGATCCTTTGCCTTCTTAACAGAGTGCTGCTGAACCTTCATTTGGCAAGCAGTTCTTCTGTAAGTCTGACGTAGTCTCCTTAGAGGCAAATTGCTGGGATTCAAATCACAATAACATGTCTTGAAGAACTACCAAAGAGAAACCCTTCTGATCAAGTTGGGATTTGAGGTTTTGGTTTTTTTAGTTGATTTTCACCCAGAGGGTGGTGAGGCACTGGAACAGGTTGCCCAAGGAGGTTGTGGATGCCCCATCCCTGGAGGCATTCAAGGCCTGGCTGGACACTGGTGGTTGGTGACCCTGCACATAGCAGGGGGGTTGAAACTGGATGATCATTGTGGTCCTTTTCAACCCAGGCCATTCTGTGATTCTATGTATGGGTTGCCTGTTTTGTTTTAACAATGTTTGCTCTTTTCCACTCACTTCAAGTGTGCTCACACTCCTCTTAAGTCACTTCCCACAGCACTGAAGTTTGATGTCACCCTTCCTCCTCAACTATTTCACCACTTTTAAATGCCAGTTTTGGGGCTTTCCGTGCCTGCATTTTCCAATACCTTTCCATTAAGGCACTCTTTCTGCTGGAAGTCCTACTCCAAAGTGATACTCATTCTTCTCACATTTAGAATGCCAGACAATTTTGCTCTTTGAGGTGGCCTCATACAGTATACAATTTCACAGCTGGAATGAGATCACAAAGCAGATGTACAGATCCCCTTCTTTTCAAAGCCAGAACCTCAGGTAACAAAACTCAGAAGAACACCATTGACAGATCTGCCCTGATTTCCACTGCTTGATGAACTGACTACTTTCTCACAGAAAAGAAAAAAAAAAGTATTTGTCACCATCCAGTAAGTGAAATGGCACATTCTCCTTGCTTTCAGGAAGAAATAAAAGTCTCCCATTACGTTTCCATCACTTTGAAGGTGATGGGGAAAAGAGAGTAGAGCCTTCTGATCCCAGGCTGGATGTGGCTCTGGGAAGCCTGGTCTACTGGATGACGACCCTGCCCATGGCAGGGGGGTCGAAATGAGATGATCATTGTGGTCCTTTTCAACCCAGGCCATTCTATGATTCTACGATGATTCTACATAAAACCCACTGCTTTTAGATGGGTATCTGCCCTGTAAGAAACTGCATTAGAGACACAGGTCTGGCCTTGGGTCTTGTTAAGATCTAAGCAGCAGGAGGTGAAGGAATTCAAAACGCAAAAGCTTGGAAAAGGCCAAACAACTGCTCAGAAAGAACCAATCCCAGAGAATGTTGAATCTGCAAGAAATAAAGATGGACACAAAACTACACCTCATTGCCACAGAAATAGTCTTCACTCACGTGAACTGACACACTGAAATTAAACGCACAAGCAAGGACTCCTCCAAAGAATAAGAGCTGCAAGACCAAGACACGTCATGTTAGTTTATTTATGACAACCAGCAACAGGACATTTTTCTCATCCAGGGACTTCCCAGTAATCTATTTATAATCTTGAAAACATGCCAGGACAAGCGTCTGAGTATACAAAAGCTACGCCACTTTTTAAGGCCAGCAAATGTTGCTGGTTTGTCTTTGATTTACACATCAGTAATACTTCCTGTTACAGAGGTACAATGGATCTTCCCACTGCATTAATTAATTTGAAAACATGGTTAGAAAAATGTCTTTCCTGACCTTTTCTTTCTTTGGGGGGTGGTAATATATCAGCCATCCTGGTACAAGTACACAGTTTGAAAACAGCATTAATTCCATGCTGTTGTTAACACACAGAAATGCTTTTATTAACATGAGCTAAGCCTCGTTCAAGATTTGACCCACGGAGATGCATGATGCATTTGCTTGCTCTGTGCACTCAGAACAAGAGCCTATCCCACATTTATCTGTTCCCAAGAGGAATTGCACTGCTGAAGCATACTTAATTAAGCTGGAGAAAACATGATTTTCCAACTGGTTTCCACGTTTTCCTTCATCGTTAATAAAAACAAGCGTTCAAAACCCATAGTCACAACTGTTAGTGTAAAAAGGTAGAGCAATGGGTGCCTGGAGGCTCAGAAGGCCAACGCTGCGTCCAGCACACCGCTACACACGAAGCCAAAAACACTGTGGTGGTTTGGCCATTGGCCAGAATGACAATTCAATCTCCACATCACAACCAATAAGTACAGCGTGCCAAAATCTCCAGCTAGGTGCCACGACAGGTATATGGTGCTCTGCTGCCACAAGGCCAGATGGGAACAGCTTGCACAAAGTGGGCTACAGGCACGTGCTTCCCTGTGACTCCACAAGCCACGCCATAGCCACATCAACAGGGGGCTGCAGGGAAGGGTTTTTTAAACACAACGCAAGAAACTCAACTATCCCAGGATCTAGGCCATTCCCAGGTGACCAAGACCCAACTGTGTGGGCACAGGCAGGCCTCAGCCTGCTGCTCCCATCCTGCAGCACTGTGCAAACAGCTCATTGCAGCCCTTCCTCTGTGCTTCCTGAACTGGGTCTCTCCTTACAATTGGAAGGGAAGGGGCAGGGCATGGGCTGCAAGCAGAGCCACTTCAGCTGTCACACAGGGGACTCTGGTTGGAATGGGTTGGAAAACACTAATTTTTTTCTTTTGTTTCTTTTACTCATCTTTATTTCCCCTCAAAAAAATAAAACCTTTGCTTAATGTTTTCTGAGAGACTCACCGTAGCCTGCCACCAATACTGAAATCACTTTATACACTGTAAAAAGCATTTAAAATAGTGCTAAGTAATAATTATACCCATTCTGTATGAATGACATTACACTAACAAGAATCAGGCTGCTACTAACACTCTGCCTTTGAAGGAATAAAATTGCTTCCTTCCCACTGCCTTACTAATTCCCTTTTTCCCTGAATAAAGGAAACAGTCAGATGGTTAACAAGCAGATTATTCTGCTGAGTGAACCTCGCTTAAGCAATGATGGCTTGGAGTTTCCCAATTAAATCATAAGGCCATTCTCAGATCTTTCTGAAAAGGGGTAATCTGCCTTTTCAGGAAATTTAGAGAAGGGAAAAGTAGGGATAGCAGAGATATAAATGCAGGGGTCTTTGCTGGACTGAGGACTTCCTCTTACAGAGCAAAACAACTGGAGACAGCAGCACACAACATCTGCACACAGACCTCAGAAGGCAGAGCCCTCGGGAACGTCAAGAGAGGGGAGGGAAGCTAAATGCAATATGTATTTGGGAGCCAAGAGAGAAAGGGCACGTCTCATGCAACTCCTATCTGCTTTGGCAGTATTCCTGTAAAGATCATGGGCTTGTTTTGATCACTAAATATAGCAGAGAAGAGGAATCCTGCTGCAAGTAGCGCTCCACCAGCGCTTGCTGCTTCAGAGGCAGAAGAACACAAAAGAGAGATTTGTCCAACAAACAGTAACAAAAGCTTGCCAAAATTTGAAGGGCAAATTATAATTTAAATGATAGAACCCAGCCTGGCAGCTGTGAATTCATCAGTTTCTCTCTCCAGCAATGCTAACTGCTGCTTCTCCTGCTCTGACCTGGAGGGGCTGCCCCTCCAAACAGCGAGCCTCTCATTTCCCAGTTAAGCTTTCAGCTAAAATCTCCCCAAAAAATTGCTACTTAGGATCTCCTTTGGACACCTGCCTGCGAAAACCTGAACACTGACATGCCTGTGTGGGTTTTGCACATGCAGAAAGAGCCCTTGGACCATGATAACCCCTGTTATGCCTGTGTGGGACTCTCTGCAGTGATAGAAAACTGGTGCTCCACTCCGCAAACTCAGCAGTTTCCAAGGAGCTCTTCTGTCTTCTACTCTCAACAAAGTGTCTTTTGCTTTGCTTTCAAAGAATTACTTGCTTTATGAAATACAAAAATCCCCATGCAAGTGTAAATCTCGAATTTATAGCATAGTTTCAAGCCTGAAGAATAACTTTTTGTGTGCTGCAAAAACCAGGCCAACATTCTGATTCCTACCAGTACTGCTGTCAGAGAGGAACAAACTGCCAAGCTGCTCATAGAAAGCCCAAGAAAAAAAACTTGTTGGTATATCCTAACCTGCTACAACAAATCACTCCTGCTATACAAAATATATATATATATATATATATATTCAGTTGAAATTTCAAAACCATTGACTCCAAATAGAATCACAGAATCACCAAGGTTGGAAAAGACCTACAAGATCATGCAGTCCAACCATCCATCCATCACCAATAGTTCTCACTAAACCATATCCCTCAACACAACACCCATGCGCTCCTTGTACACCTCCAGGGTCAGTGACTTCAACACCTCCCTGGGCAGCCCATTCCAGTGCCTGACCACTCTTTCAGACAAGCAGTATTTCCTAACATCTAGCCTACATCTCCTGTGGTGCAGCTTGAAGCCATTCCCTCTAGTTCTATCACCAGTTACACGAGAGAAGAGGCCGATCGCCAGCTCACTGCAACCTCCTTTCAGGTAGCTATAGAGAGCAATAAGGTCTGCCCTGAGCCTCCTCTTCTCCAGACTGAACAATCCCAGCTCCTTCAGCTGCTCCTCATAAGGCCTGTGCTCCAGACCCCTCACCAGTTTTGTTGCCCTTCTATGAACCCACTCCAGGGCCTCAATGTCTTTCTTGCAGTGATTTCCTATTTTTCTTAAATAGGAAATAGCTCAGAAAGTAGGATGCCTAACGTATCTCATGCTTTCCCCACCTGAAGATGCTAAGTCCTCTTGCCAGTGCCCAAACCACAGACCAGCCCAGGTTGTTGTTCTCCTTCAGAATCTGGATTTCTTACCATGGAGACAAAGCAGGACAAATGCCCATGAGCCCTGCGCATTTCCCTCACTGAAAGGCAGCAGAATTACTAACATCCAGTTACTTATGGACAAGTCCAATCAAGCAACAGTAAATGTGCATTGCATAAGCACCACCACTGCACCATGCTCTCCCCAGCCAGCCAGGCAGCCTTGGCAGCATCACAGCCAACAGGAGCCTGGCATTCTGGCCAACTGCACACGCCAATGTGTGCTTCTGCATCACTTTCTCTTGGAGCTGCTGCCCTTGGTGAAACTCCAGCAAGGAGCTGGGGTGCAGGATACAAGGAACAGGATATGCTCTGGTTTCCTTACAATCCATGCACCTGCTTTGAGTACAGTAAAACATAGGACCAGCTTTTCTGAGATCCTCTGCAAGAAGAGACACGGTAAGAGTTGCTTCCAAGCTTTCCAAACAGGAAGCATTCACTTGTAGAAGGTAAAGCCTGCCCGCACCAGCAAGGCACTGCCACTCTGCAGGAACACCTTCATTGCACAACTTTGTTTCCTTCTTTTTGGGAACCCCAGGCACATAATTAGGAAGAAAATTCAAATTCTTCTCTATCCCCAAATGAAGCCAGCTCTGCTCTTACTCTCCTCTTGCAATAACAAGTTCTGCCTTCTCCATCCCAGGAGGATTTCATCACCAACATCCCACCCAAATCTGTGTAAGAAACAACTTTGCAAACAATCTATCAGACAGGGTTTCCTTCTTCTTTTTTTTTTTTAATAAAAAGTATTGTTTTGGATTGTTGTTGTTGACGCTTTTATACAAAAGCAACTGTAAAGCTGTCAGCCTGCTAACTTCGCAACCACTTGTTACAGTCAAAGTGGTTGATGAAGCAGAATGACAATACCAGGAAGTACCTGGAATTGATCTTCAATGTTTATTTTTGGAGGCTGGCTTTCCTCCCAGCTCTTATTTAATAGTTTGCTCTTTCCCTCCTCCTCTCATTTCTCCTCCCTGGGATCAAATTGCAATTTGTTTCACCTCATACAGCTCAACCACAGATCCCGAGAGCACAACTTCAGGAATCAAAGCCAGCCTCACATAACACGTTCTTTCTCTTTCACTGTTAACATGTTCTTCTCTCCCTTACCAAAAAAAGATAGGAGAATGCTCCAGTGTTTGTCTGAAACTGGAGGTGCAGGAGGTCCATTCAGTGCTCAGTATGCACCTGTACTTTGTATCTGTTAGTCAAGCAAATTCCTTCAGCAAACTCTCCCCTTAGATATTCAGTTCATTTGGAAAAGGAAGTTCTGTTGCTGCAAACTAGTTTTCTACACAGGAGAAATTTTAGCCCTATCTTCCATGGTTCACCTGCGCAGGTAAGTCAGGCTTTTCCCAGAAAAACCCATGCTTTCTCTTCCATGCTGCTAAGTAAGACTGCAGCGGTAGCCACGCTTCAGGGCAGACCAGGTCAGAGCTGCCCATGCGACTGCAATGGTTTGGCTCACTGCAAGTTTCAGGTGAGCTTAAAAAATTTCCATGCATCATTAATTAACCATACACGCTGTCTTCAACGACTGTAAGCCTGAAGTGCAGCACATTTATTCCTTCAAGGTTTAACCATTTCTGAGCATGCATGCAATTATCCCCACTAGCCCAACGGCTACGCAGTAATTCAGTGATGTGCCTGAAGCATGGGTTTTACAGAAATGTAATAATATACCTAACATTTTGCATTAAGTTTTCATGAAAAGGTGATGATTACCTACCAGGTGCCGTCCATCACCACTCACTGTGTCACTCTGGGAGCAAGGATGCTTGCAAGGCTGCAGCAGGGAGCACAGGGAAGGAGCACACCCCTGGGAGTCTGCTGTCATCGTCACTGCCACTAACCTGAGGGGTGACCTTGAAAAAGCCACTCTCCAAATCCCCTTTGGCCTCTTATTTATAGCAGAAGATTGTCTGGCGCTGCAGGTGCAGCTTGAAGCCTTCCCAAATCCAGAGAATGACTAGGGGAGGAGGAAGGCTTTGAACAGGACATTGCTGTCTGCCCTCTGCTTCCAGGTCAGGCCTTCAAGGCTCCACTGCCTCACGCAGCACAACCTATCTGACAGAAACAAGGACACGCACAGCCCTCCTAGAACCTGTGCCGTGCTATTAGACATTTTGGCTGAGGCTCAGCTCTCCTGACATTAAACATCTCCAACAGAGATGCCTCCATGTGCCTCCATTGTTTGGACACTGTAGAAACAATGGAGAGGAACAGGCACTTTTAGGGCAGTCCATCCAGGGTATTTTTAGATGTCAGTGTGGATGAATCATGGCCCAGAAGCACTTGCTCCTCTCTGGTGACTATGAAAGGAGTCTAGACTACTGTCTCGCATGCAGACAGCTTTGCTGTAGTTTGGCAAGATGAATCTCACAATTTAAGTTGAGAGAAAGGACATAAACAAAGAAATACCTCTGTGTTTCCAGTTGGGTGAGAAGGTTTGCCTCCCCAAAGGCACAAGGTGCAAGTGCCCTGCACATCCCTTCCTCCCCAACATCCTGCAGTTGGATGACACACAGCTACCTTCACTGAGAGGGCTTAGTTCTGCTAGAAGAGTTTCATTTCCCTGGAACAGGATCCCCAGGGCAGTGGGTACAGCTCCGAGGTTACTGGAATTCAAGAAGCACCTGGACAGTGCTCTCAGACATATGGACTGATTTTTGGGTGGTCCTGTATGGAAAAGGACTTGGATTCAGTGTTCGTTATGGGTCCCTTGTAACTTGAGATATTCTATGACTCTATGGTTTAATCACTGAACTTCAAGCTTTCGTGAAATATACCTGCAACCAAAGCTTGCTTCATGAGAGTTCCCAATAAGTAAGACATGCTGCTTGTGGGGCAGCTGTCATTTCCCTCCCTGCATCACCCAGGTGGATGTTAACAACCCAAACCAACCCAACACAAAGCAGAGTTCTCTCTGATGCCAACAAACACACAAAAAAATTCCTAAAGCTGTCCACTTCCAACATTTTTACAAGCACACTGTGGCCAGCTGTACACCATTCCTTAGCCACAGACACACAGGGCACAGGCAGCAGTGTGTTCCCCTCTCCACCCTCAACTCTTCATTTCATTTCAACTTCTTGTGATTCTCCTGGCAATCATTAAGTTAAAAGACCCAAAAAGTAAAACTTCTTCCTGTAAAATCCACATTTCTGCCTCCTCCCCACACTACCATGAAAGTAATTGTAAGTGCTTTGTTTTCCATCTTAATTGTCATTTCCTTTGATAGAACTTGCAGCCTGAATCTTAAAGCTCAAATACCTAATATTATTCTCTCCCCCTTCCCCTGTCCCTTGCTGCAAAGAGTACCTCTTGTATCAGGGTCAGCAAAATGTCTCAAGCCTGTTTGCTTGGCTGCATTGTGTGGGGAGTTATCAGCAGGCTGCAGGATGGTGAGAAAGCAAACATGCCTCTTTGAGACAGACCAGGGGCTGTGGTTTAGACCAGAGTCAAAGTTCTGCCCCATTTCCCCTCCTATGGGCAGATAACAGCCCTTTCCCCAGCACAGCTTTTTTCTTCTCCCTTTCCATGCGCTCAGCTAAGTGAAACGCAAGATTTTTCTCCACTCCCTCTATGCTGACCTTTAGCACTTCCAGAGAAGCAGCTTTTTTTACCTGCTGTTATGAAAACTGTGATCTAGGTGATGTACAGAGACTGCTTTCTTCATATGCTCACTAGTACCGGGATTCATGTCCTGTGATCCATGAAGATCATGCAAAGTTGGCCAGTATTAGCAGAACCTCTTCAGTCTTCCCATTTCCACTTTACAATCCCTTCACAAACAAATGCAGTGGTCTTCACGCTCTCAGCATTGTCCCAAGCCAAAATAAGTTCACCCTTCACAGCAGCTACTTGCTGCCAACACCCTTCATGCTTCATGGGACACAAGTCAGGAAGGGCAACCAGTAAAATCCATGTCCTATGACGTAACATACACTACCAGGTTTTGAGCTACGGTCCTGGACAAGCTTTTGGTACTCCCATAACATATTTGTGGTCCAGATCAATTCAGCTCCAGCTGAATAATCTGCCCCAAACCTCTTCAGAGCAAAGTCGACAGAACTCAGATAAACTTGATCTCCCGGTGGCTGCATAGCCACCTGTATCTCGATTACAGCAGTATTCCTTCTACCCACACTAGTCACAGATGAAACTCAGGCAAAGGAAGATTAGGTGAGAGGTGTACGAAATGTCACCTTCCCCTTAATCACAGCTTATGGATCCAGTCCCAAAGTGTTACTCATACAGCACTCCGCACTTGTAATCCCACCAAATAATCCAGCTGCATGTTCCAACAGGCAGGTCGCTAGGAGTGTTCTCTCGCAATCACTGCCTCTGTTTCAAATGCTTCTCCGACTCTGCAAGAAGAGACTACATCCTCTCCCACATCTAAAAGCCCTGTGACAGCTCAAAACAAACTGAGGGGAAGCTGGGGAAAGTGTGGTACAAGCGGCTCACCTCCTTCAACACGAGCAACTGCACAGCCAGCTGGCTGGTTCTCCACCGCTGCCAGGTAATGCTGGGGAAACACTTCAGTTGTGGTAAGCAACAGATAAGCATCTCTTTGCACACATACACATATAAGCATCCCAGCTGCTAGAATTTAAAACCAGTATTCACTGTGCTCCAGGGAAGAAAACAAATAGGTTGAACTGGCTCAAAGGCACAGCTTCAGTAGTGAGAGTCTGGATCGTCTCTTCACATCTCCCTGTACAAACCCGGCCATTGAGAATCCAGATCTAACAGAGCCGCAGTTGCTAAGAAAACAGAGCTGCAAACAGATGTTAGGAGATGATTCATGGGGTAAGGGCATATCCCTGTACTACAGATAAACTCAGATGAATGGGCCTCTTTATACCTGATCTATCAAGCTGTGCTTCTTCTTGCACTCTTTGGGATTTCTTCTTTCATTCATTTCTATATTCAGATGGTGAGGAAACCAAACGGAACTGATCTCGCTGTTTATGGAATTAATTACTGGTAAAGGGATGTTACAGTGCTTACAATGAACTCAGTAAAAGGGCTAAACTATGGCCCATTTTCCCCTCAAATGTAGACTTGTCAACACAAGAAACAGCTTTACCCAAAACCTACCAAAAGAAGCAACATAAAATCCAGAGTAAAAAACTGCTTTAACTACTTTCATTGATGACGTAAAACTAGCAGCCTGGGAGATAAAGCATTTTAAGCCTATTAGATCATTAAGGCACGCCACTTCTTGAATTACTTCATTGTGTCTGTGCTTATAATCTGTCTGACAGATAACTAAAACACAGCACACTCCAGGACTAGACAAGCGCTGCTCACACCAACACAGTTCCCACTTACTTTAGTGAATTTTTGATCAGTTTTACTTGGAGAAAAAAGTTTTTTTGCCCCTCTTAAGCTGCATAGTTCTCAGTTGACATCCACAGTACCTAAGATATATTTGCTTCCTGAAGTTATCTGTATCTGTTTAAATAAAGGAACTCTGATGTACATTGCTATAGATAGCTGTAGTAAAAAGGCAGCTATCATTCATTATCCTTCACTCTGACAATGAGAACAACCACCTGCACTTCTGAATACATATTTGTACAGCATCTAGCACAAAGGGAACCACACACTACTGCAATATCAATCACTGCAGCACTGGCTGCAATTACCACCAGTGTTTTCATCGCCCCTGCAATCACCCCTTTGCCAGCGCCCCTCACTCCCAGCACTTTGTAGCTCATCCCCATCCTCCCCAGCAGGTTCCAGGTAATCTGCTCCCACCCCACACAGCCCTTCCCATCCCACCTGCTCCATCCTGGAAATCAGTTCTTTGGGCTGCCCCGGTTGTGAGGTGAGGTAGCTGTAAGCGTGGCATGGTGGGACCATCACTGTGGGCAGCACTAATAGCTGCCCCTGCTCTGCCGAACAGCCGCAGGGGTGGTGAAAGGCCATGACAGCTCACCAGGTGCCAGAGGTTTGCACATATTTTTAAATATCACGTTTCAAACAGAGGTGTGAGTGGAGGTTTTGTCACTTCAGTCAAGCCACAAATGAGCCAAGATTCTGCACGGGGCACTTCTGAGTTCCATGATGGGAGAGCACCCCGAGAGCTGTGATGGACAAAAACGATTGGAAAAAGGGGGGAGAGGACAGGTGGGGCATATTGCATCCTGAAAGGTGCACCAGTCCAAGAAAGGATCGAGAGGCTGTGAGAGCTCTCAAACAAACCCACTGATGGCTTTTGCCTGAGCACTTGGACGGACTTGAGGAATGCGCACCTGCTCTACCGCTCAATTCCTGCAGCAGCTCACGTGCAAAAAGGGAAGAAAGACTTAACTTTGAAGGTAACAGAGCACTGGAATAGGCCGCCCGTGGAGGTGCTGAAGTCTCCTTCTCTGGAGGTATTCAAGACCTTTCCCAGTCAACTTTCCCATGCAACCTACTGAACGGAACCTGTGCTAGCAGGGGGTTGGGCTTCAGCGGTCCCTCCGAATCTGTACGATTCTGTGATTCTCATCATTTAGGTGGGACAGAGGAATCCTTCCCTCCAAGCCCTGCACCTGACCCACGCTCCTTGCCAAGCAACAGCCCGAGGTCCCCACGTGCCGCAGAGCACGCCGGCACCGCTCAGCACCAACCGCTGCAGGAGCCAACGGCTCCCGGGGCAGGAAAAGAGAAAGAAGCGGGAAGCGCGGGGAGCCCTCAGCTGTTAGCAGGGCGGGAGCGGCTCCGTAACTGCTAACGGAAAAGTCACTGCTGCTTTGAGCTCCGACGGGAACTTCTCCCGAACAAGTAACCACGCTGAGTTCTGAACGCGACACCGAAGAGATGAGGACTTCACAACGCTCCGTCCCCCCACGCGAAGCGGAGCTGCGGGGGAACAAGCGCTGCCCGCCCGCCCGCCTGCCCGCCCGCCGACCGCGCTCCGTTCCCTCTCCCTGAGCCCCGCCGCCTCCCGCCGAGCGCGGGGTTCAGGCCCGGAGCTGCCCCAGGCGGAGATCCCACGCCCGGTTCCGGCCGCGTCCCGCAGCGAACTCCGCCGGGCGGCCCGCTCGGCCCCAGGGCTTCTCCTCCGTTCCTCCCGGCTACAAGGCGGCGGAAGGTAGGAAGGGAGCGGGGTAGGGGTGAAAGCAGGCGGCGCCGAAGGTGCAGCCGGCACCGAGGGAACAAAGGCGGCGGGAACAAAGAGCGGCAGGTAGCGCGGCGGAGCGCGGCGGGGCAGGGGGCCGCTCCGCGCACAAAGGCGAGGCCGGGCCGCGACGAACTTCTGGCCGGGCGGGATCCGGCGGGGCGCACTCACCGCGGGAGCGGTCCGGACATCGGCGGCGGCGCGGTAACGAGCGCGGGCGGCGGCGGTAGTGAGCGCGGGCGGGAGGAGGGACCGGCGCCGGCCGCTCCCCGCCCCGGCCGCTGCGAGCGCGCCCCCCCGCCCGCGGGCGGTGAGGCGGAGCGGCCGCAGCCCTCACGGCACGGCACGGCCCGCGCCCCGCCTCCTCCGCCTCCCGCCGCGGGGCTGCCCACGGCGCCGCCTGGGAGCCGCTCCCGGCCGGAGCACCGCGGTTTTCCTTTCGGCGCCGCGCACACATCCGCGCACGGCCACCTTCGCTCCGCGGGTCCCAAGCAATGGCGGCAGCAGCTGGCATTGCCTGGGCTGCGTGCAGGGGGTGAATGGGGACCGACTGTGTTCGCACAGCAACTTAAAGGGTTTTCAGAACTTCGGAGGAGGGTGGGCTTCTTTTTGCTTCTTTTTTTCTCTCTTTCTCTCCTTTTTTTGTAAGGATAGGAAGAAATACCTTCTATTTGTTTCATTTGGTACTGGGTAGCTTTTGGCTGTGGACTTCACCAAGTTAGAGGGTACAGGTAATAAGAGTGAGATTTCAGAGTTCAGCGAGCTGCCCGTAGGAAAAGGTAGCTTCCCAAAAACTACTTCTTATTTCTTCTCAGGAGGAGTGGTGATGCAGTGGCACAGCTGCACAGGGACTGGGGGGTCACCGTACCTGGAGGTGTTCAAGAACTGTGGAGATGTGCCACTGGGGGATGTGGGCAGTGGGCATGGTGGAGTTGGACTTGGGGATATTAGTGGTCTTTTCCAGCCTTAATGGTTCCGTGGTTTGATGAATCTATGCTGATAAAACATCAGCCAACCTAAGTGGAAACAAATAAGGTCATAGAATTACAGAGTCACAGAATGGTTTGGGTTGGAAGGGACCTTCAAGGTCATCCAGTTCCAACCCTTTGCTATAGACAGGGACACCTCCCTCTAGAGTAGGTTGCTCAAAGCCCCATCCAGGCTGGCCTTGAATGCATCCACAGAGGGGGCATCCATAACCTTTGTGCAACCTGTCCCAGTGTCTTACCACCTTCACAGTAAAGAATTTCTTCCTAATATCCAGTCTAAATCCACTCTCTTCCAGTTTAAAGCTACTGAGGCTAGAAAACCAAATGTTTCACTCTTTCATGACTACTTAGGCAAGTGTTTTATGCCCATAGGTGTGTCTAAAGCTCTGCCAAATTTGGGCACTTGATTTTCCGTAAAGACTTTTTTTTTCTTTTCCAGTCAGTAGTGAGCCCTGTACCTTCCTGCCTGCTTTGTAGCTGGAGTCAAGAATGCAGTGTGTTGCAGAAGTGCCAGCCAAAGCTGGTTATAACCTGACTGCTCTGCCTTGGCAAGCACCTGCTCTGATTCATGCTGCTGTTGTACTAAATCAACTAGGGAGTTGTGCTAAACGAGCACTGGGGTTCCCATTGAGTTTGTACAATGACAGTGTTGTCTGATACTCCACAGACACAGAAGAAGGCAGAGGGCTGCATTGGATGGAGCAGTGGATGCCCCATCTCTGGAGGCATTCAAGGCCAGGCTGGATGTGGCTCTGGTCAGCCTGATCTGCTGGTTGGCTGTGGTCCTTTTCAACCCAGGCCATTCTATGATCCAATGATTCAGGCCCTCTGCTGTAGTTTCCTAACTTCTGTGTTATGCTTACCACTGTGCATAGGCTTGAAGTGAAACGAGCATCCTCAACTTGTTTACTAGCCTTGGCTGATGTATTTCAATCTTGAGTTGAAGTACGGGACAGAAAAAGTTGTAACATCAAATATAAGCTTTGTTACTTCAATAATTATTCCAAAGCTCTTGCCCTCTGGGACTGCAGAAAAAGTCTCATGGAGCCTTTTGTGCTGTAGAGCATTACCACTCCATGCTTTTCCCTCTGACATAAACTGTAGAGCTCCTCGTTCAGCTTACACAGTGCTGCAGCTCTCTGACATGCTTTGTCAAATACAAACACACAGTGTCTATTTACACTTGAATTATTCATTTCGTAATTAGCTTATAAAGTACTTTGAAAGCACAACAGAAAGTATTACATTAAGTGATGCTATTGGGCAGACATAATGCAGACAATTAAATAGTAACACCATTAAAAAGACATTGTGAGACTCAGAGGTAAAATTGAGTCAAAAGCACCTACTTTATATCCAAATGTTACATCTGTTGATTACACAGTACAACCTAAAACTCTGAAAATAAGCTTTAATCTCTTTTCAGGCACAGTCCTCCAGCTAGGAGCTGCTGCAGACCTGACAGGTGTATGGGAGGCCAGCAAGCAGCTGCTGTGGGTCAGTCTTCATGGAAGATTACAGCTGGAAGCTGGGCAACCAAAGCTCGACCAGCAGTAGTGAAGGTGAACACAGTGGGAATGAGAAGTTTTTGTAAGAGTTGTGGGTGTGTCCTGCCTTTCCCACACCACTCCATCCAGCAAACGCAGAGCTGGGTGCTGCAAGGTGTGTCCCATACAAGGCATCCAGGTATCTCAAGCTGTCAGGTCCCACGTGAGATAAGGACATGAATTCCATGGTGGGACATCCCTCCTACAATGGAGAATTTGCACAACTGGAATCCAGCATTGGAGAGAGCAAATTCCCCACGTCTGCTGGATAAAATGTTAACTCTGAAGGATAGTGATGTCTGTGTAAACTGTGTTTGTTTGGATACTCCAAGCCACGTTTACACTCTGGTGTGCCAGAATGAACCTTTGGCCTACTGACCTTCCTCTTTCTCCTGCATGCAACCCTTTGTGTTGTGCCAGCACACTGTATGCTGGAGCTGGGAGTTAGATGACAACTAGCTCAGAGGAACAGTATTTTGTTTTCAGATGGATTGCTTTCAGGATTTGGTGGCAGCAAGCATACACAAACAGGTACAGTTGAGGGGCAGCAGAATCCAGCAGAGAGATGGACACAAACAGTATGAGCTGGACCTGGTATCAGGATGGTACAGCAAGAGAATAAGGGGCCAGCACCATACCAGAAACTTCCATGACCACGCCTGGCTGCACTCCTCTCACCCCAACCCATGCAGGATAGAGAAGCAGGAAAGGGGAAAGGTGAGAGCAGAAACTCATTTTTGGATTCTCCTTCCCTCCTCCCTGCTGCCACAGCAACACAGAGGAAGCAAGGTGGTTCTGCATGCATCACTTTGGTTGCCTTACATGCCGTCCATTATGCTGGTGCAGCTCTTTGTGCAGTTGTGTAGTCAATGAGATCCAGAAATGGCTTAAAAAAAAAAAAAAACAGCACCTTCCTCATCCCCATTATTTTCACTCTGGCTCAGTGCCCAGGTATGATTTTACCCCATCTCTGCAGAGGTGCAGCTGGAGCAAGAGCATTGGAAGGGGAAAGAAGCAAGGGGCATAGGGATCTGCTTAAATACACAGTGCCCCCTCCCCCACATGGCCCATGGCACAGTCCCTGGAAGAGAAATTCTTGCTCAACAACCACAGGCAATGTATTTGTCAGAATTAGGGAGATCAAGAAAGAGGAAATAAAGGTTGAATCCATGCAGGCACGTGCAGTATTTGCATACTGTTTTCCTCTGCAAAACATAAAAGGAAGCCTGAATGTAATCATGTTAGGAATGCTCCCTTTCCCCTCCCATTTAATCTAAGCATTATGTATGACATTCTTCTCAGAGTATAAGACAGCAACCCTGCAGACCGCTTAGGCAGGGACGTTGCCTTTAACACCTAACTGTTCCTGCTGAGGTCAGTGGCAGCACTTGCATGTTTAAAGTTACACATGCTTAAATACTTTGTTAGGTCACCAGCTAATTTAAGAACAGAGAAGCACAGCTTCAGAAGAGAAAAATAGGTTAATAATGCTAAAGTTGCAGCAAATTGTAGGAAAACTGGAATAGGTTCATCATTAGTGAATCTATGCTATTCAAAGTAAATTTTTCACCTTTTCGGGTCCTGCTCACTGCCTTGCATTCCTGATGATCTGTGTGGGCGCAGCAGTTTTAGAAGCTTGTTAGACTGATCATCAGACCTTGACCTGATCTTATCAGTGAACTCAGGCAAGGTTTTAGACATGAAATCCCTTTATCTTAAACCCTGAAGTTTTATTCACTTTTTCATGAAGTTAGTCTAATGAAAAAAACCTGTATCTTTTATCTTTAGCCTGTCACAGCTGCAGCACCTATAATACAGTGTATCTGTAAGAGGGCTATAAGCAGCCTGCCATCAAGGCTATGCTGATCCTATCAGCTTTACCCTCACGCCCCAGGGCTGGCTGGTGTCTTGGAGCACCTTGCACCCCAGCAGCAGCGTGGTATCTCAGTTTTTGCAGAGAAGTTGGGTAAGAGAAACTTGCCAAGAAACCCTCTATTCAGCTGACCAAAGCAGAAGCTGCAATACTACAGTGCAACACTTGGATACTAGGTTTGAATTCAGGGACATAGAAGAAATGGGTAAGCACTTTCTTTGCAAAATAGCTCCAACAGGAGGTCTGCAAGCCCCAGGGGCTTGTAAAGCAGAGCTGGACAGCAGAAGGCACCCAAGGACCAACACATTTTTTTGTTTGATGGCCTCCTGTCATTCCTGAAACCCTTTCTCTGGGACTCAGGGAAGACATGCAATAGTTTTGCTTTGGCCAACAACTATATTACAATGTTCAGGGCACCTACCTTCCTAATGGAGGGAATTAGATGCTAGTATCTCAGTGATTGTAGCATGGCCCTGTTCAGCAACTGCCGGGTAGTTGCTTTCCAATATGATTCAATGGAGAACAAAAAAACCTCAGTAGAAAGATGTGGGGTTAAGACTTCTCTGGCAACAAAACTGAGTAATCTCAATCACTACCTTCAAAAATGTGTGCCCTTGGGCCCTGGCCAGCCATCCACTCTGTCAACATCTTTACTGCCAACTTTACTCACAGGGGCACGAATGTAAATCTAGTGTGAGAAAAGGATTAAGCACATTCTGATTTTTATGGCCTATGAAATGTGTGCTGCTTTGCTGTTGCTACACAGTGGTAAACAATACAGAAAAAGGGGATTCAGGCTGGTATTGCATGTTTAAAATTTCTAAGGAAAAACATGTAATTCTAGATACTACCAACCAGTGCAGTGTATACAAGGTTTCTTTTAAGTCAGAAGCTAAAAGCCTGTACCTTGCCAGATGCTGGTTGAGGTATGCTACTTTTCTCCTGCAAAATAAGATTAGCAACACCAATTTTCCATGCATTCAAGTTTGGAATTTTCTCTGCAAGGAGATTAAAGCCCAGGCAAACACAAATCTGCCTGGATACTGCCCTGCTCTGTGTGTAGCTCTCACTTGGAATGAGTCCTGTGCTGTTTAGGAATCCCACTAAAATGAGTATTTCTTCACTGATGATTCAGTTGGCTGAGATTTGCAAGAAGAATGGAGGAAATTAGATGCTAGCTTCTTAAATTTCAGTAGGAAATGTGTTCCTGACTCCTTTAGGTTGATGTTTTCATACATATACAAAGACTAAAGAAGGTTCTTTTACTATAATATCTATGATTGGATTTGAGGCAATATCTTTTGATTCTAGGTTTCATAGCAGAACCTCAATGCAAACACAAGTAAGCAATTGTCAGGACTATTACTAGTGTAACTCCACAGAGTTGTCAGCAGAAAAGCATCTGAGCTAAGTACTTGTTCAATTAAAGGTGCAGAACAGTGAGTATATATGCACATGTCTGAAAAGCAGACAATATTTATAATGAATCCCAGGGTAGAAGATATAAATAATTTACTACTTTTAATTCACTACCCTTATTATTTTCTGATTTATACTGTTTTCTAGATGAAAAGTCTCATTGAGTAGCACAGGTAGTGTGAAGTTGCAGTTGTGTATAGCGTAACATTTTCTGTACAGCTGTGACTTTTTCTGAGTCCTCTCAGCTCCAATTTTGTGCAGAGCAGACTGAAAATCAGCACGTGGAGCAGTGATCCCCTGTTTTGGTACTTAGTGCTGTTTATGTTGGCATCCTGGATATATTTAGTGAACTGTCATCTGTTATAGATGATATGGGACAGCTCTGATGTTTTGATAAGCATTGACTGGGAGCATCACACAGAGTCTTTGAATTGTTCCTTCATTTACACACCCATCTATTTTGAAAGCTGCTTTATAGGCTGTGTCCTCTCCCTTAAGCCCATTGCGAGGTTCCCAAGCTACTGAACCTTCTGCAGCAGTGCAGGAAGCCTCCAGCTCCTGAGTAAATGGCTTTGTATTGACTGGCAAATAGTTTTCCTGAAACCAAATGAAATGTGTGCTAAATAAGAGGCTATTGCATTTTCTGACTGTGTCAGGCTCTCCCTGCAGCATGGCCCAGTCCACCTGGCAGTGTCATCCTCCCCATGACAAACCCAGCTATTTTTGTCTGCTGAGGCCCTATTACCAGGCATGGGGGAATTACTGCACCACCAAAGCTCTGCTTCACAGAGGGCACTGGTCAGTGCTGTGCCAACACCCACCACGTGCCTGTTTTTTCCATCTATTTTTCCATACAGCTTTGGGATCCTTGTGAAGGACCACACAGCCCTGCTCCCCACAGTTCTCCTCCCACCCCCCAGATGCAGATCATGTCCCAGCTTTGGTCACCATCTCCCCAGTCTCTGTCCCTCGTTCTGCAGAAATAAGTATTTTTTCTGAATTTCAATTTCTGCAGAATATCTACTGACATACAGGCCAGCACAGTGCTTTGTTATTTATCACATGTACTGCTGCTGTTGGAAAAAGCAATCTCAAAAAAGCACACCTTGCAGGCACAAGGGAAACTTCATGATGATCATAGTTCTGGAATGCATTATTATGAGGGTTTGTAATGTTGAGTGTGTCATTTGAGGTGCCTGTGCCCATTGCTGCTGGAGGTGGGCAGAGGTGAGACAAGCCCCAGCCTCTGATGGTTGAAGCCATGCCTGAGCTTTGCTGGGGTTTGGTGGCTGGGGTCAAAATGGTCCCAATGGATGGCCAGAGCAAGAGGGCAGAGAAGCTCCCAGCAGAGAAGAAGCTCATACAGATGAGAAGGAGCAGATGAAACATAGGCATGAAGAACAAAGAAATCCTGGCAGAGGATGTGGCTCTGGTAGAGAGGATGGTTAACACAAGACCTCGCTGCTGCTTCTTCCCTACCATCTCCAGCCAGCTGGTCTTCACCTCTTCACCACTGGACTGGCACTTCTGGAATTCATATATCTCAGCCTAAATGAGCCAATGCATCTGAAAAATGGCCCTGAGGAAGGCATGTGGGTGGTTTTCTGTTGAGTCACCAGATTCAATGCATGGGACCATGGCTGACAGCTCAGAAAAGGAGGAGCAGAGCTGCAGCTCGTGGCAGCTCTACCCATGCAAGTAAGTGTGAGCCACCTCTATATCTAAGCCAGGCAGCCACATAGATGGGATCCCATGCTGAACTATCACAGCTGTGCCACATAGGGTCATACAATAGCTCGGGTTGGAAAAGACCTTAAAGGTCATCAAATCCAACCCTCCCACATCAGATCTAGTGATGGGAGGCCTCAGAATGGGTCATGTCAACCAGCAGACACAACAGGAAACTGCTGTCTGTGAAGGTACTTTTTGGGATGCCTGATCTGCTTTAATGAACAAATTAATCACATGGTCATGTCATCACAAGGTGTAATATGCATTGTTTTATACTATGTCTAAGAATGTCTGCTTGCTTGCAGCTCCCTTTTCCCTCCCCATGGCATGTGTGGCTGTGCAGAACTCATTGACCACATTCAGGGAGATAAAGCAACCAACAGAGAATAACATCAGCGTCTGGCTTGGCTGGTTTACCTCCCTGACTCAAAATGGAAATCTTAACTGGATTCACCAGTTCAATGAGCTGAGCTGTACCCTAAAGCCATCCCTCCAGTGTGGCCAGGCTCAGGTGGAAGAGAGTGGGACCACAGCAAGACCTGCAATGCCAGCCAGTGGGAGGATACCAAAGATGATGACAAGATGTGCAATGAACTGGATGTGTCGCCTGCCTGGGATGAGAAGCCAGGTCAAGGTTTCACCGGTAATACAAGAAAGGCTGCAGGCAGACATGCATAAGCACATTGTATTTCTATAAATATTACTTGATATAAGGAGACATCTCATTATGAGGCTTGACTCTTGCTTGTCTAAGCAAAGGAATGCTGGATGTGGGACAGCATGTGCTCGTTGAAGCAATGAGATTGCTCATCTGTCCCTGAGAAAGCCCTGGGTGACACAGAGATTCTTTTATTCCTCTGCTACCATGGACCAAAACAAATGTAAATATCTCTCCAGTTCAAAGTATTACTTCATGCTGTTTTAATAACAAAGTTCACTGCATGATTTGGCTCTATGCTCTTTATTCACTATCAGTGAGTCCAAAAGGGAAGTGGGAAAGGGGTGAAAAGCTAGAAGTGCAAAGAGGAGTTGCTTACAGCTGATGTTTATTTCATGTCATTAAACCTTCATTTTCAGTGCTACTAATCCTTCATTTTGATGACAACTTCAAAGATCGCTTGTAATTATATTTCAATGAAAAAGCTGAATCCAGAGACGTAGATGCAAAAGGGCAATTGCCTACTGTGCACTGTGTTTAGAAGGGACAATTAACTGTACATTCCAGGGATGGATTGAAAGGATGAATTTTAACGGTGACAGAGTTTAACAATCAGAAAAACCTTGGCTCCTAACTGGCTGCTATTTTAATTTCCATTTTACAGTGGGTCCTTACAGTTATTTCAGTTGTTAAAGGATTGATCTCAGTGACAGCCAGAATTAATGAGGTGTGACTAACCAGGAGGGCACCTGTCACCTTTACTTGTTCAGAGGAGTCTGTATCTAACATGCATTTATTCATACTCCTAATTATCTCCTTAATAAAACTATTAGAAGTGATGAATGATTTTTTTTCTTAAGGTATAAAAAAGGGATTATTTTTCATCTAGGTCAGACTAGATGGAGGTTGGCTTACAATTAAAAATGAGTGATCATTTGCATTAAAATGTGCTTTTACTGTATCTTAAATGTCCTGAATACATATCGGGAAAGAGCTTATGCTTTTAAAATATTAAACCTAACTGATTTTTTTAATAAAAGAACATTTTCTGCGATTGGATTTTTACCTTTTATGGGTTCCAAGATTTCAGAAATGAAAGCTCTTAACTTCATCTTCTTTCTTCCTTCATTAGGTAAGAGGAAGAAAATGGATTTTTTTTTTCTTTTTCATTTCCAATCAGTTTCTTGTGCTGTCCTTGGCCAGGCATTGAACAAACACTGACTGATGGAAATATTCTTTCCATTCCTGCCCAGCACTCTCCTACAGAAGGCAAGATCCCCATCCTCCAGGATGCTCCCGGAGCTTCAAACGCTGCCAGGACACAGGCACTGAAGACATCAGGAATATTACGGCTGTGTTAAGGTGGGGCTGCCGTGGCTCGTATAGAAACGAGTGCCTCATTTCCAAAAAAGCAAATGCAATTGAGCAAGCATAAGAATCCTGGTGTCTGCCGCAGCTCCTGCGGTTTGCAGAAGCAACACTGACATCTAGCGGGGCAAGCTGAAATGCTCATCAGAATGGTTGGGTTGGAAGGAACCTTACAGGACATCCAGTCCCACTCCCTACCATGGAGTAGCCCCCCATCAGCTCAGGCTGCCCAGGGCCCATCCGTGGCCTTGGACACCTGCAGGGATGGGGCACCCACAGCTCTGTGCAGCAGTGCCAGGGCCTCAACACGCTGAGTAAAAAAATTCTTTCTAACATCTAATCTGAATTTCTCTTATTTTAAAGCCCTTCCACCTTTATCCTATCACTATTAGGCTGTGTGAATCACAGTGATCACTCTAGGCCAGCAAGTGATGAGCATTCAGGAGCAATTTATTGAAGCAGGAATTGCTACCACTGGAACTAGCTGTTGGAAATGCCTCTACAAAATGTTTTGAAGGTGTATCCCAATATCTGTAAATGGCATGTGACCCCAAGTTTCTCCATTCAGGAAGGGAGGACAGACTGAAGACCAGCCCTGCTGTGTTTGAAACATCATGGAATCAAAGTTTCTTGCTCTAGCCTTATAGCTGACAGGTGAAAGCAACAGAAGAAAGTGATTTTTGGCTGGTTTGATCCATTGCATGCTTGCCTAAGTGCAGAATAACAGCATGCAGTATGCACCATCCCCATGCAATCATGAAAACATGAGAGACAGGAATTTTTATCTGTGCTGCCTTGTGTGCTTTAAAAGAATGATTTGATGTGAAGCTGGAGCAAAAGAGAAGTTACAGGGAGGGGTGTTTCCCTGGAAATCTTAAAAAGCAGTAGCTAGTTTTATAGTCCTGATAAGAACCATGTGGAAGTGAATGATGAGCTTAGAAACATGTGTGAGACTATGCTGGGAAAGTCCACTGTGATGGCACCAGGAGAGCTCACTTGGCTCATGCCGTCACGTGTGTAGCCTTTCAAGTACGTTAACTCCCTACTGGTTTAATTTGTCTCCAAGATCTGAATTCCCTACCAGAAAAATGGAGAGAGAAGAAGCTTCCAGGGGCAGCACCAGAGGTTCCCCAAGGAAAGGTGACCATGGGGCAGCAATGATGGGGATGCCAGTCTCCCACAGGCTGTGCAGAGAACACGACCCAGCAATACATGAAAACTCTGCCTTGTTTTTGCTTTGAATTTGGTGATATGCAGAAAAGAATGCCTAGTTTTCATTTATTTCAGGAAATTTTTTAAAGATTTCTATGGCTGCAAAGAATATTTATAAAATATGAAGATTTTGAACAAAAAATACTTCCTATATTCAATCAAGACCTTCAGTAATGACTTCTGTTACACAATAAGCTAAAGCATTCTGCAGTTCAACTTTGCTCATTAAAACCCAACGCAAATAGAAGACACAGATTGATCAGGATTACTTTGGTGTCCAGGTTAAATCTCATGGTAAATACTGGACTCATTTTTTCTACTCAGGGAGTGTATTAGATAGGCAATAAAACCTCATGTCCTCTTCCATTACTGCAGCAAGATCTCAGGCCGTATAAGGTCCCATGAGGGGGCAGAGGGGCGGGATGTCAGTGCAAGGAAGGATGCTGCACCCTCCTCATCATACACCTTCTTTTGTTTGCCTTTGCAGTTGGATGCTTTGTTAAGGCTTTATAGGGATACTGAAACTCAGCATCATCTCTAAGGGCAGACTGATATTTCACACTTAACCATATATGCTTTTGTATGCATTTTCTGTGGTCAGAAACCCAGCAGACATGCACACACTGGCACCATTCTCTGCCCAGCACAAACGTGAAAGCTGGAAGCCCTTCTGCCCTCCTGTGTGTGCCAGCTTGTGCCTTGCAGGTCACAGCAGCCTGCAGGCAGCTTTGAGTGTTCAGTCCCACCCCTTTTTTCCACTAATGCTATTGTTCAGCTCACAAATACAGGGCTCCTGATCCTTCCATGCAGAACAAAGTGCCTGTGCCAATAACTGAGTTCCCTGTCAAGAGTCAGGAGATCTCTCCTCTTCCCTGCTTGAGGTGACCAAGCAGCAGTGCTCTTTTTTGTTTATTTACCATCAATGCCTTATTTTCAACCCCACCATGTGCCCATAGAACACAATAAGTAGGGAATCCTCACGTCAGTCAGGAGTTTTGAGGATGAGAACAACACTTAGCGTGACACTTGTGGGCTATCTACATCCTAGGTGCTGTCCTTCATGACTCCGGTGCCCCATGTGGGTGAAACTTGCTTGTAAATGCCACATTCTGGGGAAGGACATGAAGCTGTTGTGCATCCAGTGCCTGAAGTGTTGTGACAGGCACAGGAAAACATGAGGGCTTTGCCCTACGCTCCTTCCTGCACTGACATTTTGCAGGTGGGTGGTGGCAAGGTTTGCTGAATCCCCACAGCTGGATGCACATCATACAGCTGGCCTTCAGGGAGGTGTATTTGCTTGCATGAGTTCATGATTTAGCAGATGTCCAACCCAGCTGCAGCTCAGCATGGTGTTCCCCTTCTCCCTGTTTCCAGGCTGGATGTGGCTCTGGGCAGCCTGGTCTGGTGGTTGGTGACCCCGCTTATAGCAGGGGGGTTGAAGCTGGGTGATCATTGTGGTCCTTTTCAACCCAGGCCATTTTGTGATTCAATGATTCTATGATTCTGTGATTCTGTGATTCTATGATTCTACCTCTGCCCCACTGAATTCAAACTCTTTGATCTGTGTGTTCACCCACAATTTATAAGTAAATGTAAATGAGTAAATGCAAATGAGAACACAATACAATTTGCGCACATGGCTGCAAAGACCTTGACATTGTGAAAAGCAAGCCTCTGGCATATGGGTTATAACTTCACATTGCAAAGATTACGTGCCATTTAGATAAGAACATGCCACCTATTCTATTACTCTGTATAATGGCTTGAGTTTAATCACTGATATGCTGAGAGGAGCTATGCCTTCACTCTAGCCCTTGAAGTAAACCTGCTGCTTGCAAAGATGTGAATGGTCCCAAAGAAGTGGAACCATGTGCTGTCCCCTCTCAGCCTTTCTAAAGACACAGACTTTCTTAGATTTTTATGACCTGCCTCACTCCACTGCCATTGGCTTGTTTCCCCAGTCCAATGGATTTCCTCATTCTTTTCAAGAGATGCAGAAGTTATCCTCAAAAAAGTGACTGATGATATCCAGAGCTGGGTTACAGCTTTGAGCCAGCGCTCTTCCTGAGCTCTGCCAAGGCACTGATTTATTGTGCTTCAGAGCCATGGCATGATGAGGATTAAAATCAATCGTACAGATGACGCATGGGCTTTGCTCCCCAGGCTCTGGACAGCTGGGTCTACAGTAACTTCTGCATTTATTTAAACAGGTGGCAAGCAAAGTAAGACAAACTCATTCCATGCTCTTTTAATTCTCTGAAATAGATCTAAACAATTTTTCTGTTTACACAGCATATATATAGCAGTCAGTGAAGGAAAACAAAATTTTGTTCTTCGGACAAATTATTTAACATGTTTGTAAGTTTCCTATTTGTAGGAAATAGTATGCATTCCTAAGTCCTGTAAGTAATAGCGAATGGCCCTTATTGCAATCTACAACACAGTTGCCCTGTGTGAGACCCAAGTGGGGCCTGCAGCTCAGATGCACACCCTCCTGCTTGGCACCACATTCCCATGTCATCAGATTGGGATTTCCTGCCTGGGATTGTACATCACCTTCTTTAAAGTCACTGCATGCATACTGTATCTACTCTCATGTGTGAGCAGCAAAGTGCAGGAAAGTAGAGAAGGGAACTGAGACATCATTCAGCGCATGAACTCTTCAAGTCTCCATTGCCATTTCAATTGTCTTACTGTGCTGTAGATACATTAGATACAACTACAGAATTTGACTCATGTACAAACACTGAAAATATCTGGCCACTGAGAGAACCTTTTTCAGCTGTATCTTTTTCCACTCAATGTCTTTTCTAAAAGAAAAGCGTGGAGGAGCTCGTTGGTGAGGGTAAATGAGTTCATAACAATACTGGGGGAAGGTTAAGATCACAAATACATACTTGTATGAAAAAGACAAAGCAAAAAAAAAAAAAGATCCATACATTTTCTGTAAGTTTGCTCATGTCAAATAGTAAGTATTTTAATGACAGCACAACACAGATGAGTTATCCAGAGAGAGAGACTGCGAGACATCAAAATCTGGGGGGATGAATTCAGCATTTGCATTGTTCTTTCACTTCAGTCATCTCTTTCCTTTCACATCTTGGACTCAATTTTTGTTGTGAGAATGGCCTTGTATTCGCAGAAGAGAAACATGGATCTCTCTCCTGACAAGTACATTTCAGTGGCATGAAAACCTGCATCAATAACTCTGTGGGACAAAACACAGCAACACACATCAGATTCACATGCAGACTTCTGCTAAGCCTGCACCCAGTTTTACACACACCAGGTACAGCTTCAAAGAGGAAAGACAGCTAGAAAGGCTGCAACACTTCTGCTTTAGAAAGCGGCAAAGAGCAGAGCTTGGACCTGATTACTTATCTGCTAGATGGTTCTCAACTCCAGAGAATCAGCAGAGATCATCTCAGCCTAGTAAGAGACCAAGGAAATCAAGCTCAGACCTTTCTCTGCCTGGCAGCACTGCTTGCTCTGAGTTGCCACATGCTCATTTGCACCACTTGGATCCAAGGCTCTGCCCTGAGCCATCTTTTTACACCATATGGTTTTAGATATGCAGAGGCCCTGGACCAGCAGCAGATTTCTGAGGGAAGAAGAGGGTAAAGGAAAATTAGACACAAAATATAAGTTAAGCATAAACATAAGCATAAACATCACAAAAAAAACCCCAAGCATAAACAACAACAACAACAAAACACCTAACCAGAAGACCTCAGCAGTTCTAATTCACTGTTTTTGGGTACTTTCTCCACCCATGTGTCCTTGCTCTGCTCCCTGTAACTACAGCACTTGCCCAGAGTGGAGGTAAAGCCTGCCTGTGTTGTGCTGGCAGCATTGGCTCTGGAGGGAGCTGCACTGTGTGCCTTCATGGGTGAGAGGTACAGGCTGGTTGGTGAGACTTACGGCAACCTCTGATCTCTTGGCTGTTCCTCAATTTGTATTATCTCTGCAAACATGCCCTTCCCTTAATCTCTGTATAATCTTTTCCCAGACAGAGTAATTAAAAAGCCATTCCATATCTTTTCACTGGCTTCTTTTAGATAACATTTTGCAGCTGCCCACCCTTTAGCCCTCAGTCTGCAAATTCTGTCCTGTGGTTTTTGTTTCTTAAAGCAAACTTCGCACTCCTCTGCCAGCCAGGTTCTTTATACCAACCTTTTCTCAGGTGAAATGCCATGGAGCTCTATTCAGATGTTTGAAGCCTCCTTTGGTAGCAAGCTGTGATCCAGCCCTGCTTGTTCCTTAAACAGTTTCCTTCATGAATTTCTGCCATCTTTACTGGGCTGGTCATACGCACAACTCAGAACTGACAGCACAGGGAAGCAAGAATTGAAGTCTCCACACCAGGTCCTGCTCCTGCCCTGCAGCAAGCCTGGGTGTGCAGAGGGGTTGGTACAAGGACAGCTCTCTCTCACAAGGACATCTCTTCCACATGGGTACCTGTCCCATATGGACACCTCTCCCAGCCCAGCCAGGGCCACCTCCTAACCCCAGGGCTGCCCTAGGAGGTGACCACTACAGATGCTGGCCATGTGGCCCTTGGCCGTGTGAAGTTTGGATTTGCTGTCAGTGGGTCAGTACCTGTTAGCACGGATTTCTCCTGAAACCTTCCCTGCTGTCTTCACGATGATCCTCTGCTTTGTTTTTGTACTTCTTTGAAGCAGTCAGATGCCAAATACATGATACACGCACACTCTGGTGCAGTGGCTTTTACTGTTTTGGCATAGCTAGAAGACATGAATATGAGTTTGACATCAGTTTTCCAGCACAATGGGAGGAGACGTTGTAATAATCTTGTACTTCCTACACTTTTCTTCTGAGCACTGTTTAGTTATATGAGGAAGAGCTTGAGAACAGCTCTTACAAAGCATCAGTTTTATTTTATCAAGTTAATACTTTAGATTTTAATTGTCAGCAAGGATACATCAATGGTTTCAACAAAATGTTTTTGTAGAGGGGTGAGAAACTTTCTGGGTCTGAAAGGCAACATGGAAATTATTCAGAAGTGCACCTGAGGTGTTGATGGAACATAGCTCTTCTGGCACTTCTCATCAGTTGATCTACAAAGGATCAACTTCTATGTGTTGTTCATATAGAAGCTCAGAGAGAACAAATACCTTTATAAGGTTTTCACCTCCTGGTAACAGCATAATGCCTTTCAGAGGTGTTAAGAACTTCTGGCTCCTCTGAGCTTTATTTGGAACTAGGAGAGCCCTGGAGGCCCATTAAGCAATTCTAAACCTGGACCTAAATAATTTCTCTTACATCTCAATCTGTTTATTGTTCTTACCTTCACCATCTCTGCAGAAAGTATTTCAACGCTAAGAAAGCAAGTGTTCATTCTTTTTTTCCCAAGGGCCACCCACACACAAGCTTCCTCCATCTCTGCATGAAAAGAGCATTTATATTAGTAACTGTCTGTGGCCAAAAATGCAGCTGAAACCAGAAGGCAATAAGTACTTATTTGTACAAGCATTTTAAATTTATGCTTCTAAACCATTTAAGTCAAAAGCTGTGTCATATCAGATTTGTTGAAGACATGGCCCAGGTTCAGGGATACAACTAATAAAACTTGGCCAGGCTTACAGAGAACACGATCTGAGGTTTGGATTTGAGATTTATTGCAATTTCCCGTGTTTCTGCAAGTGTTTGGAATGCTCTGACAAAAATAACTGCATTTTAGTTCAGGGACTGATCTACTTGTGTTCTTGGGGTGCTGTGGACTGCACCTCAGCAGACACTGAGCTCATGGTAAGAGAGTCTGACATCCTGCAGTGTGGTTTTTCCAAGCACTGTTAAAAAAATCGAAGTAGCTTGTTAAGTAATAGAAAAAATACAGCATTTTCATTAAAAATCTCTCAGGCAGTTGTTACTTAGCTAAACACTACGGTCAGCCACTTGAGCAAAGCACAGTGTGCCAAGATTTTGCTGTACATGGTGTGCAATAGCAGCATGATGAACAGCTCCTTGCACCATTCACATTCCATTTCTTTCTCAAAATAAAAGTCCAGGTTCTGCTCTACTGAGTGTTTTGAGGAAGGACAGAGATCTTGCTGAGCTAAGAAGGTGTTCTTATTAAATCTGCACTTGAAAGAGGGCTGTTAGCTTTACTTTGAGTTTGTCTTGCTCTCTCTGTTTTTCTTTGGATACGACACAGAGCGAGCTGGCATTACCATGGAACTCAAAGCCTGTGGACTCAGAGACTGCAAAGTTCTCTAGGACAGAAGGGTCAGCTCTATTTTCATATGAATAATGTGCAGAAATCTGTGATTCTATCTACAGACTTAATCATTTTAGCTAGGATTTGTTTATGATTTGATTGTGTAAATGACATTGGATAATTATTCTCATGCTCATCCAAGGACATACGGTATGTTCACAAGCAACTGGGTCAGTGTGCATCTCCAGTGTCTTAACAAAGTCCAGGTTCACCAGAAAAAATCAGAGTTCTGTCCTAGGTGAGACCTAGGTAGGTTCCCAGCAAACAAAAGCAGGTGAGAAAGCAGAAAGAGCTAATGGTAAGAAAGCATACTAAAAGAGGTGTGCATGCATACACATGCATCTATACATAGATAGAGGTGGACAGCAGGACAGCCACATATGGCAAAGCTACATTACGTATAGTAAGCATTCAATCTACAAGACATAAGGAGGAAAACATGAGATTAGGCAGAAAAAAAGCAAGATTTAAGATGGGGGAGCATGACAACTGCAATCCTTTCATGAACACTGTTTAGCCTTCCTTAGACCAGTCTGGCTAAGCTGGTTTTAAAAGCTCCTTCATCAGCAGGATGTAGTTTCTAGCACAATAAAGGGGCAAAACAAAACAATCCTGAGAACATGGCTTCTCAGCAGTTGAACCTACATTGCAAGTTCCTCCAGCCAAGTTTGGTTAATGACTTTTTTCTTTCCAGAAACACAGTGATCAAACACATAAGCAGTCTCCCATTCCCTCCATAATGAATGCTTCTCTTTCTGTACATACCATTTCATTGCTTGCTTTGCAGCAACCGTAGCAGATCACGAGGGTGGTATTAGGAGGTGTGCAGGCAAATTAACACAGAACTCCTGCTTCTTCTCTGTGCTTCAAGCATAGCTGCACCACAGCTCTGTGAATCAGCAATCTCGTGTCCTTGGCCAGCTCCAACCACTTACACACCCTGAGTCTAAACCTTCAGCTGCTTAACTTTCATTCCATCCAAAGGCAGGATTCAGGGGGCTCCAACGCAAGAACTGGAACTCCCAATACCTCTCAATTCAGATCACCTAGCACAGCTATAACTGAATTTAGATTTCTCACCCCCTAGATGAATATTTGAATATTTCTGTTAACAGAGACAAACTTGGTGCCATGAGGCACTGAGCATACCTAGCCAAATGAACTCCCAAAGGTTTCAGGTGGAATGAGGTCGTGTGTTTGCTGTGTGTCTGAACCACAGGAGGATTCAGCTGAGATCCTGGCCTTACCTGTCACTGCTGCCTGGGCATCCTTGGGCATTTCTGCTCAGTGCCCTGTGCCACTGCCAGGACAAATGAGAAGGTGGCAGGAATTTTCAGACAACCATGGGGTCAGGCAGTTGCCACAGTAGGAGATTTACCGGTAGTTTCCTTGAATGGAGCCCAGTGGATCCCTCTGAGTCCCATTTCTGGCGAGCCAAGTAAATATTCTAGAACTCATCCATCGTGACAATGCACTTGACTTAAGGACTCGGATGTCTGAGGGCAAGACACTAAATCCTACATATTTTAAATCATCCGCCACTAAAATTTTAATTGCTCGCTTCACGATGATATTTTTAAAGCTTAATTTACATTTGAGGGAATATCGCATACACCCACATAATCCTGAGCACTTTCTTCACAATTAAGAAAAACAGCAGTGATCACACAACCCTCAGAGCGAGAGTCTGCAGTACTGCTTCCATTCAAAATACTGGTTATACTGGTTCTGATTTGCCCTGGGATACATGGGCTGCATTATCTGCAAAATGGTGCAGTTGGTAATGCAAGCTGTTGTGAGAATCACTGAGAGCACCTGGCCTTTTCCTGAGACCCAGCCCCAGGACGCAGAGCACATAGCATCCCAAAGATGGAAGACTAAAGGAGATGTCTCACTGGTACTTTCAGCAGAATGAAAGGAGAAGGTTCTCTGTGATACTGTGGATGTTCTCCACTTATCTGCAGTGAAGAGAACTATAATGACAGTGAATTAATACCAGTGATCATATTTTAAAAAAGGCTTAGAAAGTCCCTTTCCAGGCAAGAGCTCTATGTGGTAGACAGTTACAATGACAGTGGGCAGATGCCCTGTGAAAAGGTGAACTCTTCCCAATTATTTGTAATCCCAACTATCATTGGGATTTCGGCTAGATTCTGTATGGCACATAACTCAAGGTACATCATTTGTAGCCCTGCCTGAAGTGTGGGATGGGTTTTCAGAGTCATTCTCATACTGGATTTGCTATTAGCTAACTCCCAGCAGCTCCCTCAACATCCTGTAAATGTCCTGGGCTCTGTCAAAGCTTCTGCCTTTCCCATTGCGTTGCAGAGGAAGCCTATGGATTTAATTTTGGCCTCTGGGCGATGACTTCATTTGTAGTAGTTACCAACAGCTCTTCTGAAACTGAAGAGAATTCATAATTAATATAAACTATGAACATTTGTGGCTTGTGGCTTCTTCTCCACCTCTGAACAGAAAATGAAACTATGTTGTCAGAAAGAATCCTTAGGAAGATTTCAGTGCTCCTACTCCAATGATGAGTAACTCGACGCACCCTTGAACATGAATCGGCTCCATTTCATAATCTTGACAATTTTGGATTTTCCATGAAAAAATGTCTGGAACTGATTAAAACATGTAAGTGCACATGCTAAGGCAAATTCCCATCTCTTTTGTATCTTATGCTCCACATACTGTTTCCCATAACATATCAAATCTCTGCCTTGCCTTTCTCCCCCTGCTTCAACTGAGGGCAGGAAGTGAACAACCTCCATCTCTCCTCCTTTTCATGTTCCTGGATGGTAAACTCTCCTGCACCTCCTTTGCAGATTGATCCCCAATATTTCCTTTCCATTTGTGAAGTGTGGGACATGACCGTTTGATGAGTCTGAGGAATCAGAACACATCTAGCCTCTTTTTGCGATGTGCTTACTTCTGGTGTAGCTCCTAGGATCAGAGAGATGTTCTCATGGGCTGTATGTTCTCATGGGCTGTGCCAGTGGGGATCCTGGAGCTGGGATCCCTGCTGCTCCCTGCATGCTCCAACAAGAATCTGCTTCCTGCTGTCCCAGGCGCCCAGCCCTCATTTCACCTGCAGCACAGCTGGTTTGCAGGTACTGATGTAACTCCTGCTCTTGCACCCAAAAATCCACTCAATATGCAATAACTCCAGTTGATGCAAATATGCATGAAAGGACTCATTCCTGCCTTAATGAGGACAAATATCTCTAAGGGATCTGCAGATATTGTGGTGATAAAAAGGCTGCAGGTGTTGTATAAGCAGAAATGCTCAGATGATATGTGAAAGAAGCCTTCTCATTCAGGGCCCTGAGTTGGTTAAGAGCTGTGCACGAGTGTATTTTTCATTCCATCCCTTCTCTGATGCCTTGTTAGTAATAAAATATAGCTATAAAAGAACTTACAGGTAGGAATGCATGCCCTGGGTTAGCAACCAGTTCGTCTTTTCAATGTGTAAATGTTGTGGCTAATAAAGTAGAGCATGGGATTGAAGGCAGTCAGCTGTTCCAAGTGAAAACAAACTGTTCTATTTAATCCCTGGTAGGCAGAGTGAAGAAACACCTTCTAGAAATGAGTTTCACTCCTACAGCTAAATATTATTAACCTGAACATTTGAAAAAGCCAGAATCAAACCTCCCTCCTCAGAGTTTGATTCCTTGTTCCTGATAAAAAGAGAAAACAAACTCTACCCACCCACGAAGCAACAAACTTCTCCCACCTTCCCAGATTTAACTGTTTTGAGTTCCAAATCTTGGGCTTAAGAGGCAAAACACCCAGGGGCTTTCATTGCTTGTTAGTCTCTTCGGAGAAAGATTTCCAATTTCTCATCATGAAGACAACATGTTAAACAATTATAATAATTAAAATTGAGGGAACTTGGGAAAACGGAACAAATTTAAGCTTAATGAAATTTTCAAAAGCCTGTATCTCTTCCTAGTCGTAAATCAGAGTGGAGAGGAATTATGCATACCAGTCCCCCATGAAACAGTGCTATGGACTGAACAAGTAATGACTGCAAGGCACTCTCATAATGCTATTGAGGACATAAAATAATTAAAGACGATGTGAAAGAAAAAAAAAAAAAAGAGAATAATCTCATTTTTAACATAACAGAAACATGCCTTAAATAAGGTCACCTTATCTGAATTATGCTTGAAGTGGCCAGTGATATGGCTGAACACTTGGAATTAAGTTCACAGAAGAACTTATAACAATATAACTGTTCAGCGAAGAGCCACAAAGATGATGAAGGACCTGGAGGAAAGCCTGAGAAACATGGGTCTGTTCAGCCTGGGGAAAAAGAAAACTGAAGGGGGAATTAATTAATGTTTGTAAATACCTAAAGGGAGGTGGGAGGCAAATGGATGAGGCCAGGCTCCTGTCTGTGGTGCATAGCGATGAGACAAGTAATGGCCTAAAAACTTGAACCAAGGAAGTTCTGTACTAACATGTGGAAGAAAAGCTTTGCAGAAAGGGTGACGGAGCATCGGAACAGGTTGCCCAGAGAGGTCATGGGGTCTCCTATGGAGATATTCAAGACCTGACTGGACACCTACCTGTGTGACCCATTGCAGGGAACCTGCTCTGGCAGAGGAGTTGGACTTGATGATCTCTTGAGGTTCCTTCCAACCCCTCAGCCACGATTCTGTAATCCTATATGTGATTCTGTGATACCAACTGCATTCCCAGAATGACTCTGCAGGGGAGATCATATCACTACAGCCTCTTTTACTACTTAAATCTTTTATTCCTGTTTGCTGTAGCAAATTATAAAACTGTACTCTCTGCATCTGCATGCAGTCACCTAATCACTGCATTTCCAAGACAATGTGCCAATACAGACATGTGGATTAAAAACAAAGAGCTGGGGAGATTGAGTGACCATGGGCACACTCAGCCTTCACCCACTGAGGCAGCAGTGTGATATAAAGTACATCTTGTGCCACGGAAGTTTGTGCTCCGCCACCCCAAGGTAAACTAAAGTAACTTTAGTCCATTCCCTGGAAAATCCAGGCTCTAAAGTGAAACATTCACCACTTAAACACAGCTTGGACTTTCTGCTTCTGTTGCTGATGTTCCTGCCACTATTTGGGCCAGTCTGACTCAATGTATCTCCTCTGCCAACAGCTGAGATTCCTGAGGCACACAGCAACCTTCCCCTACCACACTAAAATACTGCAACAACTTAATAGTGTGTGAACAGTGATACTTGCCTAAAGAATTTAACAGATCTACAAAAGCCAATAACAGGTGGAAAGCAATGTGAAAGCAAACAAAGAATAACAAGGCACTCTTACACACTTAACTTTTAGCTTTATCCAGCAGGCATAAATGCACAACCAGGCCAAACTGGCTTTAGGGGATTGCAGCAAGTCACTGAACTCCTTTTTTATTGCAGCTGGTAAACTTTATAGCACAGCAATGAATAACAACAAGAAACAGAAGAACCAAGCCTTATTCTTCCCAATCTACCCAACATTTTTATAGCCATGGGGAATAACGTAGCCAATAGACAAGCACATATTTATTTGTTTGTATCCCAAATTATCAAAAAGAAGCCTGCCTCTAACTCTAGGTACGTTAAAATTATTAGCAATACAACAAACTCCAAGAAGCCTTGGAATAATAATTTTAACAGGCATCCAGACCTCTCCAGCCTCTCCTTTCTGTCCTCCATCTTGCTAGGAAATTATTTTCATTTTCTTCAAAAGAAAGCTAACAAACAGATGCTTTGTGCACAATAAATTACCAAATTCAAGCTATTTCAGACGATGACAGAAAACAAGCCCTGCAGCTCTGGAGAACGCCCTGCCACCTGCTCCTTCAATTACACTACAAGAGAAAAACAGCTGGCTGCCAATGACACAGATAAACGGTTCTCCAATGTTTTAGGGCTTTGTAAGGCAGAACCAGTGCCTTAAATACACCCAGAAACCAGAGGCCATCTGCAGGGACAGCAAGTGAGATGTTCTGCCTCATAAATGACTGCTGACTCTGTTTCTGTCATGTTACAGGATGGTCACGGCAGCAGCTGTGAGTGTGATGTATTCTGTACCTCCTAGGCCACCAGTCCTACAGCTGTCCCATTGGATCTTATGGTCTTTGGGAATGTGGCCATGAGTATGCTGGTTTGCCACTTGTGGAAATGCATGTGGTACAACGTCACGCTTGCACTATCAGCTGAAAGGTATGCACAACAGCTTTGGGTCCATCTATTGCAGACAGCGAAAAGAAACACATTTCAGTGGTAGGGTGCACTGCACTGCTCCTTATGGAGTGCCCATGGCAGCAGTTATTCACTTCAAAAACACAAAAGAAACTTAAAACCTTCCTCAGTTTCAGTGCCATCCAATTTTCACGCTAATAGTTCAAAGTCGAAGTAAAAAGTTTCAACCACACACACATAAAGACTTTGAGCTTTTTATGTTACCGAGAGCATACCATAAAGACAAGTTTCACTACATCCTTTATAACCACAGTGACTGTTTTGCCGGCACAGTTATTCAGATCACATTCCAAAATTCATCATCAAGTTAATTACCAGATTTCAGTTTGTTCTGTATTTAAGAGGAGATTGTGTCTTGGCTGTGGGAAAAAGAAAACACAAAAGAAGGCGGCAGCTTGTTTTTCAGCTTCTGCTTTTGCATTTTCTGCTCGGGATCCAGGAAAAAGGGAAGCATTTAAATTAGGAATAATGTATGTCTTGCAGGATTAACATTGCACATTTCTCAGAAGGCAGAGAAATGGCAGCACACCTTTCATCTCAAGATAGCAAAATTTACCACGTACCATTTCAGGGGTGGGTTTTTGTATGTGTTTCTCCAACAAGCTGCTAATCTGAAACACTGTTCATCTTCCATTTATCCCTCTTTCAATAATAACAGCCCTTCCACTGGCAATATCATTGCTTATGCCATGATAATGCCTCAAGTGAGGTTAAGACTCTAGAATGCAAACACGCAACATATAAATACATAAAATGTACAATACGGATGATCTATCAGGATTCATTTGGTGCTCTCTGAACCTCTTAGCCTTGAGGCAATTTTACATAATTGATGTGCTCGATGTGAAATATTTCTGGGAGGATCGTTATCCAGGTTTTATATGAAATTTCTGTGTAAGGATCTATTCCTTCAGAAATCTAAATGGAAATGCAGTGATTTTTTTTTTCTAAGTAACCCCAAGAGGGGCACATTTGGGAAGTAAAATGGCCAGAACCCCCAGACCTTGTCTCAGTTCTGCAGTCAAGCATTAAATTCTGACCAGTTTTTTATTGAGCGGAAGTATTTCGAGGCAAGGACAAATAAAAAAAAAAGACTCTAATGCTCATGGTTATTAATGAAATGTCTGCTTCAGGCCTTTAAAATTTAAAACATGAAGGTCCCACTAGATTAACCTGACACGATGCGTATCACAGACCATCAGATTTCAACCTGTATTCATCCAATAAACTGAAGTGTATCTTCTGCTTGGGTAAAAAATAATTTCCAGGAATGCTCTAATGTTCAACAGAAGGCATAAAATGATGAAGAATCCTCAGCTTCTCTTGGGAATGGTTTCTGGTGGTTAACCATATAAAAATGTGTGTCTTATTTCATTTGAATGCCTGCCTCCAGCCGCTGCTTCTTGTTACGCCTTTCTTCAATAGATTAAAGAAGCCTTTAATATCCTGTACTTTCCCCCAGGAATGTTCTTATACACTGCAATCTCAATTCCTTTAGATTACTTCTAACAGCTTTAGTTCTTAAAACCTCCAGCATAAGGCCTTTTTTCCTAAACACCAGAGCCTATTGCCTGAGCGCTTGTTCTCTTACTTCCCAATATGCTTCTTCAGAAATGAAAACCAGAACTGTATGAACTGTCCTGTGGAAGGCACTGCTGAGGCCAAACACGAGAAGTACAATGAGCACTGTTTTATTCCATTGTTTATACCCTGATTGATCCTTTTTTCTCTCTTCTGTCATAGCATTGTATGGCAGAGCCCTTATGAAAATGCTCATTTATTCTAACCCTAAGTCCCTCTCTGTGCCAGTATCTTCCCAGGGCTTAGCCTTATATCTGATAGTTACAGCCTCCACACTTGGCTCTTTGATAGAGTGTGATCCCGGCTCATTGTTTGGATGTGATGTTTCTACCAACATTCCAGCCATTTTTCATTCAAGCCTCCATTAATCTTTGAGATGACTTTTTGCAGTTGCTTCCAGGTCACTGCTGTAAGTACTGCACAAGGCTGGGCCTTCTCCTCAGATACGTCCTCCTTCAGCCCAGCTTTCCTACAGTCCTTGTAATGGTCAGTGCCAGTTGGCCCAGCTTTCCTACAGTCCTTGTAATGGTCAGTGCCAGTTGGATCGCGCTGCTCACAAAAGCAGCAAGGAGAGGCACATTTAACACTTGTTTAGCCTCCTGATTTTAAGGCGAAGTACAAACGTACTAGGGCATAATTGAGTCCAGAAACACAACTGCTGGGACAGCCAGGAGCATCAAGGAGCCCTGCGGCAGAGGGAAGGACAGCCAGCTCTACAGGACTGCTGCCGAGGCGGACGAACCGCCAACCCCGCGCTCCTCAGGGCCGGCAGGGACCGCCGACACCCCGCCCGCGGCCGCCTCCACGCCTCACGCTCGAGGCCGAGGCACACCGCCCAGGCAGCGCCAAGCCTTGATTGGTTCCCTTTCCCCTGAGGGCGGGACCTAGAGGGGATCACGGCCAATCCGCGCCGCAAGGACTCCCCTCAGGGGGGACTCCGCCCGTATGGGCGGGAGCAGCGCGCAGGCGCCGCTGTGCGGGGGCGGCGGCAGCGGCGGGCGCGCGGGGCGCTGCGTCTCGTCCTCCGGCCAGCGACGATTCGGAGATCTGTTCCCGAGCCGCCGTCCCTCCGGGCGTTAAGCTGCCCCGCTTCTCCTCGACCCATCTCAGCTCCTCGCCTCCGGAGCCGTCCTCGACCCGCCGCCGCGGCGGCCTCGTCCATCCCGCCATGGCCGTATGCCGCCGCCTGGCCCGGCTGGCCGCCAACCTGCAAGACCCGCGCGGGGTGGCCGCCTTCCAGCGGCTGTGCGGGGTGGAGGGGCCCGCGGGCTGGGCCGGGAGCCGGGGACCGGTGGCGAACGGCGGGTCTCCCCCGGGAGGGCGGCGGCATCCCGCGGGGAACGGGGCCGTGCCCGGAGGGGCCGCGGCCGCCCCACGGCGCTGGCGGAGGCCGCGCCGCAACTCCCTGACGGAGGAGGATGGCTGCCAGGAGTTCAACGCCCGCAGCCGCTTCCTCTACTACCTCTTCAGCTTAGGCACCGAGCTGGGCAACGAGCTCTTCTACATCCTCTTCTTTCCCTTCTGCATCTGGAACTTGGACGCCTGGCTGGGCCGCAGGCTGATCATCATCTGGGTGTGGGTGATGTACCTGGGGCAGTGCACCAAGGATGTCATCCGCTGGCCGCGGCCCGCCTCCCCGCCCGTGGTGAAGCTGGAGGTCTTCTACAACTCCGAGTACAGCATGCCTTCCACCCACGCCATGTCGGGCACCGCCATCCCGCTGGCTCTGCTGCTGCTCAGCTACGGCCGCTGGCAGGTAACGCTCAGCTCCCCGTCCTGTGAGGCTGTGGCGTGCCGTGTTTCCTTCCTTCTTGCCCCTTTTCTGCAGTGAGCGGTCAGCTCTGCGTGCGTTGCAAGTCTGCGTTAAAAACGGGCGCGTTGTTCCCGTGAGGTTTTTCAGCTTTTCTCTTGTAGGGTTTGTGCACGCAGCTGCGATAGGCATCCGATGTTTGTATAGGCTTCTGGTTCTACTGACTGAGAATTTGGTGGGGAGCCAGGAGCTGAAGGGCTTTTTGCTGAGCCTGCTTTGCCTCGAGTCACCTTATAGCTTGAATCAGTTTGCCTTTTCTTTAACTCATTATTTTTAGTTGAGCAGCCTGTAAACTGGTGATGCTCATTTATTGCTTTGAGGCTTATGCTTAATTTCGAATGGCTTTATAGCTGTTAACGTGCCAATAATTAGCAGGAATCAATATCCAAACCTTTGGTGACCCTGCACATCGAAGGGGGATTGAAACTAGGTGATCATTGTGGCCCTTTTTAGCCCAGGCTGTTCTATGATTCTAAGCACTCGGGGGTCTTTTGCACTGTGAGGCAGTGCACGAAGCTGAAGGAATGCTGCTGGCCATCTGTGCACGCTGCGGCACGGGCTGCATTGTGGCACGCTGTTAGCTGTGTGGCCGACAGCAGGGGTTCCAAAGGAAGCCCGACGTGCACTCAGTCCTCTAAATCACTGCGCCAGGTCCTGCAGTAAGTGAGGCAGAACGCTTTTCCAGGTGACAAACACTCAGTGTGAGGTTTTGAGGGCTCTATGTATAAAGTTGAAGTAATAGTTCTACTTTTAAGCAGTTAATATTTACAAACTCTGTTATGAAACTTGATTGTTTTAAGCCATGTGTGCCGCCTTGGTAAAGAGAGTTCTTTTCTTAAGCTTTGTGCAGAAGCTGAACTGTTGTCTTCCAGTGATGGTTTGCAATCTCCGCTTGGTGGCTTTATCTCAGTGTATTAAATGGGTGCCCAAGAGGAAAGAAGGAGATGAAGGTTGGAGTCTGTGACGTGTTTGTCTTCTCTTTAACCAGAGCTTACATATCTACTTCTGTGAGATGGTGCAGCATTCCTAGAAGAAAGCTGTTGGGGATTCATATTCTTTGCTAGGAAGATGTGATGGCCTACTCTGCTACAGCCTGGCAGGCTTTTGTTTCACACGTTGTGCGTATTCATGAAATAAATGTATTTCTGCACTCTGCTCGAAGCACTCTGAGGTGCTTCGTCATGAAATTGGTTTTTAGGGCTGTCTACATATCTGAATATTATTGGTTTTCTTAGATGTGAGAGGGATGTCTATAAAAGATGAATGGGATTTTTTTTTCTGTATGTGTAGGAAAGCTCATTTAGTAGTATCAGTAGATTATTTTTGCACAGATTTTGATGACATATGTACTAAGCAGAACCTGCCTTGATTGCTCTTAAAAACCAGCAAATTGACAATGTGTAAAATAGTTCTTTTGGCAGTGAACTGGATTCAATCTCCTCTTTGCTAGTTCTGCAACTGCAGTCCGTGAAATACTGTGCTAATTGGCTAGATACAGTTTTAATGAATGTGTATTAAGAAGTTATATGCAGACAGCCTTGTTCTTCTTCACTTAGAACACACTTAAGAAATGAGGGAGCAAAGCAAGTCTTCAGATGATTTCATTCCTCCTATGAAATGAGTTTGAAAAACAGATCTTTCTGAAACCAGATTCTACCATTTAAAATCTTTCTGACTTTAAAAATTATTTCTAGATATTAAAAGTTAACCCGTAAGATGTACTGAAAGATATTCAACATTTCGAATAGAAATTAAGCTTTCATCTAACGCTCCTGCTGTTTTCCATGTTTTACTGACTTTGAAAAAGGGGTAGAATCTATGTGAGAACTTTTTGTTGTGCTATTTTGTAAATAGAAGAGTTTTAAATAACCAAAAAGAATAAGAGCAAAAACTATTAACAAAAAGATGCCTGAAACCAAAACCACCACCAACAAAAGCAGTTGGAACTGACATCTAACTTACTTGGCAAGCTGTTAATGGCAAGCTATTAAGTTGCAGATGTGTATCGGCAGGTACAGGTGGTTAGATTTTAAACTTGCTGCAGATGTTGATGTTTCTCTGTACTCAGTATAAGCAAGCATTACACAGACCTTATCGTGGTAACTACGACTCCAAATCTTAGCAGTGTTTGTTCAGAACAATCGTAGTGGGATGGGGCTGAGTTTTAGGAGGTAGAGCTGTAACTCTTGGCAGGCTTTCCTAGAGTAAAAGTAAATGAGTTGGACACTTCAGGGGCTTTCTTACACCAAAGAGATCTGCTCTTGCCCCAGGAGAACTTACTCAAGTGAAAGGGGAATCGCTTTCCTGTATAACTTACTTGGAGTTTGCTTTCGTTGGGTTATGACTTCCTAGTATTGTGTAATACTCTTCTATCAAAAGGTCTGTTAGTCTTTCCCTTAAACAATATAGAGTACAAGGAAAATCTGCTCTTTATTTTTCCTAGGTACAGCCCAAATCGCCCATTTGGAAGCACAACATTTCATTTCCAATTGATTTTCTTTTAAATTGTTAAATTTAAGATTCCCTATTATTCAGTGTCTATCATTAATCCTATCACAATGACTTGCATTTCATGTTGTATTCAGAAGGAGTTTAGGTTACATATAGTAAAAGTAAAATATTTGCTAATAAATGCAGTTACTGAAGTAAAATATTTGGAGAGATGGTGTATTTTAAATGTGATTGCACTGAACATTCCCTGTGAAAGTGCACAAGTGTTTTCTTCTAGATGAAAGTCAGATGTTAAGTTGAATGATAGCTAGCTGTTCTTTCTAGTGCGGTTTCTCACTTTGTCCTTTTGTTATGAGAGCCTGCCTGAAACTTTTGATTCTTGCATCGTTTTATTAAATATTAGATATATTTTTAAATCTCAGTTGGATGCACTACCTGTTCCAAAGACATTTAGGTAAGCTTGAATTACAAAGATGAAATCACCAATTAAGGAGTATTACAAATGGTATCTTTCTTCCCATCTTGAATGTTCTGATACCCTGAAAGAGGAGGACAGATGCTTAAGGACAGACAGAGGCTGTAGATCGCCATGCAACGTAAGGAATGCAGTTCCTCCGTCACACTGGAGGAAACCTGCTTTCTCTGAGATGCAGGTTGGCTCAAAACAGTGTTGTGAGTGGGGTGGAAGAGATGGTGTGAACTGCTGGTTGTCATCTGCCAGATCTCCAAAAGCCTTAATGTGAGACTGTGGGGAAAAAGTTTTATTTAAACTTTAATTGATGGCTTTGAGCTGCTGATTTCAATTAGATATTGTGCTTGAGTTAGGCCTGATTAGTTAGTTAGTACACCCTGGCTTTGGCCACAGTTTCTGGCTTACGGGCTTTGCCTTCCTGTGTTTCTTGGTTAAACTGATGTTCAGTGGGAGCATGGAGCCTTGATCAATGAGCAGTTTGCATTTAATTGTGTTAACTAACATTGTTGGGTAGGGCTTATCTTGCAAAGCAGTTTAGATCATTGAGCATGACAGAATTATCCTCCCTGTCTGCCTGTGCTGTACATACAAATCCCTCTAACAATGACTCCACTGATGAGAATGGTGGCCTATGAAGCCCTACAACTGGACTCCCAGCAGAGCCCAAGCATTTTGTAACTGCTGCTTTGACTGACACGTCTCAAAGCATTTTGTAGTTTTCATTTACTTAATGCCATGCTGATTCTCCACAGTACAAATTGTGTGTGCAATGTGGTACCAACACAAGCACCCTTCCAGAAGTCTTTCATTTGCACCATCACTTCTGTCATGCAACACTGTTGAATCTGATAAAATGAGGTGGGTTGGACAGGCTCTGTATTGGGATTTCAGAGAGTTCTGCATCACTCAGTTGAACCACTACTGTGTTTTAGTGTTAGAATTGTCTGCCTCTTCTGTTTCAAGAGACTGACTTGTTAGATACCCCTGGGAATGATTAACTGTTGGTGCTGGGTAAATGGTCTCATCGTAAGGCTGCTATCGTGGGGATTGCACAGGGAGCGACATGCGTGCTTCTCTGAGTTACGTTTTTCTTAAGCAATCAACCCCAAACCCTTCTGATGTGGGAAGCCTGGCTGAAGAGGTGATCTGAAAGCCCCAAATACTTGCATGGTAAAGAGATCTTGAGACAGAATTGTGAATTTGGAAGAATTTGCCCTGTGCTGCGCGTTTGAGTTGGTGTATTTTGTAGCCCACGTGAATGTAGCTTCTTTGTGCAGAAAGCTAGGCAAGAGTGGTGAGGCCTGTTTGATGCATGTACTCTTAACAAGTTTGTGTTAGCTGAGCATAGCAGCCTGCTACAGATCCATTGGGGGGTCTGTGCTAAGGCTGTGAAGCAGCCTGTCCTATGGAATTGTGTTGATCAGCATTAAATATGTTTCAGTTCCACGTAAGCAAATTTTTAAGTAGTGTAGAACATCAGTTTGCAGAAAAAACTATTTTTCAGGTTTTGAGGGTATAAACAGAAGAAGTCCCAGGTGATTCTTGTGGGTTGTGGGGAGGGAGGTTATTTCTGATGCTTGCAAGGAGAAAGGACAGGCTCATGTTCCTATTTAACTCCTGATTTCTTTTCAGATACCTAGTGGAGAATTAAGCCTGTAGCTCTCTATGAGGTTGGCACTGAAATCTTTATCTTGGAACTTAAAGAGAAGATTCTAATAATGTCATACAGCATTCAGATTTTTATGCCTTTTGCTGTCAAGATTCATCAGTGGAAGAAAGAAAATAATGCTGTGTTTTGTACTCATGTGGCCAAAGAGCATCTCAGTAGTTTTTGTCAAAATTGTTTATAGCTTTTCAGATGACTGTCACCAATATGTAGCCCAGACCTCCTGGTAAAAGCATGGTGCTGCAATTGCTGCTCCTATTCTTTCTTCTAAGTGGCCCAAATTCAAACTCAACCTGAGATTTGGACTTCTTATTCAGTGATCTTTTAAAATCATACTGTAGAAGATTCAATATACTTGAAAATTAATTTGGAGCCCTTTGCGGGTACTGGAAACTTAGTACAGAATGTGCTTTTAAACTGTGAAGAAATGAGCATCTAGAGTATGTTTAACAAATGTTCCATTCTAAAAGAAAGACTTTTCTGACCGAGGTCAAAGCTTTTCAGACAGATTGTTTCCTTATGAGCATTTTAAAACAATGGTTATGTTATTGAGGCTCTTGGCATGAAGTCAGCTAAGGGGTGGGAGGACATGTGCTGTGTGATGCAGTTAGAAGCTCACAAGTTCTCTTTGGAGGATGTGGTCAAAGAAAATGGGAATTTTCCATTGAAAGCACAAGGCATACAATGCTAAAGAACTTAACTGGGAGTGGATTCACTGCTGTTTTCCAAACAGTACTGATTTGGTTCTGCGTACTCGATTGGAACAAGATTCTGGATGTGGGAACAAAACTGAGGCCTGTGGGAAGGTCAGCATTCTGGTAGTCAGTTTTATTGCCAGACCTTTAACTGAAGGTGTGAATTCAGTACATCAGTTTGTTTGTACTTTGTCCAATTCTGTTTTTTAAAAACACTCTTCCTGATCTGTCCCTGGTTTACAAATAAAAGGATGGAGATGCTTTGCCTTCACATAACGCATTGCATCAATGCAAACATTTAAAAACCAAATGCCAATGGCTGCAGCTTGACTATGTGTTGCATTTCTTTTTATCTGTGCTGTCAATTCCATCTGCCTCTACTTCTCCTTGGAGTGCTTGGTGTGCTACATGTTTATGCATGTTACCCAAGTCTTGTTCTGGATTTTGGAGAAAGATTTGTGTGAGGTGGAGGTCGGTGATTTGATCTAATGTGAAAAGTGGGTGCTTTCCTCAAGGAGAAATGTTGCCTTGGAGTCAATGTGTGATTTTAAAGTTCAGCTTTAGAACTAGGTGAGCTTTTTAATATAAGGCTAAGAATTTCAAGTTACAAGTTTTTTTACTTTAGAAAAACAACTGCCTTACACAGTTCTGTCAGTATTCAACATATTCAAAACTGTTGGCATAGAAGCAATTGAGATATCTAATAAGTTTTACAGAGCATAGGCATGTATTCTGTGAACACTTGATTTGTTTCTATTAACATTTTCAATTGAATATTCCATAACATGTGCCTGTTTTAAGGCAAAAGCATCTTAGAAGCTGTTTCTTTCTTTGAAGATTCATTTGTGATTGAGAGAGGAGCTGTGAGAAACATGGTTTGTTGTAAAGCAGGCCTGATAACACATGGTAATACCCTCGAGGCATTATGCCAGTAAGTGATAAATGATATTTGGGGGATTTCATATGCCTACACAGTGGGAGGTTATGAATGGTGTTACCTCACTGTGTGCACGTAAACATACTGAAATGGCACATTGTTCTCCAGATGAAACATCATCTGGAAAGTGCTTGCTAATACTTCATTCTTTTCACTTTTTAAGGATCACAGTGATGTCCCCAGGTGGTGTTACAGCTTGACGTGGTGCTGAGCAGTGTTCTGACTGAGCTGCAAAGCATGCGAGAGTGCTAATATTCTCCTTTAGTCACCTGGTACACGTATTCCTTGTGTGAGAACAAAATATGCCATTGCCGTATCACCTCGAGGCAGATCTTAAAACACCAAACTGGTAGGACCAGCTTAAGAATTCTTGATCTTAGTGGTTGCTTTTAAAAGGCAGGAGTGAAAACAGGCCCTGGAGAAGCAGGATATCATGCTTTATTTTTGTTCTAACAGGGGAGGTGGTTCTGCTGACCTCCCTAGCAGAAATCCAGCAAACTCTGGAGCCCCAGCACATACTTACAGCTTCGTGATGCTCCACAGGGGGGTTTTGGGGTTTGGGAAAATCATATCAGTTGTGTGTGTGCTGTGCAGGGAGTGCAGAAATAATACTGGAGTAAGGCAGGACAGATGAAGGCTAAAACGTTTCTTAGGTCAAATTTTATTCTTTCATCTTATACGTATTTATGTCTATCTGAAGCTTCTTTTTATATCAGTAAAGTAACTTATCAGTTTTCATAACCCAACAGTTGCCTACATGTGCCTGTTGGGAGCAGGGAAGGGAATGGTTTGTGTGGGAGCTAATCATGGGAATCTACTTAACTACTTCATTGTGGAATATTATTCCAATGGAAATTAGAATAATTGTTGTTTTGGTAGTCTGCTGCTTTCTGGTGGGCTGGAGACTGTTCTGTGTGATACACACAGTGGTGAGTAAGCTCATCTGGGTGCAAAGAAACTGGCTGGGTTTAGGACTTCTACAAATATCAGCATCATGCACTGAAAGGAACAACAGTCAGAATGTGCTTCATACTGTGGACACGTTTGTTGGCAGGTCATACTAAAACTATTTCAGTAAGAGTAATTTGCTTGGGGTTCGGTTAAAAATTCTGCTGTGTTTAAGAATATGTGAACCACTGTAAAATATATAATTGGCTTTTTATTGGGGGCATGATAGGAAAGTCTTTGTATCCAAGAGCTCAGATGCTTTGGTGCAGATGAACCAGGCTGTCCAGTGTTTTTAGGTGTATTAATGGAGAACTGTTCTCAGCAGCATAAAAAAATTATACGTATATAGCAGTGTGAGAGCCAGGTGTTCTTTCCAAAACTTTCTTCAAAGTGGGAGTTAGTGACACAGCTTGCTTCTTCCCCTTATGCCTCTCTTGAGAAGGACTGTTTCTCTGGGAGAGTGGTCAGGCACTGGAATGGGCTGCCCAGGGAGGTGGTGGGGTCACCGACCATGGAGGTGTTCAAGGAGCGTATGGATGTTGTGTTGAGGGATATGGTTCAGTGAGAACTGTTGGTGATGGGTGGATGGTTGGACTGCATGATCTTGTAGGTCTTTTCCAGCCTTGGTGATTCTGTGAGAATCCCTGCGAGCAATCGCTTCATTTCCAGACTTTCTCCTGTCCCTCTGCTGTAATAATGACTTGCTGAGAGCTCTTAAAGCACGGCTCCTCACATACACCTTTCTTTGTGTTCCTTCTTCTGAGGCTCTTGCTGTTAGATGCTCTAACATCATCCCCTGCGCCATCCAAACTTATCATAGCAGTGTCATTAGCTGCTGTACCCTGCTGGTCCTGTCACTTCATTAGTCTTCCTGTCAAACCTCCAGCTTCCGAGCTTCTTCCCTCCTTTCCAGTAGAAATAAGTTATTAGGGATGTAACTTTGTTTGGGTACAGTTTGTAGGCAATTGCAGTAGAAAAAGGGCTGCTTGCTTCATTAATCAGTTTAAACTAGATGCAGCACAGCTGGGAGCTGGGCACATAGGTTTCACCTTAAAATCATTTCTGTTTTTGTGTGAAATGTAGAATTCCTGGTTTTCTGATAGTTTGGGGAATTTTTTCTCTGAGGTTTGTCTCATTAAGATCAACCTGAAGCTGAGAATTCAAGGAGTGATGTGATAATATGGAAAGCCACTAATACTTAAGGCTTTCATTGAAATACTGATTTAAAAGTCTGTAAATGTGTTAAATGGCCTTTACAAAGAATGTACAACTTCAGGTGAATTAAAGACCTGATTAAAGGGGTTAAAGAGGTGGGTATTCTGCCCTTAAACTACTTATATTGAAAATAATGAAAAAGTTGATGTTGATATCATTGCTTTCATATAGGAAGTGAAGCAATTTAAGAAATGCTTTGTCTTGTGACTGCTTCTTGTTTGTAACTACTGAGCATTTTGAAAGCTGAAAAGGGAAGTTGTATCTTGCTTTACACAACATCTCACAATGCAGTGGTGAGGAAAGAGTTTCTTACTGTGGTGTCAGATGTGGAGGTGGTGCTCTGTCAATCATCCCAAACCTATAAAAGTTAATATGCTGGTTCCACACTCTGCTACATGCTAATTAGTACCAAGTAAATTGTTCTTTCCTAATGAGGAGTCTTTATAACAATGAAAACATCTTTTTTTTTTTCTTTTTTTTTTTTTTTCCCTAGAAGGTCTTTAGTGATAATTTGATGGATTTTGATTAAGTCTTGTAAGAGAAACTTATGATTTCCTAGAGATCAAAGATTTCTATGCTAGGAGTTCAGTACCTTGGCTTGGAGATCACATCGTGGATTGCAGAACCTCTAAAACAGTCTGCAGGGTATTGAATTCAGCAGTAAATGATGGAGTTCTGCTTTCTCATGAGAAAGGTAAAGCTGCTAGATTCTGCCTGGATGGCTGCTGACAATGCCAGCATATCATAGCCCTGTTACCCAGGGTGAAACTGTTCCCCAGCTTATACAGCACAAGGATTGACTCTGGCTGTGGTTCAAATCTGGAGCACCGCAGCTCGGCAAGGCGAACTGTTATAAAGATCTGGTAACTTGTTCTTGCTTGGTCTGGGAAAAACAAACAAACCCACAATGAAACAACCCAAACCCAGGAGTCCTAATGCTCTGAAATTCACGTGGCCTCAGTGCAGAGGAACAGGACAAGGAAAAAATTGAAGAAGTTTGATTTTTTTTATAGTATTTTGACTTAATTAAAAGCAGACTTAGTGGAGGTAGCCAGGTGGGCTTGGGTAAACTCAGGCAAGAAAAAGATGAGCATGAGATGCATGGATCAGTTGTTGAAAGTTACATTTATGTAGTTAATCATAGATTTCTTAGTGATTTGTTTTCCCAAACACTAATACAATCTTTCAATTCTTTTCCTACCAGTATCCCCTTATGTTTGGACTGATCCTTGCGTTCTGCTGGTGTTCTTTGGTTTGCTGCAGTAGAATTTATATGGGAATGCATTCCATTTTGGTAAGAAATAATCATACTGAATTTTCATTTTAACAACTTCTGTTAATTTCTGACTTCATAAACTTCATTGCAGGAGCATCTACAGTGCAGTCATTGTATCTAACGTTATTTTGGAGTATCTTCTACATGGTACAGGGCAGGGTATACAGGACTTGTAGGATACCTACAGGAACAGAATACTTGCATTTCCTCAGTGGAGAAAACATGTAGCAATATGATCTGCCATATGTGCTCAGTTTTTCTAGGCTGTCCTTAGCATGCAGCAAGCGTGTATAGAAAGGAACAAGGCACCCAGACACGTGTTAACTGAATTATTAGGCTGTCCTGTTGTAAGTGGATGCTCCAGTAAAGGACAGTAGAAGTGAGCAGTTTGGAGCAGCTTTCTATCAGGTTATTGTTATTACTTGTATGTTGTTATTTCTGTGACTTGATGTTTATTAAATTTGAGATCAAAACAAATAGTGATGTTAATACCTGGCTGCTGTGTTTGGGTAGCAGTTCTGCTAGTTTCTGCACAAAGCCCCTTACAAGATGATCTCAGAGGGTGTTAGAAGCAGAATGAAAGTAAGCAGAATGTAAAGCAATACATTATCAAGATTTACAGTAATGTGTACCCCTCATTCAGTTTTTTTTAGGATACTAGTGGTGTATGATTACAATATTTAAGACTGCATTTGCTCTTGTTGCATGACCTAAAGGTTAATTGCTGAGCTGTGTTGAAGCAGTCTGCATTAATATTCTGTACAAAAGTTTGTGTCACTGAATTGTCATTCACATTTTCCAGTTCTCAGTTTCAGTGCAGGAAAAAAAAGCTTATAGTCAGCCTTCATTCAGTAGAGTTCAGATTGCATTACATCATCTTTCCCAACACTGTTCAAGCATGAATTTGTTTATACTGAATGGAGAGAACTAGGAAAGTCCTGCAAGTAACAAAAGTGGAGTGAGAACAACATCTGGAAGTCAGTTGTTTGTTTGTTTGTTTTTGGCAAAGTAATTCATGCTTGGATTTTTTTCCCCATCATTTTTAGACTTGCATGCACCGATTTCTAAATCATGATCTGGTGTGACAGCAATGTAGGCTGAACTGATTATATTAGGTGTATAAGCAAAACTGAATTACAGACCACTCAAAAGAGGCACGTTGTGTGAATCACAGTTGGAACAACTTTGAAATGCCTCCTGCAGTTGGCTGGTGCATTTACTGAAGTACCAGTGGAATGTTGGGGATGTGTTTGTTGTTCTGCAGAGTTTGTGTATAAAAGGTTTTTGTATCTGCCCTTGAGGTACTCTGTATCTCTCTCAGAAGGTATTATTCCTTTAGGCCGATCCTACAGAGATCTTTCTGCACACCTGCTTGAGATAAATTGTATGTGGAGGTTTAGCAGAATACTTACAGAACTGACACAGTAGCTAAAAATACACATCAAGCTTCTGTTAATTTATACTCCAGCAGATTTAGTGCAAAATTGGGTGATAGAGGTAGCAAAGCATAGACTGACTTTCCCCTGCAGAGCAGAAGTAGTTTTGTTGGATAATAGAGTGGCTGTCAGTGTGTGCTCAGGTTTCAGAGCATATGCTGGGGTTTTACATATCAAAGTTTCAAAAGAAATGAATAACAAAGTTCTCATCCTCGAGAAATAGAATTTTTAATAAAAAAAAAATTAGGAAAAAACCCACCCAAACTAGATATGGACACAGGTAATATATAAAAATATATAAACTAAAGAACACTACAAAATGGCAGTCTGAATCTAAGATAGCTAAGGAGGTTTAAGTGCTGAAAGGAGAAAAGCTGACGAAGTGGTGAAGTTGGTAGTAAGTAAATAAGCTGGTGGATGGGGGAAGTATAAAAGGAGCATGTGAAAATAAGGCAGCTGGGGAAGAGCTCAATGAGTGATTTGCATTAGCAATTGGAGGCTTACCAAGTCAGATCCGTTTGTATGGAGAACAATTGGGATGCACTGCTATTTCAGTTAAAGACAGATAATGCCCTTGAACCAAGTCATGCAAGAAATAGCAATGCATCATGTAGACTGGGCTACTCAGAGCTCTTGTATCTCTGTAGTGTTGAGTGAATCCTGTTAATTTTGTTACCTGTAATGTAGATGAGCTTTGCTGCATGATGTTGGGGGTAGGGTGGCAAATGGTAGGAAGCTTCTGAAATGAGCAGGTCTGATTTTGTATCAGTCAAATTGCATTAGAGCTTTTATCAAGCATTTAGTTAGTGGAAGTGAATACAAATGATTGATTGAAGACTGCAGCACGAAGACTGCAGCACAAATACTGCAGATGGGAATCATACCTCTTGACTTGTGTGGGAAATCTGGTAAGCATGTGATAAAAGTAATTTGGCCTCAGTGCTTTCATGTCTACAAAGACTTCAACAGGCTTATTAACAAATAAAGGTGACAAAATTCGTAGGTAATTCTGTGTAACAGAGTAATTAATCAACAGTAGCTGAAAGTTAGTGATAAGCTGAAAAATAAGTAGAGGAACATTTTCATGAAGATGCTTTTAAAAAATGACAAAACTGAACTTCAGGTATTAAGAAATTCCTCCCCCTTCTCTTCTGCAGTATTTGCACAATAGGAAGCATTCATTGGTTTTGCTGTTGCTTATTCTGAATCTGGAGTTGTTTGGAATCCCTGCTGCTCTAATGTCTGGCTGCTGTAGTCTTCTGCTGCCTTACCATTACTCATTGCCACCCTTGTAGCCAGCAGTTAGGCAGTTCTACAATATCATTTGATCAAATGTTCCTTTATCAGGATTTTCCTGATCCTTTGTTCTTTTTTCTGTTCCTTTATCAGTTCCTTTATCCTTAACAAAAAAGACATGTCCTGTAAATATGAAAAGATGGGAATTTGCAATTAGAGTTTAGCAACGGAGCAGCTGGGTTTGTCTTCATGCTAATGTAACTTAAACTATGTTTTTAAAATAGTTTCTACACTGAAAACATCTTTTTCTCTCCTCAACAGGATGTTATTGCTGGATTTCTGTATGCAATTCTCATCTTAATTGTCTTCCATCCAGCTGTGGACCTGATTGATGACTTCAACTTAACTTACAAGTATGCGCCCCTAATTATCATCAGTCTGCACTTAGCCCTGGGCATCTTCTCTTTTACTCTGGACACGTGGAGCACATCGCGTGGAGACACAGCTCAGATACTGGGCTGTGGTGCTGGAGTAGCCTGTGGTTCTCATGTTAACTACATGATGGGTGTGAAACTAGATCCCCCTCTTGATACACTGCCTTTATCTCTTTCCTCTCTCACCGTGACTGTGTTTGGAAAAGCCATATTAAGGTTGTTGATTGGCGTAATAATTCTCTTACTAACAAAAATAGCAATGAAGAAAGCCACTATTCCACTGGCATGCAAAATATTTCGCATCCCACACGATGACGTACGGAAAGCGAGACAGCGCATGGAAGTTGAGCTGCCCTATCGCTATATCACGTATGGAATGGTTGGCTTCTCCCTCATGTCTGTTGTTCCTTGCGTCTTCCACTTCATCGGTCTTTCCTGATGTAAATTTATCACTTCAAGTAGGAAAACAGAGCTAGTTGCTTTTGGAAGAGGTGCACTAGTTTGCTAAGGGAAGGCCGGTGAGCTTGGCTTTTAGCAGGGTCTTCACTTCCACAGCAGTACATAGCAGACAAAGCATTTAGAAGACATTGCACATCTCTGGTGTGCTGTGGGGCCAGAAGGTGGGTACCTTGAAAAGTGCTGATGTCTATAAATGCTATGTCTAGACTTACTGCTGTCACAAAGTCTGTGTGTGATGCAGTGAATGTACCTGGAATGTCTGTCATACTGTATCTGTGTATGTTGATGCTTCAACATGTATGTCTGACAGCTAATCAGAAAGCTGCATTCACCTTTTTTTTTGCCATTTCATAGTAACTTATTCAAGTTGTTGGGTCATACAATGCTAAGTTGGTTTTCCTCAGTTATCTCCTAAATGTGGGAGTGAGATGTTTTGGCTAATAGGCATATTTAACGGACCAAACTTTTAATTTGATTGAGGTTTTCTAAAAGAAAGTCACTCCAAATAGAAGCTTTTTTTTTTTTTTTTTTTTTTTTTAGCATCCCCTGCAGGGTAAGTAGTCTGGATTTGCACTGGTGGTAGGTTAACACTAGAGCATTTGTGATTCAGGTACTGTATCTTACAGTTTAATAACTGTGCCTTTCTGTTGCTAAATTAAGAAGCGCCACGTATACTGTGATGTAAAAAGATTAATTGTGTTTAAAATGGTTTATAATTAGGCAGGTATTTTTAAATGGTGACTGTCCATGTTGCTGAGGAGGTTCAAGTGAACTGGAACATTCAGGGTTTAGCCTGTTGAAATAGCATATGTAAAATGACATGAGAATTGTTCTTGACCTCAAGAGATTGTAAATGGGCAATAAGCTCTTTGTAGGTATTTTTAACATGTATTGTAAGCTCCTTGAAGAGGATATATTTTTCTGGAGATGGTTTTTACAAAGGAAAGATGTTCAAAATTGTATGAAAATAAAAACAATAAAAATACTGCATTCTATTAAGAAAGGGACCTCACGTAGTATTCCAAACTGATTGAGAAGTACTGTGCTTGTTAGATATACACTTAGAAAATATCCCTGCTCTTTAAAAAAGTGAATATTTTAATTCATTAATGCACTGTTAAAAGGTAATAATCACTTTTACTCAGCTCAGCTGTAAGATAATGATCAATGTAAATTCATCAGGCCTTCTGGCAGGTAGGTGTGAGCAGAACACAGTATGGTCACTTCATGAACGGTTTGTGCATATCTGGGTTTTACTGTTACGCGCTTTTGGGCTTTTCATGATTCATTTTGCAGTGGCGAGCAGGATGTGACCCTTTAATTGTGATTTCATTTGCTTCTTTTTTGAGTTTCATTTTGTCTGTTACTGTTACCCAATTTGTTGTTTCCATGTTAGGAACTGGTGTGTTGCAGCCAGAGCTGTCTTCCTGTTTGATCAGACATGAGTTAACTTTGTTTTGTATCGGTGTTTCTTTCAGGAAAACCATGATTTGGTTAGGGAGTCATCTGGCTAAAATACAAAGCTCACATTTTCTTACAGAATATTTGCAATCAGGAGGTTCTTTTAACTGGAAGAATGAGCTCAGAACTTTGTATCTCTTTCCTCAGAGCAGTCCAAGATTCCATATGTTGGCAATAGAGGACATGAAATTGGACTTCTCTGATGTGAGTTCAGAATGCACAGCTATGAATGTATTCAAAAGAATTGATGGTGCGTTGAACTTCTTTTACAGCTGAAAAGATCTTACCTTGTGAAAGATGGTTAGTTTAATTCAGTCATATTTCTAATTTTTGTCTTTTCCTTTATTGCAGTTGTATGCTGAATGTATATGAAAGATAAATTTGTTCCCAAGGTTTTGAGGGTTTTGATTTCCTCTGGCTTGGCTTTGAGCACTAAAGCAGTCACTGAATAAATAGCTGGGAGGAGTGTACACAAAATGCCTTATGTTTAAAAGCCCTCAACAAGTTGTTTGTAGTCCCAATTACTTTAAAAGAGTCTGAGGACAGTAATGGGATGACTTTTCCTAAAACATAGGACATTTTCATTAAACGTCTTAACTTTGTATTTTGTAGTAAAGCATATTTAAACTGTAGCATAGAAAGAATGTGTGCACAAAAACTGATTTTAAGGTACGTATTTGACTTGTAGGAACTTGAAGTTTACAAAATAGGAATGTTCTTACAGTGTCTTCTGTAGCTGTGCTTGCTCTGCTGTACTATTAATGGAACCTGTTGTGGAAGATCTGGAATGCTGGGTGGGGAAAATGCAGGTAGGATTTTCACTGGGCTAAGGAAAATTGCACTGTAGCTTATTCTGCCGCTACACAAAGTATACATCTTATATTTTCATACATACTTCAGAGTGCCACGTTCCATGTAGCACATGGTTTGGTCTGTAGGAAACGTACTGGGATGTTGCTTTGTACAGCATTACTGCCCTGTTGCTAAGGCTGCAGCTGCTTTTGTGGAGTTTACATGAATGGACTTTTACTCCTCTGTTTTCATGTTTAGCACAAAACATCATCTAGTATGGATTAGTATTGTAAGGCAGAAGGAAAAAAAAAAGCCAACTGAAATATTTTCATTTTAATTCATTATTAACCAAAAATAAATTAAGATTCCTCCAATTAGTCATAATAAAACAGGTAAAACCAGAGCGCTTTCTTTTCCCTAAACTACTGCTGGAGTTGGATGTGGAAAAAAATGATTCTAGTGTGAGCAGCAGCTGGTACCAAATTATTTATAAATGCATTTAACATAGCTTTTAAAAGGTAGTGAAGTGTCTTTTCAGAAGGGCAATGTACTTCATACATCTCCTGGAGTGAAGCAAAAGCATTACTCACATGTCGATTCCTGTTCACTTCAATTCTGATTTATGAAGTCTTTAGGAAAGAACACTACATTATTGAAGCAGGTACAGATACACGTTTTTTACTAAAAGATATAAGCTAAATTGGGATTATTTGGTTGCCATTTGAAATGCAAAGCTGAAGCTAAAAGTAATGTAGAGTGTAATTTGGAACTCAATTCTTTTTTTCCATGAGACAGAAGAGACAGCAGTCTGTCCCAGTCTGCTTATGCATAAGAAATTTGTTTTCCTGACCTGTTCCACAGTGCAAGGCAGATGCAAGTTCTAGAACCTTTCCTTATGAGAAAAGTTTCTTGTTTACAATAAAGCTCTTACTTTTGCTTCCTGTTCTGTGAACCACAGTTCAAGCATCTTTCTTCTATGGGATCACCCACGGGGCTCTTCAGCATTTGGTCACATTGCCTTATTACTTGCCTTGCAAATTCAAATAAAAATGAAAAATCAAGGTAAATTGGCAAAGCAAAGGGAGTTGTTACTTTGCTTAGAAACTTTTCTCAAGCTTAGGCAGCTTTTCTTCTAGAGGAAAAATTGAAAACAAAGTAACCAACGTGACATTGGTTAGAAGATGTACTTCTTTATGAACAGTGTCTTTGAATGTGGTGTGTAGTTTTGTTTGCTTCTTACCAGAACAGTGTTAAATAGTCCTGATTTTAAAAGCTGACAGGTTTTCCTCTGCTATTAGATCTTATTATTGCTTTCATTGGTGTTTTTTACACATTTCTTGTTTATTTCCTAATGAGTGTCCTAAACTTCCTGTAATCCTCCTTATGTGAGGATTCTTTTGAACTTGTAAATACTTAAGGGCTGTTAGTGGCTGTTGTAGCTGCTCAAATACATAAAACAGGCCTTGCATGCTGTATGTAAATACATCTGTTGTGTTAAAAGTTGTCTCTATTTCAGTATTTGCTTTCTCAATACAAAAAGGAGATTCACATGCAATATAAGATGTTTTAACAATTCAGTTGTATGAGGGGCCATTGCTGTCAAGCTCCTATTAATGTTGTTGGGATTTCTGCACCAAGTTCCATATATATTTCATTGAGAATGAACCCTGAATACATCCAATGATTAGTGTGTGTTAGGTGACTTGCCTGCTAAGGTGTACATGTCATATCCTTGCCTTTGAGATTTGGAAGATTGTTCTTAAGATCTCTTATCCCAGTTCTTACATGACTTTTAAAGAGCTGAACTTGGAAGTTGTTTCACAGCAGCTGGATCTGGTTGTACATCGGCAGCAGTTAATTGACATTTTTTCCTCTATACTGTAGCAGTGCTGAGTAACAAGATCCAGAATGCTGTCAGTAGCTGACATAATGGCAGGAGAACTGATTTTTGCTTACTGAGACTCAAGTTTCTGTAACAACCTTTGTTTTAAGATATGACTCAGAAGCACTCTCCTGCTATATGCTACAAATGGCTTTGAGGAGCTTTGGATGACTTTGTGTCAGGAAGTTACATTGAATCATTTAATGCCACGTCTGACAGTTTCACGGAGTTGTAGGGATTGGGAGGGACCTCTGGAGATCATGTAGTCCAACCCTGCTAATGCAGGTTCCTGACAGTTGGCTGCACAGGAGAGCATCCAGGCAGGCCCTAAGTATGTCCAGAGGAGATGCCACATCTCTGTGGGCAGCCTGGTCCAATGCTGTTACCTTCAAAGTGAAGAAAAATTTCCCCTCTACTCCAGTAGAAAGCTTAAGTGTGTTTTTGTTCCAGGTGATATATGAACATACTGAAAATATACTGTGAATACTTTGAGTCAGATTGATTGATAACTGGGTCACTGATGTTGTTCCTCCTATGTTACTTTGTGAAACAAAGGCAAACAAAACTTAATTTGGAACCAAAATGAGGTATCACATGGCAGAGAGAGTATTACTGTTTAGGTGTTCTCTAAAATGCTTATATCAGATGCTGAGTTTTTAAGCAAGTTAATTATGCATTAGAAAATGGTTTTTGCACTTAGTTCTGTACCTGAAGTAAATTGCATATTGGTAAGAGTCCATTTAACAAAATGAAGCAGTAAGTAGTAAGTGCTTGCAGGATGTAATCAAGGTCAAAGAGCGTAAAGGGTGCAGAGGAGAATGCTACCTTGAAAATATTAATCAGAAGTGTAAATAAGAAGCCCTCACAGTTTAGACTAAACTATGTGACTAAACCTGTCACTGATGTGGTGGTTTTTTTTTGAGAACTTTATTTTATTAGAAAGTCTAGTGGAAGTCAAGGCTGATAGGCCTGAAATGAAAGTAAGATTTTACAACAGGGGTGTTTATAATACCAGCACTGAAAGAGATAATTTGATAGCTAATAGCTTGAAATGTCAGAGCAGAGGCTGAAGGGGATTTTATAATAATGCACTTAAAATTGGGCCAAAATTTGGCCTATTCTTGATCTGTATGAAATCTGTAGTACTATATATAAATATATATTAAAAATATTGTGCATATTGGACTTTAGCTTTTAAAATTCTATGCATATATTTTTCTTGTTATTGTATTCCCCAATAAAAGCAGGTATCCATAAAATATAACCCGGGTTTCTCCATATTAGGCAAGGATATATGTTGACAGTAATCTGGGAAATGATGTGGCTGTATCCCCAGTCTCTCCACCTTTTGGAGAGCTTTTATTCTAAACAGAACGCAAAGTGCTTTCAAGTGCAAGCCCTGATTTAGGTTGAGGATCACGTGGTTGCTGTATAATAGGGTACAACTGTTCAGAAGTTAATGTCAGAACCTTTGGTTATTGTTAATGATATTTTTGTACTTGTACACTTTCTGCAGTCGTCAACTAATATATAAATTCACGGTAACTGAAGTGTCTAACTTCATCTGCCAAGAGTGTGTAATAAACTACTGTTGGATTCAGCTGTGTTCTCTTGTCTTTCTTCCTTCTAGTTGGATGCAGATACAAATGTAGAACACTATCACAGAAATCCCAAACAGCTGGCATCAGGCTGCCATGTAGAAGGACTGTTAGGGCAGCGTTGCCTTCTGAGGTGTTGTTTTAGGTGCAAACATCCAGGAAAAAAGAGTGAAGAAAGATTCAGATGTCTTAACATTGGTACTGTTGAGTTTCATATATTAAATAATAAAGTTACTGTTCAAATTGCATGCAGAGGCTGAAGTTGCATCCTTCCTTAATGTTCTTCTAGTTGCACACCGAAAGAATTTGTTAAGAAGCTCTTATTGTGGTGGCTGAACTTGCTTTGCCTGTAAGCAGTGCCTGCTGTGGGCAGGAAGGAACAGCTTCACAAATTTTGAAGGTGCTCAAGTTTGGGTTTCTGGTGGCTATCTGATAGGTGCTTGCACTGCAGTTTTAGCTTAATGAGGCGGATGATTTTATTTGAAATCAGAATCCTTTGAGAACTCACTGCCATGAGTTTGTATCCTGTTGGGCCGCCCACCTTTCAGTAACTCATCTCCCAAATATGCTTTGAAAATCAGCTGACTGTGGCTGTTTTTTAATAGACTGTTTGAATATCTGCAGCTTTTCATAGAGGGTGTGTAGGCAACATGTTTGCATGAGCACTGCTTCCTTAGTAAATGAGTCCAATTGCAGGGTGCTAATTTCAAACGCTTCAGATTGTATTGCCGTAACTCCTGTGTAACAAACAAACCATCAAGAAGCATTGGTTTAATTTGGTATCTGCATAACCATCTCTAGCTTTAAGGTTTTTTTTTGAGAAGTGCAGCAAAAGAAGTGAGTTGTTGTAAGTCTTGCTTGTTCTCTTTCTGCAGTTGTACAGTTAATACTAAGTGAGGAAGTTTGAGCAGTGAAGTGATGTTTGAGGACCAGTGCTGCACACACTGGAATGGAGAGAATTGTGCTTGAAAGGAAGTAGAAATGCTATTTCAAGCCCATTCATTGAGCATCGTGCAGTGTTTCTCCTTGCAGTGCTAATTGCAAGGATTTTTGTGGTGCTGGTGTGCAGGATTCTACTTCTTACATAAGGTAAGAACTTTATGACATGCAATTCTCCTGCTACTTGAAGAGGTTGTGGTTTTTGTCCTGTCAAGGCCTCCTTGGCCTCTGTTAGTCCTGACAAAGGAACTCCTTAGGATAAACCCAAAATAGGATAAAGGAACTATGCTGTGAAAACCTCGACCAATGCAACTAAACCTCACCTCTCTGGCAATTTGAATTAATTGTTCTTAATTGTTCTACTGATATTTGTAACTGGTTGTGGTTGCTGGGGATGGGGAGGTGGGAAGAAGGTCTATTAAAAGCACTTGTTATCAAAGCAGAGCTTGAGTCCCTTGGTTCCATTAAAATAACTTTTAAGGTGTTGGACTATCTCATCTTTCTTCCTGAATAAAATAATTTTGAAAAGGACTTAGAGTAGCTGAAACATCTGATAGAGCTTAACTGATAGGATCATGACAGTTGTAGTTTGTGCTATAAACTGCAATACAAAGATGTGGTTGCAGCTCTTTTGACCAGCCCATCTTGGATAAATAATACTGAACCAACAGCTGTATCTTTGCAGGCCTGGAGATGCCTGAAAGCCATCTGCATCTGGCAGTGCTGCCACAGGTGGCCCTCTGTGAGCTTGGGTTGGACCAGGCAGCCACCGGAGGCCTCTTCCAATCTCTACCATTCTGACAGACCCATTTTTCTATTGTGTTCCTTTTCTGTTCTGAGACTGTTAGATCATGAGTGGACCAGATGAGGAGAAATGCATAAACTACGCAGGTACAAATCATCTGTAATAGTTCTTTGACGTAGTTCAACCATGGTTTGCAAATAGGTTGACTAGTTTGATGGAACTTTTTGCTTGCCTATTAGCTTGTGCAAGGTCTCCACTTTAGTTAAAAGCTGAATTCCTCCCTAAGAACGGGGAACTGTTTGGGCTTAGAGGCTATCTAGAAGTGGCATCTATTATATAGTTCATCATCTGTACTAACGCTCATGTGGTTTGATGCCAGGTAGTCTCAGATGTGTCTGTAGACAGATTGCTAGAATCTTTAAAAAAAAAAAAAAAGGGAAAAAAATAAAGCATGAAAGAAAGCGTGTTCTACTTCCCAATCAGTTAGAGACACAACCTTGCTGTATTATTTAATGCATCATGTTTATCTCCTTTGGTATTCCAGTAGCTGAATTTGGATAATTCCTGCTGTAGAAAATTCAGTCCTAGTGGCTAATCAAGTCCACAGCTGCCTTGGGAAGACTGCCAACAAAAATGCCTATATGAAGTGCTACTTTGCAATTGCTGATCTCCTGCTGTTAAGCAAAGTGATGTAATCATACTTGCCTTGCAAAGAATGATTAAATTTCAGAACAGAATGACCCAGATTTCTACTAACCTGCACAAACTTCTGAACCGAGATTTACAAAGCCAGTTACTTATGCTTTCCCTTTAGTTAGAATGGACTTTGATCATTCACTTTTGGTGATTTACTGATTACAGCGTTTTTTGTGCTGTAATACTTACTGACTGCTTAATGATTACTGCTGTGGACTGCAGTGGATCAGTTACAGATGTTGGAGCTGTAAATTAAATAAAGCTATTTTTGGTCAAGTGGTCCCATGCTGCTTTAAGAATTAAAGTATTTTCTTTGGACTAGTGTCCATGGGATGTAATGCAGTTGGGTAAGTGGTATGAAAGTTGTGAAGGGATAAAAGTTATCCCTGTCTTTAAGCCAGTGATGAAAGAACAAACCAGTTTAACATTTGGGCTGATCTCATACCAGTGTTAAGTAGCACACTGCATCATGCTTGCCTTGCTTGGGGGTTCTTTTCTGGTTCCTTAGTATTGGTAATGTCCCTCTATTTTGTACTGAATTTGCTAATGGAGGGTTGGAAGAAAAATTAAAAGTTGTTGTGGTCAGGTTTAGCTCTTGTCACTTAAAGGCATGTCCAGGCATCTTCATTTGGTTGCTGAGATTTTTCTTGTCAACGCAAATCAATGCCTATTTCTCTTCTACATACGAGACATTTTAGTAGTTATATAAAGCAGTATTGATGATACAGCAGTTTTCTTTTTTAACTGTGTAACTCCTTTGAAGTCCTTATTTCTCTCTTTCCAGGGAGAGAAGACTTGAGCATTTTGGGATCAAATCTTACATAATTCATCTCATAGTCAACCGGTTTCAGCTAATTAGCAGACAGGATCTTGAAGCAAAGATAGCAGTGGTAACTCCCAACAACAACAAAACTTAGAGCACATGTAATCCAACAAATATATCCATTCTCATAAGAAATTGCCAAAAATAAGTCAATGGGTGCCATATTTGAGCTCATGACAACATCTGGCATTGCTGCATTCAGGAGCTTTGCACGCTTGATAGCTTGACAAGGAGGAAGCCAGGAAGAAAGGAAATGGCTGAGTGGTGAGCCTTCCTTTTTAGTCTCTGTACAAATGGGGAAAAAAACCCACCAATCTGAGAATGCTATCAGGTGAGCCCTCTGGGTGGTCTCTGGCTACTAATTAGATGGAAGATTCTAGTGTTGCTTCCACTTTGATCTTTTTGCTTCAGGGAAAATATATTTTGCCAATAACAGAACATAACAACAGCCAATTCAAAACAAATCTCCACACATGCACCCAAAGTGGGTTTCCTGTTAAAAGGCAGGAAGACAAATACCTATGTGCTGTCTATTTCCCATACTTGAGCTGTGGTAGGAATACCTGCTAGACTTTTAGAGAGGGTTAGAAAATAGCTGAGGATGAGCCCACATTGTGTGGCCTAATTCTGGGTTCAGTATCATCTATGAAGTCTTAAACTGACAACCTGTGCAGATCATGAGAAATGTTACTGTAACAAAGAATTCATGCTGGAAAAGATGAGGGATGCAGCTTTTACTATAGGATGCTGAAGTTAGTGTTGTTTCTCTGAGGTCAAAAGCTGGTAGCACTGAGCTGAACTCTAGAGAATAGTGTCTTCATCAAGCAGTCTGACTTTGCAGTCAAACCATCCTCTATTGTTGTATATAATTAGAGTTTCAGTAGTTCAGGACCTTGATAATCACAGTGACAATAAATTTGCCTCATTTTACATTTTCTTTCCAGTTCTGTAGGTCTAACTAAAAAATGGTGTAGAGAAGTGATCCACACACCCTCGTATCAAACAGGCAAAAGCTGCAAACTGAAACAATCCAGTAAGATGTAATTTTTGAAGACGTTTTAGATCAACCCTAGAGAATCCCATTGCCTTCTGGTACGTTAGCTGTAGGAAGTCTGTGGATGGAGCTATATTCATTGATCCCAGGTATGTAACACTTCATGCATATGCAGATTTACTGCAGCTTTACTTTACAAGTTGGCATAGGTGGCTAAAATATACTACCAGATAAATCTTTGCATGGTGGAGTGATGTGCCGTGGAAGAAGATTCTGTATGAGGCAAAAAACTGTGAAGAAGCCTGTAAGTTGAAAGCTCTCCCTGTACATCAGATTAATTAAATAGTGAAGTACTTTGCATGCCGCTGCCTGATTTGATAGATCTGGACTGAGTAGTGCGAGTTAAAACTGCAGCAAGTGATGTTCAGATTGTTATCAAGCCCTACCGATGTTATTTATGAAAAAAGTTATTTTACCTGCATATAAATATTTTTCTACTTTGAATGTTAGACATAAAATGACTCTAAAAACAACGGAGCTTTTATTCTCTCTCCCTCTTTTAAATTTAACTTTGCTGTGAGAGGAAGAAGCAGTTCTTGCTGACCTGCATTTGGCACAACGCAACCTGAGAGCAGGTTGAAAAGCCAGATACAAGAAATATTTATGGTGTATTAGGGCAGCACCTAGAAGTTGCTGGCCATAGTTGGGGATGGTCGTGTTGCAACGTATGTGATGGCACTGTGTGGGCACACAGCAAGGAGTTACTGTTGCAGAGCACCTGCTGTGTGAGTACTTGACCTTAGTCCCAGAGCGCACAACACAAACTCAGAGTTGTCTATGTAGCTATTCTGTCTTTTAAGGTGGGATTCATAGTTTCCTTTCTAAAAACGTATTCAAGTTCTGTCTGTGAACTGACTGTCCAGAGTTAAGAGATCTCCAGAGGCAGTCGTGCAATTGTTGTGATGAATTTTACAGATGTTTCCAGCAAACATGCTGTGACTCAGCAGCACTGGTGTGCCATCATGAAATTTGTACTTAGTTAATAGGGCTGGATTCATCTGGCAGTACTGAATGCCAAATCTGTGGCTGTAGAACTATGTCATTCCAGTTGATCTTGCAGCTGTTTTCAGTATGTGGACTATGAACAGAAGGTATTTGTTGAGCTTGTGACAATACTGATCACCCTGGGAAACTCAGATATGAAACTGTCAGCTAAAAATATCTTTCATTGTATTGTCAAAACTTACAATACAGCCTTACTGTATTAAATTCAGTATTTTCTTTAATGTAAACAGATTTCATTTTGAAACCTTAAGAAAAATTTGCTAATCTGAGCAGTGCTTGTAGTGCTGGGTGACAGACTTATGGAAGGCATTTAACTGCAAATACACTGGGAAGGTAATTTGGCTCTTTGTGCTTTTATTGTCACATGTGCTTTTGTATTTCAGGGGAAAAAAAAAAAAATTATAAAGGGAAAAAGAAAACCAAGGGTGTTTCTTCATGGCAGTTGGTGAACAGGTCGGTCCTCTGGGATACCTGCTTGGCAGGTAGCTTTCTGGGAACTGTGTGCCTGCGGCTCCTCACAAATGCAAATAAGTGTTAAATTTAGTTCTAATCAATAATTTAGCAAGCTGTCTTTAAGCTGCAGTCTAGGTGAATCAGCAGCGTGTCTGTGAAATACGAGTTGATCGTTCTGCAGCACTGAGGTGATCACAGAGATGGGCTTTCTCTGCTCATCAGGATACTGCAGTGTTGCTAGCTGTGGTGATAGCGACACTACTTGGAGCATGTAGAATTAAGGTTTCCCACACAAGTGGGCAGCAGCTGAGATGTCAGTGCTTTGAATTAGCTTCTGGCTGAAGTTCTGCTCGCTTTACCTGTCAGCTTTAAGTCTGTTCAACTGCAGGAGTGTTTTATGTGGTTTGCATGGGTTTCAATGATGTTCTGTGCTAATTACCTACATGATGCGGTCATGTTTTTCTGGTTTAGATAAAGCTGCTTTACCTTGCCAGAAAAACATGAGATGAGTGCAAATGTTTAGGTTTTGGCTTTAAAAGTGATTGTGGGAACAAATGTAGTTCCAGGCTGGTGAAGGAGGGGAAGAAAAAAAAAAAAAAGTATTTAGTAAAAACTAAGCTTTAACCTGTGGGGTTGGGAATATCATTACTTATCATAACTTACAGCGTTTGGGGGTTTGGGGAGGGGGGATGGGCGCTGGGGTGAAGACCACCAATCTAACTTCAACTGGTAGAAAGGCGGCGGTGCCATGGCAACGGGACTAGGCCGCTGCGGTGCGCCCCGCCCCTTCCGGTTCGTCACTTCCTCCCTTGCCGCCGAGTAGGTAAAATGGCGGCTGGCAAGGCGGTGGGAGCAGCCAATGGGACGGCAGGGGATTACTTTTGGGGCGGGGCTTATGGCGGGCGGGGCGGGAGGAGCAGCCAATGGGGCGGCAGGGGAGGGCTCAGGGCGGGACTTGTAGCGGGCGGGGCGCACGTGGCGCCGGGCTGAGGTGAGCGGCGTGCGGCCTCTGGGTAGGGGGTGCGTGAGGGAAAACGCCGGGTTCCGATAAGGAATGGAATCGGTTGTAACGGTGTGATTCCGAGTTCGTTGTCTCCTAGGGGTGTACATTTGCTGGGCCCCAAGTCTGCTGTGAAGTTCCGGTGCTTCTGGGGGGGAGCTGGGCTGTGTCATCTGTGGCTACTGTGCGATGGCAGCAGCTCTGTCACTGCTGTCGCAGGGGCTGCTGGGCCAGACACGGACGTGCCCGCTTTTAGACATGGGTGCGTTTTGGGATGTGCAGGATGGACAGCGGAAGGCAGGCGAAAGCCGTCAGAGCCTGCGCTGGCGTCTTTACAGCAGCGTGGGCTTCCGTGTGGGAGCACTACCATTGCCTGAGCTGTTTGAGGTTAGGAAGTTCAGCTTCCGGCATGCCTTTGCCCTCTTTAAAGTTCACCCTGACACACTACAGACTTCTTCATTACCTCCTTCCCCTTCTCTTGTTGCTGTGCTCTTTTCCTTTAACAGAAGGGTTACATAAATTCTCGGTGTGTCCTCCTTGCTTATTTCCTCCTGTTGCCTCCTTTTCATTCCCTTTTCCTCCCATCTCAGCTGTTACCACCTTCCCACTTGCCCGTGGCAGAATCTGCAGCAGGGAGGAGCTCTATCAACAGTTCGAAAGGGTTGATAACTGCAGGACAAGGGGAAATGGTTTCAAGTTGAGGGAGGGAAGATTCAGGTAGGATGATGTCAGGGGGAAGTTCTTTACAGAGAGAGTGGTGAGGTGCTGGAACAGCTGCCTGGAGAGGCTGTGGATGCCCCGTCCCTGGAGGTGTTCAAGGCCAGGTTGGATGGGGCCCTGGGCAGCTTGGGCTGGTATTAAGTGGGGAGGTTGGTGGCCCTGCATGTGGCAGGGGGTTGGAGCTTCATGATCCTTGAGGTCCCTTCCAACCCTGGCCATTCTGTGAGCTCTGCTTTGCTGACTCGCAGTCAGTGTGCAGAGATGGGATGCATTCAGTGCGATCTGTAAAGAAGCTCAGAGCACCCCCTGTAGGGTTGGTCAGATAGCTAAGGTAAGTGCATGAATGTGACCAACCGCAGAGCATTGTTAGCCTGGAAACAAACAGGAGAAAGGAGAATTATGAAACAGTATATTCAAAGTTGTTTATTTGGTAGATGAAGCTTTAGACTGGGAGATGTCTGATGTTGAAATCTTACCTTCAGCTTAGATTTCAGTAGTTTGGATTAAATGTTTCTATGAAGTATTTCTTAGTTAGCTGATATTTTAGTGGGAGTTCTGACAAAGTATTTCAGAAGCAAACAAGTAATAGGGGCAGATAGCTCACCAGAAAAACAAAGCTAGTCAATCTGTAGTGCTAAGAAAAGTGGTTTGAATTGCTGGACAAATACTGAGTGGTTTGATTAAGCTGTTTTAAAAGTTCCAGCTTAGAATGCATTTTCTGTCCTGCTTTTAGGGATGTTCAAGCATTTTGAACAATCAGAATATTTTGTAAGTGGTGGAAGGAAACAAATACCAGCTACGCAATGCTCATTTTAACAATTTCACATTAATATTTCCTTTAAAAATCTGCTGATCTGTAACGATTTCTTGTTCTTTGAGTCTTCCCGTTGAGTCAGACGTCAGCGCTGAGCAGATTGGTTCAGCTGTCTGACTGCTGGTCATTAGTGACATCAAGTGGGCTGAGTGTGAAATGACACGTTCTGTCCCTTGCACGCTGGTGCCGTCAGCTCACTGAGTTCCTTGTGCGTGTGATCGATCTGAGCCGCGCTGCTGGCTATTTGTGGTGCTGAGAGCTGCAGTCATTGCAGGACGAGCCCACAGCTCTCCTGGCAGCGTCAATTAAACGTTTTGATGTGAGGGGGACACATCGTGTTTTCCACTCGGCCTCTATAAGAAGATGTGGCCATGCGGTAGGAGCACACTCAAGCTGTTAGGTTTTTATCCCTGTGATTTTAAGGGCGTGGGGAGAGGAAACCATCACAGGCTGGAAGCAGGCTTAGTTCTGCTTGTGAGAGCTGCTGTGCCGTGTGCCGTCTGGCTGCCAGGTTGGTGTCTTCCAGAAAGAAGCGTTGAGCCTGCTTATCTCACAGTGGCTTGGTTTTCAGTCAGCTTTCCTGTCTGTTCTTGGCTGTGCAGGGACAGTTGTGGGTGCCAGGCCGACGGGGTTGCAGAAACAGATAAAGTAAATCAGAGCTTTTGCCCCTGCTGTTCCAACCGGGAACTGTTTTAACAGTTAAACTTGATTGTAATTTCTGCTCCAATCTTTTTTATGGTCAGTTTATAGTCTTAAACTGTGCCAGTATTGTTCTTGAGTAGCCCCCTCCTTCCCCTGCATTTATTCCTTTGATGTATCTGTAGATAGTAATCATATGCCCTCTTGGTCTCTGTCTCTGCCAAGCTGTACAAGGCAAAGCATCCCAGCTACGTCTTGTAAAATAAACAGTCAATTCCCTGCATCATCTAACCGGTCCTCTGGGCTACGTTATGGTTTAGTTATCAAGAGATTGGCTTCAGCAACGAGTCCCTCTGGCAGCCTGCCGTGATCCTGTGAAATTTGGATTGACTGAAGCACTGAGAACAAATAGGGCTGGAGAGCAGGGGTATTAAGATGCATGAAACTTTTGCCTTACTTCAACTTGTCTTGTTTTGAAGCAGTGCTGTCTGCTGAAGATACTGGAAAAGTCTTTGTGGATCCACTGCAGATCCTTGAGGTTTTGTGGGTGCTAACAAAAGCACACAGCTCTGGTTAGGATTTGCCAGCAGGGCTCGGCTGTGTTGCCACATACGATAGGTCTCTTGCTCAGAAAGTGAAGGAGTATTAATGCGTAAATACTTCTTTTGTCCTTCCCTTCCTCGATTCCACTTCTAACAACTGAGACCAAAGTCTCTCTCATAGAGAATGTGAACTTTCAGTGCAGTATGCTGCAAAATCAACGTGTATTTGAGTGTTAAAAAATCACTTTTCCCTTTTTATGTCTGTGTAGTGCATTGGTGATACCAGTACAGGAGTGTTGTGTCTGGGTCAAGTGTGAGCACTGCTGAAAGGCCCTTGAAAACAAAGAGCTGAAGAGAATGCCTCATGTGTCTACAGTGCGTGCAGACTTGGTGCCTCACTATCTTGTATGGAAGCTGAAAGGTAAATTCCCTTCAACAGGATCGAGTGGACATAGCTCTAAAAACTTTTATTTCAGCCTTTTCATCCTACTGCTGTCGCTTAGATGGCTGCTTTTTCCTTTTGTCTGCTGTGAAGCACTGAAAAGCGAGCTTAGGGCATGGTAATGGTTCACCAGAGCCTGCCAGCTGTTGTGCACAAAGAGTGTGTTTTGGAAACCAATCGTCTGTGGACTGTCATGGGCACACAGGGATCTCCAGTTTCCACTGTTGCTTTGATACTGGAGAGGCTTTGACAAATCATGTTGATGTGGTGATGTTCTGCATTAGCTAAATATCAAACGGGGATGTTGCAGGGTGTGATTGGTGGGGACACCTTGGGAACTTGCACATTCCTGGGGAAGCAAATGAGGGGAAGACAGCAATGCCCTTTCCTCCACTTGGGTTTTGCAGTTGTTTTCCTTGCGTAACACGTCTGGAACTGGGGATGTTGGTGCAGTTAGAAGTGGTCAGGCACAGGAATGTTCTTTGGAAAGTAGAGCTGCCACGTCTGGGCTTAGCTGAGAACGTCTTATCAGCTTCCCAGCAGCACTCCTAGTGGAGATGTGAACTGCAGTACTGAGTTAGGCTTGGGTTTTTAAGAAAAGCGTCCTGAAAACATAATAGCCTTGTTTTGAAGAATGAGGGTGCTTAAGTGAAATTACTGTTGTGAAAGAACTTCTGAAATCTCCTGGTAAATAAAACATTTCATCTCATTATAGGTAATTTGGCACCAGTGTGTGATGGCAGGAGCTATTTTTCCTGCTGTAGCTAAGTGTCTTTGTATCCTTTTATTCTGATTGCTGCTAAGTTTAGGCTGAAGTTTCCCAGGCTTCCTCTGTGATGTAGAAATAAATTCCTTGGAAGAATTTCAGCAAAATTTACCAGTCTGTGGGAAGAGTCTCCACATTTCCATTTTTTTTTTTTTAATATGAGGATGTTGATACCGAGTAGCAGTGTGTAATTCAAAGGAAATAAATACTCTTATTTCAGAGCCACTGAATTATTCATGCAGCTGTGTAAGTAATTCTTCCTCTTTGCCTTCCTCTGTAGGCTGGATCCTGGGGTTGCCTGCCTGTGTGGTGCTTTCTTTTGATTTAAAATGGCACTGCAGGTCACTGCTGTTACGAGTCTTGCATTGTGATCCCAGGCTTGAAGGGACCTTGAAGCACTTTGTGGTCACGGATTGCAGTGTTCCTGTGCCTTTTGCATTTGGTCCAGTAGCACACACATTCAGAAACTAAAGAGTAAATGTTGCAGCTTCCTGGCTGCTTGGCCATCATCAGGCTAGACAGTGTTTGCAGGCCAACATCTGGTTCAAGTCCAGCCTCCCATTCGGATAAATAGCTTCAATTCTGTCTTCCTTATCAGTGTGCAGGCCATCTCAGCCCTAGTGCCAAGCTGAACACCTTGCTGATTCTCCTAACAAAAGAAAATGCTGTTAGTGAGGAGGCAGGTTCAGAGAGAGCTTTGATATCAGCTTGTAGCTGATAACGACTGCATTGTGGAAGTGTGAATGGAGGCAGAGTTAATACTGCACCCAGTAGTGTATTGTACCCTACACATCTGATTTCCAGCTGCTGCTGGTCCTGTGTAATTGAGAGACTAATTAGTTCTTTCTCTCCTGTTCTACATTTGCGGCTACAAAAATCGAGGCTGATGTGATGTCTGCAATGGGAAGTGCTCATAAGAGAAAGGAAAGGATTCTTCTGTGGTGTGAGATAAGCACAAATGCAGAAGGCTGAGACTTGGATTCTCATGGTTTGAGGCAGGCTGGCTGGCTGTGGTGGCTTTGCAGGCACTCTTGGAAGTTGAGGGCCTTGCTAGGACCGGTTTCCCAGCAGCCATTCTCCAATCTAATTTATCTCTGTCTCTAATTTGACTTTTCCTGCGCAATCTCCTGTCTTTATGAGGTAGGAATGTGTCTGCTGCAGGTTCTCTCATCTTCTTTTAGGAGCAGCCCTAAGAGCAAAGCCCCGTATCCTTGTCTTTTATGCTGGACCACCCCAGCACGTGGGTGTCATTACAGCGTCAACCTGGTGAGGTCACTGCTGGGAAACCTCCTTCGGCAATCAGTGCTCAGTCACACCCTGCTTTCATGTCTGAGTTGGATTTAGGTGGCAGAGGACTTAGTGGCTGCCCCTCAATTCGTAGGTCTGTCGTGTATGTGGCAGCGGATGAGCAGAGATTAGAAACAAGAAAGCCCTCCGATCCATTTGAAAGAAGGTTTGAAACTTGTTCTGGAGAAGGAAGCTCAGCTATCTGAGCATCGTATTTTAATAATTTTGATTTAGATTTGAAGCTAAGAGCCAGCAGTGCGTGTCTGCAGCCCAGAAGGTCAACTGTGTTCTGGGCTGCAATTAAAAAGGGGTGGCCAGCAGAGAGAGGGAGCCGATTGTCCACCTCTACTTGGCTCTTGTGAGGCCCCATCTGCAGCGCTGCGTCCAAGCCTGGGGCCCCCAGTCCAAGGATGTGGAGCTCTTGGAGCGGGTCCAGAGGAGGGCACTGAGATGAGCAGAGGGCTGGAGCACCTCTCCTGTGATGAAGGGTTGAGGAAACTGGGCTTGTTTAGCTTGGAGAAGAGAAGGCTGTGGGGAGACCTCATTGTGGCCTTCCAGTACTTGAAGGGAGCGTATATAAACAGGAGGGGAACCCTGTTTGCAGGGGTAGATAGTGATAGGACAAGGGAAATGATTTTAAATTGGGACAGGGGAGGTTTAGGTTCGATGTTAGGAGGAATTTTTTCACACAGAGGGTGGTGAGGCACTGGAACAGGTTGCCCAAGGAGGCTGTGGATGCCCCATCCCTGCAGGCATTCAAGGCCAGGCTGGATGTGGCTCTGGGCAGCCTGGGCTGCTGGTTGGCGACCTGCACACAGCAGGGGGTTGGAACTGGATGAGCACTGTGGGCCTTTTCAGCCCAGGCCATTCTATGATTCTGTGATTCTAAAATTAATAATGTGAGCATTATCACAATTACGTACAACCTCCTGTGACTGCTTCCCTTTGTTCTCTCCTTGATTCGTACTTTTTCCTCTAATCAGTGCTGCTAAGGCCATTTCCGTGCTGGTAGGATTAAATTCATTTAGTGGAATGCAGAAAGTTTATTATCTCTGTTTGCTTGGTTTTGTTCTCTTTGCAGAATTTGTTGTGGCAGTGCTGTTATCTTTTTTTCCTCCCGTCTGCTTTCTCAATGTATTTTTCTCTGTGCTACAGATGCCAAATTGAGGAGACGAGGAGCTTTATTCTTGCTGTGCTTTGTTTGGAAACAAGACGTAGCGATTTAAAAGCATGAAATAATTCTCTTGGCAGTTTACATCTCATCTCTGCACTTCAGCTTAGCCTCTGGTGCACAATATTCCCTTCCTGTGTGCTTGGTGAGATGCTGTCCTCTTTGCCCTAAAAATGCCTTTATGGGAATGCTGGAAAAACACCTCATCTTACTGCTTCGGTACAATAACAAAACCAAGTACAGCAGTGCATATCCTGTAGGAATTCTGCGTGCCTGATGGGATTGCTGTGCTTCACCTCCATTCTTAGATCATTTGGCTGATCCATCTTCTGTTGTGAAGTGGTGCCATTGAGGAGAGGTCTCCAAAGGCATTTTGCATTAGTGAAGTGCAGCACTGATGTGCTTTCCTCAACCAACACTGCTTTTGTTTTTGTTTTAAAATGCCGAGCACACGATGTTGCATGCGTGGATTGCTTTCCACTATCCAGAGCTTCAGGTTTATTCTTAACTTGTTCTTGAACTGTTGATAGTCATGAAAATAAAGGGAGGGTCTGTTCGCTTTGTTTGTAGTAGAACAGCGCAAGATTTCATCTACTGCTGTTCAGATCCCTTGCTATTTCTGGTATTTGACCTTTGCAGAGAAGATTGCCAAATCTGCAGGTCGTTTTCTTTTTTTATTACTCGTTTCTCTTCTCTTACAAGTTCCTCTCAGGCACTGACCGAGTCTTTGAGGCAAAGATCCATTTCTGCCACATTTTCTGCGGTATTTTTTCACAGGTGATTTTACTTTGCTGTATGTTGCAGAGCTAATGTTCCCTTTTGGAATTGAGAACTATGTGATTTGGCAAATGTGCACAATGAGAAGGAATAACTTAGGAATTGCTGCTTTATTTTTTGAGAAGCTTTCTGCAATGGAGAGGACTCACGAGCCTGCTGGCTTGAGTTTAGGCTGTGAGGTTTGGAGTAATACACAAAGAGCACAGCAGTATATGCTCAGGCAAAATGAAACGTTTAGTTTGTGCTCGTAGGTGCTTACCTTTCCTTTCTCTGCCAATGGAAGGCTGCTTTGGGCACCTGTGACTGCTTGTGTCTTGTCTTGCTGTATGTTTGTTTCCATGCTCCACCAGGGAGAAATGCATAACCACAGCATCTGCAAACTTCTTCCTCTTTGGCATTCCTGCCCCTTCGTGCCTTCTGTTCTAAAAACCAAGCTTATTTCTTTTTAACAGAACTTTGTAGGGCATCCTGGAGGTCAAAATATTATAGGCTGTTTCAGTTGACTGTATTTATTTTGAGTTCTCAAGATGCAGAGAAGCTTACCATTAATGGTGTGCTGCGGTATCAAAGAGATGCTCCGAGGTTACAGAGAACTGTAAATGCAGAGCAGAGATCAAGCAGCTGTAGGTTGGAGGATCACGTAAAGTAGGGCTGATTTGTAACAGGTGGCTTCACCTTGATGAGGATGGTGGTGGGAGATGCAGCTCCATGCAAAGAGTGGCAGTCGCTGAAGATGAAAATGAGAGGCGTTAGGCAGACACTTGGGCCAGATACTTCTGTGTAATCCAGGCCGTGGTGTTTCCTATCATGCTGACATCACCTGTGTTTTGTCTGTGTTCATAGAGTGAATCTGAGAATGGCTCGGGTTGGAAGGGACCTCAAGGATCATCAAAGCTCCAACCTCCCTGCCACAGGTAGGGCCAACCTCCACATTCAATACTAGACCAGTGTTGAGACTGCATTCACAGATCCAAACCTTGGGCTACTGTGAGCTGGAACAGAGGAAGATCCTGAGTTCTACTAACAACTGCATATTCTAAAGAAAAGAGGTAGCAGCAGCCAGGCCCTCTTCTCTTCCCAAGGGATCTCTGTCACTTCTTCAGAGGCAGTTCTAGAGCAAGCTCCCTTCCCCCCGCCGGGTTGGTGTCAGGTTCTCACAGGCAGGTCTCTGCACTGATTGCTGTGAGTGGCTCCTGTGCCATGACCAAAGCATTCCAAGCAGCTTACTTGGCACTGGGTGCCTGGTGGCCGTAACGAAGTGGATACCTGGGTTGTCAAAGTTGAGGAGTGCCCAACCAAAAGCGCTTCACTTGTGCAGTGCAGAGCGACATGTGCTTTCGAGGTGGCAGCGGTCCAATGCTTAGTGATCTTCTATTGTGTTTGGAAGACCATTGTTTCCTATTTGTCCCATAAATTTAACACAGATCCTATTCCTGCCATTTAAACTTTCCCATCAAAGTACAACAGTGACTTCCCCTCCTGAAAAGGAAGGGCTGGCAGCTACACCCTGACGCTGGAGCACAAATTGTTTATATAACCTTCAATCCCAATTTCATAATAGCCTGAAGACCGTCTTACTGGGACAGACATTTTACTGAGTTTTTAGCAAAAAACCCTGCTGCCATCAAATGTGGTATTGCAGCTCCTTAACTGCTGCTGGGAAGTAGAAGGGAAGGCTGCACCTTCCTGATGATGTATGTTACACATCTATCTGGAAAATATGCGGTGTTTTCTGCTAGTGTAAAACAGCTTCACTTGTATCATTTGGGAGTGAAAGCTGAGGCACTACCTTGGGCTCCTTTTACTTCCCTGAGAGTATTATTAAATCTGAATGAAGTGTGTTTTTTGCAGTCTCTACCTTTTCACAGCTGGTGATTTTTCAGAAATAAAGTTCAACAAACCTGGTTACAATTGGGCCTTAGCCTTGTGCACAGTTGAGCAAGCAGCGTTCAACAGCTGTCTGCTTTTATATTGGTTCTGCTGAAGTCTTGTCCCGTTTGAGTATGTAAGAAAGCAGGCTCTGTGGGTAGGGTAGGGCTGTACACAGTGCCAGAAAACATGTTGAAATTCTTCTTTTTGGAGGGGAAAGGAGTTTCCACAGGATGTCTGCATTTGATGGCAAAAATGACTTGTAGATGTGTTCTGAAAGGTTGCTTTGATGTAAATGATTAACCTGGGACCTTTTGTCAGGATATTACCAGGTCGGATGGCTTAGATTATTTGTGATTTGAGAATTAAGCTTGTGTGAGTGGGTCTGCTTAAGCTGTTTGTTAAGAATTTGCTCGTTTATCACATGGTGCGTTGTGTATCTGTATGTACCAAACAGAGCAGGGAAGGCAAGGCCTTGAAACTACCAACAACACCATGTTAAAAACAAGCAGAATGCAGTTTTGTCATAGCAACTTTTCTTTTGTTGCTGGCCTCCTGTGGGACATTAAAATAATGAGCCAAAGCCAATGAGTACGCAGCACTTTGCTCATTTCATCCCCTTCCCAAAATCCAGCCTGAGGAATTAGGAGAAAAAAAATTGATGGGACAGCTGGGAAGACATGATGGTATTTTCCTGCATTTTGGGCCTGCCTGATTTCTCTTTGGTTTCTATTTGGATTTTTCCAGAAAGAATCCTTCCATGTGTGTGACCACTGGCATCGGGCGCTGGTCTACTTTGTAAGGAAATAAGTCCATTTTTGGAGTATTGCTTTACCCTTCTCTGCCTTAACTGAAACATCCATAATAGAATCACAAGGTTGGAAGGGACCTACAAGATCATCGAGTGCAACTGTCCTCCCACTGCCCTTGCAACCACAAGCCACTAAACCATATCTTGTAGCTCAAGTCTCATTGGAGTGAGGAGAGCTGACCCCCATGGGAACTGCTGTGATTCCCCCGAAATTCATTTTATAACACAGAAGAGAAGTCTAATTGAGCCTGTAAGTGAGAGAGAAATCGTCTGTGTGGATGATTATGCTTCCTTTCTATATCCCAACTACCTTTTATTTGTTGAAAAGTGATCCAAGTTCATGGACTGACCAAAACCACCTGTTGATTTTGATGGTAAACATCTCCTTTAAATTTAAATATCCACATTGAAATACTGTTTTTCTAGAATAATTCAATAATGCCAGAGAAAAATTGCCTTGGAAGGAAAGGCTTTTTTTTCCCAGTTGCAATAAGAGCCAGGGCTATGTTTTTATTTAAGAGCCTCGGGAAAGGCCTTGGTTCTTGGGAGAACTGTTGAAAATGCTTAGTTCTCCCAAATTGTGGTGCTGTCCTCGTGCCTGTTTAGGTAGCCTGTGGTGTGCTGAATGGGTGCTTGCATGTGTCAGTGAGCACCTGAATAGCTGCAAAAGGTATCTCATTTGTCTCTTTCAGGCTGTAGTTCTACTCCATTTTTTGCCTTGTTCTCTGCCTATGCAGAAGTTGGGCTAAGAAGTCTCCTGCAGCTGCAGTGATACAACTGTTTGTGGGCTGTGAGTGCAAGCAGCCTTTTAGAGCAGAAGTTACTCCTCAGGTAGGAACCATGCCTTCTGTGCGCTTCCACTTGCAGAGGATGTTGCTTTAATATTTACTCACAAGAGAGACAAAACCAGCAACAACAAAACAACAAAGCAAATGTAGCTAAACGACTTTCACAGCATTCACAAGCAGCCTATTTAATCCTCTGAGGGGATTATGTGATGCAGTGCTTACGATCAGAGGAGATTGAACTCCTTTGCTGGGGGAAGCTCTGGGTGGTTCTCTGTTTCTGTAAATAAAATGGTAGGCAGGACTTCAGGATGACTGACCTTTGATTTCATGCATAAGCTCTGTGCAGGAAACCTTTTCATACCTATGTATGTAAAGCTAATGTTATTTCAGACTTTTATCATTAAACCTCATATTTTATTTACTGCAGACTCCCGATAGCTTCAAGAGCAGCGTTTGAGATGTCTGCAGTTGAGAAGATCGAGGAGCAGTTTGCCTGCCTGCGCATAGCAAAGCGCTCTGTGCTAAGTGAGGAGCCTGCTTACCTGCTGGATATAGACATCTCCGGATCTGCTCAGTCTGAAAGCAGTTGCTTTGTGGCAGTTTCATGTTCCAATAAATCCATTAGGGTCTATAACAGAGAAACACTGAACTTCCTGCGGGAGTACAGTAGCTGTCCTGGGACACTTAACGGCGTCAGATTTGCACATGCGTGTGACAGCTTGGTGTTCTCTGCGTGCAGTGATGGTACAGTAAAATGTTGGGATATTCGTTTAGCAACTCAGAAAGCTGCGCAGGTATTCAGTGGCTATCCTTCCAACGTGTTCATCAGTTTTGATCTCAATTGCAGTGATCTCATGATTTGTGCTGGAACAGAGAAAGTAGAAACGGATACATTCCTGGTGTTCTGGGATGCGAGAGGCAGCACGGACTGTGCCAGCACAATGAGGGAACCTTTGGGAGTGTACTCTGAAAGTCACAATGATGATGTCACTAAGATTTGTTTTCATCCTGTCAAACCCAGTTTGGTCGTTTCTGGGTCGACTGATGGCTTGGTGAATGTGTTTGACATTAACAAGGACAACGAAGATGATGCTTTGATATCAACCTGTAATTCAGATTCATCAGTAAGTTTTATTGGCTGGTCTGGGAAAGATTATGAACAGATCTACTGCACGACCCACGATGAGGGATTTTGTTGGTGGGACCTTGCTCAGTTAGATACTGAAGAACCAATAATGCTGTTGCGTGTTCTGGACGCCAGAGACTCAGTCTGCATTGAAAATGGCAGCTTAAATTACCTGGTAGGAGGGATGTACCACGAAAAGGCAGACAGACTCTTTCTGATCGGAGGAACGGCAACAGGAGACGTTCACCTGATAAGCTGCAGTGCTGCTGGGCTGAGCCTGGTGGGTACCCTTCCAGGGGGGCACTCTGCCACCGTTCGCTCTTTCTGCTGGAACCTGGCAGAGGAGTCGCTGTTGACAGGAGGAGAGGATGCCCAGCTGTTGTTGTGGAGGCCCGGAGCTGTGGAACGCTGCCTGGCAAAGAAGGTGTCCCTGAAGATTGCTTCTTCTGTGCAGAAGAGAGTGAGAGTTCACAACAGTTCCCTCAAAAGCAGGAAAAAATAAAATTCTGGGAATGGGAGCCTGCTTTGCAGAGGTTTTTCTGTTTGTTTCATCCTTCCAGGCAGTACTTGGCTGCTGCTTTACTTGGAGGTGTTCTGTGGAAAGAACTGCAATACATGAATTCTGTTTGGGAACTTACATCAGTCATCAGAGGAATGCTTTTTTTTTTTTTAAGTTGCTAATATTAATCTGAGAAGAGTAAATGTTTGCTCACTGGTTCATGAAGAATACATCTTCAATCAGTTCTTACAGAAATACTTTTTATGGTTGTTTAGTGTCTCAGCCAACATTTTAATGCATAATATAGGCTTGTGACTTGCATAATTTGTTACTTTCCCAGTGAAATTCCCTGTCATGTTTTAAAAGCTTTTGTATTTCAAGCTGTGTTTTTCTTTCTTTACAGAGAACTTAATGAAATTGCTCAGTATATTAAAAGATTTTACGTTGCTTCCTAATGCTTGAGGGAATTACTTCTTAATGAAACAGAAAATAAGTACTTTTTGCATTGTCATATTGCTGGTTTATAACAAGCTTGTAAAGCAGCATTTGATTGAATCATATTTTTATAGTGAAGATATGAATGTATTCAACCAGATGGGAATGCACTACTCAGCACAGCTGATTTTTTGACTGGATGAGAAGTGTTGGAACTGGTGTTACTTAGGGTGTGTTTGCTTTGTGAAAACACCCAGGAATCTTCCAGGCAGCTTTGTTCTTTGCTGGTAGGAGCATCTCAGCGGGTGCACCTGGAAGCTGGGAGATGGTCAGGGAGTTAAAGAAATTAATAGATGTGATGACAGCAGTTGTGCTTGGAGTCCTCCAGTCCTGCATTTGAAATAAGCTGCTATCAGACACTCAAGGGGGGATGTTAAAAAACAAAACCAGTCTTCTGAAAATGTGGTTACTGAATAACAGGCCAACGTGAGAAGGCTTTAGGAAAACCTCTTAGAAGTTAGTGTGTGTCTTTTAAGGAATGGCTCTTCACAGAGAAGCCACTTATGTGCAGGCATCTCTCGATGATTGCATTGTTTTAGTGTTCCATCAAACGGCAATTAAGTGCTGCAAAAATTGCTTTGTTCTGAAACACTTGAGTTTTTATGCTTATTCTGCTCCACTGGCAGACTCCAATCTGTGCATCTGGCTCTGCACACACAATTACCTCCAGCCCTTGGAGTACCATTGCAGTCAAATATTGGTTGGTAATTACACTGTACTTAACATATGTGAGCTACAACTGGAAGCAGCAAAAGTGTATTTAAGGATTGTGATGTTATAGAACAGCTGGCAAAAGAATTCAGAAGTTTTCCACATCAGCACAGATTGGTAATTCTTTCAAAGCAAGAATGTCAGGTTTAGAGGTTCAGCTCAGAGTTTAAGAACTGTTTCTGGACTACAGAGGGTACCTCAAGTTGTGGTTGTGGCTGTGCCAAAGATGCCCTCATCATCTCTGGAACTAATCCCATTCAAACAAGTACCAGAGTTCCACGTGGTGTGTTTTACAAACTGATGCCTTTCTGCCACAGCTGTGCATCTGCAGTAGTGCTGGGTCTGCCTGTTGGTCACTTCATTGTGATTCACTTGTTTCTGTCCCTGCTGGTTCGATTTAAAAGTCACTTTAAACTTCTTTTAAAAATGGTGTTAAATTCAAATTGCACCCAAAATCCTTATAAACGGAAGATCAAAAAAGGCATCTGTTGCTTTTTAAATGACTTCATGCAATTTTGAGACAGCTCAGACAGTGGCTGGGACACATCTGCACCTTGTGCCCTTTCAGCTCTTTTGTCCTCCCAGGTCACAGAGTCATCGCTTGGGACAGTGGAACTGAATTTTGTGACTGAGTGGGGCCAAAAGGTTCAGAGCCCTCTGACCAGGTCAGGCCATTGGGCTGAGTTCCTTTACTCTTCTTGTACCTCAGCATGCTCAGTGGAATGAACTTGTTGGCCAGCACTTCATTTCTTGAGTAAATGGTGGGTGTGCTTTATGGAAATGCACAGTGAGGGAGCTTTTGGTTGCCTCCTCTTTCTTTAAAGTGTCTTTTGGGAGAGACCCTATGTATGTTTTGCCAAGCAAAGCAGCAGAGGTGGGAGTTCTGGTAGCAGTGTTTGAAATGTGCAGCCTGTATCTGTTGTTTCCGCAATAAACTGATCCATAACAAATTACCAGCTCCAGCCATGCCTTCCCCAACATTGGTTTTTGCACACAACTTTTTCCCAGTCCCACGGCTGTTTGCATTTTCCTCAGCTGTCAGGAGACTCAGGCTTGTGTTGCCCCTGAAAATGCTGCATGCTTTTTAGTTTCATGTTGACTTAATTTCAGATTAATATCCATAAAATAAACATGGGTGGAAACCACATGTTAACAACTAATTAATGCTGTGTGCTTTTGTAAACTGAAATTTTCATAGACCACAGAGAACGGATATAATATGGAACTAAAGAAATAACAGACCTGAAGTGAGGCAGGTTGACTTGGCTGACTGTATTCCACCTGTTAGCTTAGTTTGGAAGTCTCTGAGTTGCCCTCGGTGTTGTTAAGAAACATATCTGACCTGTATGGTACTCATATAATTGCAACTGCAGGTTGCAGGCAGTCACAAATCTTCATTGTGTTAACTGCTTCACCCCAAGGGAAGCTCTAATTCTTATCTAATTCAGTATCAGATTTTTTTTCCAGTAAATGAAAATTAAAAATCCAGATAGATTACTTGAGCACAGAAAAGCGTCCATCTTTATTCAGAGATGAGAATAAACCTAGAGCATCATATTTCGGAGCAGCAGGAGAATATTAGTGAACACATGAAAGAAAACGGATTTACTCACAGTCAGAGCTTTCCTAATCTTCTCCTTTGTTTCTTTTCCTTTCTCTGCAGGTTAAATCCAGCAGTGCATGCTGCCCTCTGTGCCTGGGGCTGCTCCCTCTGCCTACCTTCAGAGATGGATCCCATTCCAAGTGGGGCATTTCACAGAATCACTGAATGGCTGGGGTTGGAAGGGACCTCAATGATCGTGAATCTCCAATCTATTTCAGTTGGGTGTAGGATTTCCCCCTGCTTTGGGGGAGCAGCAGGAGTTATTTGACCAATGTAAATAAAGTTGGTAATGGTGAGGGCAGGTGAGCAGAGGTAGGAGTGCTTTGATATCTGTTTCTGGAGTGGGGCGAATCCTGTCCCTTTCCTCTCTTAGCATGGTGTAGGCTGAGGGGCTGCTACTTACTACACTGATGAATGGATGAAGACAGGCAGGCAGACCCCCGTGCCCTTTGGTCAGGGCTGTCTGTGAGGCTCCTTGGCTCCCTTTGGCACAAGTGTAACAGCTTGCTTTTGCTTTTGAGCTTGATGGAAGCAGGATAGGGCCTTCACTAAATTATGCAAAATATAAACACCCTTCAAGCATAAAAGCCAGTTCCTGTTTGTCTGTGGGATGAACAATTCAGCAGTGAAGCGTGCAGGAGAGGCAGAAGCTGTCTGCTCACAAGGGTTGGGTTTTCTTCCTTAACTTGTGCCAGTGAGGAGAGCCACAGGTCGAGCCAGTACTGCGGCCTCTACCATGCAGGCACCACTGGGTTTCCTGGGACATGGAAAAAGAAGAAAGTGAGCGTGGTGATACCAGTCGTCTTATGGGAATGCATTAAGTTTTCAGATCAATATCAATCTTACTCTCTCATGTTTGGAATAAAGATTTGATGCTGCTAAAAATCCTATAAGGGTGATTTTGGAACAGCCTTTTGCCATAGGAAGTCAGAACTGGTGGTAAGAAATGCTAGGAGGAATTCGAGACGGTTCTGTGTGCTAATTTAAATCATTTGAGGAGGTTAAATATTTAATAAATGTTACAACAAACAAACAAAAACCAACCAGAATTTCAGTAGATCACCAAAGGATTGTTACATTCTAAGTAGTAACAATCTGGCATGATTAATGCTGAGAAGTACACTAGACTAAAGCTGAAGCACAAATGCAGAACCACAGTTGACTTTTCTTGATGTTTTTAATACAGGAATTGTTAATTATCAGTGGAGTTGAACTCCTAGGAGTGCAATGCATGCCACTGTTTGCTGCTTCAGATTCAAACCCACTGAACACACATGTAACAGGTAAGATACCTGGAAGTGTCTGCACCTTAACCAGTGTTCTCTAACAGCAATTTGTGGGATGGACTTGAGGAAGGAAGCCTCAGGGCTTCTCTGTAACAACGAACTTGGACTTGACTTAGGACCGGTAAATTGAGGGATCAGGAGAAACAGTGGGAAGTTCTTTGCAGTGTTTATTCCCAGAAGTTTGTGTAGCTGTAGATTTGCAGCAAGAAGATGTAGAGCTGCATTTGCAACGCTAAACTTGTTTTAAGATACTGTCGGAGGAATCTGTCTGGATACAAAACAATTAACACAGCACTCACAGGGATCTCGGGTCGTTCTGTGTAGGCATTTGTCATTACAGCAACAGGATAATTACATGATTGTTGGAATTAATTCTTATAGTCAGATCAAACTTGCTGCCCTAACCTTTGCAAAGAGTATAAAGTGTTGAGGTGATTAAGGAACGCAGTAGGAGCACACAGGCATCCCATCCCCATGCCAAGGAATGAATGGTGATGTTGTGTTAGAACATCTAGGCTAAAATAAGCTGGAATCCATACTTATTTTTATTAGTGTTATTATTTTAACATTTGTGTTGTGGTCTATTGCCAGGATGGCCAGACAGTGAGCGGAGGAGCCCTGGGTTGTTAGGAGCCAGCTCAGTGGCACACGCAATGAGTGTCTGGTCCTTTCTGCATTCGCTGCCATCCAGGACGTTTGTGTTTGTTTTCACCTCACTGTTGTTCCCTACATTCTAAAGCAAACCTTCATCATGCTTCAGTTATGAATTTGTGCCCATTTATTTTCTAAACTGTTGGAATGTCCCATGACTGCATTCAGATGAGATACAGTGTAAGTACTTGTGGTTTCTTGCAGGTGTGTGCAATATACCAAGCTCACTTGCTGATCACTGGATTTATTTACATAGCAGTCAGCATGTGGACAGTTAACTACTGCTGCAATAAGAAGGCAGTTTTGACTGTTCTGTCAATACTCTTCAAATATATGGGGAAAAAAAAACCCAAACTCAAAAAACCCAAACAAAAGATTTGATTATAGCTCACAATTTCTGTTGGTCTGTGTGTTTTTTATTAACAGCCTTCTTGATGAAACGGTTCAGAAAAGCTCTGTAGTATTTTGTAAAGGAGAAATCAAATGTTTTTCAGATGGCTCTATGAAGAATTTTGGTAGATTCAGACATAAGTAAAGGTCTTTCACGAGCTCCAGGCGTGTTTTTGCACCTAATGCTCTGGAGAGCTAACAGAGGAAATGAACTTTCCTTTTGTTTGCAAAATAAACCCCCCCCCTCCCCCGAGTTCTTAACGCCTTTTCCATGCTGCTTGGATAGCTGAGCCACCACACAGGTGTTTCTTGTCCTCTGTGTGTTCCTGAGACCTCCACAAAACCTCAGAGAAGAAAGATGACAGTGTTACCTAACGTGGGTGCAAACCAGAATGTTCAGTTGGTCTGCCCAAAGCGTAGGGGAATAAAGTACGTTCATGTAGGTGACCTACAGCAGAAAACAGGGAGAATCGTTATTGATGTTTGGTTTCTAACTCGTGGCACAAGAGCTGCTCAGCACCAAAGGAACAGGAAACACAGAGTTTTAAAACTCCATTTTTAATCACCAGGCTGCTGCAGGGACACTACCGAGTGCTCTAAAAGCAGGGTGTGCTTTTTTGTTTCGCTGACGTTTCGGGCCACGTGTTCTTCATGCAGTGTCTGTGTGCCTGAGAAACGTGCCGAGGCTCCACGTGTGTGTGCACACATGGGAAGGATGCTGTGAGCACTCGGTGTAATGGAACAGGTGTGGGAGCTTGGGATTTGCTTATGGAGGCGGTCAATCAGCTATCAGAAATGTTTTAATGTGGTTGATATTAAAGCAACTATGAAAGTGGAATATTCTAAATATACGCTTGGAATAATAAACCATTGGTAATCTTCTGGAAGGAAATGGTGTTCTGACATTCATAGCTTATTTTTTCCCAGATTTTAGATAGGATTTGAGGTTTTTTCCATTATCTCCAGTATGACTAAAAATAAACCCCCTCACTTTTAAAGGTATGTTACATAGTTGTTCTCAAGGAGCAAAATTAAAACTTCAGGCCCTTAGAACCCAAGTGCAGTTTAGGTGTGTGAAAAATGCAGCATTCAGTATATACAATATGTCTTCTCTTTTTGTCAAGATGGTTTCATTATTGTGCATTTCATGAGCAGGAGGTTCTTGAGAACCATTATGAATAGAATACCAGCTTATAACGAGTGATATACAGTGGCATTTATCTTTACTTTCCCCAAGAAAATCTTCCCAGTGTCAGTGAGTGTCACTGACTGACTGCTGAGCCGTGTTGCTACGTGCTCACCTTGCACTGTGGCTGGAGGTGCAGCCAACGCGCCAGAGGGAGTAAAGCACACGAGAACAGAAATAGATGAGTGAAGAGATAATGCCAGGCAGGCAGGCTGTGGGCTGAGAAATCCCCAATCTGTCACAACAGAGCAAAAGTCATCATAAAGTCTTCTGGCACAGATCGGTAACTCCGTTTGGGAACTATGAGGTGGTCCCTGCGTGGTCTGGCCTCAGTGTGTCTGGGCAGTGCCTGTGTGACTGCTGCACACTGTGAGCAGGCTGCAATAAATCTGACTTGGAAGCAGTGGGTTGGGCAGAATGCAAGAGGGAGAAACCTCTTCAGAGACAGGGGCTCCAGGCTGTGACCCAAGTGGCCCCAAGGAAAAGTTACATGAAGGCTCTTTGCTGGGGGTGAGGGTAAAGCAATACTGATGAGTTTTTATTTGCGGTCTATTGCTGAAGAGCCAAAGGGTGGAATGCAAACAGCAAGTCCCTGTTCATCTTCACTGGGTGGGAGCTGGACTAGATGACTTTTAAAGGTCCTTTCCAACTCAAACTGTTCTGTGGAGCCTGAGCAATGGAATGGATGCGAAAGAGGTGGCTGAAGTGAGAGCTGGTGGGGCACGTGAAGGCTGTTGCCTTCTGACCACTGCTGAACACTCGATTTGCTTGCTGTGTTCCTGAGTGTGTTTTATAAACAGCAGAGGCTCTTACTGCTGTGCACAGTTGGGATAACAGCATGAGATGTGTGAAGGCTGCACAGTAATTTGTAAAGAACAGAGATGACAGAACAAGTGTTTAATTTCACTGAAGTTTGACAAACCCGTGGTGCTTTTCTGCCAGGTCTGTTTGGTTACTGGCAGATTACTGTTGTTGTATTTAATGCACTAATGCCACTGACAGTGCCCTTAAAGAAACCAAGGCAGGTCTTAAGTAGCTGCAGTCACTCACGGCCTTTATTATGGGAAGGTTGAAGATGTTTCTCAGTACACATTTAGGCTTTCCCAAGTCATGGAAAACCCCTGCAGAACATAAAACATGCCCTAAACTATTCTGAAAAATCGTACCTTGGCTAAAGTCACATATTGCCTCTGTCTCCCTTTTATTGTTAAATAATGTAAGGGAGAAAAGCTGTGTTCACTCAGCTGCAGACCTCAACTCTTCAGCTGCACTCAGGTGGAGCACGGGCAGCTGTTGCCCTTTCAGAAAACTATGAATCCTCTGGTGTAACCAATGCTGCCTCTGAAGGCTTTGTAATACAGAGCAGAAAAAGCTGTCAGTGCAACCGCAAGGGTGTGGGGCACCATCAGCTGTACCAGTGCTGCACAGGGCGGCTGCGCTGCTGGAAGAATCACTGCAAAGGAAATGGTGCTGGTGCTGTTAACTGCTTCCCCTGCACCACGAACCTGCTTTTAAGTGTGCTTTGTGAAGGGGACACTTATGAAGTAGCTACGTAAAAGAAAACCACCTAATGCACTTTTCATCTAGGACTGACAATTTCTGAATTTCTTCCTGTCTCTGGTTAGCTTAGCCTGATACACATCTAGATTTAGCACTGTCTAAATGTTTGGAGTACAAATTTGTACTCTGATGTTTTCCCCAATGTTTGTTTTTATCATTGTTTCATTTCTATTGAAGTTCGCTTGCATTTGTTGCTTTCTCCATAAGGAAACATACAGTAAGTGCCAATACCACTACTTAACCCATGCAAGTTGTAAATCCTGAGCTGGCCTGAATCCTATGTATTTCAAATTCTAGGAAGCTCATGGCCTCTCTGAAGTGTATGTGAGTGAAGGCCCTCTAAAGATGGGGTGCCTTGTGCTAAACTGAGGGCATGTGCTGCTTTGGGACCTGCGCTCCAGATCTGATAATGGACAGTATGAGCCCCAGCACCACAAACTCATCCCCTGCCAGACCCTGTACTGCATCTCTGTGCTGGAGAAAACCGCAGAATGAAGACAGAAGGATGTAAAGAGGAATATCCCACCTTCCACAGCTTGTGAGTGCTGCAGGCTTTGTTCTTCAGCTAATGACTTTATGCAGAGATAAAATTTGGTAATAAAAGGCTCTTATCACAATAGTTAGAGTCTGACAGGATGAATGCCTGTGAGCTGAAATGGGATGCCATTCAAAACATCAGTCAAATGGGAAATAAGGTACTTTATAAAGGGGGATAGGGGCACAATTAACCATTCCAGCTACTTGCCTATACCTACATGGCACCGTGGCACTGGACTAAGACTGGACTTCATTTTTTTTGAGAAATGAGTTGTATCTCTTACCAGACTAAATGATCTCGACAGTTTTCTGGCCTTTTTCCTCTACCATTTGAGCTGCACCCCATCCCAAATAAAATATTACCTAGAATAAATCCAAGTGTTAGTTGTCTTGCAACACAATTAGTTTGGTATGCATGTAGACTCAGCATCATGCATTAATCTAGTCCAAATCTGACTTCAGCCCACAAAACCTTCTCTAGCGGCCGCTTTCAGAGGGGACCAGTGGGATATGAAAGGATGTTAAAGGAGCTTTCTCAAAGTGACAAAGGACTTTTTGTAGAATTGGGAACGGAAATGCTTCATGCTGTTTTGGGCTGTGCTGCACAGTCATGGGATCGCTCCTCTTCACTGCCGGCCAACTGGATGTGGGCAAAATCACTGCTGTTCTCCTGTGTGTTCCTGGTGTTTCTGAATTTGGCTGCTCCTGATGACATGATGAAATCTCAATTAGTTCGTCTGTCTCCAAACCAGAGGCAAAAAGGTAAAATGATTCTGACTGGAAGGCAAGTTTAGAATCAATAACTGATGCTTTTATTTCCTCAGTCTCAGTTTCCAGGTAGGATCTGCTATGGCTGTTAAATGGGCTGTTAATGTATTGTAATCTGTAGCCTGAATTACCAAAACCTAATCTAGAAAGCCATTTGAAGATAACTTCAGCTAAGATGAAATGTAGCTGGTTTGGGGTACTGACAGAAGTTGCTCTGAAATCAACCTGGAATGACTAAACTGTGATTAACAGATAACAGCTTTCACAATAGCCACTGATCACGTTACTGAGCTTGATTACTATTTATGTACTAATACTCTTGAACGGCTTTGGGTCATTTATTTTATTTTGTTCTATCTTTTGTTAGCCAAAATAAGTAAAATATCTGCTGAAGTGAGCATTCTTGAGCTTCTAAGCTGTGGACAAGTTTGGGTCCTACTGGTCCAACCCCTGCTCCAGCAGGGAATTTGAATATATGCTGATAGACTCAGGATGGCAGACTGCTGAGAGCTGCTCATTTACTACAGCATCACTGATAAATTCTGTTTTCTTAGAATTTTCTTAGAATTAATTAACTGAAAACAATCAGGAGAACTGATTTTTTAATTCTTTGGATAGAAATATTAACTTTCATGGCCCCTTTCTACTCCCTCTTCTTTCTCCCTATTGAAAAACGTAGTCATTAATTCAGTTTAATAATTCTATTAAAGGCATCATGCCCTCTGTATTGCCATACATTATCAGCTTTCTTTAATTTGAGATACTAACTTTGAACTTCAAATTCAAACACTTAAAAGGCAAAACCAGCTCCTTTAAAATGCAACTGCTAGTCTGAGCTTTCCAAGTTTGGCTCTGAAATGAAACATGAGCTGTGAGCAGCACTGGATTGTTTCAGAACTGTGTGCATGTGGTCCATGCTCCAGGTGCAGTCCTGTGAGTGGAAAGTCACACTGGATTAAAGTCTTTATCTTAATTCTTGAGTATTTTTTGTAATAAAAGTTCAGATGAGCTCCTCTGAACAAAGGAGGGAGCCCAGGGAGCAAGCAGCTTTTGCAGCTAGTTCCCTGCTCACTTGGTTCCCTGATAAGTGTCAAGAAAGTGTTATGAATTGTAGATGGACATTGGAAGGGTTTGGCAAGTACCAAATGAGCACCTTGTGTAAAAAGAGTGGAGCAATTATCAAAGCAATTCCTGAGGATATGCCAAGCAAAGATGCCACAAGATTCCCAGTAAAGAATCCCCACATGTACAACAGTGTTGTCCCTAAGCAAGAAACCTCTTGGTTTCACCTTCCAAAGCAGAACCAGGTGCTCCATCCTGCTGCAGGAGGGGAAAGAAGACACACCATTACTATGGCAGTTACTGTTAAGACATCGTTACTGCCTCCTGCTGAAGTTCACTGCCATCCTGGGAGAGAGTCAGCACTCACTGGGTTAGATAAAGAACCAAAGGAAAGGCAGTGTCCTAAGTTTGGCTTTCAGAAAATGTCTGGCTGTACTCTCAGTGTATTTTCCATTTGTTTAACATGGATGTTTCATTTTCTTATGCATTTTCAGGCAAAGCCTGCAAAGCTGCAGCAGGCCTGACGCATGGAAATGAAGGAAAACTTGTAAAGGAAGGCATACAGGAAAGTTTTTTCCTTCTCAGAAGCTTGATGAATGGTGCATAAATATGAGTAAGGTTTTTAAATTGCGTTTATAACCAGGATGAGAGCAGCAGGAACTGAGATGTATTTAAATACATGCTTATGTATTTCATACTATAATTAAAAGGTGTTAAAGAACAACAAAGTTACAAGAGAAAATGATACAGAGAAAGAAAGGAAATAAGCAATTCATGGGAACAAAAGAACTAGAGGATGAGAGAAACTCGCCTGCTAAATTATGGATCATGCACTGCAGACATTGAGCGGTTTGCTTTTTCAGCCTGAAACGTGTTTGAGTATGGCATTTTTCCCATTTCCTCCTAAGTTCCAAGGATATAATACTGGTTAAGCTAAAAAAAAAAACCAACAGAGAAATGGGTGATAGTTCCAGAGGGGAGGTATCATTCACTTACTGGGAAGGGCTGAGAATTCTGCTTGCAGCTCTTCAACTATTGGCCCTAGTTCCTCTCTGTTTATATTTTGAATTAGCAAGTCACATACTGAACCATGCCAAGTGACAGAAGGGGAAATTTCTGTGTGTGGAGCACAGTCACGCTCCCACAGGGAATTGGCTTCCTTGGCATATCAGTGTTTTCAGGCACTGGTGACCCTGAGTGAGAAATAGAAAGAAGAACGATGAGCCAGATTTTGAGACAGGCACGCACGATTAAACACATTTAAATCTGCCTTATTTACACTCGTAAGGAGCTGTTTGTATGTCTCTCCTGACAACTCTGAGCCTACTGTAACCTTCTTTAATAGCCACATGGGTTGCTATCCTCTTGGGCTTGATTAGCTTGACCTTGCTTTCATCCTTTGTAGCAGCAGCGTAGCCTGACCGGCTGGAACAGATTTCAGCATAGTGTAAAGCATGCACAGCACTTAGAAATTAAGTGGGGAAAGAAAAGAGCCAGATGTAGGTGATATATAGGTTGTAGGATCTGTGTATGAACAAGGAGTAAAAGGCTGAGAGGTTGTGTGTGTTTATTATGGGTTTCTCACAGCATGTGTTTGAAGCTCTGGTTACGATGAGCACATTCATACAAAGTTTCTCTCCCACTTAAAATTTGTAAGGCTGCACTATATGGCCTTTCCTCCTCAATGTAACAAATATCTGTAGAAATCGTATCTATTGGCTTGGGTCACAATTGAATACAAGTTTCTGTGTAAGGAGCAACAGATTTTGATGCCTCATGTGACCACTGATAACATTCATGATATATTCACCCGAGCACACTTGTGCATAAACCATAATTTTTTGAAAAAGCAGAAGAGTTGATCAACCTTTATAGTCCTTATGATTGTTCTGTTGTCCAGATGCCCAGGTGGCAAGGGATGTCTACAAACATAAGGATGTGTCTTAATATTGCAGACAAGATGGTTCAGGGATGATTGGAAAAACTCAACAAAGTTGAAATATGACTGTTTTATAAAAAAAAAAAAGTGAACACTGACAGAAAAAAGTAGATAAAACTTTGTGGTTCTTAGTTTATTAAAAAGCACCTGCATGAGGATCAGTACCAGCAGTCCTAATATATTTCTTTTAGATTTTTAATCTAAAAGAACTGGAATCATAGAATCACAGAATCATAGAATAGCCCGGGTTGCAAAGGACCACGATGACCATCTAGTCCCAACCCCCTGCTGTGTGCAGGTCACCAACCAGCTGCCCAAAGCCACATCCAGCCTGGCCTTGAATGCCTCCAGGGATGGGGCATCCACAGCCTCCTTGGGCAACCTGTGCCAGTGCCTCACAACCCTCTATGTGAAAAACTTCCTCATATCCAACCTAAACCTCCCCTGCCTCAGTTTAAGACCATTCCCCCTTGTCCTATCACTGTCCACCCTCGTAAACAACCATTCCCCCTCCTGTGCATATGCTCCCTTCAAGTACTGGAATATTGCAGTTAACAAAATATATGAAATTCCTGGCAGAGTTCAATGAATGCAAGTAGTTCATCTGATCTTAGTACACATTTTTCATGTGTGTTAGGTAAAGCAAATGGAATCTCTGCTATATGTACTGGAAAATGTTGATAGGTTGCTTTTTTTCGGTTATATTGATTTTTCTGAGCAGAACTTTTTATAAAAGAAAGCAAAACAAAAAGCCAACAGATCCTCTCTAGAAACTCTTTGGCTGTGTACACCAGTCAATGACACTTAGCCCTATTAATGTGAATATGGATATAACCACCCAGGGAACCTCTCTTTAAGGAAGCATTGCAAGACTGGCTGAAGACTGTCTCAGCTTAAACCAGTTAGATCTTGTGATCAACAGAAAAACTGCTCCAAGAGGATGTTACCATTACTGGGAGTTAAAGCAGAATGCCATCACCATGACCAGACCTCTGGTGAGAAACCTTTCAAATCTCTGGTTTCTCAGTTCTCCAGGGTCACTCAGAAGTGATCCAGTGTTGAGTTGAAGGTCAAGCTGGCTAAGCATGAAGTGATACAATGCAAATAATATGGTACACACACACAAAAAAAAACCCCAAAACATTTTAAACACAATGAAAATAGTCTGTTTAAAAAGAAACCCACCAAAAAAAAAATACCACATGAATGGTAAAGGAAATTGGAAGTGCAAATAACTGATTTAGGAAATAAAGAAGACTTGATGGGTTTTGGGTTGTGGCCAGTCTCCTGTTCTGTTTCTGTGTTGGTATGATGAAAAAATATCCTGCAAATGCCATGAATCAGACAGGGTCTTGGTGATGTAAGTCTACAAGGGTAGCTAGTACGTTAGCTTGCACTCAACTATTTTGGTAGACAGTATATTTGGAGGAGAAGTATAAGGACTTCCTTAATTCTCCAGAGTTAAGCCTGACATAAACATGCCTAAACAAATGGCATAATTTTAGGGCCTCTGGACACTACATAACAGCTGTGTAGCTCACTTAAAATCTTCCATGCAAAAAAATAATTAGTTCGTAAGGTCCAAAAGAACACAAAAAAAATAATTAGTTTGTAAGGTCTTCCTGAAGCTTTTTTTTTTTTTTTTTTCATTAGATCCTTAATTCAGTCACTGGATATTGGGAACAAGTAGCTGACTGCAAGCCTGCCATTCAGTGGAGAAAAATTTTCAGCAGGCAAAGATGAAGACCATTCCTAAACTGCCCTGTGACTGCTGTAAAACTTATACAGCAACTGCTTGCCCTGATCTGCAGCCGAAGTAGCTCCAGAGATGATTTTTTGAGGAAAAAAATGAGACAGGAATGAGCTCCTGAACTCATCACCTTCATGCATGCAGAGTAAAGTCTCAAGCTGGCATTGCTGCTAATTCACCCAGGCACCGGAGCACCCTTGATTCCTGGATGGGGGTAAGAACAGATAACATCAGTGTAGCACTGCTGCTGCAAAATCAGGCTAAGCCGTACGCCTGTGGCATCTGTCTGCTGAGCGTTAGGTAAGGGAGTGAAAATGTACAATATTTCCCACAGATTCTGACAGTATCCTGAACAGGGACTGGCTCCGAGCATTAAGGTGAAATCCAGTCATTCTAAGAATATCCTATATCTCCAAAAAACACTTTTCTCTGGGGAAAAAAAAAAAAAAAAGAGAACATTAAAGGTTCTGACAGATGTATAGCACAAAGGACCTTTAGGTTTGATGATCAAGGACATACATGTGGAAGCCATTATAGTCATCCTGCAGCTTTGGATGGTTCAGAAATACCAAGTATGTTCCCCTGTACATCCATTCTGAAAAGCAAGCGGATCTGAGCTGCAAAGAGTCAGCATGTGGGACTGATGCGGGCTCCACAGATCTGTGCCTAGATCCGTGTTCCAAACTGCAAGAATTATATTGGGTTTGGATTCCAGAAATAAGACTCTTGCAAGGGAAACGTGAGCCATTCTATTCAGCACAGTTTGTAAAAGTAGCAGCCATCTGTTGGGCTTTAGAGAAGGCTGAGAAACACAGGATGTTTACTTTTATTGAGATGTGCAGTGGATGTGCCTCATATGAGCAGACGTGTCACAATACTAATAGGACAACTGGGACATGAAGCTCCAGAGAAAAATGCGTTAAATATAGCATTTGTGTAAATTGGACTGAAAGCTTTAAAAATATACCTGTGTGCACCTAAACACATAATCACTTAAGTAAACAGTCGCAGAAAACAGCTCGGACAAAAACTTGAAACAAATGCAGTGCTGACTTGGAGACAAAATTGACTGTTTTCCTGGGTGCTTTATGGAAATCATTCCAAAAGAAAGGATTAAGGAAAGGTAAGATAATGAAGGGTCCAGTTTCTACATGGTAAAATTTTGAGGTTCATTTAGTTAAACACCCTGAAATGGAACCTGGTGTTACTAACAGTACTGAAATGTTGGCACATGCAGGGTGAGCCTGGGACCTCGTAGATGAGAGAGAGGTGTTCCGTACCACTGACAGAGCACTGTGTAGGACATCTGAGAGGGGACCAGGCCAAGGCCTTGAGCTACAGGAAAATGTGATTCACAGTACAAATAACTTCATGCTACTATACATTTTAACCACCAAAGGGGAAAAATTCCCACGAGAATTCAGAGATGCAATCAGACTTCTGTAAAGGGAGGAAGTTTTTCACCCAGAGGGTGGTGAGGCACTGGCACAGGTTGCCCAAGGAGGCTGTGGATGCCCCATCCCTGGAGGCATTCAAGGCCAGGCTGGATGTGGCACTGGGTAGCCTGGGCTGCTGGTTGGTGACCTGCATATAGCAGGGGGTTGGAACTGGATGAGCACTGTGGTCCTTTTCAACCCAGGCCGTTCTGTGATTATGATTAAATGCTAACAGCAAGAAGGCAACAAGGAACCAAAGATGCAGATGGAGATGCTGGCAAACAGCATTAGCAACAGCTACTGTTGGTTTTGGCAAGAAAGAAAAAAGTGAAGTATTGCAAATCAAATAAAATTATACATGTATCAGCAATAGATGTTTTATATACAAGATGGAGTAAAGTTTTTTTTTTCTTCTGTATTTTCCAGGATCTGGCTTATGTAGACAGTGTTTGAGGTTTTGAATGAAGTTGCAGTGAGTCTTCACAAAAGGAACCTAAGATGATAATATGAATTTGATCTAGGTATGAATCAGTATAAGGAAAAAAAAACACACTGTAGAACTTCAGTGGGACAGACATTGCTGTCCTTGCAGCGTCTGTCTAACAGTCGTGCTATGAGATGAGGATAAATTTTCAAGAACCAGGCTTATGGAGCTATCAGAGCTAAACAAAGTGAGAACTGAATTATTGTAGAAAAAAAATTGCAGGGAAGAGTGTACTGAAGGGCTCTTTGTACTGAAGAGCTATTTGTGTACTAAAAGCTCTCAGCATTAGTTTCATTGTCTCGACATACTTTTGATATTGAATGGACTTAAATAAATGAAGTACAGATGTCCACCTACAGAAATTGCAGTTATGAGGTAAGACTGCTTAGAGGCAGGAAATCACCTGAAAAGATGCATACAAAAACCAAACATGACTCAGAAGTGCACAACTGCATTAAATATTTAGTTATTCAAGACAAGCCTATGTAATCTGACTATTGTTTATCTGTATTGGAGCTGATATAGCTCAAGTGGGAGCCACCATTTCTTCAAATGTACTAAATATAGCTGAAAATGAATTTTCCAGAGGTGTTTTGTGGTGCCTTTGCAAATGATGTTTTTAATTCCTCCTTGCATTCTCTTAAAATAAACCTCAATGCTATTTTTGATCTATTCTCATTCAAGTCTTGGTGATACCTTCTTGCTATAAATCCTTTTGGAAACCCCGACACTGAAGAATGTTGAAAACTGTAAGAAAGGGGTTGAATAACATATCGATGTAGCCACTTAATAATTTAAAATGCCAAATCTTATCCTAACACGTCACAGATTTTACACTGGTTCCAATTCCTCTGTATTTACTGAGTTACCTTATTCTGCATCTGGTGTCTGGACTTCTCTATGTCAGAGATCTGTAAAGCTAATAGTGCTGCATTTTTATCTAGTGGCAAATAAGCCTGCAAACTCATTACTGTGTTGTATATGTAATGTATGTTGCAATTATGCTGTCCTGTTCATGCACAAGGACAGTCTAATCTCCTTGGTGTCCTTCAGCACATTTTAATTTTTGAACTTGCTTATACCTTTTGCCTCTGTAACAGGATATGGAAGTTTGTAGTATTTCACCTTGCCAGATAATTCGAGATCAAATAATACAAAACTGTTCTGAAAAATAAATCACTCATTCTCCATCAACGATACTGACAGACCTCTGCTGAATTATACCAGCATTTCTTCTTACAAGTTCAAGATTCCCAGTATATTAATCCCCTCCTCGTATGGCAATTGCAGCAGGCCATTTCTTTTCTTTGCCTTCTCTGTATTCTTTTTGCTGAATACAATCTCTACCACATTACACACAGTTGAGAATAAGGATGTATGATGGATTGTACAATGATGTTCCCCATTTTCTTTCCCAGCCTTAACACTCCAGACTCTTTTTGTCATCACATACAGCAGAGGCTTGAATACAAATCCTTTTCAGTGTTTTCAAAGAAAAGAGTTATATCAATGTGTTCATTTAAAATGAGAAATTCTCATTTTTTCAACTAAGTCTTTAAACTTCCAGCAGTTGCTGCAACACCATTTTTGTTCTTGTTCCGATTATCTATTTTTGTACTGTCTGCTTAGTCAGGATATTAAGCTGCTATTTGCTATTTTCTATTTAAATCTGATCAATTCCTGCATTTTTCTAGGATTCATTGCTTTATGATTTCAGGTCTTGTTCCCATTCCCACCTGAAGACAATTCCTTTCTTTCTTGTCATTTATATGGCATCTGTAATTCCGGTGCAGATCTCTCCCTATTCACCTAATTTTCTCAGTGGTAAAATTGCCCTATTTGCTTAACCTTAACAGTGGATTTGGATTATAGAAAATGTTCTTAAAACTTTCCTTTTTCCATCCTTCCTATTTCAGTATTCATAGATTCCTCTCCAGGTAATGCTTCTACTGCAGTATCTCCCAGCCAGGGAGTGGACATCAACACTGACTGGTTTGTGTCTGTACTGTAGTGCTTATGGCTCTCCCTTGCTTACAGTGGATGCAGAGGGGGACTACTTCCAGGGCAGGAAACAGATGAAGAATAATTCTTTCTTGTATGGAAAAAAAGGATTTTGCTTACCTGCCTGTTTTCTTCTCTTCTTCAGGCCAAGGGCCCTTTTTGAAGTAAGACCCTTTCACAGAATCACAGAATGGCCAGGGTTGGAAGGGACCTCAAGGCTCATGTGTCTCCAACCCCCCTGCCACATGCAGGGCCACCAACCTCCACATTTCATACCAGCCCAGGCTGCCCAGGGCCCCATCCAACCTGGCCTTGAACACCTCCAGGGTCGGAGCATCCACAACCTCTCTGGGCAGCTGTTCCAGCACCTCACCACTCTCATAGTAAAGAACTTATTTCCTTCACTGTAATCTCCAGCCTAAAATGTTGTTCCAGGTTGCTCCAGATCTTTATGGCCTATACTAACTGCAGTCTCTTAAGCTGTCTTTACCACATCCATTGCTCAGTGAACTAAGTTTATCCTCTGCCTCTGCTGCAGTTTATTTGTATTCTTCCTCCTGCCATGCCTTTGTCTATTATTTTTCTCAGAATTTAAGACTGGGAAACACACAGCTCCTTCCCAACCTCTTTACTTTGTTCTGCTCAGCATGAGGGCAGTCCTGCTGATGCAGCAGACTCCCAGGAGGATTTGTCTTTATATCTGTAACTAGCACTTAGCCATTTCTGTCTAAGTATCTTTGCTCCTAACATCTGCAAGAGTTCAAAAGCTCTGTGGAGAAGCCCTTGGCACCTGTGCAGTTCTTTCCTCTCTCTAGCTTTGTATTGCAAGCTTTGGAACCCATTAGGACTTATATTTTAAATGTGTTTAAGTGGCGTAAGATCCCCCTCTGATGTTAAACATTCCCTAAAATGCTGAGTTGAGCTACAGAATATAAATGAACATCTTTTTTTTTTTTTTTTTTCAAGTTTAGAGCAAGATGATCTTTCAGGTCCCTTCCAATTCTTGCCAATATATGATTGATTTGCAATTATTTAAAAACTTTAGAAGTATCTAATAGGTTAAAGCTGTGCTACAGCACAAAGAAGGCAGAGTTGAGAAAGATAGAACAGGAATACTTTCTTGCTCTCTTTTATAACAGTTATTCTGTCTTGGCCTAGTCAGTCTTCAGTGCCTCTGTACTTTCTGAAAATCTCAAATGTATTATCAACTGTTTTTAGAACCATGGAGAAGCACCCAGCTTGAGAGTGAAACTGGTAGGAATCTTGCTGGAGATTTGGGAAGCACTATGAAAGCAGTTCACACACTCGAAATACAGTTGCACACCTTAACCACATATTTCTGTGTATCCATTTTGTTTCTCTTGGAGCGTGGTGATGTAGGAAGCTGGGCCAGACCAGAGGGTGCTCGTCTTAATGGATGGATGGATGGCTTTAAACTAGGAAACAACTGAAATGAGGAAGCTTGATCAAAAATCAAAGAAACAGAATTAGAAATGGAAGGAGAGCTGTTTAAACTGTGATTCAGGTATACCCCAGCAGTACAAGGGACAACGAAGCACATGGGCTGTGCCCTATTTCCACGTGTGCTTTCAGCCCCCAGAGGCAGCCCCACAGGCAGTGCCCTCAGAACGCAGGGATTTCTGGAACCTCAAACCTCCAGAGGTTAGGGAGTGACAGCTGGAGACATCAGCGAGGAAGACACTGCGCTGCCAGAAGCAAGCAGAGTGAAACTGGCAGAGAAGGGAAGTTAACAAAAAGCTCGGAAAACTAAGCCTAAAGGAGTGCCTGGGGCTAGAAGGCAAGTAAAGAAGCTGGGGGAGGGGAAGGATTCAACAACAACAAAAAAAAAGAACAAAAAAGGTAATTGGGAACTAAGTGAAAGCAGCTAGGCTTGTTATGCTAGGAGGAGGCAGCTAGCCAGCTGCAGAGGCGAGTGAGATCCCACTTATCTTACCATGTTGACTACAGAAACAGACTTCAAGTGACGCAGTGTCTATAAACAGAGAAGAAGACTTAGTTCTCATTTGGATAGTTGTGTCTGTGACCCTAAAATCCTTATCCCAAATCTGCATATCAGGATTCCAGTTCCTGAGGGTATATTCTTATTACTGAGATATGACCCTGATTATAAACATTGCCCAAAAATTGGTCGTACCATTTCCCCCCAAAATATGAAGCATAAGAAGCAGAAATCAACTGCAGCATAAACAGCTGAAATAATTTTTTTTTTTGATCCAGACAAATTTGATTCAAAAGTAAAAAACTGTCAGATCGTACTGTTTCAATCAAATTGATGGAGCAGGACAGTTACTTTGATGCAGGATTCCACCTTGTTCACTTTTGTTAAAAGATGCATCAGAAAAGCCTTGTTCACACACTGATTTGCCTCTTCAAACAGCACTGCTGCTTCCTCCGTAACATTTTCTCTTTCTGTTCTTTCTTCCTGCTGGCCTGAATAATTAGTTCTCTGGGGAGATCACATCTTTTCTTGCTTACTAGGATTGGTACTGGGAATATCTGAACTAATCCCATAGGCCCACTGATAATGCTCCTTTTGACTTACAGGAGATCTTTATGGACTATTATATGACCCTTACTGTAGACAAATACATGCTGGGTGTGTTTCCTGAAACATTTACAAGCTCCAGTTAAATCCATTTATGTTTATTGCTCAGTAGAGCAGGTCTTCCACACTGTTATCTGTTTAGCAGTCCTGTTTGATAAGTTTCTATGTAAAGAGCAGACAGAACACCAACGTGGATGTGAGCTTGTATTCCTGCCCGAGTGGCCGTAACAGATGGTCTATAGTGGAACTTCAGTCACAAAAAATGTGAAGCGGAACAAATCTGAGTCACTGGTGCAAAATGTCTGTTTCGGAGGGCTCCTGACTGCTGTTCTGACTGCTTGGGTGCCAAAAAGGACTGGTGAAGAGGTGGCCATGGAAATTCCTTCCTACGTGGTTTTAAAAACTGTAAGGCAGTTTTTAAAGAATGAGCTTATCTTGTGCCTTTGACAGCAAGAGAAATACAGTGATTAAAAACTTTATTTCTTGTAGATCTTCAGAAAGGGGTGCAGATTTTGCATGCATGACTATTTTCAGACCCACACACTTGCATGTACAACTACATTCCAGTGTTGAAGGACATGGTTTAGTGGGAGCTATTGGTGATAGGTGAACGGTTGGACTGGATGATCTTTTGGGTCTTTTCCAACCTTGGTGATTCTATGATTCTATGATTCCCTGTGAAACTTATCCGATGACATTTAATTTTTACTCCTGCAGATTGATATTTTATATATTTTATATATTTATACATATACAATATATACAAAATATCCATATGTGTGAAATATTTTAAGTTGTTAAAACTTATTTTCCTCCATCACTGCCCGGGGTTTGTGCAATCATTCTGAAGCTATACAAAACCTATACCAAAAAGAAAATAGGAGAAAGCCAAGTAACAGCTCCTCCTAAATATTAGCAGTTTTACATTTGTATCTTATGCTGTGATGCTAAATCTCTTCACAGATGGAAATCTTCCAGACCGAAACAGAAAAAAGATGACAACCTGGGAGAAGATGGGAAAGCAACTCTGTAAACTCTGCTGGCCATGTGTTAAAGAAGAGGAAAGATCCTTCTTGTTCACCAAAAACCTTGCATTTTTCTTTAATTATTACCATACAAGTATCACTTGATATAAAACACACGATTAAAGTACTTTACACAGTCAGAATGGATGAACAGATGAAGCAGTTTTCAGAGAAACCCAACTATCCAAATGCATTCTTTACCCCATTGTGCAGTTATAGTGAAGAACTGATTCTACAGCTATTTCACAATGACAGAATGAAAAGTAAAAACCTGCAGGCAGGACAGCAAACTGGGATAGCGGCCTTCAGTTTTATCCCTTGTACAGCAGAGACTTCAATAAATAACCATATCAGGCACTCCAGTTTTAGATTTTTAACACTGACGGATTTAATTTAGTAATGGGAAGACTTAAGCACAACCATTTAAAATGACATGCTCAACTTCACCTAAGAAGCCTGTCCAGCCATCACTCTCTGCAGAACTTCCCTTTTACAGTTTGACATCAGTAACCTTATGAGCTGCCCAATGCACTGTTTAGTCCAGAAGGAAACAAGTGCAGGGGGCAGTGAATAAATCAGAGTACTTCAGAATTAGGCTGATAAACAAAAGTAACAGAATTAAGTACAAGTAAGAAAGCAAACTATGTGCATCTGCAGGTTTGGTTCCTCATTTATCAGAGCAATGGGAAGTTACCATTTTTGCAAAAATTTATCTAGTACTGATGTAGACAACAAACTGACTTAAATTATTTGTTACAGACTACGTTTTGCATTTAGATTATGTTAGCTAAGTTGCTGTAAGCGAACTTAAAGTTTTAATTGTGTATAAATAATTCTGTAACCATAACACAGTTCTAACCCAGGAATGCAGTTGACTTACAAAAATGACAGGTTTTCCTGTTTTCTAATTCTGTGGAATTTTGTTTTAAAATATGTCTTGACTGCTTGATTGTCCATCTATCCAGCAATAAAAGAGAAGGGAAAGGATTAGGACAGTTGCAATAAATCATTCTTGAGTAGCATTACTGTCTACTTGAAGGAGAAATAACTGGTAGGTCAAGAGAAATGGATGATGGGGTAAAACAGGTCAGCAATACTGTGAATAGATCACTGTCTGAAAAGTCTTTGCATTGGTGTGTGTAAACTGGAATACAGTGTGTGATGGGCATGACATAGCAGATGCTGGTGGACTTGACTGTAGCACTGTGTCCAGTCTTGGGTGCTGTGGTTCAGAAATTGTGGATGGTTCTAAGAGAAAATGGGGGGAAATATGCATGCTCAGAGGACTGAAACTAGGGCTCATGAGGAAAGAAGTGAAATCGTTTAGTCTGTAGATAGCAAAAATTAGGGGAGACATGGAAGAGGCACACTAAGAGATGTGAGGCAGAACCGCGTTTGTTACAGCTATATCTCCATAACAGAAAGCTTTTATTTATTGAGTTCTTGCTTCTCTTTGGGGCCGCAGTGAGGGCTGGAACAGAGAACTCACCAGGCTGAAAGTCAGCGAGTCTGAAAGTGCTCTCCCAACAGCTCCAATCACTCTCAGTTTCATCCACCTGAGTCCTAACTCCTCTGTTACACCAACACTGCTGCCCACCTCTGGGGAGTGGGCAAGAAGTGGGAATCCTTTGCAGGACTGGTCATTTTCAAGGTTTGGGAACTCAGTACCTGAACAAACAGGGGATGTAACTGCCTCAGACTGCCCTTCATGTGCATCAGAAGCCTTTGGCTACACCAACCCAGCACCGCAGCCTCTAGATTCCTTTTTCTTTTCCTACCAGAAATACAAACACCATAGAGAACAGCATTTTTAAACACAGCAGCCACATGAACACCACTGCTTGCGTTCTGATAGAAATCAGGCTTCCCAAGTAAACGAATTTAAACAGCACTCCGACAGTTCTTGATGCTACCTGCACCCAGCCATCCTGCTGGCTGCCACATCTATAAATACACTTTAGGAAAGGTGACAAAAAAAGGGAGCCGGGGTGGCTGGAGAGCCCTGAGGGCGGGAATCTCTGTGGAGCGCTCAGAGCACGGCGGGCACTGAGGGAGCGTCCTTCCGAGCGTCCCTCTGGACACCGCGGTGGGGCCGTCCCGCTCGCAGCCCCGAGAAGGGTCTCCGAGCCCCGCACAGGGCCCAGTGCGGCGTTTTACCTCAGGATTAGAGGGTTTTACCTCGGGAATATTAGCTTTAACCTCGGGAATACGGGGGTTTCCCTCACGGATTTCAAGGTTTTTACCTCAGCCGATGTGCCTCGCTCCCGCCCGGCCCGCGGATGGGCGAGAAGAGCCGCCGGCCACAGCGCCGCGAGCCGCCGCCGCCCTCTCCTCCTCCGGCCGCGCTCCCCTTCCTTTCCCGGCTGTCCCGGCGGCAGCGGCGGGCGCCAATGAGGCGGCGCGTCCCGGCGGCGGCGCTCGGGTGGGCGGGAACGGAGGGCGGGGGGCGGTGGCAGCACGCTCGGTTGTGAGCGAGGGAGGGAGTGTGTGTGCGTGCGTGTGTGCGAGCGAGTGCCATGGCCGGAGCCCGCTGAGAGCGACAATAGGAGCGAGCCGGAGCGCGACCCCGACGCCCGCCGGGACCCCGTCGCTCACCTGAGGCAGCCGCCGGCGGAAGAGGCCTGCCCTCCCTTCGCGGGGCCGCCCGCACCGCGCCCGCCGCTCCCCCTCGCCTCGGCTCGGCTCCCCCCGCGTTTCTCCCCCCCCTTTGCCCCCCCTTCCCCTCCGCCGCCTCCTCGGGGCCCCTCCGCAGGGCTCCGCCGGGAATGTGAGTGAGGCAGCGGGCGTCGCAGGCAGGGGGCCGCGCCGAGTGCATGGGACTGAGTGCAGCCCGAGCAGCCGCCCGCTCCTGAAGCCGCCGCCAACGCCGCCCTGCGCCGGGGAGGCCGCCGACGCCGCCGAGGCCTACAGGCTGCTGCGCCGCCGCGGCGGGGACCGAGCCCGGCGCGTACCGCACTCCAGGCATCGGCCGCGCTCCGCCGAGCCCGGCTCAGGCCGCCGCCGCCGCCTCCCCCCCGTCTCCGGCTTCTCAACCGGGAGGGTCAAGGTAACTCCATCGCGGCGCGGGGAGGAGGAGGCCCGGGGGAAGAGGAGGGTGGCGGTGAGGGGGCTGCGGGAGGACGTGTTCCAGCTGCGGGGCTCCCGCCGGGAAATGACAGCCGATGGCAGCGGGCGGGAGGCAGCGGATGGCGGCGTGGCGGCCCGGGCCTCCCGGTGCGTTCCGTCGCTATTTTCACGTCCACCCGCCGCGCCCCCCCCCCCCCCCCCCCCCGATCTGAGGTGCGTGGCTTCTCCTTCCTCCCGGCACTCCATCCTGTGAGAATACGGCCCCTCCTTGGGAGAAACGGCGCTTAAGCTCCACAGCTTTCCTACACGCATTAAATAATCTCAGGTTGTTGGGGATTTTTTTTTTTTTTTTTTTTTTCCTCCCCCCACCCCGCTGGAATCGCGTGTTTCGCCCTTACAGCGCGTTCATCATCGAAAGGATGAAAAAAAAAAAAAGGGATCGGTGTTTACCACGGGGTTGTCAGGCTGGATGCAGCCTTGTGGAATTAGAATGAGGCTTTAATAATTTATAACGCAGGTGAGGGAAACTGTTACTAAATTTACAGTGGAGAAATGCTGGTGAGGCTCAGCGCTGACACCATGATCCTGCAGCTGGGCCATCCGCTCCGCTCGCTGCTCGTTGTTATTAGCATTGTTATTATTTTGGTGATTTCATCTCGAGAGAGAGAGTGCAGGGATGGTTACACTTCAGCCACACACGTGACAGGCAGAGGAATCTTTTCGATGAGATGAAACAAGGCCATCGGCTCCGGTTTTTAGCTGTGTGTTTCTGCTGCTATTTTCCGTAATTTGGGTTTATGTAACAGGTAACTTTGTGCTTAGATATATTTTTGGCGGAGCTTTGGAACCTTAGAAGCGGGTGTCGGAGCGCAGGCCGTTCTATTTCAGTTTATCAGACTTCTTTATTTGTTAATCTCGGCTGGGGCCTGGATGCCCCGCTGATGGGGGCATTTCTTCCCCCCTGGATGGCTAACAAACCTTGTGTAAGGGATGGGATCGCATTGCTGACACTATATTATATTTGGAAAGTATAAGCTGGTGGTGGGGAGGACCTTAGGAAAAATGAAAAAGATGGTGTGAGGCTTTCTCGTGACAGCAGTGCCAGCTGCACAGCTCAGCATCTGGTGCTGCACATGCTGCCTTGGAGAAGCTGTGGAGTTTGTACTTCCATTTTTGAGAGATTTAGTGCACATATATATAATTTTGCATTAAACAGTTCTTTCTGAACTTGCTTACAGTTGCCTTAAATTGTACTTTCTATTTCTTGTAAAAGACGGATCTGAATAATAATGTCTGTTTCAATGGCTTTAATAATTTATGCAGCGTATGAGTAACCAAATATTTTAATAAAATAAGTACTTGAAAGCGTTCTCGATCGTGTGGAATCAACTTCTTTTAGCCTGCGAGTCACTGTGGTAATTGAAGTCAACAGACATTGAGGATGAGTAATGCTTTCCAAGGACATGTTCTAAGACCCTGATCCTGCAAGTGCTTATGCCGATGCTTAACTTTGCATGAGTGTGTGGCCCTACTGAAACTGGCAGAGTGCTCTGCCTAATAATGGCATTGCTAATACGAATAATAGAGGTGCACGCGCTGGTGAAGTTAACTGTATGCAGAGCTGCTTGAAATACGTAGGCCGAAATTCCTCCTGTCTTGTTTTCCTGAAGTATTACTCATGTATTGCACCAAGATGCAATGTGTCTTTTTAACAGGCCAGACAGGCTGCTAAATACAATAGCTAGTTGGAGGAATTCACTCTTTAAAAGCTTCCTTTTGGTATTTCTCAGTAGTATGGAATTAGCTGCAGCAGCATTACTAGGGCATGTTTTGTAGGAAGAAGCAATGCTTATTTCTCAGACCAGCTGATAGAGTTGGGAAACAAACAAACTTCTGCTCACAGAAACCTTTTTTGGCTCTCTGCCTCTCTGCAAACCTTGTCTGGCTTGTGCCCTTAGAACTATTATGGCTACCATACTGCTATTATTGCTGAAATGCCAGAGCATGGAATAACTGTGCTAAGAGACTCAGTACAAAAACAGAAAGTCTGAAATGGAGAGTAAAGAGCAGTATGTGAAATTTTGTCAGTTTTGCTGAAATTGTGAAGTGTGGCACTACTTCTTGTGGTACTTTTTAGTGTTGCTATAAAGTCTTATATGTAAGTATGGTAAATAAGCTGATTTTTTTCTTCTGTGCACTTTAATGACTCTAAAGTGACAAAGATATTTATACCTTCTTGAGTTATCATATATATATACCATATACGTTCTTGAGATCATTTAGCTTGCATCATGCTTTCCAGCATGAGTTCTAGGCTTCAATCCTTTGTCGAGTCTACAGGTGTATGAAGTTCTGTTGACATAATGATGTCATCATTAGGTCAGAATTTTTCCTGTTGTAGGGTTTTTGGTAAAAATGAGGCAGATAAAACAAGGGAGAGAGAAGAACAATTGCACCATTCCTATAATTTATTCCGTAAGACCTGCACGTGTATTGGTGGGTTATCTCCCAGACGGTCTGTCTGGATAAGTTGTCAGGAGGATAGCGAAGGCAGAGCAAGGGGGTTGGAAAATGTCAGTTAATCTTTATCCATTTCATCAATTTTGGAACGTATTTGTAATACTTGTTTTCCTTCAGTAGGGATATGTCCTCAGCACCAACTACTCCTCCATCAGTGGATAAAGTAGACGGATTTTCTCGGAAGTCCGTCAGAAAAGCCAGACAGAAGAGGTCACAAAGCTCCTCCCAGTTTAGGTCTCAGGGCAAGCCTATTGAGTTAACTCCTCTGCCTCTGCTGAAAGGTAAGCTCAACAATGATTTTTAATTAAAATATCCAAAAAGCCTAACAACCATAAGTCTAAACAGTTTTAATCTACGGTTGACTTCTAAACTCAAAGTGTTCTGTTGCCAGAAATTGCATGGAAATTTTGCCAGTAATGAGGAATGTTTCATGCCAGAAATGTATGTATTTAAGCTGTACAGAACATTTTATCTGTGACTTGAGGGTGTGGTAATTGTTTGCAATACTTCTGGAAGTTTTAAATGCTAATGTTAACCCGTATGATGACTTGAATTGTCAAGGCACCCACGCTGTATTTTAGTTTGTGAATGCTCAACAGATAAACTGAGCAATAGTTATGGTGAGGCCAAGCTGCCTTGTGAGCATGGGGGAACTTGCATGCAGCTCTTGGCTTCTGCTGGGTTTTGGAATTGAAAGGTGCCATGCACTGCAGCATCTCAAGAGGAAGATCAGGTCTTAGGCAAGACACAACTGTGAGGACAGCCTGCGTATCCCTGCTCCACTTGGGTTGCTGCGGGAAAATTTTAACTTCTAATTTGGGAAAGGAAATGATGATCCAGCTTACAGCTCTTAAAAGGCTGACAGTATCTCTCTAATATCTCGAATGTTTGCTCTAAATCCTGTTTGGCACTGAATTTCAGTACAAATCCAGGGGCCAGCAGCTCCTCTCAGAATTATGTTTGGTATGGCGGAAGGAATCGCCTTCTAGAAACGTTTCCTTTCACTGAATTCTTACTCAGTTTGGGGAATTTTTTTCATTGCCATTCTTCTTTTCTGTTACATGGAATGGAGCTAAGCACGATTTGTGCTGATTATTCTGGAAAATAGAAAGATGAATAGGTTTAATATTCGTCCTGTTCATTTTTGCTTTGTGGGCATGTAGATTTCCCAGATCTCTTCCTTTACCCATTTGATAAATTTGGTAATCAGTACTGAAATATGTAATGAATGTGTAATTGCACTTTGGTTTGGTTCGTAACCTTGGTTCTTCATAAGAACAGACAAGTTGAAAAAAAAAAAATAAATCAGATAGCTTATGTGTATCTCTTAAATTAAATTAAACTTGGATTGTAGGATTTGTTCTGCTGGAGTTGTCATTAAAATAGTTGAGACTTCTTTCTGTGGTGTGCGTGTGAGAATGTACAAATAAGAAACTTGCTCAAAAGAAAGGTGCAAAGGACCATCTAACCCTGCTGTGTTAAGCTGGCAAGGGCTGATTTGGAAGTAGAGGAGACTGGAAGAGCAGTGGAATGCTTCCTCTACTCACCATTTTTCAGCCTCTCTGCCAGTGCTGTTGGATTTGGTGTTCTGGTTTGTAGTGAATTTTCTTCTATGAACTTTTCCAGTTGTTTGGTGAAAATAAGATAAAGAAGCAAATGTTCATTTAAAGTCATTTAAAACCCCATTTTTTTTTGCAGTTCATTTTTGAGATGCAGGTAATTTCCCTTAAAAATACAACTTATTATATTTCAGTAAACAGAATTTGTCCTTTGGCTTAAGTGGCTACATTACTGAAAACAGATTTAGATTTGTATTTGAATAAATGCTTAAATTATTTGGTTATATTGTATAGTCCTGTTCAGGGAACACTGTGTGTGTGTGCGCACAGACATAAGAAAAGGTTGGCTTTGGCTGAGGACACGGTCTTGTAGAAACACAGGTGTGTGCAGGTGCTTATTTTGATTGCTGTAGCTAGTCTTGTGGATTGAGATATAAAGCTGTAATAAGATAAAACAGATGGGGCACAGAGAGAGTTACTGAGATATTTATGATTAGTGTCATAATGAGTTACAGTGGTCCAGCTTCAAATTAAGAATCTGATCCTGTGAGTTGGTTTTCCCCCTTTGACTTAATGCAGAGTCCTGTAGGCACAGGGCTCTGTACAGATCGTTTTGCAGGGTTTGGGCCTAAGGATGCATCTGAAACAGCAGTGGTATTGGTACCTGCTGAAGGGACACCAGCAGTTAAAAATTGTGCTACTACTTAGAGTTATTCTTGATCTACTTTGATTACTGTAACATTTATGATTATTTAACCTGAAAGAAGTCATATTTCGTCTGCATTTTTCATGCTTTTCCTGGACAATTGTCTGAAGGTCCTGATCTTTAAACTTTTGGGCTTGCACTTACCCTCCAACAAGGAACTAGTCTTATTACTTTATTCAGTAACCACATGATTTCCTACTTTATTCTTATTATTTTGATCTTTAAAGTAAAAAAGAAAAGATTTTTTTTTTTTTTTTTTTTTTTTTTTGCAAAATAGCTTTTCTTAAGACTGAATAATGAGATCAGCTTGGAGATCTCCAGTTGCTAAGTATACTCCTTGTTTTGGGTAAGTTTCAAGTTCCATTAAACCTGTTTAAAAATATTTTGGTACAGGAAATTTTTAGAGGACAGACCTTGAATTTGACCTTAAACATTTTATATTTGTGGTGGAAGAGTTTTGCAGACTAAGCCACACGTGCTGTGCTCTTCTCTCCTGTTCCCCTCTTCTCTCCTGCTCCCCTCGAACTATATCTCATACTGATAGTTACAGCCTATATTTTCTCTCAGAGAAGCACCTGCGTGGACTTCAGTATCTTCTTTCATTACAAGAACAAAGTATGCAGCAAACTAGATGAATGCTTTGTCCATTCTTTGCAAGTTTTTATACCGTGCCTGTCACCATAATGATTTGAGCACCTTCCAGTTGTGTATTAAGTGACGTGACTGCGCATCTGTCACATCTTATCTGCTCTCATTCCTTTCCCCAGGGGCAGAGTCATATACAGCGAAATGGCTTGTTTGGTAGTGTTTTAATGCAGTCTGTTCCTTTCTGTGGACGTATGTGCCTGTACTGCAAGAACAGATAAGTTGGAGCTGTTGTTTATTTGATAATAATAATGTCTCAGGAAACAGAAATAGACAGAATGTGTTTCAGTGTTATGTACAAGGCTGAATGATAACTTGCCATTTAGGAAATGTAGTGAGAAAGACTGGAGTTTTCAGTGATGCTTATTCTACTTAAAGCATAGGGGAGTGAGGTTGTTACTGTGTGTTTTATTATTATTATTTTTTTAATTAACATAAGTGTGTGCATTGTTTAGCTCTTTGTGAACAAACATTTAATGTATTTATGAGATGCAGGAGCCTTTTGAGGCCCTGTTGGGCTGAATTAAGACTCTCATATGCCCCAAGCCAAAAAAAACTCCTCATGCAGTCAAGACTTTTGGGTCCTCTGTTCTTTTACAGTCAAGACTTTTTTTCTGATAATTTAACTGTTGTTATTTACTGTGCTCTGACTAAACAGGAGGTTTAGGTTGGATGTTAGGAGGAAGTTTTTCATACAGAGGGTGGTGAAGCACTGGAACAGGTTGCCCAAGGAGGCTGTGGATGCCCCATCCCTGGAGGCATTCAAGGCCAGGCTGGATGTGGCTCTGGGCAGCCTGGTCTGCTGGTTGGTGACCTGCATATAGCAGGGGGTTGGAACTGGATGAGCATTGTGGTCCTTTGCAACCCAGGCCGTTCTGTGATAATTTGGAGTTGCTTTATAATATGACTAATGTTGAATCTAATGTTTCAAAAGCAGTCTGTCCTCCTTTGTTTCAAGTGAAATGGTACAAGAATCACAAACAGGAGCTGTGGTACAGTTGGCCTGTAGTTTATATATATATAATGTACTCATAAAAAGGTTTAAATCTCACATGCACTGAGGTTCCTGCATGCTCTTGTCTGATGTGTCCTGCCCTGTGTTACAGGGCTTTTCATTTCATCTTAACTTTTAAAGAGGCTCTTCACAGAATCACAGAATGGCCAGGGTTGGAAGGGACCTCAAGGATGATGAATCTCCAACCCTCTGCCACAGGCAGGGCCACCAACTTCCACAGCCCAGGCTGCCCAGGGCCCCATCCAACCTGGCCTTGAACACCTCCAGGGTCAGGGCATCCACAGCCTCTCTGGGCAGCTGTTCCAGCACCTCACCACTCTCTGTAAAGAACTTCCCCCTCACATCCAACCTCAATCTTCCCTCCCTCAACTTGAAACCATTTCCCCTTGTCCTGCAGTTATCAACCCTTTCAAAGAGTTGATTCCTCTCTTGTCTGTAGGCTCCCTTTAGGTATTGAAAGGCTGCAATGAGGAAATGAGGCTGTTGGTATCAGCAGGGTTGGCAGGTCCCTGAGGTAACTGGTTTGTGGCAGGCCTGGTGAGGGGCCCTTATCTTGAAATGACAACATCCACCTGTGTGCCTTAGGCACACCCACACAGAGTTTGTTAACTGAGTTTGTGGCATGCCTCAAAGCACGCTTCCGCAGCGGAAGTGGTGGTGTGTGTTGCATGTGCATTGGAAAGGGGTGGTACTTACCAAAGGTTCTTTCACTTTCATTTTCTGTAGATGCTCTTAACTTACAAGTTTTTGGAGGAAGGCAGGTAGGAATACAACAGTATTACACGTTGTAATACTGAGCACGTGAAAACAGACCAATCTCATTATTACCTGTAAAAGCAGAGCAAGTCCATTCCTGTTTCTGGCAGTATCTGTCATGTTAGGGGGGTGTCCAGAGTATGAAGACATGCATGCAGGAGACTGCAAAGATCATATGGCTTACAAATAAATGTTGAACAGAATTGGGCAGAAAACTAGCATGTGATTCACAGTATTCTTCTCATCCTCCTATTCTCATTAAAAATGCATAATAAGGTAAAGCAAACCATATCAAAGAAAGGCAGTTAAATATTAAAGTGATGTATCCCATTTTTATCATTTCAAGAGGCACCTCTTGTTTCCTGCCATTCTCCCACATTTCCCAGTATTCCAATGCAGTGTAGTTACTTCCAGGTTTATTTTTATTGAAAACAGGCCTCAGCTCAAACTATAATTTTTATTTTAGGCAATTTTTCCTTCTTAAAAGAGGTGCTCAGAACAGAAGTTCTCTGTCAACAATACCAATTGCTTTGCTACCTCAATATTATGAAATTTATTGAGCTTCTTATGCATTTATCAGATAGTTTCCATGGCATTAAAGAATTGCTGTAGTGGCAACAAAAGAGCGCTGCATAGTCAGTAAGGGAAAATCTTTCACTTGCTGTTTGCTTTTGATCATTATATTATTTCCCTATAGGTGTGATTTTATTATAAGCTTTTCTTATGAATCCTATCTGTCGGCCAAATGCTGAAGTTCCTAAATAGTCAAAGATCCTTTCAACTCTGGAGGACTTTTGCCTAAGTGAGAACTGCAAGATGTGTCCCTTCCTTCTCAAATACATTTGATTAGAAAAAAAAATCCTCTTTATCATGCATTAAGAATATTTCAGTCTGAAGAAATGTACGTATGGGAAATGGTAGTTATTATCTGAGTTGTAGAGGAAGAAAGCTTGTATTTTCTGTTGAATTGCATGAGAGTTGGCTGCTTGTCATTTCTATGCTAGTACCCATTTATGAAATTTGGAATGCTTTACAAATATCAATTAACTATTAAGAAAATATCTGAAGTTAATACTTTCTCCTAATTTACAAACAAGAATAGAGGATCATAATGGCTGTGACTTGCAAAATCAAATTTTGCTTTATTTCCATAAGTGGAAATAAATCCTCATTTGTTGTCTGAAAGAGACTTTGGAACATGGTCTATTCTGCACATAATAATGAAAAATAAATGTTGTTGCATAGTTACCCATTTTGTGCTGTTCGTTGTGAATGGTGTGTGGATATGAAAGTAGTTCATTGTGTAACGTGGGGGAAAACTGCTTCTGCAGTTTTTGCTATAATTAAGAAGATCAGAGATTGATAATTAAGAATGGGTTTGGAACTTGTTGAGGTGCATGAAGGAAAAGACAGGTGTTAGTAAGAAGAAACAACTGTGTTTTGTGTTGGACATGGTCTGTGGTTTTCTGTGGAGAGGTTTTCAGGAAGCTGCAGAGAGATGTGTGAGATGTTCCCTTATTTTCACCATGCCTGTGGTATCGTTCTCATCTGAGCTGCCTTTTTCTTTTTTTTTTTCTTTTTCTTTTTTTTTTTTCTTGGGATGTCTTTTTGTCTCTGCAGTGTTATTTGCCTCATTTTAGTATCGACTTTTAATTTTCTTCTCCCTTGTGTGCTTGTACCAACCCAGCTTACGTTTTTCAAGTTTTTAAATGCAGGTTGCAATGAATTTGTTGCTTTCAAAATTCTGGATGTCAATTCAAGTTGATAGTGGGGATAGTCAGGAAATGAAGAAAAGAATATTTAATTGCCCTAAAATTCTATTTCTGTTCTGTTTTGTTAACCAGTAGGAGGTAATGTCTAAACTTCCATTAGTTGGCAAGTTTCTCCTGTCCTCTCCACTTCCAAATTACAGCAGGGCACAAATTTTACATGCAGAATGTTTTTAAAGCAGAAAATGTATGTAGGAAGTGTTTTCTGAGTTCAGTTTAAAGCATCTATCTTTTCCATCGGTGGGAACAAAGGTGTGGAAGATGATGGTTACAGTTGAGGCAACCCTTGAAACCAATTGGACGGGGTCCTGGGCAACCTGATCTGAATGTGTATGTTTGGTGGCCCTGCTAGGCAGGAGGGTTGGAACTACATGATCCTTGGGGTCCCTTCCAACCTGGGTGATTCTGTGATTCTGTGATTCTGTGATGAACACAGTGAATGTTACCAAGGGGAGGAAATTTAGCAGCTGGTTGTTACCTTCTAGTGTTTCAAAGAACCTTTTGCAGGTGGGTTTTGCTGACAGGAGCTGATGTGGCACTGTATCACTGGTTACTGTTGTTTCCTGCATTTCCCTTCTTTTCCACCTAGCAAGTATTTTCCCTTTCTTTTCCCTTCTTTGTGACCGTTTTCTGCACTCTGCTTTCCACTTCTGACCTCTGACAGATACAGTTCACTTGTTTTTCCACAAGAGGGTGATAAAACTCACCCGTGCATGTGTAAAAACAGGCATTCCAGGTAGAATGGCTTGCAGAGGTTATTGAAAATCTCAATATAGAAAATCAGATGTATTTAGAAAGAGGAAAAATTGCATCTTTTCATCACTTGAAACTCCTTCAGTGTGTTGTGAATATTGTTTGTCTGCACTTCTGAAAGCAAGATGAGACCTGTCGGGTTGGAGATCCGCCCTGTGAAGTGTGCCAGTGCCATCCTGCCTCTGCTGCTGTCATCACACCTCGCTGCAGGACAGGCCTACTTTCCCTCTGTTATTCAGGCATGAGTCCTCCTCATCCCTTCTGCACCATGTATTTTCTTGATTTTTTTTTTTTTTTTTAATTTCCTATTATTAGAAGAAACATCATCTCCACTGCTAAGAAACTGCAGTGGTTGAAATTTATTCTCATCTTTAAAAAGCACAATAAGAGTGGAAAGGCAAGACAGAGGGGAAAAAATAGCTGCTACTCTGATGTGCTTCTAGTAGGGAATCGGTAGAAATCTCTATCTGCTTTTGACAAAACCTAAACCTTAGCAGGTGTTTTATTCAAGATCAAATTCCATTCTAGCATCTATGTAAAGAAAGGGCCCCTATTGGTTATGGATCTGATGGAGAGAAGTGGTTGTTAGTCTTTCTGGGAACAGAAATGAAGATGGTGCCTAAAGCTCTGACATAGCACTTTTCCAAGAGTCAAATCCTCAATTTGTCTCTAAGTGTGCTTGATGGCAAAGCGTGGCAGCAGACCTTGTAGGTGTGTGTGTGGGAAGGTTGAGATGGAGTGCTTTCATTGTGCTTTGAGGAAGAGGTAGTGTATCACAGTTGCTGTTAGGTGATATTTTGGATGCCATAAACTCAAAAAGTTTCATTGCTGTAAACTGTCTGAGAATATCATCTGAGCTGCCAGATTAAATCTTGTTGGCCAGAAATAAAAAGAACTGCAGCAAGTCCCTCTATATTAGAGAACTGAGCAAGTGGGATCCGTACTGTGGGCTAGGCATAAGCTGAGCAGTGAAAAGATACAATTCAAACTCCTGGAAAAATGCTGGGCACTTCATTATGGTGCATCAAAAGGAGTTTTGGTAAGGAAGGAAAAAGGAACAACATGCTTGAGGTGATCTTTAGTCCATCCTTCAATTACTGTGAACTTCCAGGTCACAGAATAAAATTTCTCACTTTTCCCTAATTTCAGAAGAGCAAACATATTCCACAAATAATAAGTAGAAACGATGCAGTCTTTTAAGAAAATGGTGATCATGGAGCCCAGTGGTCTCTTCAGCAAATCTTGCTATTTTGTCTCCCTATGGTGGGAAATTCTAAAGACGAGATAAATGTGTCATGTTTCCTAGGGCAAGTTCATCTTTCTGTGTCCCATTCTCCCTTGGCTACCACATCTTTAATGAGCACAGTTGCACTCAACAAACTGTGTGGATGGAGCACTTTGCTGCTTGGGCAGACGGGGCCAAGTTTAAGGCTTGTTCAGGTGTTTCAATCTCAAGTGTGACCAGATCTTTCCCCTGAACACAGAGGGGGACAACCCCATCCCAAAGCAACTCCTCTGAAAGTGAATGAGACTCAACGAAACCCGAATCTTTCTTCCTGTGTTCTTTCAGAGCTGATTTTGAGAAAGTGGAATTTGAATTTACATTAGCAATGGAAAAGTCTTAAGTTTTGAGGTTATTGGACTGATGAAGGAATGTCGTAGCATCTAGAAACTGAAGTGAGTGGCTAGGAACAGGTATTGAAGTGTCTATCTTATATTTCTGAGTTACTTTTATTTTCTACTTGGTAAGGAACAGTCAATCCTGCTGCAGAAACTTTGTTAATCGAGGATTTTGCAGAGAGCAGGACTGACTGACTGCTCTTCAGACTAAATTCAGAGGTGGCCTCATTTGACATGAGTACAAGGTTGGTCTCCCCGCATTATGCACAATTGATCCAGGCATGAACAGGCATCATACCAGAGCAAATATTAATCTGAGAGCCAGCATCTTCAAAGTTGGTTCCCTTGTAGTGAAACGTGCCAAACCTTCATGGTCAATAAAAAGCAAATAGCTTGGAATTGAACATATTCTTATGTTTATTTAGTTTTGGATATGTATTACACTTCTGGATTAAACCCCTGATATTTCAGATAAAGTTAATAGAAAAGCTCTGTGGTGATGTGCAATATAGAATAACAAAGCCTAAGGTATTTTTTCATTACCATTGGGCTCTTTGAGTAGAGCATTCAATGCTTACTAACATTTATGCTTATATAGTTTTCAATGTCTCGAGCAACAGGACCAATTTCATATCCGGGGTTGCAGCAGAGATAGTGAGGTAGAGTGCCCCGCTGTGTGTGCTTTGGTTTGGGAAAGGAGGCAAGTGGGTGAAAGGGAAAAGTAATTTGGCCTTCCCCCTTACTCCTAGATTCAGTGGGATGGCTGCAGTGCCTCCCCCTCTTTAGAACTCTTGTGGTCAGTGCTATTTCTCTGCACTGTTATTTCCCAGGTTTCTTGCACATGCTGAATATCTGTATTTGGGATTATTTTTTCCCAGTTGTGTTAGTTGGTGTTTTTCTAAACTGAATTTCACTTTGTTTTTTGGCAACATAAGGAATTTGCTTAAGTTTTCTTGTATTATTTCTGAATTTACTGCTATTCAAAGTTCTACGTTCAATATCCCCAGAAGTTGTCTATATGCTATTTTAATCATATAGATCATTAAGGAAGTTATTAATATCTGGACTAAATTGATTCTTGCATTTCTCTGGCATTTCTTTCCAGTTGGATACTTAGTAAAGTATTCCTTATAAAAGATTCCTAAAGATTCCTATCCTTTTATTTCTAGGCATTTTGGCAGTACTGAGTTTTTGGGCCTTTCCTGTCGCCTCAGAGCTGGAATCAGTTTTAAATGTAGGGCTTTGGGATCAAGAGAAGTGTGACTTTTGTTTCCCATGCTGGAACAGAGCAAAATTTATAAATCTAACCACAGTCAAAATTGAAGTTGTATTATAATGGTTGGAAGTATATCTTCACATGCATTTCAACGTGCTGTCTTTGTACTTTAATTTGTAGAGTAAAGGTTCTTAAATGATAAATTATTAAGTAAATATTTTCCTAGTGGAATGTGCTTTCTATTTTTGTATATCATCTTGAGAACAGAATGTGATTCCTTTCTGTAGGGTCAGCTATTTGAAATACTTGCCTCTGTTTGTTCTAACTGCATAATCTATAATCCTCAATATGTCTTTAATCCACTTTATCTCTTGCAGTTCTACATCTTTGGGATAAGGGAGAACGTAGTATAAGAGACAGAATTCAGGGTGTAATGTTTGGAAAGATTAGTTCAACTTCTGAACTTGGTATTGATAGACTTTGATGAATGCCCTACAAAAGAAATGAAGAGTTAAGGAAGTTACGTACTCATGTTTACATTTCTATGGAATGAGCAAATAATAAACAACAAAGAAGTTTTATAGTATTTCCTATCTAGAGCTCTGATAAAATGAAAGATGAAATTTACCACCAGGCTAATCTGAAAAATCTACAGCCTTCAGGGAAAGGAATTGATTTATTTTAGTTTGACTTGCTGTCGTTATTGTGCGAAGTCAGATTGAACTTAAGGGTGTTTACCTTCTATGCGTGACTAAGGTAGAAAACTGCTATATATATATATATATATATTTTTAAGGATTGTCTACATGGAATTGAGTGGCTCTGTTACCTGGAATAAATACAGTTGTGTATAGGTGAAAAACTTCTTAAAAAAATTGCTGGTAATCTCCATGTATTAATAGACAAAATGTGACCTTTAAACAAAATTGCTGGTTTTGTTAGGGATGTAGTTTGGTAGACTTGATAAATGGTGCCTTTTTCAAGGAACAGAGGAGGGGAAGACCAGGCATGAACTATCAGCTGTCATCATTTCAGAAGGTTCTTTTTAATTTTAATTTAAACTCTACATAAAGTTTCAGACCACTGTTTCTGTTTGAAAATCTCAGGCAGAGCACTATGCTACATGAACACTGGTTTCCAGAAGTGTTAAATGCAAATGTAGTTGACTTTCTTTTCCCAGTGTTGTTTTTGCGTGTTTCAGTAATTGACAGCAATTGAGAACTGTTAAATAAAATCAGTTGTCAAAGGTCAGGTTTCTATGTTTGTCTAATCCTATGGCATTAGGTTCCATTTGTCAGGGGATGATGGATTTCTCATTTTGCTTAGTGACAAATAATCTGATGTTACAAGGCCTTTCAGTTGTGGAGGGGGCAGGCAGCGATCCCGCTGAAAGGCAACCTGTGCAGCACAGATAGTTGTTGATGAGGGCATGCTGCTTAGCAGGTCTGGCTTCCAGGATTTTGCCCTACTTTATTAAATGTAGTTACGATAAACATGAATGTTTCTGGTTTTGGACTGTAGAAGAAGATGGAGATCAGAGACGTTAAGGAAACCTGGCACAACAATCCTAATGTTTGTTGTTCTTAGCAGAGGCCGGGAACATGCGTAACACTGAAAATCCACATTCTTATAATACTAAGCAGAAGGAAAACGTTAGTGGGGAATGTCAGGATTACACATCTATAAAACTTCTGAGAATCCTGTGAGGAGACTTAAATTGCACTGTAGCTTGTTTTCATGAGTAGAGATTTCCTTTATAGGAAAAAAAGACGTATGTAAAGCAGCATGGGCCCTGTTTGCTGCTTGCCCTTAAAAATGGTTCCATCTCACCCTTTCCTCAGGAGGACGGCAGCCAGCTGAGGGAGCGTGTGAATCTCAACACCGAAACCTCTGTTACTGCTGCTGTAATGCCAGCCCTGTTGCATCGCGTGGGTGCAGGCAGGGAGGGCCTGCAGATCTGACTTCTGCTGCTAACAGAATTTCCAGAGAGGAATTAAGTGGAAATTTGCATTTTTCCATTTAGACAACTAGAAATTGTCGAGCGGGGCATTAGCTTTGCTGCTTAAATTCGTATTGTGCTCTCTGTACTGCCATACCATTTTCAGTAAAAGAGCAGTTGCATGGAGACAAAGAGACTGCTGATTTAAGTCTTAATAGAGGAGTCTGTTATGCTTCAGCTGTGGGAGGATTCTAAATGTAGCCAGGAGGTTGGCAGATGATACCTGGACCACAACTACTTCAAAATATTAAGCGGCTGTTAAGGTTTGCTTAAAAAACATTTGATGGCTGAAAGAATTCCTGGGAAAAAATACGACAGGTACAGGAGTTTTTCTTTAAAAATGCACTTATTGTCTGGGTTCTATTTGCTGTTCATTTTGAATAGCAAAAGCAATAAAGTAGAGTTAAGCTGCCAACTCCAGCAAAATATTGATGGGGGAACCAACCTAATCCTTCTTTCTCTTCCCACCTGTGCTGCAAGTTTTTGGTAAATTTTGTTGGCTCATGTAACACCTTGACTTTCATTTTCGAAGTGAGTAAAGACTGGTTTTGATTATGTCAGTTAAGCTCAAAGCTGCACGGTGTTGTCTTCCGAAGTTCTCAGGAAGCTCAGTGTGTCTTGCTGATCTTAAGGTTTTCCTAAGCTATGACACTAAAAATTTACCCTAGGGGTTTGTTTTGAGCTGCCACGTTTGAGAGCAGTGAAGCAGGATGGTGGGACTGCTCAATTCCTCCTGGCTACAAGCTGCACACTTGAGAAGCCTTGTCTGAGCCATCCTCATTGCTGCAGTGGCCTCTGCTGGACCCTGGATCTGTCTGGTTCCTCACCTTGCTGTGTGCCCTCTTAGCTGTGTCATTTCTGACCCATGAGGTGCTGTGTGGGACGCATGAAATGTGCTGCCCCAGCAGTTTGGGTTTGTTTTGCCTCTTGGTGGGTGGGGAGGGCAAAGAAAGAAGTGGTGTGAAGCTGTTGTGCTGCATGCCTAAATGTAGAGAGAAGACCTAAGGAAGCCATTGCGTCGGACCACAGTAGTTAATTTAAGCTAAGAGTGTGAACTTCTAATTAATTTCTGAGTGTAATTCCCTTTATGACCTGTTTCACAGGTAGGGTTGATGACAAGGTTGCTGTGCTGGGTCATTAAATAGTTAACGTTAATGGAGATATTTGTGCTTCAGAAGGCTGGCTTTGCACGTGTGTGGGTATAAGCATTTTCAGTAGAAGGCATTTGGTGCTTAACTTGGGAAAAAGTCAAAAGAGGTGATTGATGTTTTGTACCTTTAGAATATGGCTGATTTTGTATGCCTGAAGCTTCAAGGAGGTGCTGCAAAACTGGGAAAAATCTCATCTGTGTGTCTCAGCCATAGCTCACGAAGAGCCACAAAGTAATACTCTCTTGAGCCAAAGTCTCATTGAATCTGAATGGAAAATGCAGTTTTCTCTGGCCTAACAATTGCTGAGGTGATCATTTCCTGGTGTGCAAATTTCACTGAACACTTGGAGAATTCTGCAGCGTTATCTGAAAGAAGAAATACTTTTCTCCTCCGGCGTGCAACAAAGGCAGAGCAAAGGCTTTATCACAGAACCTGTGTGGGGCTGTTAAGGCCGTGTGTTCTGCTTCCGACAGAAGGATTTTTCACTTCTCATGAATGTTCTTTTCAGTTTGCTTCATACGCTGACAGTTGTGGTTGAAAGTTCTGAATGCAGTTGGATATATATATATTTTTTTAAATTTTTTTTTAAGTTTTCTTGCAGAATTTTTAAAGATATTCTTCCTGAAAGAGTAGGTAGGAAAAAAATGCGCTTTTGCCCACATTAAAAGAACTTATGAGATGGCTCCTTGCCATCTACCAGAGGTGCTTCTTGTGCCCCCCCATAAGACTTCTGCTTGGTCCATAAATGCCAGCCCAAATCTGGCAGTGTTCTGAGATGGTGGAAACTATTGTACGTGTAACAGCCAGATAGATAGATATCATAATTACAAACAATTGAGGATTTAGCATCTGTTATTAACGTGTGTGTGTGTGTCATGCTTGCAGAGATAGATGAGCATGATTTGTTTCCTTGTAGGTGTGACAGAGGTGTCAGCGTGACTTGTGTGTGTGGCATGGTGAGATTTGTGCTGGGAGGTGGCAGAGGCTGGGAGGTGGGCTACGGGGAGGAGCTATAGGAGAAGAGCAGTGGTAAAGACACATTAAGTGATGGAAGAAACAGGGAAAATGCATTCATTGGTACATTTGGGGGAAAAGAAAACTTTGAATTTTTTGTCAAAAGGTTCAGAGGGGTTACAGTCGTGACGTGCTATGGGGAGAAAGTACTGGTCAACTGGTACGTCAGCCGTTGGCTAATGGCAGAAATTAGACATGCACTTTTAAGAATGACAAATATGTGCTTTCAGAACTGCATAAAGTGTGGTTAGATTCTGTGCTGTGTGCTTCTGTACCGTGAGTCATGGCTTGCCTGAAAGCTGTGTTGTAGTTGAGAGCAGTTAAGTGGTGCCTCCATGTTGGTCTGACCGACAGTTTCATTTGCGTTAGGTGATGTGTTCTGGTAGTTCCTTCCAGCTCTCATAAACTTGCCCAGCTGTGAGTCATAGAATGGCCTGGGTTGAAAAGGACCTCAAAGTTTCAACCCCCCTGCCATGGGCAAGGTCACCAACCACTAAACCAGGCTGCCCAGACCCACGTCCAACCAGTGAAAATTTGTCAGAAAGGTTGTCAGGGGTTAAAGAAGCAAAGTGAGACTTTCCAGGGTGGAATAGCTGGGTATTTCCTTGGAGGAACTCTACGTTGCTGTTTCCTCAGCTCTGCGCACTCGTGTGATGCTCTGGCAGCTGCTGGTTGCTTTTGCCGCTCAGTCTGAGACACCAAGCCATGATATACAGAGCACATGATGACTCAAAATGCAATTGAGCTTGGTGGGAGCCAGGCCTGAGTACTGTGTGGTGCTGTGTAGCCATTCAGAAAATCCAGGGTGTCTCAAATTGAGCATTGAAAATTAATGGATGCTGAATCCTATCATTTCTTGCGTACTTCTAAATCAGTATCTTGTGAGTAATGCAGCATAAAAATGGTATCCTTGCAAGTGTTATTTTTGTTTGGTTTGAGAAAAAATAAGCATCACCCTATGCAAACTCTTCAAGATTAGCTGCTTTTATTACAGCTAAGTTTGCTCTAATCTTAATTTAATAGAAGCAAATCTGATGGAATTCTTCTCTTTTTCATTCCAAGAAGCACAGACTGCCATCGGTATTTCTGAGAACTGTTGGATGCAGGTGATGATGTAGTTCACTGAAGTTGAGGCACGGTCCTGGATGGATCACTGTGCTGCTTCACTTTGAACATGAAGTCCTTCCTTCTCAATCCCATTATTTTTTTTTAAAGCAATAAAATGTTATAATTAATTATTCTGCTTTTAATTTGTTAATTTTATTATTTCATTATGCAGTTTGTTTTCCTCTCTAAGTGTAGCATGCCATGTTACTGGTTTTACTGAAAGCTGTAGTTCATTTTGTTGTTTCATCAGGTCCATTTATTCTCATTAAACAATTCTTAGCAAGCACTGCAGGGTTAAAGTAGGGGTGTTGCTGTAGACTGAAAATAGTTTGAAACTGTAATCCTGCTGAAGGTCTTCTATTTTCTCACTTCCTTCTGCCCGTCCTGAGTACAAGTCACTTGCATGCCCTCCCTCCTGCCTTTCTGAACTGTTAATGAGAATCCTGGTACCACACACATCTATCATATCCACTTTCAACTTATCTCCTTCCTTGGTTCTGCAGCTTAGGTAATACTGATCGATTTCTACCAAAACTTCGGAGTGTTATTTTGCAGAGCCCTGAAGTTTGTCTTGTGGACGTGCTCTCAGTGCCTTTCGGTGTCGTAGTTTTACCCCTCACTCTGCAGTGTAACATGTAGTAACTTACTGTGCTATCTTACATGTCCTTACACTGTTTTTGCCCTTCTTGGCTATTTGCCTTCCCATTTCCTAACAACTTTCTTGAAGTTAGTCAGGCAGATCGTTCAAGGTGAAAGGGAATGGCTGGGCTCCCCCTACAGAAATGAGAGTGAAACCTCAGAGGTGCTGGCAAGGTGAGTTAAAAAAACCAAGCAACAAAGAAAATCAACAAGTCTCGTGGCTGTTCTTACAAGAACTCCTTAAGTCTAGCCTTGTGATTTAGTCTTTCAGTGAATCTGAGGAAATGAAACAGCATGTGCTGCGGAGTCCAGAATCTGTGCATGTTCAAAACGTGCTTAACTACAAACAGCAAATTGCTGAAAGGAAAGCTGCTTAGTGTACCTTGTTGAAAAATGATTATGCTCTTGTTCTCTGAAAATAAAGGATTGTAATTTAAGGCTGCCTTTATACCAGGAGGGTTTTCTCCTGAGTTGTTTCAAGGTAAAGTTGGAAAAAGGAAGTTGTGAAATGTTGAAATACAGTTCACTGTCAAAGCAACCAAAGAATAGAATTACTCAAAATAAATAGTTGCTCTTATTTTGAAAGCGTGTCAAAGTGTAGGAGCTTTATTTATGCGTAGTTGCTATTGGCTGCACAAAGCCCTCACTTCTGTGGCTAATGATAGATAGGAGTACTAATAATATAATTCATGCCTTGTCATATTTTGCTGCTTAATCATCTTGTTTGGCACTTCCCCGGCCGTGTTCTGTGCGGCCGTAATTCAGGAATGAAAGCTCACTTGGGTGCTAGCATTACCGTATGGCAGCCACATAGGCTGGGATTATGCAGATAATGAAAGGACTCTGACTAGCCCATGTTTACCTCCTAAAACTTGGGTGAACTTAGGGACAGTAAACAGGCAACGTGCCGGGAGCAGCCTCCTTGGCAGGATGATGGCCTGGATCTCCTTGCGTCACGACTGCTTTCAAGAGCCAGGGTGGGTAAGCAGAAACTGAGAGCTCTGGCAGGCACAGCAACCTGTGTCAGCAGTGCTGCTTGAAATTTCTGCCACGCAGAAGTTCTCTCTGTGCGCATCTTTGGGAAAGTTGTCCGTGCTTTTACACCCTTTACAACTGTCAGAAGCTGTATATCGAGATGATGTTTTTTGTTGTTATTCTGTTACTATTTTGTTAGAAGATATTTGAAAGTAGTGTTTTGGTTTTCCTTAATTTAATGTTAACAGCCACAAGTTTAAAATCTAAGAAAATCTATTATCTTAGATGCTAACAGTGAACACCGAATTCTAAGCAATTCACAAAGTGTTGCTGTCTGAATGTTTCTTTTCTAGTAGAAAGAAAGTTCTTGGTTTAAAGCAGAAGATGGATGTAGTTGAGGGGCTCCATAACTGAGAAAGCAATGAGAGGATATAAAGGAAATATCTTAAAACAAATGAGAAATAAGCTTTATTTACTCAAAACCACTCTTCCTTCTCTTGGTTTATAAATAGCATTTCATCTTTAAGCAGTACAGGTACTTTTAAGATAGCTGTGATTTTTCGTGGAGTGGTTTCCATGCTCATGTCAATGCATGAATAACAAATAATAGAATGGGTGGGGAGGAAGTTGATTCTAATGTGACTTAAAGCATGCATGCTTCAACCTCAGCGATTGGCTGCTTGAAAAGAACGATTTGCTGTGCTGTTTGTTTGAGCCTTGGGTTGTTTGGTGTTAATCACCTTCCAGTTATGAACGTAATTCTCTGCTTAGGCTAGTGAATTAGACTGTAGGTTAGTGCTGGGTTTTAAACATACCTTCACTGAGAGCTGGAGTTAAAAGGGGAGGGATGGGATTGTTCTTTGCAGTGATACATTAATGGCACGGAGCACTATTCCACCTGTAGGTGTGGTGAAGGTAAGGTTCTTAGTTTTTCAGTCCTTTTCAACATAAGAAATTGTAATTATCGTTATGGTTTCTTGTATAATTAAAAATGAATTTCCTGATGTACTGTTTGCAGTGACTGTTCACTGTGCAGTGTCACACGTAATCAATGGGCACATTCTTTTTACCACTTGCTTTTTCGGTATTGTTTATGGCATTGGCTCTACTAAATTTGCAGTAGGAAGCCTTTTTGGTTTGCTTATAGCTTGTGATGGTTTTCCTTCTCAGACTTTTACTGGCAGTTATCACTTAAAATACTCTGTGTGTGAATAGTGTAGCAAAGCAGTGGCAGCAGAGGGTATTGCTGAATAGGGTCCAGAATTTGCAACTTAAACATGTAAAAGGGAGATGTTTGTCAGTGTCTGTTATCTGGTAACATAAGGTGAGGGCTGATCTCTGTGTTCAGGGATGTTAAAAGAGACTGTATTTGTGCTGTAACTGTTACCAAACTTTTTTGCTGAACTTAAGAGTACTTTTGAAGTCGGCACTGAACACATTGGCTCAGGTTGATTCTCCTCCAGTCAGAGGCACAGTTATGTGCAGAATAAGACAGGGTAGGATTCCAGTTTTCCAAGCTCTTACGTAAAATTCAGAAACACAGAAGCTTTCTTACCAGTCATGCATTCTGAAATATTTCCATTGGGAATCAACACTGCATTTGTGTTCAGCGTAAGAAAGGACGTTGGCACCATTGATCATGCATAATAAGAGAACCCTCAGTGTGAGAAGCTTAATTTTAAAATTCCAGTCCAGCAAGAGGTTTGTACACCTCCTGCAGCCTGCACGTTTTACCACTTTGGCATTCAGAGAACATTAGGATTTTAAATTATTGTAATTCAGACATTTATTCCAGTCATCTCTTTTGGTGTGGCTGGTTTCCTTTTGTTTGTTTATTTGCTTGTAATCATTCTCAGAGAGTTCTAAAATTCTTCTTCCTACAGATTTCAGTTATTTTTCCTGCATATGTTCAGGGGAAAAATATCTGTTCATTTGTTTTAAGCCTCTGGAGGAAGTCGGGAAGCATAGCATGAGCCACGGTCATTATCTTAGACCTACCCAACGTAAAGGGTTAATGGCAGCTTATCAGGTAGTCGCAAGAAGAGGTGGGCTGATCACTGAAAGGGGAAAACCAGGCAGAAGTTGTTGCTCACTCAGAACCAGGAAGCAAAGAGGAACTGGAAAGACCTGTTGTTTAAAGGCCCTGGGTTATATCTGGTGCAAGTGGAGGTATTAGAGCTGCCTAATGCCGGAAGCTGAGCGCAGAGAGCAAGGAGCTCTGCCTGAGCTCATCTGTTCTGCAAGAGCAGGAAAGTGCTGCTGCGGGCACACTGCTCCCATCCCTGACCTCACTCTGGTGCCTAAACTGCCCTCCCCTTTAGCTCCTTCCTAATGTTGAGAGGAATAAAAAAGGAAAACAAATGAAGAAGTATTACATAGTATGCTTTGAAATAGTAGTAGCGAGGATGTGGAGAAATGATGATAAAATGTTATACTTGAACAGGTGGAGCGTGTTATTTTCAATAATCTGATTTTGTTTGCCTTACAACTACTTCAGTCAAAAGTACTGATCCAGTACTTGCATCCATGTAGAAGCTAGTATAATTCTCAAGTTCATTTGGTATTTTTCAGGTGATCTGAGATACTGAAGGGAGGGCCGTGGGTAAATACTTGAACTGTGAGTGCCCTAAGGTGGTGCTGGTGCCTCAAGGGAGGATTATCTCATGGTTGGAAGACTGGGGCCCAAAGCAGAAGAACCTGCTGTTTTCCTCCTCATTACAAAAGCAGCTTTTTTCATGTCTTCTGCCTTGGTGTATCTTTATCTCACTGTAAAGCAAGGAAACCTGTATGTCCAGCCATTCTCCAGGTAGGGTGGTGTGCAGAAAGAGACAAATAAATTGGGATTTCTTTGCCACTTAACCAGGTGAGCACAACAGTTCTGCAGAGATGATCCATCTCTGCTAGGCAGGTCCTGCTGAGTGCAGGAAGTGACCCTGAAATGACAGAAAGGCCCCATGTGCACAGGGGACAAGCCAGCAGGACAGTGTGCTGGGTGGATACGTGCCGTGTGGAGGCAGTGGTATCCTCTCCAGGGCAGAGAATTCTTGGGCAGATTGGAGCTGGGTACCCTGAACCTCCAGGTTAGTGGTGGCAGAATGCAGGGGAAGGACTGCAGTCTGCTGCACGTGTCAGTTCTTTTTGTCTGCGTCAAATTCAGAAGCACATCCCTTTCACCTTCTTTTCAAGTAGAAGGAAGTTCCTTTCTCACAGATATAGCAAAACAAGCCATCATAGAAACATGCAGTTTCTCATTTGCAAAATAAATGATTTCAAGTTCTCTTGGGTCCACATGGAAAAAGCACTCCACTGTTTTACCGGATGCTGTGTTCTCTAAAACATCCCATTTTTAAATGGCTTTTTCTTAATGATCCACAGCTGAAGGCCCTTCCCTGTACTCTTGGCAGCCTGTGCAGTCTTTATGGGGTGGAACAGGATCTTTCCTTCGTCCTCAGAAAGAATATTAATCCTGCCGTATTTAAGTGGATCCAGGATTCCTAACCTGTTGAAAAGCTCTGCTTTCAGTTTTAACAGATGAGGTTCAGGACATCTGATAGTTGCATTCATGTTATCAGAAATGTGCTATATGTTTGTCTGTGGTATTCTCAGAGTTTCCAGAAGAGATTCATTGCAGCAGTATTAAATTATTGCAGTCCTCATTAGTTAAAATGAATCAAATTCTCTTAATAAAATGCTAATTTTCTCTTTTACATTCCCTATTTCAGAAGTAATGACTTTTAAATACTCAGCATTTGAATTTTCCTTTCTAGTGGAATAATGAAGTGTCATAATGACTGTAAAGTAATGTATAATGAATTTAGAGCATTTAGCTATTTACTTTTCCCACTGTTTTCCTAGTAAAAGCTGCCTAACTAGTCTGTCTGATAATCTTTTTTTCCTCTTCGAGCCATACTGGTTGATAACTGTTCAGAAGCAGAATTCTTGGTAGGAGATTCCAGCATGTTTTAAGTTAACTTTTCATTAGCAATATAATTGAGAAGTATACGGGACTCCCTGAGTGTTCTGAAATGTGCTGGGTACCTGGGAAGCCAGCTGTATGGAAATGCACCTATTTCAGAACTTACTGTTTGTATGTGTGTGTTTTCATCATGTATTTCACTCTTTAAAAATCTAGCTTTGCATAGGTTTTCTGTCATTTCTTTTGGGGAGAGCTTTGCATGTTTACATGTTTATTTAGGTAGTACAGTGGTAAAAATAAGAGACTGCTGAATAAGCAGAGTGCAGTGATAAATGCTGCAGCTATCACCTGTTTTGTGTGGTGCTTTCTTACTGGAGTTGGAGCTTTAAATATAAAACATTCTTGTGCAAGAATGTCATGCTTTAAAAAGTGTGTGAGAAAAGTTGCTGTAGCACCTTACAGCCTAAAATCTAGTTAATTTGTATTAAACTCTGGGCTTAGTCTTGCATGGGAACAAATTTACTGGAAGTTTCCTCATTTGAATACAATAAGTATGAGGCATAGGATTCCTCAGTGCAGTAGCTGAGAAAGAGTTACTCAGCTAGGTTACTTTTCCAGTTGTGACTAAGGGGCCGATTAGCAGCGTCCGGAATGAGACGGCAGCACCTAGATAAAAATAGATGGCATTTGGAGAAGCTGGGGGCTGTTTTGGAGATCTTCAGCTGCGTACTGAGAGACTGAGGCAAAGAGGAGAGCTTCAAGGAAGGAGTATTACAGATATGAGTGTGGAAGAACTCCATCAGTGTGCAGAGGTAAGGCAGGGAACAGAACAGGATGGGATCCCTGGACTAAAAGCGTTCTGCTGTGGGAGGAATGTCTGAGCTGGGTTCTTCACTCCCCTCTGATAGGAGGGATAATGCTAGCATTGATATTAATGTGAAACAAGCAGTAATGACCTCTACATGACAAGAACCAGCAGAGTGGGTGTAAAGCTTGCTAGATTTTTAGGCCCTCTGTTAAGAATTGATACTGTAGTGCTCTGTCTGAGGAAGGAATAATACACATGAAAGTGCTGCTTCAGTAAGTTCACTTGAAGGTGATTAGCTGCTACGAAGAGACCAAGTAATTGAGTGGGGTGGTGAGCCTAATAGCATGAGATTATATTTTGCTTTCCAGCTTTTACAGTTATAACTTTGTCATATGACTGTAGCAGGTTCAGTGGTCGTTCCTGTACGATGCTGAAGCTTCTATTAGTATACTTTACAGCTCTGTTGTTCTTCACTGACCTGTGCTGACTTACCTACTGGGTTGAGAAAGAGCCACCTGCATGTGCTCTGATACAGTCTGAATGTAATGTAGAGAATGTAGAATGCTGTCTGCCTTATTAGATAAACTTCAGGCCAATGGAATTAATCAGATACTCAATTTTATTGTAAATTGCATGCTCTCCTTGTCATTTAATAATGCATTAGTGAATTAGATATTTCTTGACAAATCTATTGGCAAGAAAGGATGTACCTGAAATCTTGTTTTGTAACATCTAGCTAAAAAGTACTTCATAAAAAACAGGCAAACAATGTGTGTAAGTTGAGAGTTCTGGATAGTAATGAACCTGCTAATCCAGAAGTGTATGGGCAAGGTGGAAAACATACTATGTCTGTATTCGTGTAGTCAGAAAAAAGGCATGTTTGCTGTACTACATTTGCTTTCTTGATCAGACACAAAGACTCTGTAGCAATGTATTGATGAATTCAAAAGTGTATAACTTCACTTACAAAGAGGTACTTTTAGATTTCCCTAAGTATACACTGGCAGAATGCATGCTTTTCCTGTTGAGCTTTTCTCCATTATTTTTTAATAGAATATGTGACTGATGAGATTGCTTACTAATCAAGTAAAAGAAGAGCAGTGAACTTTCTGCCAATTAGAGCAGAGGTGTAATGGCAGTTCTGGTGAACTGATGTACCACTGACATTGGCATCCTGTCCAAATTGAAGACAAAAGGAGATCAAGTTTGCAATCACAGTATGTCTAAGGAGGAATATTGTCGATAAGCTAATTTCCAGTTTATCATCTTTAGTGTAGGAGGACTTTAATTAATGAGTAGTTTGGGAAGAGTTAGAGAGAAAGTAGCAGTTGACAATGGAGAACAGTGTTTGGTAACCATGGAGGAGAGATTTTAGTTAATTTAATGCCTAAACAGTTATGCCTTGTTAGTATTTATATTGGTTTGAACTGAAAGAGTTCTGCAGAATGACTTGATGTTCAGCAGAGTGATTCCCTTAGCTGTATTAGTTACATGGTATAGCCTTGTCCATGTTCTTTTCACTTTGCTCAAGCTTGTTTATGTATCTTAATAACTTAATACATAACTCAGTATTTGATCCACTACAGATACTTCTGTGGCTAATGCACTGTTGTAGATTGATGGGCATATTGCAGAGGTGCTGAATAATTTCTAGTGGAATTCACTTCAGGTGCCAAGGCGCAGTGATTGTCAGAAATAATTGTCTGCACTGTAACTGATGACATTTCTGAGGGAAGAAAAATACCATGACTGATACACATGCAAGCAAGTAAATATCTTCTGCCCAAAGAAAAAAGCATTTGTTTATCTAGCATTTTCAGAAGGGGTCAGAGGTAGAGATGATAAGGAGAAAACTTCCATGAATGTGATGGTAATGCACAGCTCTGATAAGGGCTGTTCCTTAGGTGACTACAAATATTCAGAAATGAAGTATTTGCTTTCTAGAGCTTTGAGATAAGGAGATAACACGTGTATTCCTTTTGTTATTCAAGGAACAAAAATGTTACTATTTAAAAGACAGTAAAGTGTCCTAATGTTCTTTTCAAATTCCTAAGTTTTAGCAAAAACACACCATTTTGGTCTAACAGAGCACTTACAAGTAATTACAATTTCCATTTTAAATGAATCTCTCACATGTGGTAAGATTGTATTTTTGAAGGTATAGCTGATGTTACAAACAGAAATACGTAATGGTAATACCAATGATGTAAAATATCTAGCACAGCATGGTCTGGCTCAGTAGATTATTGGGGAATATAATTTACTTGTCATTCATTCTCCCTTATTTAATTGTTCCAGATCTGGAATAATCTGAAGAGGGTGCTGTAGGAAAGTCGAGTATGGGGATGTATTTCTGAACACTGGAGTATGTGGCACAGCCCTACAGGAATTACAGAAGCAAAATAAAGTAAATCAGATTTCCTTCTTTGTTTTGTTATTGAAACTGATCTGCTAGACTTGGCAATATGAAAAGGGACGTTCCCTTAACATTCAGCATCTTGACTGATTTGAGTTACTGTCATAGATACTCACAGAATCAAAGAATGGTCAGGGTTGGAAGGGACCTCAAGGATCATGAAGCTCCAACCCCCTGCCACATGCAGGGCCACCAACCTCCACATTTCATACCAGCCCAGGCTGCCCAGGGCCCCATCCAACCTGGCCTTGAACACCTCCAGGGACGGGGCATCCACAACCTCTCTGGCAGCCTATTCCAGCACCTCACCATTCTCATAGCAAAGAACTTCCCCCTGACATCCTACTTGAATCTTCCCTCCTTCAACTTAAAACCATTTCCCCTTGTTCTGCTGTTATCTACCCTTTCAAAGAGTTGGTTCTCCTCCCCTCTATAGGTTCCCTTTAGGTATTGAAAGGCTGCAATGAGGTCACCCCCCAGCTTTCTTTCCTCCAGGCTGAACAAGCCCAGCTCCCTCAGCCTGTCTTCATAGGGGAGGTGCTCCAGTCCCCTGATCATCTTTGTGGCTCTCCTCTGGACCCCCTCCAACAGCTCCCTGTCTTTTTTGGTACTGAGGGCTCCAGACCTGGACACAATACTCCAGATGGGGGCCTCACAAGAGCAGAGGGGGACAATCACCTCCCTGCTGGCCACCCCTCTTCTGATGGAGTCCAGGATACCATTTGCTTTCTGAGCTGCAAGAGCACACTGGCTTCTCAGCCTTTTGGCTAAGATCAAGTGTAGTACTTGTTCTTATCAGTTTGATATTCAGTAACACATTCTGAGCCTTACAGATGTCTGAGTTTGAAGGGTAGCTGGTGTAGTCTTAACAAGATTATGCAAGAAAAATATCTTGAAAAGGAATGATGTGGTAACCTCCTTTCTTGACAAGTAGACTGTATGGATTGCTTATGTATGAAAAGCCTTCAGGTAGCGTTTTGAAGTGTAATGCTTTCTGTTTTTATGGTTGGCAGAGAGATCAGGACAAGCCTTCAGGTTTTCCTGTGCTTTGTTGCAGCTCAGATGGGATGTAATGAGGCTGTGTTCTCAGTGCTGAGGAAGTGCAGACAAGCAGAGGGCTCTGTGGCTTGCCTTCCTGCAGGCATTTGCTGCCACAGGCTCATCTCCCCCTGCAGCTTTCATGTGCTTTTGGCACTGCATTGGATACAATTGGTGGTGTAGGCTCTGATCTCAAAGAACCTAAAACTTATGCCTGTAGAGGCTGAAACTGGTGTTTAAAAGATAACAAATGAATAATTAAGGCTTAACGTGATGATTTTGCTCTTCTGTTGTGCTGGAGCTTCAGCAAGAAAGAGGGAAGCTGTATGAGAAGTTGGGCTTTCAGAAGGGCCATTTTGAATACTACAGAACAAATTCTTAGTTTGTTTCTGCATCTTCCATCATGGCTTTGAAGGCTGCTTATTGAGTCTGATCATTTTCTTACACAAACATGCACAACGTCTTACACACGTGCGATTCAATAAAGTTCCTCTTCCATTACACACATTGCTCCCTCTATGGAGAGTGTGAGAGCCCAAGCACATGATGGGCAGTCTGATGGCTGGAAAAAATTCTGTGAGACTAAATTAGTGCTAAATTAGTGCTGAGTAGAATATGCTCTTGGCTAAATTGATGCTACCAAATGAGAAGAGAATGGAGGTTACATTTTCAGGCTACAATTAAACTCTTCTAAATGTGTAAGTAGAGTAATATAATATGATATTTTTACATGTATGTTTATTATTTAACATTTCATAAACATTTAATAAATGTGGATGCTTTAAAATACAAGCCTGAGCTCTTGTGCAGCAGAGTGAATGTACAGGATAGCTCTCACTTAATCATATTTTTCACTGGAGAATGTACTCCTGTGACTTCAGATGTAATGCATTAGCTCATATAAAGCATCTCATTTGGGTTTAAGTTATGTTTTGAGTTTCCTCTGCTCGTGGTTCAATGTTTTGTTTGTTTTTAAAGCATCTACATGCCATAGAGAAACTCTACAGCTTGAGTCAAGTGAGTATTGCATATTTTTATTTGAATCCAGAGCAGTTTCAGGGCAATTAGTGAACCAGGTACAATTTTTGCACTCTTAAAAGACACATAAAATGGAATAGCATGTACAGCTGTGTAGCTTTATTGTGATTACAATATGTACTTAATGTACCAAATGAATTCCCATGCAAACCCCAGGTTGTCTTGTGGCTACAGTTAGAGTGGAAGTTAAGATGGCTGTGACTTGTTTTATATTCAGTAATCATTATAGAACAAAAGCTTCTCATGTCATATAGGAAAAAAAAAATGGTGATCTGATAAGAATCTTAACAAAGGAAGACAATAATCCTCTTAAGGATTCCTCTGTCTTAGGTCAGCAGCAGGCAATCATTGGTTTTTTGCACAGGTGTTCTTAAATAGCCTGGAACTTACACCGTTTTGTGTGGCTTCTTTTCTTATTCTTTTGCTGTCCGAGGATCCTAGAGATCTTGAGCTGTTGGTTACAAGAGTCTAATCCTGCCGTTTTCTGATATTTGTCATTAATAAAACGTGCAAAAAACCCCCAAAAAACTTAGAAAGTTGCAGCTGCAGCATTGACCATCACTTTTCCTAAAATTAACAAAATACTGGGTGAGACATTTATAGCATGGCAAAAGGGAAACAATTAGCCAAGACCTAATTCTGGATTGTCTGGATTGCCCTTTGGAGCACCAGTGCTGTGCTAAAAGCTCTAGGAAAGGGGTGGAGAGTGGTGGTCCTAAGAACAAGTTGGGCAATTAAAAAGAGAACAGCCTGAAGGAGTCTTTCCTGATTTTGAAGGCAAAGAATACAGCGGGAGCAGGGTGACCCAGTGGAGCATATAGTTACTGTTGTGCAGCTTTGCTCTACCTCTGTCATCTGAGAAAATGAGTTTCATGTTTGTTTATACTGTGCTCCTGTCTCAGGTATTTGTTATACCATTGAGGGTAGAGGAGCTGAGTAATTAGAAAGCATTTTGTTGCTCAGTTCAGCTTATTTTGTACTTGCTATACCTTTTGCTGTTTAAACATATTGAGTTTAAACTCTATATATTTGAACAGAGGTGTGCTGCTCTACTTAATTTAAACTGCAGCTCTCTGAGAAGCAGCTGGAAGAACAAAATAGCTGCATCAATCAACAGGCTGGTGCCCTGGTGCCTAAAATGAAAAAAAAAATACATCTTGGAGGTGGACATACATTCATTTTTACATAAATGTAGGAAACAGAAGTTGAAGAACGTATAGTTTTTGTTTTTAAGAATACTTTAAAATTCATCCTATGGGGTTTTTTTTCATTTCTTTTGGCGAAGAATTCAAAGTGAAGCAGCAATGTCCTCCTTATCTAGTCGTGGAAGGCTGGGCAGGTGTGTGGCAAACTCCTGACGATTTCTTTAATACCTCCATTTGATGTTGTCACGTGGCAGGACAGCCATGGAGAGCTGCTCTCTCTGGTAATAGTTGAGCAGAGCCAGCAACTTTGACTTTTCTAGATGAAGGTTTGCTTCTACTTGGAAAGTGCAGTTTGGTAATAATCTACTTAACACAACTAGCATGAACTTTCTGAGCCAGCGTAAAAGAAACTTGAAGTAGCTCAGGAAAATTGGCCTCAGTGATTCTTGGTGTTTCAGCAAAATATTTTTGTCTTATTTGGGGATTTTATGCCACGTATTCAATGTAGGAAATTGAAAGAACATGTGTTTTTTGCCAGCCCTTTTCACCCCTGTTAAAAATAAATAAATAAAACCGTTGGTTTTGAAATTCCATTAAAAATGGGGAGAGACAGAAAGCAGCCCACAAAACCTGTGATCAGCTTGGGGCTTAATAAGCGTTAATTTAATGTCGAGATGAACTTAATGCAAGTAGTGCAGTGAGGTTGTTAAAGATGTCACAGTGGCAGGAACGTGGAGATATGTGGTTGCTTAATCACATCCAGCCCCTAACCGTTAATTCATTCATTGTGTTTTGCTTTAACGCTTAGAGCTCCTGCTTTTCTTTTGGAATATTCTGCTCCATTAATTGCATTACCTATTCCCTACACAACCTCTTCTGTCTTTTCCAAGGCTATAGCTCATATGCTACCTCATTTCTTTTCTCTCTTGGCCTTTTAGTACTTTGTTCTTGCTCTGCCACCTTTGGATTCTTGCTCACTTCCTTTCTCTTAATACTTACAAGTTGCTTTGCCATTCCTCTATCTCTTTTGAAATTTTTTGGTAGAATTCCTCTTGTACCATCAATTTTTTCTCTAGAACTTGTGTCACTTGAATCCTTTTCTGTACTTTGTCTGCTGTCTTCTTTGACCAGGATTGGTTTTGGCTCAAATGTAGTTGTAGGCATACCCTGACTGTCTTGGATTACTTTGCTAGTCCAAACTTCCCATTCATTGCCAAACTAATGAGAAGGTGTTGAAACATGTTGTCAGCTTACTACAGGAAGAAGGCATTGCTACATGATTATGAAGAGGCATGGTTCCTGCTGCATGGTGATTATTAGTAACAGTGTGAGGGTTATTACATACTGAGTATCTTGTGAGTCACTGAGTTTCCGTGGGACCTAGAACAGCAATTTGGTGTACCTGAATATCCTGATAAGATCGTTTTCCATTAGGTGCTCATGTGTTCTGAATTCTGTCCACCAAATATTTCCTCGATTACATATTATTATCTGAAATGTTTCATGCAACACTGCTTCATAATAGTTTCATCATGTTAATTTAGTGATGCATAAGAGTACACAGACTTGTAGTACCTAGAGCACTGAAACGTCTCTGCTTGCTTTAGAGTGGCACATCTTCAGTGCATGTGTCCACCAATGCTGTCCTTTTGCAACAAGTACAGATGTAGTAGTATTTGGCTCTGCTCTGTCAATAGCTTTGACAACTGAGCTTATAGTTGTGGTCCGCTTCCAAGTTGAAGGGTGGCCACAGCACAGCCATCATTGGCATAATGAGTGGTGGGAAGAGCATGTGCTGATCACAGATAGACAAGGTGTAGCCTAGAGACATCTTTTCATCCAGTCCCACCATAGCTCTGCACTGAGCTGCATTGGTGGATGTGAAGAGGCTTGAATAGCAGCATGTACCATGCTTGTTGTGGAAGTAAGCAAAACATTTAATGGAAGCTCCATAAATACCTTTTATTGCTATTCTTCTTATTGTCAGCTTGATTTTAGTCCACAGTCCTGTAACGAAAGAAACAGCAACCGTTCATCTGTGTAGCCTACTAAGCCTACATATTTAAATGCATGAGGCTGAATATTGATTAATGTGTTAAAAAGTGTGTATAAAATTTTGGCAGTGTATATGGCATCTGTAAGAATTATCTCGCAGAGCTTGTAATGCTGTCCCATGCACATTCAAGGCACTTCAAATACTACCTGTAGATTGACGCTGCTTTCAGACTGCTTGTCTCAGTAAATGCTGAAAGCCTCAGTAAGATCATCAGTGCCTATCAGTGTTGTGCATGTGCTGCAAACAGTGTTAGTGTTCTTCTGTGTCTTCACTCATGAAAGTCATCTTGAGCTTGTGGCACTGCATTTATTGCAGTGTACACAGTGTTACAATTGGTTAGACTTTCTGTATATGGAACACAGTGCCCAGCTGCTGCCTTGCCTCTGTAATTATTAAGCATAAAGAACGGACTGGGGAAACAGCTTTGGAAAAAAAGGCCCCTATTATAAATGAATTATTACTGACTTCACGAAGCATTCATAATATTGACAGCCAGCCATGAAAATTAAATGAATGTAATCAGCAGAGTGATTACTTTTCTTAAGAAATGTGTGTAAGAAAAAAAACATTTGTACTGCTTGGCATCTGCAGGACCAGAATTCCATGGTGAAAAGTAGCGTATAGAAATGTGGCCAATGTATGCCAGGTGTATATATGACAGGATCTTTGGTTAGCTGGAGGTTTGGGCTTGATTTTGGTAGACCTTATCTTAAAGTGATCTCTTCAGAGAAGACAGGAGGTCTTCTAAATTCAGCTTTCCAAGTTTTATTTGAATGAAAAAGAGAAAGTTTACTTGTTACAGAATGAAAGCTTCATAGTGACCAGAGGTATGTGCTACCAAAAGTAATCTACTGGGAGTGAGAGTTACACCTAGAACATTTTGATATTGCATATCATAGAATCATAGGATGGCCTGGGTTGAAAAGGACCACAACAGTCATCGAGTTTCAACCCCCTGCTATGTGCATGGCAGCCAACCAGCAGACCAGGCTGCCCAGAGCCACATCCAGCCTGGCCTTGAATGCCTGCAGGGATGGGGCATCCACAGCCTCCTTGGGCAGCCTGTTCCAGTGTGTCACCACTCTCTGTGTATATATGTATATTTTTAAAATGAATACATTTTCTGATAATACATACGTGGGTGCAGGGTAGCATTTGTGGACGTGCTGTGTTTTTACTTAACATCTTATATGTAATCTGCAGCATTTATCTTGTTTAATTCTACGCCCTCATCTGTCTTTGGTCTGACTTTCCCTTGCAGCTGCAGTACTTGCTTATTAATTCCCCACCTTGTTGTCTTCACTTCTTTTATTTGCAGCAATAATTCATTGCAAAAGTACAGCCTGAAGTGGAACAGGGAGATGCTCCAGGTGTTTAGTACCTCTCCTTCATTTTTCACCACCATTGTGATGAGTATGTTCAGTATCATAGCTCAGTTCTTTGGATGCAGCTTTACTAGACAGATGCATCATCTTACTTCTCTATGATTTTTTAATCAGTTCCTTGTAAATAATATTTTATTAAAATATGAATGTAATATGAACTTTTTTTTTAACATATGTGTACATTAGAAGATTGCAGTCAAAGGATACTTCCAGACATTTCTTTCTTCATTTGGTAAAGAAATCAGAAGGCAGAGACTGCAGAGGTGATTGAGGAGAAGGGATGGGCTGGTTGGATTAGGATTATTTTGGAAAAAGGATATTAAGAGGGAAACTAAACTGCGCTGTCACTTAGATCTTGTATTGGAGTTGTTGTAGTAACAAGGTTCATGTCTGAAAAATGTATGGTTCTTTTTGTCAGTTTTTCAGATCACTTTGTAAAACACTTCATTTTGTTAAAGGCTCCGATTTTATTTTTTTAATTGTTCAGATTTCTTATTAGTCACTGTCATTTGAGCCAGTTTCCTTTGAATCTGTGAACGTTCAATGTACTTCACAAGCTCTGTTCTTTGTAGAAGTGTCTGGAAAGAAAACTGAGAAGCTTTTCAGCATGAAAATTAAGTTGTAGGAAAGAGCTTTTTCTGAAAACGAGGTCAATTTATCTGTCTTTAAGTTTTGCTTTTTGATAAATGTATGTTCTCCCGTGCATTGGATTTAAATTGTATGTACAACTCATTGGTACCATTTTGATTTTATTCTATACATAAAAGTATTTTTACAAAGAAATTTACTGAACTTACTCAACTTTCTGTTCCTTCACGTAAAAGTGGTTACAGTGGTAAGCTTGAAGTCTAGTATATTTCAGTATGTTAGTGTTGCATGCTAGCACAAGAGTAAGTCACTGCAAAATGCACTGGAACCTCACAGTATCTGTCTGCTGAGAACTAAGAAAGAGGTTTGAAAGAGCTTTGCTGTTTTACATGGGCTGGTTGTGAGCATTTGTAATGAGCTGCACCTGAAGTCGTTACGTTAAGTCGATACGTTGAGCTCTGCTGTGGGGCTGGATAGCTTCTGTACCAGAGTACGGTAATGGGCATGTGAGGCTGGCAGCTGTCTTTCAGTAAGGTCTGTACATCTGTCAGAGAGGCATTAGGAGATTAGGGAAAACACCAAAAAAACCCTTCTAAAACAAAAAGAACCCAGACCAACTGGTGTTGTAGTCACAGAGGGAGGCTTGTGAACATAGAATACTGATGTTATTATGTTATGTGTCATTTCTGCTTGGAGATTTCCTGGTTCCAAGTAGAAAAACATAGGCATTGGGTGTTACCTGTTATCAAAGCACGATACTTCTTGCAATTTTACTTTGCACTGTGATTACCAGTTTGTATCATAAAGAAAAGCAGACGTGACCAGAACAAGTTTGGGGTTTTTCTCTGTTTTGTTTTGACAAGCTTGCCCATACAGTTTGCCTTGTTGCTGACACAGTTAAAGCTGGCATGAAATTCATGTAGCATTCTACAGTAACTTTCCTTAAGATGAACTTAATTATATTTTTCCTTTCTTTCTCACTCCTCCAGATACTTTGTTGAAAATAAAAGTAAGCCTTTATTAGATGTTTTAATACTTCAATATGTATTTTTTTTAATTTAATGCTGACACTGAATTAAAATTAATGTAGTTCTGAGTCACTGGAGTCTGGTTATAATGACATTGGATTGAAATTCGTAATGGATTCTGGTTTGTTTTCAGCCTGTGTTTGCCATTAACTGGGATATACTTGTCAGCCAAAGTAAATGCAGGCAAGCCATGTAGGACAATGCAAACAAAAACCCATTATGTTTATGTAACATCATAGATTTTATTGATACCATTTACATGTTGTAAAGTTATGTACTGGATTTGTGTAGAGAAGAGTGCAAGTTAGAATAGGACATAAAATGCAATTGGTTACTTCTCAAGAGCATTATTTCTCTCTTTTTTTTTTATTTTTTAGTTTGTGTTTACAGACTGTCTCCAGGAAGAAATTGCTTATCAGTTAATTGTCGATTGATTGCTGGTAACAGTGAATTCTGAAGTCCGTTTTCCTCTTTTGTATTGTTTGAGAGCAATCAAGAAAGCAGTAACATGTTTGATCTCAAAAAGGCTTAGATTTCTCAGGCCCTTTGTCTCCTCATAGACTTCAGACTGGCTCCTGCCTTAGGAAGAGCACTAACAGAAGTGGTCTCCTTTGTGACGACCAAGGGCTGATGGCTTTCTGTGACACAGATTTCAGTACAGTCTGCTGTGAGGCATTTGAATGTGTGTGACACCCGGCCAGCGCAATGACTTCAGAGTGGCCTGGTTTTGTTACCTCTAGACTTCAAGAAGCATTTGGGTTTTCTTTTCCTGCATTGCTCTCCCTGTTGCAGTTCTGCAGGGCCACGTTTCTTCCATCTTCTGTTCCATAGATGAGTGACACCTGTAGGATTGTGGGATGAACAATTAAAAGGATGATATGAAGTGCAGTGTTAAAACTATACCACTTTTTCCCACTTAATTTGCCTTGGATGCAGCTGTTGCAGAGGTTGCCCAGATCTTAGAAGTAGGAGATTGGTACATACAACGTGGTTTTGTCAATTAAACTTCGCAAACATCTCAGTTGATCTGTGGGGTACAGTTTGATAGTTGTTGGATCCTGCCATAATGATGTTGCTGACCAACGAAGAAGGTTGAGTAAATGTATTGTGCTATTTGATGTCAGGTCATAAAGTGTGTAGCGTATTTATTTGTATCACCATCCAAAAGTATTCTTTATGCTTTTCAGTAATTAAGCAGCACAAGGAGTTGGTGTGAAGTACCTTGTAATACTCATAGGTCTTTTGAGCTGATTCTAGTTCTGTTATGCATGTGGTTTAAATTTGAACAGATTTGTTAAAGCTACTCTCCTTAAAACTGCAGTAAAACTGTTAACAGCATCCAATGTTTACCAAGTATTCCTTGGCAAGACATACTCAGTCATATATTAAGGATAAGAATTTCCATCTTAGGTTAGCTTTTATACTGATATGTCCAAGTTTTAAGAAATAAACATCAATTCTCTGCTATTTAAGTTTTTCTAGTTGAAATTAGCAGTTTTCCATTTGCATATTGGATTATTGCTTAGAAGGCCATTTCCTAACGGATCGTTTGTGCCTGAAAAACAAAAAAAAAAAAAAAAAAAAAAAGAAAAGAAAAGAAAAGAGGGAGATCAAAGGAAGTGAGGCATTCTCTTGTTTGAAGGCATCTTTCAGAATAAAAATAGGCATGTCATTCATGCAGCTTTTCTACTTTTCTTAGCCTCATGTACATGAACACTGGATAAACTAGGCTGTCTGTGCATTCTTTTGATGCACTTGGTAAACTAACCAAGCCACTAAGAAGTTGACAAAGGAAAAATAATAAGTAGTACATTCTACTTTCTGTACTGGGCAAGTACTTGTTACTATTTTGTGTATTAATGCATATTATGTGTTTGTAATCCAGCAATGTATCCTTACTGTTTTAATAGAATTATAGTTGATTTTGCTATGGAAAGAGTTCATGTGGAAGTAATAATTCTGAAATTTTGTTTGCACAAATTCAGTCTTACTGTATATTCATATCTATTCTTATAAAGTTATAAGTGACAGTATTTTTGGAAGTAGGAATTAATCAAGCTTGATCAATCTAACAGTTCTTTCATCCTTTTTTGGTGTGCAAGTTAACAATGGCATATCTCAAATGCAGTAAAAGTAGTGGTATACTGTAAAATTAAGTCTTGAGTGCTTTTGCATTTGTGTTTTCCACTTATGTCTGTACTTTTGTGAACTGTATTTTCTTAACAGCGAATAACTTACTACTACAACAAATTGTTCAGGACCTCAAACACAAAGTAGTAACAGTTCCTATAAGGGGTCCATTTGTTAATCTGAGCTCTGTTTTATGACAAGTATTTGAATGATGCTTTTCTTTGGAATTGGTGTTCAAAAATAAATCCTGTTTCGTATAAAGAGATGCCAGACTCACAAAGATTTCCTTTCTTGTTTCATAGACGTTCCATCTTCAGAGCAGCCTGAACTGTTCCTAAAGAAACTTCAACAGTGCTGTGTCATTTTTGACTTCATGGACACGCTTTCAGACCTTAAAATGAAAGAATACAAGCGCTCCACTCTTAATGAACTGGTCGACTACATTACAATAAGCAGAGGCTGTTTGACAGAGCAGACTTACCCTGAAGTAGTTAGAATGGTGAGTTTCTTCTTTCTTGTGGTCTCTTTAAATCTGCTTGCAATTCCAGTTACACACTGTGGGTGAAATTGAACCCTGGAGTAGGTGGATTAAATGAAGCCTTTGGTTTTTATTTTCTACTTGACATCACTTGGGGATAATTCTCCAAAGACAAAATTATTAATTTTTGTATGTGCTTAATTAAAGTCAAGACGATGCTTATTATAGTGTCAGAAATGTATGAAAGTTTCCTGATTGAAAAACCCAGCAGATGTGTTATCAGAGTCCATCTCTTTCCCCCCATACCCTTCCCCACTATAAATCATGGATTAATTTTAGAAGTTTTTTTCCTTCCTTTGAACTTTATCCAAACATTTGAGTTTGTAATTGAAGCTCTGAGATAATTACTCGTGCACACTTCAGCCTACTTTTAGACAATAAATGGTAAAGGTGCTGTATAGAAACAGTGTGAAAATGTTATGGTTGTGTTATGTGGAGTCATAGCGGTTGCTGTTTGTAAGCAAGGTTACTCAACAGTAAAGCCATGCCTTATGTATACATATAAATTGTCCAATAATAGTATTTTCAATCTAAAAATGGTAACAGTATCAGATGCTGTATGGTGAAGAACATCCTTTGTAATAGGCAAAATCAATCAATGCATTGAAACGTTTATTCTGTTCTACCATATGGAACTCTTATAGCCTGTTATCTAAATGAAAAGACAGTTAAGTTATGAATTTGGTGATGCTGAAACATGAATAGATTTTATAAAGTGTTGTATGTGTTCCTTACTGCTTTCCTGGAGCACAGTTACATGCTGTATTGCTTGTCTGTAACACTTAATAGTAGCTGAAAATTGTGACAGGCTCATCATGCACTCAATAGTGAATTTTTAAAAAAGCAAAAACAGAATGAAGATGTATGGAAAAATCTTTATGTGGCTCCATAGTCTGACAGCATTTTTAGATGTCTGTTATAACATGATCAGATTCTCCTCCTTTTCCCTTGCCCTCCCTTTTGTTCTCCTCTACTGGACAAGTCTTCTCAATGAGCCGCTTGTCACTCTGCTGTGTTACATGTTCAGCATGTGGTCTAATGCAAATTCAAGTCTGAATGCAGAATTAGGTTCTTTGCTGAGTTCTTCTGCTTATACTAAATTTGCAGCATCTAAGTGGTTTGCAAACATTACTTTTTTCTTTCTTGTACCCCTTGAAATGAACTGATGTTGTCATATGATTTGTGTACAGGGCACTGATGCACAGATAGCTTCAGTAACATTGGGTACCTTTTCTGTTTGCAGAAGACACCCCCAGTCTCACTTTCTGTGACAATTTAGGATTTGTTTTAGTGTTCCTGTTATTGAGGTTGTATTTTCTCATTGACTTCATGTACAGCTTTTTACTGTAGCAAGAAGTTAGATGTATTTATCTGTAACTGCTCATAAAGTTCAGTTTTGAACAATAAATCATAACCTATGAAGCAATCTGTACATGAGCTGTAATGAGACACAGAACCCTTTTGCTTGCATTTTCTACAATCCCTGCAGTCATTTATGTTGATTCACTAAACTGTTTTTATCTTAAGGAAATGATGCATTGCCTAAATAGTTTGAAAAGCACAGTTTTAAGTAATTAAGTATAGTCTGTAAGTGTGATACAGAGCAGTCACTGGAAGTGAAGATAAAGTGTGAACTTTTTCCAGTAGACTTCACAGGTGTTTACTAATGGAGCTCCAGGAATTTCATCCCATCTCATTTTTGATGGAAAGCCGTTTTCTTTTCTCTCGTATTCCTTTCATTTCATTGTACCCTTTCCCATCTTTCTTTCTTCTGCCTTGTATCTGGGGGCTAATGCTGAACTCAAGCTACGTTTTAACCTCAGTACTGAGAAGTTTAAGGAAGGGGAAAGACTGAGAGTACTCTCTAGTCCCTTAGCTGGCTGGTCAGTGGCTCAAGATTCTTACAAATAAAAAAGGTTATTATTATTTTTTTTCTAAATAATTTCTGGAGAAAATCAAACTCATAGGATATGCTGAGCTGGAAGGGACCCACAAGAATCGAGTCCAGCTCCTAAGTCCACACGGAGCCACCCAACCCCAACCTGATGTCTGAGAGCAGCGTCTCAGTGCTCCCTGAGCTCTGGCGCTCAGGGCTGTGCCCGCTGCCCCGGCAGGCAGTTCCATGCCCACTGCCCTCTGGGACACAGCCTTTCCCTGACCCCCAGCTGATCTGACAGCTCCATTCCGTTCCCTCAGGCCCTGGGTGAGCAGAGGGCATTAGTCCATATGAGGGGCAGCAAGTGACTTGAGCTGTGGTGTGACATTTGGTGTAACTTGCTCTTTGCAATAAATGCATGTTCTTGTTTCAAGCATGAAGTGTTTTCATCTGTTGTGCTGAGGCAGGCCGGACTGTACACAGTTGACTTCATGAGCTCACTGTGCAACAGCTGCTATTACCTGTACCTGAGAATTTTCATTGAGGTCTCCAACTGTGTTTGCAAATGACCTGTCAAGTTGACAAGCTCCGACCTGTCACGATGGTGAAGAGAAGAGCAGTTTTGTGTCCTTTCCAAATTGACTGCCTGCCACAGTTGTCATCGGGAGTGTTTTGACTGAAAGGCCAACAGCTCAAAACACAGCAAAATGGAGCACAAATGGTTTTTTTTTTCCCTCTGGAAGGTTTAGTCCCTGTTGTGCTTTGCACTTGGTTCCCACACAGTGACATATGAATGCAGGGAGTAATGCTTGGTTCCTTGGACTACTGAAATTTGGAGTTGGGAAGTATTCTAGAGGAATCTCTAGAGAAATCTAGAATCTACAGGAATTTCTAGGGGAAAAAGCAAGAAGCTTGTTTGCAAGTTGTGCTGTCATTTATGAGAAGAAAAAAAGATGTGGAAGTCTGAAGCTGATATTTAAACTGTTACTAATATTTATGAAGAAGGATTAATGACTAAACTGCTTTTCTTAATTAACTGAAGTGCCAGAAGAATTGATGTCAATGTGGCAGCCTTTTCTTAAAGTTTTAATAACTACATGTGGGTTAGTGTTCTCTGTTCTGTGTCCCAAAAGAAGTTCCAAGATTCTTTATTACTTTGATTTCTAAAATGATCATTTGGGGTAGCCAGCATAAGAGCACTTGGGTATTTTTAAATAGTCATCCTAAATTCATTAAAACATTAAGGCCTTATCATGGTATCCCATGATTTCACATCAAGGTATATACAATATCACAAGAGCACTTAGCTATTTGACAGTCTTTGTGTTTGTTTCTTTAAACCACTCACTGTGGCTTCACATATACAGAAGTGCATAATTTGTTATTTTGATAAAAACAAAATTGACTAATGGCCACCAAACAAGCTTACAGTGGCCTTGTCATCAATATCACTTAATGGGAAGAGTGGTTGGTGTTTGTGTTAATGATATAAGCAGGACAGATTTATTCCCACGGATGCTGCTGGGTGCCTTCCCTTGTTTTGATGCTTTATGCAGAAGGACACATGACATTCTTCAGTCCCTGTAAGAAAGGTTCTTGCCAGCTGAAACCCACACTGCTAAGAAGGAAATGCCAGGAATATGACTTTATGAGCCAATCACTGGACATTTAATCTAAAATTTGAGCCTGTTTGAGCAAAATAGGAGACTTAAACTAATGCAGCTGATTTTTCTGGCAGAATATGCAATGATAGATAAATGAAATAAATGTTTATTGTCTACGTGGTGTCCTATAGGCTGTTATGTAGTACAGGGTTTTTTTGTGCTTTCTGGGAATTAAGACTTAGATTGAAGATACTTGAAAAATCAAATGAATGGGGAATTTGACAAGCTCTTAAACTGAGAAACCTGGATAAATCTCCTAGTAGATGAGCAACACTTAAACTCTCCTTCTTGCTTCTCCAACAATTGTAAACTCAATCCCAGACGTTTACTGTGATGTTTATACAACATCCATGGATGCTTGCCAGCCCAGAAGAGGTGGATAATGAAACTTTTTTGAGATGTATCTTGTGGAATTCCTAATGGAACACTGTTTTGGTTTTCTTTCTTTTATGTGTAGAGATGACTCTAGTATCCTGTTCTCTACATTTTTTTGTGCGTGTAAAACTCTCTGTGTTCAGTCTTACCTTTTTGATCCTGCAAAACCACATTTTGTTCCTGTTGGTTTAGATACTAGAAATAGTACTGAATGTCATTTTGAGTTTAAGAGCAATAAACACAATTACTCTTCTAGAAATTGACAGATAATGCCTCTTTTCAAAAATGATTTTTATATAACTTCAGGAACTGAGTAAAACAGTAGGAGTTAATCTTGAGTTCAGCTTGCATCAGGAGATGTTGGTTTGAATGCATCTCAAATACTGAAAGAAAGATGCAGTGTTTTCAACTCCCCCAAAATGAACTTGGAGTGAGATCTGGCACATGGATGCAGCTGTGATGGAACAAGCATGCTATTGAAGTGAACAGAAATAGAAAAAGAATCATTTCATATTTTAAGTTCTCTGCTCTCCAATGTGAGACTTATCAATTAGGTAGGAGCAAGAAATGAATCTAGCTGGTTTCTTTTATGCCTTGTTTTCAAATTCCTCTGTTAGATGCTACTTAATATTCATATTCTTCATACACCTTGTTTGTACAAAACCCACAATATTTAGTGAAAGAAGAGACTCCAGTGTGCTGTACTCTTAAAAAAAAATCAGTTGGAGGCAGCTCCTCTTGCACAGCTGTCCCTGATAATTTTTCTTGACAGTATGTAATTACATTTAACTTTATCCATTATTCTTCCTGTTGGTTACATAGGCTTCTCTTTCGTCAGATGCTGTCTGCATAATAGTACAGTGACTAAGTCTAAAGCAAAAAAATAAACTGTTTTGAGAAGCGCTTGTGTCAACTGCAGCTTTTTTTGTTTGTTTGTTTTGTTTAAGAGGAGCATACACTCTCACTCCCACATTTCGGCTCTGTCAGCTTCCTAGCACTGTGCCTGCAGATCGACTCAGCATGAATCTTCTCGGAGATTGTTTCCCTGGATTTTGAATATCTTGTTTTGCTCTTCAGATAGGAGTCTAAGACAGTAAGAGTTTTGTAATACTGTCTAGAGTTCATGCATTGGTAGGCTTCTGCTTCATCTGATGCCTGCTGTAGAGATGAGGAGGCTCTTTGTGCTTTAATTTGTCAAAGGTAATTGAATTATTGCTATCGTATTGTGATGGTATAGAATAACGTGGCCATGCATTAAACAAAAACTTGTTTTACTGGATCATATCAAAATGTTTTTACAAGGAGATACTGATGAATGAGGTTGTTGGTAGCAGGGTACCTCATGTGGTTCGCATCTAGTGTGACATTTCAGAGCTCTGATTTCCAGCAGGGAGAAGGTGTGCCTGTGAGCGTTCCCTGGGGCCATGACTGTGTCAGCACTTGCAGCTGGGATTCTGAGTGTGCTTATGATGTGCATCTCCCATTTGTTCTCACTGGGCTTTGATGCTTGTCATAGAGAAGCTTGAGAGTTTGTGAATTTGATTCATTTGGGATCAAACGTGTATTCCAAAGGTGTGCCTAATGATCTCAACCTGCTAGTGGGCGTCAGTACAAGAGATGTCTAGAAAGTAAGCACTCCTTCCAAACATATGTAGCGTGTGTATTCAGCACCTGTGCTCCAGGTATTTTGTTCTACCAGCCTACTCCAATTGTACTTCCCTGCTGGGTAACGTAGGCATAGGTTAAGGAATCTCAGTTTTACCCCTTGCACGTCTATGTGGGTGGAAGCTGCCACCACTGAAGTGAATGATACTAACAAGTTTAGGAGCCTTGACCTAGAGCTAAATTCTTGCATTACTGATTGAATTTTTAGAAGAAAAGAGGAGTAGGACTGTTCCCCACACTCTTGCTATGTGGCCTGGATAGATGACTGTGTTCACAATCTGATATAGTTCATTTTTATGTAGCCCAGTCAAAAGTAATGCTGCTGGGCAAAAAGAAGACATATAGTATTCAACTTGGAATGACTGTATTCTGGCAAATGGTGGTGCAGAAGGGACTTGACCATTGTGGGTGAGTATCTTGAGTACTTTCAGATAAGTTTCTGATACAGTGCACTATTCAAAAAAGGGAAATAACAGGGAAATGGCCAGATTTTTTATGCACATTTACTGTACGTATTTGAAGACGTTAAGAAAATAAAGGTGGGAGTTTAAAGGTAGGTAGGAAAAACAATCACAGGATTCAAAACAAACCAACATCTGCCTGGGTTCAGAAGATTTCTCTTTCCATTTAGCAGCAAAGATGTTGAGAGCTGCCGTATAGTTTTATATATATATATATACTAACATATACCCATAGATGTGTTCTGCATGTGCAAATTGTATTTAGAGGGAGATGCTGAGAAGATCTGATGGTTTAACAAGATCCAATGGGAACCAGGCTATTTCAGCCTTGAAGCCAGGAGCAGCACTACCCTAGTCAGTTCAGCAGTTAAAAGTCCGAGTTGTAAGAGCTGGTGGAGTCATTAATATTTTAAAATAAAACTAGGGTTTTCTTTCTGTAAGGTGCACTTCAAACTTCTGGGAACAGTTAAGTGGTATATATAGAAAGATTGCAGTTGAATGGCTGTAAATCCATGAGCAATACAAAAAAAACCCCACATATGCAGATATATTTGAGAAGGATAAGTGTCATTCCTAGTCACTCCTAGTTCAAATAGCTGCCTATAGGGCCTGATCACATTTTGTTGTTACCATGCATTGTTTGTATGCACAACTGGTTTAAGCATGGTGGGTGCAGGTAGCCAGTTTCAATTTCTTGTATACATGGGGTTTATGTGGACAGTTCCACTTACTGCAATAGAAGCACAGATGAATTAATTCTCTGGTCCTGTTTTTATACAGCTAATATATTACACTTCCCTGCATGTACATTTGTTTTCATTTAGGGCTCCATTCAGAAAAAATATTACTGATCAAATCTTTGTTTCAAACAGCATGGCAAATGACCACTGAGCTGAAATAGAATTTATGATGTGTTTCTGTAACATCAGTGTGCTTTATGGTGCTCTAGTGAGGGATGGAGAGAGGACTTCTCAAACATTTTCTCCTGACTTCAGGCTTAATCAGCTTAGTGCTTGATTTTCTTAAAGTTATTTCAAGCATAAACACAGGGATAAAATCAGAACTTCATGAAGCTTGTTACTTCAAATTAATTGTGTTCATAGTTTCTCTGTTCTGGATTGCTGCTTACCACTCTCAGATGTGTTCAGAACTTAAAGTTCATTCCTTCTGGTGGCACCACAACAGCCTTATCTGTCTTCCCATTTATTGTTAATGAACTTGCATTTAACCATAAATACCTGGAGAAGATTTTGTCAGGGTTATGCATCAACACTCAGCTTACAGGTTTCTGGGCATCTGCAACTGAAAAAAGATCTTTCCTTGTGGCATTTCCAACACGATCTTGGGAATTTTAGATTAGTTGCTGATGGGTGGGTCTCAGTGGTTTGTTGAATTGATTTCTGGCCACTTGGTTATCTTGAAGCATGGCATGCAGGCAACTTGGAACACATAATAGAGAAGATTTGTCATGATAGAACTTTCCAGAATATTAGAGTTCAGGTTCGCTGTACAAAAATATCAGGGCTTGGAGGCATTCCTAATTGGTGGAAGATGGCAGTCAGTATTGATTGGCAGTCATCTGCATTGGCAGTGGGAGAGGAGCCATCGAGGGTTGTGCAGAGGCTGGCAGGGATGTCCTATGGCTGGATGAGCCAGCAGAGGTCAGAAGGGAAGTGATTCATCGATCGAGCCGGAGGAATTTTGGCACTCTGCTTGGGCCCAGGGACAAACGCTGAATAGCTACCTTATGCCTTTGTGAGAAAAATGATTCTTCCCAGACCTGGTGCATCATTTCCCCATCGTTGTGTGATGGCTGTCAGTCTCTCGCACAGCTGGGCAGTTCATGCATGGAAGAACTTGTTGCCTTCGGTTCTCCCTTAGAGGTTTGTGAACATTAGCCACCCAGAGGCTACTGATCTAGATAAGCATGCTGTAAATTGACACTGCATGTAAATGAGCTCTCATGCTGTGTTGTGGTGATTAATATAACTGTAATGGCACGCATTATCTTTTAAAATTATGATTACCCTGGGAATCATTTGAAGGTAACCTGTTCTGTCTGTTCTCCTCAGGAGAATGTCTGCATTTGGGCTCCGTATGACTTATCTTTGCTCCCAATGCAAAAAAAAAAATTAAAAAAAAAAAAAAATTACAGAGAGCAAACTATATGAGAACTCTCTTCTACCTTGCATTGCATTTCCTGCTATATGTTCTTATGCAAAAAGCCTGCTTTTGACTTGCCATGAGACTGACTTTTAATTTTAATTTTTATTTTTAAATACACGCTCCAGAAGTCTCTCTGGTTTTGTTAGAAGCTTAAGATTCGAATGTCGGTCCTGGCACTTAACTAAATATTGCTGAAACTTTCATTCTTCCATGGTGCTGCTAGGGCAACTGTGTGAAACTTGGATCAACTTAATTGAAATCTTACAGCAATTTGAGTTCAGTTAGCTTGTCATTCTGGTAGTATGTATTTTTCCTTGCTGGTTTTGCTGGTGCCATACTTTGGCATTTGTTCTCGTTTTAAAACTTAACATCTGATAAATGCTTACATTTCCTCAGATTTTTTTGGTACAAATTCCATTAATTGAAATTTGCAGAAGAATTTCATTTTCTTCTTTCAAATGAAGTTTAAGGCAGAATAAAAGCTGTGGACTGCTTTCGATTTTGCTAGTTCCCTGTTTTTGGGGCCAAATGCTGAGAAATTGGGGACTTTCAAACGTGAAGCATTAACCAAAAATACTTTGGTAAGTACTGCAGAATCCCAGGCGTTCAGATGGAAGGCACCAATAGGTGCATTTTTCCCTTTTTACTTGGGAATCCTTTGGGCGTCCTTCTACTGCTTTGTGCTCTGATAAATCACAGAATCATGGAATGGCCTGGGTTGAAAAGGGCCGCAACAATCATCTAGTTTCAACCCCCTGCTATATGCAGGGCAGCCAACCACCAGACCAGGCTGCCCAGAGCCGCATCCAGCCTGGCCTTGAATGCCTCCAGGGATGGGGCATCCACAATCTCCTTGTTCCACTGCCTCACCATCCTCTGTGTGAAAGACTTCCTCCTAATATCTAACCTAAACCTTTCCTGTCTCGGTTTAACACCATTCCCCCTGGTCCTATCATACCCACCTTCATAAACAGCTGTTAAATAAAGACCTCTGACCCATTAGTTCTGATCACTTTCCTCTTCTGCCTGCTCTTCCATCTCAGGGACGATAGAAGGATAGGGTCAGGAATTCCTGGGGACGAACAAACTGTAACATTTGTATATTCCTGAAGTACATGCTTGACTTAGAGAAGTCTTTGTATGTGGGGGCTTTGGAGAGAAGTGGAGGACTCAGGAAAAGAAGTGGAAAGGAGACCATCTGCTGAGCATCAGGTATCATTTGGGAGGTGTGCATATAGGACAGAGTTCAGTGCATCTAAGGGCAGGTTGATAGGTGCTGTATTATTAGGGTTGAGAGCCCTGCGAGTTGACATCCGCTGAAAGATTCTGTCAGAGCGTTTTGCTGTATCTGTAGCGAAATGCTCCCTCTTGTGGCAAATGAAAAAAGTCCAACTGCAAAACCACTTTTTTCTGTACTCGCTGGTTTGCCATATTTGCTCTTCAGTTAGACAGTACTTTTGTTTTCCACTTGTATTCACTGAATATTCCTTGCTAGTATGTACTGTATGTGCTTTCCTACGGTTTTCTGTTGTTCCATCTTATTTGTGCAGCACCCAAATCTCTTTGGTTTACCTTGCAGCTTCTAAAATTTCACTCTGGCTCAATCTGTTTTCATTGCTATCTGGATTGTATTTAAATTCCTGGCTTTAATGTGCTTTCTCATGTTAAATTGCCAGTGTACTGAAGACTTGCCTTACAGACTAACTATAAAATATTTCCAGCTCTAAAAGGCATTGGGATGTTGAAGAGTGTACTAGTTTTGTTGCTTAAATAGATTAATTTGTCTGGACTACCATGGAAGGGTCACGTATAGACAGGATTAGGAGATAATATGCTGCCTTTCCCAACTGTTTGATTAACCAGCTTAGAGACGGGTCAAACACAGTAGCAGAGTGCAAGGAAGGCACTACACCACCTTCAAAGTGCAGAAGAGGCCCTGCAGCATGTTTACAGGTTATAAGATGTGCTGCATAATTATCAGTAGACTCCGTTCAGCACTGTAATTAACCCAGAAAAATACTCTACTTCGGTTTTTGCTGATAGCATGAGCCTCACAAGGCCAAGCACTCTGAGCAAAGTACCTGTAAATAAGATTAAGCAGAGTGAAGCAGCAATGAAATAAAATATGGGCAAAGTGACAAGCAAGTTGTATTTCTTGCCTGCATTTAGTACCAAGTTGTGCATGTGATACAAAATGTCTGTGCATATACTGTGTGAAGAACACTGATAACTAAAGCAACTGTTGACAGATGAGAACTTTAGCAGATGTTAATGTATTTCCTGGGGCAAAGGAAAATAAAGTATATGAAAACCCTTGTCAATGCATACTGATGGCCATGCCTGTGACCTAGCAGACCTTGATGGCCAGTGGAACAGGGAATAAAGTGGTGGGCTCATGTGGAGCATTGGGAAGTCAGCAGTGATGGCTCACTGGGTAATGCTGGGATGTCCCTAGAAAGAAGCAAAACATTTAAAGAAGGTTAAGAGCCAAAGTTGGTGGTAGATTTGTGAAGTGATAGGTTCCTTTGACCTGTGCTGTTGCTAAGAAGCTTTGTCAGACATTGAGCAATAGAAATACTGCTTCCATGATGAGGATGTCTATAGTAGGCATAGAATCTAGTACCTGTTTGAAAAACAGATCTCACTATTCTTTCTTTCACTTTTCAGGTATCTTGCAATATCTTCAGAACTCTCCCACCTAGTGACAGCAATGAATTTGATCCAGAAGAAGATGAACCCACCTTGGAGGCATCATGGCCACATCTACAGGTTTTTGAGCATTTATTTAATAATAAATGCTTACCATTGCTTAATATATCTAATTTTCAATAACTTTTTTTTAGCCTGTGGATGAGAACCAGTGTATGAGATATAACGAAATTATGAGAAAATTCTGTTTCTACTTCACTGATGGTGTTGTATCTACATGGTATCTACAAAGTATCTACAAAGACAGTAGAGTACTTCATGAATTTGGAAAGTGTTAGAACTTTCAAAACTGGATTGAACTGGATAGACCTTTCAAAACTGGTGTCTCTTGTAGTCCTGTTACCCTTTGTTGATCAATTTTTTTCCCTCACGTTTGTGTGATACACAAGTAATAACAATACTTCCAGCAGTTTTGCTTTACTGATTATAGTTAACATTCATACAAAAGCACACAGGGGTAGGCTGCTGATTAGAAAAACAAATGGGAATCTGTACCTCTGTCTATATCTCCCTTCCTCTCCCTGAGTTGAAGATTACTTTCAGGTGTTTGTAGTGATGTGAGTGCTCAGTGCTGTCTGTCATTGCTTCCTCTGTATCTCAAGTGTCAATGGAAAGTATTTTGAACAAAAAACATAACATAATCTTGGAGCAACTGATGCTATTGCAATAAATTCCTTTATAGAAAGAATCTATTTGGAAGGAATTGCAGACCCTGTCTTTGTTAGTCAGGACTATGACTTACACCACAGATAAATTTAGAAGAAGTTTAGCAGAGAAGCAGTTTGTGGAGTCTAGGATCTGTGAGCAAAGGAGCACAGTTGATCTCAGATTGAAATGAGTATTTTATTTAACAGTTGGATGTACAGCTTCGCCTGTGAGCAGCTTCACTCTCTGATTCTCTTAGATTTGGACTGTCTTGATATGCAGGGTTCATTCCTTACTTATAATAAATTTCACAAAATAAGAATCCTAAAATCTTCAGGAAACCTATGGGCAGCAGAGGCACATGTCTGCTATCTTACTTTCACTGACACTGGCATTGTTTTTTTAAAAGTCATTACTTAAAAAAAAAAAAAAGAATATAATTTCTTAGCCAGTTGGATGACTTACCATTGTGAGGAAGAAGTGTACCAAAGTATTTGTCAGAAGTTGATAGATTTCCTGCTGAATTGATGTTAGTGACGTAAACTGACATTTTTTCCACGTCATATTTCTCAGCCTCTCTCTACCTTTCTGATTTTTGATTGTTTCCTTTTGGAGGAACTCAAAGAGTGCTGACATAAAGCAGCAGCAGCTGTTGCAGTGTTGCAGCATAACGGTGTTTGCAGGGAAAAGTTTAAGGTTGCTTTAAAATATGATTTGTAGCTTCCTTTCTTCTTCAGTGTCAGAATTCATACTTGCTGATACTAGAAAGGAAAAAATTTCCAATGCCTGCTCTTCTTAAAAAGGTGCAGTAAAAAGAAGTGTGTGCTCAAAGCTCAGGTGATCAGTGACAGGTCAGAGTTGGTGTTACATGAGGCTGTCAGAGTGCCTCTTCTGCTTCTTTTTGGCTTATTAAATGAAAGATCTATTGCTGTCCCGCTGAATAGTTCAGGCAGAGAGGGATTTGAATAGAAGCAAGCAGGTTTTCTCCATCCTCGAGGCTAATCTTTTCAGTAAGTCAGAAAGTCCTGATTAAATTCTATTTTCTATTTTTTTCTGTGTTTCAAGTTGTCATAGAAAACTACTCTGAGTAGTTTTTAATTTAAAATTAATATTTCTGTCTGTTTCACCAGTTCTTTCATAACTGTAATTTTTCTATTTGATATGACTTAAGCAGTACAGAGGGCAGTTTAAATGAGCTTTCCAATTACCCTTGTTAGCTTTACAAGATGATAACAAGCATTACAAGATGGCAGTGTCTGTATTTAGTGATTAGATATCTCTGAATGGAGTTAAATAAGCAAAACTGACTTACAAAGCTCATACATTTAATTGAAACACTTAAGGTAGCAATTTGCTGAAGGAGGAAAATATTTTTCATCTTCTCATCCTCCTGCTTGGTGGAAAAATAAGTATTTTGTTTTATATGGAAAGAATCTAGTGAAACACTTAGAAATAATAAACAATAATGAAGTCATAAACTAAACTATTTTTTTTTTTCACTTTGCAGCTTGTATATGAGTTTTTCATACGATTTTTGGAAAGCCAAGAATTTCAGCCCAGCATTGCCAAAAAATACATAGATCAGAAATTTGTATTGCAGGTAAGCCAGTATGGTTTCTTTAAGGTTTCACTTTGCTTTTGAAAAAAAAAAAAAAAAAAAAATTGCTTTGAAAATGTTTTGTTTGGGATTTGAAAGTATAACTTTATTTACAACAGAAAATGCTCAGCAAGCATTTACTTGAAAGTTGTCAAACTACAGAAATGGGAAGTATATCCACTGTTTGATCTCTGTAAACCTTCAGCAGGCATTGTTGAGTGCAACTGGGTGCCATTTTTCCACGTGGACAAATTCAGTGACACACCTTTGCTTGAAGAAAGGGCATTTGTGTGCCCTTTTGTGTCAGACTCCATTCTGTCAGACTTGCCCCTCTGCTGTCATCTGTCAAGTGGCAACAAAATATAATGGGTTGTTGGTGGAAAGGTTTGACCTCTACTGCCATACCACCAACATCTGCCTCTGAAGTTGTGGGTCAACATAATAAAATTGGAGGCATTACTTTGGATCAGCACTTGTATTTGACTTGCTCAAGGTAAGAATAAGCTGAAACAGTAACTGTTGAAAAATGAAAGGCACGTGTTCTGAAAATGCTGCCATCTAGAGACACCACAATTTAAATGTATCATATTATTGATAAAATATTTCTGTTGGAAGGGGAAATTTGTTTTTCTCTGCTGGAGAGCTGGCAACAAGGGCAGATATTCATTAACAGGCCTATTCCCAAAGCTATATCAAAAACAGTAACGCTGTAGAGCTTGGGGGGGAAGTAAATCAAAAAGCCATATAAAATTCCAGCTCTATTAAAAGCATGATGGAAGAAGTATCAGTAATAAACAAACTGGCAAAGAATGGGAAGTTCTGTTTGAAATTTGCTTGCCATTCTGGCTGAATGGATGAGGTGGCCACAGTCTGTCAGTGAGCTGGCAGCCAGATGGTTTACACATTTCATCTTCTTCCTCCTTCACTTCAAACTGTAGTAGTCAGTCTTCTGCTGAGGAAGTTTCTTCTAGGCCAGAACAGAGGCCAGAACAGAGATGGCTGAAGGGTGATATTTTCTGGGATAAGGCAGGAAACTTCACATATATGCTCCCTTTGCTTTTTCTCTTCAGCTTCCAACAATAGGCCTGTTTGTGTTTTGTGTTCCCACTGTGAATTCTTGTAGAACCACAAAATCAGAATCAGCTCCATGTTTAACACAGTCCATAACTTGCTTTTGAAATCATGGAAATTTGCAAATTTCCATACTTAACTGGAAAAGGGAATTTCCTGGGGTTTCAATATAATAAAAGCCCAACTAGAAATGGCTGGGGAAGCCCAGAATTGCTGATGACCTTACTCTCAACTCTGGAGTTTTGTTGTTTTTCTTCCTGTGATGCTTAGGCAATAAAAGCAGTAATTTGCTGTTTTTGTACAGTATTCACATAAAGAATACCTGAAGAATTTAGCTTAGGGAGTAATCGTTATCCTTAAATTGTAAGATTCAGGGATATCCTAATCACTTAAAGCTTTTCAAGGCATTCAGCCCTATTAAGATTTGGCAGTGGAGAATGGGTCTAAAACAAGGATTCTTAAGATCCCATCGGTCTTTATCTACTGAAAGGGAGAAGTGAGATATTTTGAAACCTACTTATCTGAAAACGTCTGATAAAATTGAAGTTTGGAAGAATTTGAAGAATTTGGAAGCTCTTGTCAGATGATGCATTGTTATATATTGCTTTGCACAGTTAAACATTCGTGTTTTTCTATCAAAAGTTCTGCAGAGCCTTATGTACACATGCAAAGAGGTATATTTCCCTGTTCACAAGTGTTCTCATTTGATTTTCAGGAACTTGGGTGTCTGTGCATTTCTTTCTGTATTTTTTGTGTGACGTGAGTTAACGATCAGTTTTTACTGATCACTTACACTGGAAACCAGCTTGAGACTTTTGAAACACCAGGCATGCTTATGTTTTGTGACACTGGCAGTACAAGTGTGACAGTTTTTATCATCAGTTTTCTCTCTAACGCAATTCGTTTTTTAATGCTAAGAGGACTTGAGTGAAGTGTTTCTTAGCAAGAACTGTGCTAATATGGGAAGAATGAGACAGATGTGGGTTGCTTTTTTTTTAAATATAGATGTGTAATTGGCTTTCAGCTGTAAGTTTTGATAAAATGTTGTACACTCACAGTGTGACTTCATTTCTGAAGCTTCATTGTATATAGTCTGCAGTGGTTGCTAAGAGGCACCATCGAAATATCCTCATGGATCTGTGTTACTGAAGGTTGCTATTTTGGAGGTTTTATTTCCCCTTTCTGTATATGTTTGGTGTCAGAGTAGTTACGTAAATCATAGAAGTCTTACAGCTTGTTAGTAAAAATAAGACTTTATTGTTGAAACCTGATAATGAATTGGACAAATCCAAATACGCATCTTTTCTTTTTAAATGAGAGACCAAGTCTGACTTCAGCAATGTTTCCACAGAGGATCTGTATAAAAGAACTGGAAATATTTATATTTTGCTCCTAAAAACAATCCAATGAGAATATTAAAAATAAAAGTGTTTCCAGCTGTTTGCTGTCTTTGGGTGAAATTTGCTATTTGGGGAAGGATGAAGTAACTGTTTATTTCTTTAACTATGGAACTAATTGAACAATGTGTTGATAACCTCTAGAGGGCAGCTGACAAACCCCATTTCCTCATGAAATTCCCATCAGAAATTCTTACTGCAGGGTTAAGGTAGGGGAAAAAATGTCCAGTGTGATGAAGAAGAACTCATACATCAATTATCAACCTGAGTATTAGAAAGCAAAATCCCAGAACGTTTAAAAAAATCTTTTAATCTTTGTCTGATTTTCTTTTCTCTTCACCTTCTCAAAATTGTGCACCAGTTACACAGAAATTAGACAGTGTACATGCACTTACATATCTCCTTATAATAGATAATTATAATTTATCTATCTGTGAATTGAGAATAATTTTGTTCTCTGCTGTTCCTGCCATGTTTTTCTGCCACCATCATAAACATTTTAAGGCCTGTTTGGCAAGCTGCCTTCATTTATTTTTCAAGATATGTACTGCTTGAATGTTACCTTATCTTGCTGCTCTTCATTCTCTCTTTTCTTTCTTACTACTTAAATTGCATTACATTCTGTGCAGTTCTACCTTTTTTTGAATAAGTTTTTTCTAATTCATTTGAGATGTCTGCAAAAATAGCAGATGTTGTAGTGTCAAAAAAGATGGAACTGAAAAGATAAGGTGAAACTCATACATTTGTGGTAGGGAAATAGATTGAAGAAGTGAGACTGGTGTTTTTGCTGCTTGTTTCATACCTTGGTTTTTAGAGGAAGCTTTAGAGAGCATATTTTGGGATAGATTTTGTACAGAACAACACACTGGCTAGTCTTCTCTTTTAGCTGAGAACCACGTAATTATTTTGCTGTTTTAGAATCTCATCTACCAGTTCCTAAGTAATCTTTTTTAATTTCTTTTTTCCTTTTCTTTCCTTTTTTTTCTTTTTTTTTTTTTTTTTTCTTTAAAAACTGGATATTGCAGTTTACATTTTGCTCAATCCTGACTGATTCTTTGATTTGCATTAATTGGTAGATATCCTGGGACAGCAGATCCAGTGCTGCCACAGACTGCACTGTTGAGTCCACAATCTGAAAGACGTGCAATCTCTAGAAGGGCTTAGGACCTTATATTATAAATGAAAATCATCTAGAATATGTCACCTTGATGCAAACTTATGCAATTAAAATGAAGGTCTGTTAATTCAGTGAGAAAATGAAAGTGGTAAGAAATAGTGTGTTACTTTCTAGATGTGACAGCATTTTTATTTTTTGGAGGGAGAGGGAGGAGGAAGACGGCAGCGATTGGGAGCCAGTTAATAAAAGTGTCTTAATTCTTTAAAGATTTCTAAATGTTTGTGCTGGAAGTTAAGGTCAATAAGTAGTGTTTTGTGGTGATGTACAGGGGGTTGCAATTATTATTTTTTTTAATAACTGTATTTCTGTACCTTGGGCAGTACAGATACTGAGTTCTTACATGCACCTACTGCAATTTAACTGCCATACGGAATTCTGTGTGCCATACTAGTCAAATGTAAAGCCTGTCTACAGTTTAACTTCTTTTTTTTTTTTTCTTTAAACACAGTTGTTGGAGCTGTTTGATAGCGAAGACCCTCGAGAACGGGACTACCTAAAAACAGTCTTGCACAGAATTTATGGCAAGTTTCTGGGTCTTAGAGCATTTATCCGAAAACAGATTAATAATATTTTTCTACGGTAAGCTGTGGGAGGAGACATTTTTCTCACATAAATATTGTAGTATGCTGATATGTTACTTATATTTAACTTTTTTTTTTTTTTAGATTTGTTTATGAAACTGAACACTTCAATGGCGTAGCTGAGCTGTTGGAAATTTTAGGAAGGTAAATGAGCCTTCATTACCAATATCAGGCTTCCCTTTTGGATGTGTCAGAGTAATTCAGACTTAGAAAAAGTATTGCTATAAACCCTGATTTTGAAAGTGATGTGTGCACGTGCTCATCTTTGAGCCCATCTCTAAGCAAATCTCTCTCCTGTCTTTGCCAGGAGTTCATATGTGGATGCAAGTTACAGGCAGGAGGATTGGATTGGTTTTGTGTGTGTGTTACGCTTCATCCTTATGCACTGCATATTTTTTTAAAGTACATTAGCAGTGTACTATTCACTACTAGAGTGAATATCTCATATACCTAATTATAATAACTTAATTACCAAAGAACGTGTGAATTTGCAGATTAAGCAGACACGTTCTTATCTGTTTAGTAGAAGGTTTGTGCAGTTGTTCGTGTGATGATTTTTAAGTTAGAGCTGAATTGTTTGTACTGTATAGATATGTGCTGAATTGCTGATATAAAGGAGGGCAAATTTCAGCATCTGTTTACAAATAACTTGAGCCCAATACAGGTGCTGACTCCTAAATGATTTTAATGTAGGAAGTTCTTGTTCAGATCTCAAGAATGTTTTCTGTGATGATAACACTAACAAATACTTCTCTTCTAATTTCTAGTATTATCAATGGTTTTGCTTTACCTCTTAAGGCAGAGCATAAACAGTTTCTGGTGAAGGTGCTGATTCCTTTACATACTGTCAGAAGTTTATCACTCTTCCATGCACAGGTAGAAGTTATAAAAATATTTTCTGCTCAGTTAGAATTCTATAATTTTTTAGTAACTTTGGAAATTTAATTGCTGAGTACATTAAAGGTGGGGGAAAAGTTTTGTAAAGTGGGAAAATGCAGTAGATTTTCATATTCATTTACTGCATTTTTTTAAGACAAATACTTTTTAGTCTGATTAGATAATTAAAAATGTAACCGACGTCTGTAATACTTTCAACTTTTGTAGTTAAGCTCTCTTTAGGCTTTCGTTTCTGTTCTTTCCTCATTCTCACAAGGCTGTCTTTCCCATTCTGCAATCCCCTTTCTCTGTCCCAAGAGGATGTTCAATTTTCCTTAGTCTTGTGCTCTCTGGGCTCTTCTTCACTCTGGCAACTTTCTGAATACTAATGCCTTCGCTCCTGCATGATCTTCAATGTGTTCCTTCACTGACTTGATGGCACGTTTTTGCTCTCTTATGTCCTGTCATACCTTCAGCTGTCATGATGACATTTTTCCTCTGATAAGTGATACCTGCTCCATTTCTATCTCGTTTTCTGATAGATTTCTGATAAGATAATCTTTCTTATACTTTCAAAGCCACACATGCTAAATATGTTACTCAGGGTTTTAGCTGTGCCAGCTCATCTTGTGAGTTTTCACAATTTTACCAATATACAAAACATGTAAAAAGAAGCAATTTCAGAGATTAACAAAATCTTATAAACATTGTGTCACTGCATTTTGAACTCCAAGTTGCTCTGAATTTTAATTGTATGTGATAATTTGTCATGTGAAGATTTTTGTAATGTTTTTCTTTCTTTATTATTCCCTAGTAACTTGAATTTAAATGGATTTATGGATGCATTTAATAGATTAAATGCAACCTATGCATCTCAGTTTAAATATTTGGCTGATTTTGAGAAAGCTGTGTAGCATCTTGCCTACAGTCTCTCTTTTTTTTTTTTTAAATGTTTGTCTGCAATTTCATTATAATGTTCTAACTTTGTTTTCTTAAATCTTTACCTCTTCACAGCTGGCATATTGCATAGTACAGTTTCTGGAGAAAGACCCCTCACTCACAGAACCAGTAAATATTTTTCATATTTTTTTCCATGATGAACAGCTTATCCTGTTGTGAAGAATGTTTAAAAAAAAAAATAATCTAACTTCTTTTTCTTCTAATTTAGGTCATCAGAGGCTTAATGAAATTCTGGCCGAAAACCTGCAGTCAGAAAGAGGTAAATGAATTACTGCAGTTAACAAAAAATGTAAGAGTTAGTTTGCTGTACAGTATGATATGCAGTGAACATTTAGGTATTTCCAGACAGATTGTACACGCTGTACTGGATCTTGATATTAATCCGTGCAGTTGATGTGTTTGTTTTTTTTTCTGGACAGTTCTGACTATAAAGAGAAAAGCTTCTGATAGCTGTAGTTCCTACTCATGAAATAAACTCTAGCTTTTACACAGATTTTGATTTAGATAGGAGAGAATAAATATATTGAGGACTAATTTAAAAAACTCTGATTCGGAATTTTTTATATTTGAAAATGCTGTGTTACCTACCAAACTTGTAAAAGATGCTGTTAAATGTTTGCATATTTGTTTAAAATTCTAAATGCAAACCTGAGATTTCCTGAGATTTTGTGACTTAGAGAAACTGTTATTTTGAGTATTACTTTAAAAATGGAGATAAAATTCTGTTATGTGACTCTCCTTACTTACCAGGTATGAAGACTTTCTAGTCAAAGCACGCATATCCTGGTGCAATTCTGAAGTTTGTTTTAAGTGATTACTTTACATACAGCATTTGCACTTCGGTATCTTTTTCTGACACTAGAGTCAGAAGTTGTCATGTTTTTTTTGAACGAGATTCTTGATGAGCTTACATTTTTCCCTAGAGGAGAAGTTGAAGGTATGCAGCATTTTACTGAGCAAGATAATTTAGAGGTTTTTTTAATTCAATTTTTCCTTCCTTGTCTGTAGGTCATGTTCCTAGGAGAGCTGGAGGAAATCTTGGATGTAATTGAACCATCACAATTTGTCAAAATCCAGGAACCCTTGTTTAAACAAATTGCCAAGTGTGTCTCTAGCCCTCATTTTCAGGTTAGTGGTGAAGACAATTGTTTGTTTAGGAATGTGTAGTCTCAATTTCTAGCATAACACCTCTTCAAATGTAGATACCATTTTATGTTATTTTAAATACTTGTCTTCTGGATTCCTACGTGGAAACTTATGTTGCAGTAGAAGTTCAATTCTGAGCTCCATGATGAAGTACGTTTGTGGGTTACAGCACAGAACTTGCAGTTTGGAGCTACATGAGGCTTTAAACTGTGTCCCAACTGACTTTGAGTCCTTACAGCTGTAGGTGATAGACACTGATTGTATGGCCTTCAGATTTGTAGGCCCAGCGGGATTTATTTGCTCCCATTTTTAAGTGCAGCACTGTGCAGCATTTTTGTTCTCCTTCCTCCTTCGTTCTCTAAGGAGATCTCTGGTTAGAGGTGATAGGTCCCATAGACCACTTTCTTTCTTGCATGATAGAAAGAAGGGGGATGAATAGGAATTAAATTTAATCATGAAGAGGAGTTAGGATTCGTGGCCTGTATCATCTACATATTAAGCTATGTGATCTATCCTTACATAAAAGAAGATAGATTATTTGCTTCATTCTGTAATGCTAAGACTGACTCTCAGGAATCCCAGACCTTAGAGATAAAAAAAAAAGAGCATGGAGAAAGGAAGACTTCCACTTTGTTGAAGAGGATCTGATTAGAGACAAAATAAGCTTACATGATTCTCTGGGCCTTAATGGGATGCACCTACCAAATACTGAGGGCGCTGGCAGAAGTGATTGCTAAACCACTTCGCTATCATCTATGCAAGGTCATTGAGAAATGGAGAGCTGCTAGCAGACTGCAGGAAAGCCAATGTCACTCCAGTCTTCAGAAAACGCAGTGAGGAGAAGGAGGGCCTGGGAAACTACAGGCCAGTCAGCCTCTCCTCATCCATGGAAAGGTGATGGAACAACTTATTTTAAATGTTATCTCCAAGCAAGAAGGTTATCAGGAGTAGCCAGAATGGGATCACCAAAGGAGAAATCATGCTTGACCAACGTGGTAGCCTTCTGTGATGTCATGACTGGCTGAGTAGATGAGAGAGCAGTGGATGTGTAACTTCAGCAAGCCTTTCGACACTGCCCCCCATGACATCCTAATAGGTAAGCATAGGAAGTGTGGGCTGGACGAGTGGACAGTGAAGTGGATAGGGAAAGAAGAAATAGCTGATCCTGTCCAGCAAGTTTGCTGATGAAGCAAAACTGGGAGGAGTGACTGGCACACATCAGTAAGATTAGAGGCTTACCTGCTGGTAAGGATCCCTTTCTTTCTCTGTCCTGGTTGGCCATGAGCTAGCAGTGTGCCCTTGCAACCAAGAAGACCAGTGGTGTCCTGGGGTATATTAAAAAGCACGTGGTCAGCAGGTCGAGGGAGGTTGTTCTCCCCCCCTTTATTCTGCCCTAGTGAAGCCTCATCTGGAGTACAGTGTCCAGTTGTGGGCTCCTGAGTTCAGGAAAGGGCACTGCTGGAAAGAGTCCAGCAGTGGAGGATTACGAGGATGATTAGGGACCTGGAACAGATGTATCCCCTTATGTGAGGATAGGCGGTGAGACTCAGGGCTGTTCAGCCTGGAAGAGACTGAGAGGGGATCTTATCAAGGCTTATGAAAGGATGGGTGTCAACAGTATGGGGCCAGGTGCTTTTCAGTCCTGCCTGGTGACAGGACAAGAGGCAATGAAGGCAAACTGAAAAACAGAAAGTTCCATATGAACATGGAGAAGAACTTCTTTACTAAGAGGCTGACAGAGCTTTGGAACAAACTTCTCAGAGAGGCAGTAGAGTCCTCCTTTTCTGGATATATCCAAAACCTGCCTGGATGCTTTCCTGTGCAACTGTTATGGGAACCTGCTTTAGCAGGGGGTTGGAGTGGAATCACAGAATCACTGTGATTTTGTGATACAACTGCTATAGGCTCTTTCCTGGATGACATCTGTTTTTAGTACAGTGTAGATGTTTTCTCTTCTAGTTCCCAACTGGCCCCTCATAATGATTATTGTAATTAGTACCTTGCCCGTGTTTAAGATCTCATCTCCCATATTTAGCCCAGCTACTGGACATAACACAGTTTCCTTTGTCTTGTATGCTAATGCTGGTCTGATCCTTCCATCTGGGAAATCAAAGGTGGAGGGGAAGAGGAGGTGGAAAAGTTGTTCCACTGTCCTTTCACTTCCAAAGCTGCAGTATTGTATTATCTGCACTTGGTCTGTATTGATTCTCAATATATTGTTCAGGAGTAAGAGAGGGTAGATACTGTGGGATCTGAATTACAGTATAAAAATTTGATTTCATTAATATAGATTATATTACTGATAAAAATAGTCTTAATTCCAGAGCTAATTCATTTGAATGAAATTTCTGTGGTTTGTTTTTGCTTCAGATTATTAGAAATACAAGTACATGAATTCCTGTTAATATTTTATTCCTTTGACTCAAAGGTGGCTGAAAGAGCACTGTACTATTGGAATAATGAATACATCATGAGTTTGATAGAGGAGAATTCAAATGTCATACTTCCCATCATGTTTTCCAGCCTTTATAGGATTTCTAAAGAGCACTGGAATCCGTAAGTTCTTGCAATTAAATTTAAAATTACCTCTTGTCAAACTACTGATCAATTTAGGAAGTATGTGCTGAAGATTGTCAGAATAGGAGATACCCAGATTCGAAGCTGACATGAGCAGGTGCAGCTCTGTTAATGCCAATATAAATTAGAGCATGCTTGAGCTTGGCTCAAAATGATATTAATTATCTGGTACGTGTATGAAAATCAGTACCTCGGGGGATAAAAATAAACCTTCTCCGTAAGTTAAAAGAAAGAAAAATTAGGTGTTGTATTGTTATTGAAGAAAAAGTGTTGCCCATCAAGCGTTTCTCATAAACAGCTGGTAAATGTGTTGTCTAGAATAATGATGCTTGGCATTAATAAAGCTTTGTAGCTGTATCGTGGATGGTACTGTTCCCTCTGGTACCAGCATTTTTCTGAATGTTTATGGAGCATATAAACATCCTTTTTTTTTTTTAGGTAGTGTTTTTTTTCCTTCTAAATTTATTTAAATACATCTGTTCTCCATTGGGCACAGATTAGTGGCTTCCTATTGATATTTTGCTTTCTTGTTTTTGAACAAAATTTTCTAGTAGTGTAATGAAAAACATTGTTACAGTTAGATATCATGTATTCTATACTTGGGTTGAAATGTTTGTTAAGCCAAACGGATTGCTGTTTAGTAAACCTGGTATTTTTAATGAGCTGTACTGTGCTCAGATCCCAGTTACTTTGCTAAGATCTTCCTGTAAAGTATTTGTAAGCTATTTCATCTTCTGCTCTGTGTTCTACACCTTTCAAACCCTCAAGTTCGTGTGCTTTCATCACAAATCTAATGCTACTGGAAACCTTCCATGGTAAAGGCTGGTTACAGAAAGACATTTTAAGTGGCTTGCTGCTGCACTGAGGGTCTGAAACCTTCCAGCACTCTGTCCAGCCTTTTGTGCTACATTCTGGGGTGCTTCAAGTCATCAGGACATGCTAGCCCTTCACTTCTCAGAGTGTTCATACCTACAGGAATGTTGTACCATTAGCAGGCAAACCAGATTAAGAAACTTGTTGAATCAAGAAGATATTTTAGGAATCTTTATGTGTATTAAAACATTAATAAATGAGGACAGCAAAAGTGATAGTTTATTGGAAATATGCGAATGGTAGACAGGAGAATGTGGAAATGTCACATTTGCTATGTAGTTTAGCTCCAAATGTTGCTAGCACTTGCATTCATGCCTGCTGAAGAGCTGTTTCATAAGCAGCCATGTGTCTGAATATGACACCTGTAGCATTGGATCAGGAATCAGGATTTCTTGATTAATAATCTGTTCAAATTTTTAAATGTTTTTGAGCTTTGTTTCCTTCCCTTCTCTGTTGCTATGTTGCTTTTTTTATGTTGAACTCTGCTGGAGAGGAATTTTGAACTCTAGATAAATCAGACTAATAACAAACCCCTGTTACTTTGGAGATACTGTTATATTTTAGCCTATCTTTGTGTGACAGACTGTCTTTGCAGCCTTTTTGAAATTACTAGCATTGTACATCATTTCTCCCTGTAGGAACAGGTCCTGTTTTATTCAGATAAGCAACTGGAATCAAAATGAGCAGTGGTGTATTGACTTCTGTGTTACAGCAATAAGCAAAGGCAGCAGAGGTTTATTCATACACTATATACTGCTTTGCGTAGATGTGGCAACATTGCATCCATAGCACTTGTAGTGGTGTTTTTTTTTTTTAATTAATAATTTTTTTAATGTACCAAAGTGAAAGTGAACATGAAATGTAATGATACAAGGACAGCACTTTTGAAATAAAGCCTTGTATTTTGCATGGAGGCATGGATTATTCAGCTTGATGGAAGAATTGTAAGGAAATATGAATCATACCCTTTTTTGTTTCAATTCTGGTACTTCTGCAAGCAATGATTTTAATCCCTGGAGTTGCACTGAGAATTGCTCAACATCATGAGGGAGGAGTCTATCGTTATTTCTAACAGCTTTCTGTTGTTACCTTTTACCCTAGATGTTTGCTTTGCCTCATGTAAGTAGTTATTAGAGTTATCAAGAACTGATTCATACCTTTAAAGGTGTTAATCAAGTAGTTTCACTGAAATAAAAATTCGCATATTTGCAAGAGCAGAGTTGATCACAGAACTGCTGGTAAGAGAAGATAGTTTTCTTTTTGATTTCACCTGAAACTAATCAATTCCTTTCTTCTATTTTAATGTTTCACAGGGCTATTGTGGCTTTAGTCTACAATGTGTTGAAGGCATTTATGGAAATGAACAGCACCATGTTTGATGAGCTGACAGCCACTTACAAGTCAGATCGTCAGCGGTAACTTTTTAAAGCTTTTTTTGTCAGCTGTGCATAAGGACTGCTGTTTAGATTTTCCTTTGCACTCAGCTGCAATTGCAAAATCTCATACATAATTCACACAATGCTTGTATTTTTCCCTATGTTCTCTTTAGCTTACTGTTTGCAAGTTGTGAGAGAATGTAATGTATAAGTTGATCTTTACCCCTTATAACACGTGGTAATTATTACATAGCTTGGGAAGTTTCAGGAAACTCCTTTTGACATTGTATTCCAAAAGAATTAGATGTATTAAGCTATTTCCATCTAAACACTGGGGAGCACTTCTTAACTGTGGTCAATGGAACACGTTGCTCGGAGTGGTTGTGGAGTCTCCATGCTTGGAGATGTTCAGAAGCTGCCTGGTGGTGATCCTGGGCAACTTGCTGTGGGTGGCCCTACTTGAGGGGATACATCAATGGTCTCCAGAGGCCCCATTTGACCTCTGCCATTCTTTGTTTGTGTGAAGCTTTTCAATGATAAAAGAAAACAAGTGTTTTAAGATACCACTGTGCTTCAAGACTTTAAAACAAACACTGAGATTTGGAAAGAGACATGAGGAAAATCCGCATATTTTGATTTTCCAAATCAGTGCTTATAGACTAGATGTTGTCTTAAAGCACAAAGGCATCTTTCAACTTTTTTGATTCTTAATCTGCTTGATCTGAATCTTTGTGCTTGTGCAATCCATTAGGTACACCACTCATTTGTTCCAACCCAGTTGTATGCAATTTGTCTGTTTTCCTATGTTCCTTCATATTCCAATTATTGTGCAGAGATTTAGCCCATCCAAAGTAGCAGATTAAAAAAAAAAAAAAAATAGAATTCAGGAACTCTGAACTTTTGTGTGACTTGGAGTTCCCACAAGCAAAGCAAAGGATTCTGAAAGTCATAAAAACTTGCTATGTTAGTAGTCTCTAAAGTCTCTTGCAGTCTATCGCTTTAGAATTGCGTGTCTGGATTCATGCTGTTGTCTGTTATGCTTCATTGCTGTAAAATAAGAAGTTTTATACATGAAAAATCCACAGGTGAACTAATAAAGCTTTTTAAACTTAAAACCTCAGGTCTGTGAGCTAGGACACATGAATTCTAAGTAGCTGATGATAAATAAGGTTCAATCTGCTAGAACAGCTGAGGCAATACCATGTGGCTTTCTAGCACACAAAAGAGGCTGAGAATCTCAGGACTGGTCATCTAATCCAGACATTTTCAAGTCACCTCAGTGACTTAAATCAGTGTCATTTGCACTTTGCACCTTGAGATGAGGAACTCGGCTCTTAACAGAACGGGGCACCGGTGTAGTATGTTCCATGTTTGGACAACTAATTATCATCTTAAAGCATGTAAATAACTGCACGTGTAAACAGGGACAATTAATTAATGGATGTTTAAAGAAAAAAAATAATGTTTACAGAAAAACTTAATTGTATTAATAAAGCAACATTTTTAAAATGTATCTTTAATACTACTTAAAGCTTGAGGAGAAAAATGTTCAGTATTAATGACTATGCTAGGTCAGATAGGTAAGTTGGATGAGGTTATCATCATTTCAGAGCCTTTCACTAAGCAGGCATCTATTTTATAATGATAAGATAATAACTATCTGGTAAACAGCCTGAAAATGTCAGGCTATTTCATTTATTCTTGTGATACTGTGTTTCAGAGACAGTGGGCTCTATTTTGCTTTAACTGATCTTCAGGGACTTAGATAAAAGTTGCTTTTCTTTTTTTGTGTGCTGAAAATACTTTAACCAGATGTTGACATGGCAGCTGAGTTGAGATATGTAGGAATAGTATTTCTAATCCACTGAAATATTTTTAGGAATTCTGTAATTTGATGATAGAGAATCTGTATCTATTATTGTTAGCTTTTCATTTCATCTGAACATGCATGGTGATGCCGTAGAAATGGGATGCATTTTGCATCTTGAAATGCAGGGAAATTTATTCAAAAGAAGCTACAGCAGAAACTGGAAATTTAGAAAGCAAATAATGCAGGTAAAGCAAATATTAGCTCAGCTGTTTAATTTTAACAAAATAGCCATGAAAGCCTGTTGTTAAAGAAAATACTACATAGAATTTGGTAGGGGGGGAAAAAAAAAAGTAAAGCACTGGCTAAAAGATGCATCTTGTGTCTGAACTTTGCTGAGGTATATGAAAGCCCTGAGTAAAGAAACTTGAAAATAACAAAATGCAGATTAGCAATAATAATGATATTTGGTCCATAATAGAAGTCCATGTGTGTTTTTTTTAATTTATTTCTTATTGCAGAATAGCATGTGTAAGCACTATTTTATTTTATCCTAATACTTTTTTAGTAGTACTTACATAAGCAATGAAAAGCAAAAGCAAAAAAAAAAAAAAACCCTTAAACAAGAAAAAGTATAGGAATTACAAAATATTAAATAAAATTAGTACTGCTAATTAATGTCATTTTTACAGAAATATTTATTTTTGTCTGCTAACTCTTTGTTTTGTTTCATCTGTCAGTGAGAAGAAGAAAGAAAAAGAGCGTGAAGAACTGTGGAAAAAACTGGAGGATTTGGAATTAAAGAGAGGTCTTAGACGTGATGGAATAATTCCAACTTAACAAAAAAACAAAACAGCATTATTAACCTGTGGAGTCACACATTTATGTAGTAGAAGATGGAGCAACAGTTTTCTGTATTGTGCAACTTTACAGTAGATTTCACATTTGTTTCATTATTACAACAGCACTGTATATACCTGTCTCTAAGTAAAGGAAAAAAATAAGGACTTTAATCCAAAGTTTGGACAGCAGATGGACTTCTCAGAACTTTGCAAACATAATCATTGTTTTAACCCTTCTTTAAAACCAGTCTTCAAAGATCTGTTGATGAAAATTGCAATGTCAGATTTCATTGTCAGGACCTGTTCCTTATTTATCGTTAGCAGAGAGTATAATACAACTTTCAAATGTGAACAATCTTAAAATTTAGCTTGTCTTTCTGCTAAACTGTTAAGTGTATTTATAGTAAAAGAGAAAAAAGACTGTCATTTCCTTATGAGTTTGTGTAACATCCTCCTTCTCTGGATAACTTTACTGTAATTTGACTTTTTTTTTTCTTTCCTTTTGCACATCTTCATAAGTTGAATGTCCATTCAGATCAGGGCCATGAAAAAAAACAAAAGCATAGGTCCTGAATAAAAGTTTTGTTTACTGATGTGAGCATTTTTTAGTACCAGTCTGTCTCTGGTGCTTCTTTAATTTGAACATTAGGAGCTAAAAAAACAAGTAGGTGATAAACATAGTAGGAAAGGGAGCTTTGGATTCGTGCACCTATTTATTGCAAATCCAAATTAGTGTCCACAATCCTTGAAAAATGGACAGTGGTAACAGCTTAGATTTCAGTACCTAACCAGTATTAGTGTTACAGCATTGGACACACGTACCAGAGCTGTTTTAGAAATACTAATTCCTAAATTACTACAGTATGTTTTTATTGGACCATTTTGAAAGAATAAAGACAAACGCTAAACAGTGCAAGCATGAAATTGATCTCCAGTGGTCATGGATCTAACTGGGAAATGAGTTGAGATAGCAGTTTGGACTGTTTGGAGTTGTTGCCTTACTTTTTAATATGTATTTATAAAGTGTTCCAGCAAAAGAGGATGTAGCCTCTAAGAAACATACTATAGTGTTTTTGTGGTTCTAGTACTATTATTACTCATCACAGTACCAGCCCTATGGTCTTAGCTGGAAAGGATTCTGGATAATATACTTCTGCATTCTCATCTGGATGCTCATTCCTAACTACTGTATTTGTTACCAAAAGTGGTTCTACAAATGCTACTGAAAAAAAATTCTGGAAATCCTAATGTTCTGAGTATTAATAATAAAGCTTTTATATCAAAGGTGCATTGTGACCAAATTGTTTAAAACAAAAGAAAAAAAAAAAAAAAAAAAAAAAAAAAAAAAAGAAGAGGGCTGTATTATAAGTATACATTATTGGCTATCTGCTTTGTATTTGAAAGTGGAATTTACATCTTTGGTAGGTAAAATGCTGATAAAACTTATGTACAGTAAATATTTAGCTAATGCAGTTGCATTATTATATACCGAAAGGTATGTGTTTCAGGATTTTACTCCAGGATGCTTTTGAACTGTTACGGTCATATGACAACAGTGAATTGATAATCCTAAACCATCAATCCAGCAGTATTTACAGTATAAAACTGAATTGGTGTTCCTGAGTCTTTGTGATAGTTGCAAACATGAATTTATGACCTGTTGCCATTGATAGAAATACAATATAAATACATGCTTGTATATTTTTCTTCCTACCATTTAAGTATACAGTAGGATTTGAAGTTTTCTTGTTTCCAGGCACGGAAAAGAAGAGAGGAAAAAAAGCAAAAAAGCATTCCCTCCTTGACTACTGACTGTTTCGGGACTATCAGGTCACAGTTTGTACTCCTGGGTCTGCACACACAGATATGTTGTAAACTCAACAGTTTTGTAAAAACTTGGCACTGTTAATTCTGGGACAGGGAGAAAAAAGAAATAAGGTGGATCTAGTCATATGCAACTCCCAACACAACATGGTTTAATGGGATTAACGAGCTTCTAAGAACACTGGCTGGGACGCAGTGTAAATTAGACAGTTACTGTCATAGTTGAAACATTTTATTTTGAAGTGCTGAAGCAAAGGTGCAAGCTGAGATACTGAAGATTAAATAAATTTATAATGAATCACGTCCCTTAGCCCGTTGATTTTGACAGTCTTTTATTTCTGTTACAAAAGAAATACTAACTAGTGCGATTTCTGTGTGAAATTATCACGATTTACAAGAGGATGGATTGAATCATGCTTAAAGACTGATTGTGAAAAATTGAGATATAATGGAAATTTAAAAAAGAAATTTTCCACCTGGTGGAGTAAAGCAGAACGATGTGAAATTAGAAAAAGCACCTTGTCCTGTACTTAGAGTTTAGGTGAGTGTTGTTTGTTCACAACTTTATGGTTTTGACATGACGTTCTGGTGTTGATCATACACAACTGATGAGAACCTGATGGGTTGCAATATCTTATTACCTCTGATGTGGGGATAGCGGGGAGCGTCTAAAGCTTGTAGATGATTTATCACTTCCAAGAAGGAATGTTTCTCTGAGCGGAATGGGACAATGTGCTCTTAGTCACGAGACTCTAAAAGGCTGATGAGACCTTAGGTTGCACTTTGTGGTGCCCTCTGTGGTGTATGTGAAGAAGCACTTGCCACAATGACCTGACTGTACCCCCAGGGTACGCTGTTTGCCGCAACCCGAATGCGATACTCTGCCACTGTACAGAGCTCCCTTTGGGATCAGTTGGAGCTTTAGGCAAAGAAGAAGGCAGCAAATGGGCCCAAGTGTGATCAGTGCGTCTATTTATAATTGTGCTTTCGTTTGCTTGTTGAGTTCCAGAAACTACCTTTATTTGTGTAAATGTTGTTGTTAACTGCTCTTAGAGCAGTGGTTGGGTGATGGCTGGTGTCCTGTGCCATATTGGTTTCAGGAGAAAGGATTGAATGCTGTCTGCTAAAAGGAAAGAACTGCATTTTCAATACAAGGGCATTGCATCAGGTCATGGGGATACGACGACTGTAAAAGTAAAGTTCCTCTCATATACTTTAAATTGAGCACATATTGCTTTTTTCATCTTGCAAGTCTCCCTTATTGTTTTCCTTTCATTGATTTTGAGTGTTTTTTGTCTCTCTTCCAAAGGTTGGAATGCTTTAAATAAAAGTATTCTAATGCCATTGGATCTTTCATTAGTACATTTAATCTTGGTTTTCTTAGCATAAATAAAAGGGTTTAATTTATTTTTTATCTCCTCCTATATATGGAAAAAAAGCAAGGCTGTTGGAGCCAAGAATTGCTTGAGCAAGAAAAGCAGCAGCTGTGTGTACGTTATACATGTGTAAGTACAGCCTCAGGCTCTCCTACTCTAAGGAAAGGAAAATATATTAGGAGCTATAAAAACCTCTATTATTTTGTGAGGAGAGGGGAAAAAACTGAGCAGATTTTTCTCCCCCCCAAATAAAACCAAAATGAATTGGCTTTAGTTCTGTCTTTAAAAGCAAAGATGGCATTTTCTCTTGATCGTGTGACTGTCCTCACAATGCAGTCCCCTAAAAGATGATAAAGCTGATGAAGAGCAAGATTGCAGAGTGTTCTTATTTATGTGTGACTTTACTTAGGCTCATCTGCTTCCCTTACCAGCTGTATCGTGTGGCACAAATTAGTTTTCCTAGTCGATAGGTGCAGCAGATTTTGCATTGCCCAGTTTTTCATTTAAAGTCTACGACATCTTGAAGTGGGATGGAACTAATTTTTCATTGAAAACTTTAATCCCAGTGTCGCTTCCCATCCACAGAAGCACGCGCTTCTTATCATGACCCCTGAATACATGTTTTTGTTATTTGGATCACTTACTGTAAATACGTTGTATTCATAACCTCATGTAAAATGAGGAATTTTCAAATATAAATAGTACCAATACATTTCTTGTTGTTGGCCTATTTTTGACTGTAGTATAGCGAATGAGCTGTCATGCTTTTTGTTTAAAAGTTAGCATTAGATTCATAGATCTGAATATTTTAGCATTTCATTGTTTAAGCAGGAGAGGGCAGCAGAAGTTCATTTTTCCCCATAGGAATGCTCTGGTCCATTACTGTTTTTAAATTTAGATGCATTTAACTATTTGTAGGTGGGAGGGGGGAGGGAAGGAAATGAAACATTTTTTATATTATATTAAAAGGTGCATATGAAAATATAAAGACTGGTCCAACCAGACCGTGAACACGTCTTCTACTTACATCAAAGTAATAATAACAATGCCTTCCACCTCTGGATAAAGTACAAGCAGGTCTTAAGCTCTTGGATTCAAATGTCATTCTTTGGAAATAGTTTACTTTCTTAAAAATGGTATCAAACAAACTCGAACTCAATGGTGCTCCCAGCTATACATGTGTAATCTTCCTCTTATGCACATGCTCAAGAGGCTCTGTACTGTGGGTGCATCTAAATAAAGAAGCAATGAAGTGTTTATCAGGTGCTTGGCTTTTTTTTCCTACCTCCTCCCATCTAAACTTCATCTACCTTTTCAACAGAGAACTTTCAGCTACCAGCTGTCCATTCTTATGTGCTTATGTCCTTATGTGTGTAAGGACAGTACTCTAAGAAAAAGAACACCCAAAAAGGAGGTAACTTATGTTTCTGGCAGAATTGCCAGCACAGATTAGTTTTTGTTACCTATTTTTCTTTAAAGGTCCTCTCATGATGATGAGCATCCTTGTGCTGCATGCAATCAAGCCTGTAAAGAAGGTAAAGAGCAGTGGAGACAGAGGGCAGACATTAGATTCACACTGTGTCCTTTGTAAGCCATCTGACCCTTACACTTTGCAGCTGGTGAAGGAACAAGACTTAACGTTTGTCGCATCGTTCTGCTGTTTCAGTCCTTGTGCTGCTCTGCGTTGCGTTGTGGAAGTGAGGAGAAAAGTTTAAGATGGTTAATTATAAAGGAAGCAGCCTCTGGAGGGAACTGAAGGTAGAGCCAGGTGAGGGGTAGTGCTGATGAGCTGCTTTAGCAATAAAGCTGGATCAATATTTATTAAACTGATTCCAAAATATTATTTTTCCTAGGTGAGTAATTTTTCCACTAGCGTAATTCTTTACATTTCTTTCCATTTTGACTTTTTTTCCAAATTCCATTTTCAGCAGTTGGATCTGCCTTTGTTAGCAGAGCTCTTTATCAGAAATCTCTTTGGTACTTGTAAGACTGTATTCAGATCACTTTTCCTCCTTCTGTCTCTCTGGTTCCTTACTGCAAGGCAAGTATTTTCAAAGAAGCACAACAAAATCAGAACACGCAGTAAGTTGGCCTTCAGGGTAGGATTTATCTCCAGTAAACGCAAATTATAAAGCAATCTTTAAAGGACTGGAATTAAAAACTTAGTTTCCCGATTCTTGTAACGATAATTGCTTTGCTAATTTTTCACCTTTTGTCTTTCCTTCTCAGGAGTGTTTTCATTTCTCATGTAATATCTGAGCTCCTAGTTTATCTTGCATTAAGTTTGGATCCTAGATCACAAGCCCATGGCCTACAAAAGTGCTTGCAGGTAAAGGCTGTTCCCAAGTCTCTGTTCAATTGTTGCTTCCATGTACAGTAAAGCTGGGTTTTAAACTGGGAACTGAGATACACTCTTGCAGTGTGAATTCAGAGCTATATGTATTTAAAGATTAAGTGCTGAAACCAGAGTGAGTATCCTGAATTTGTTAGTAATACATTGATAGGAACTGTATGAACCCACAGTGAGTCACGACATCACATGAAAAATGGTGGAGAGAAACTTTATTATTTTTCCCGAGTGATTTTTAGTTTGTTTTGTCTAGTTAATGCTTTTCTTCACTGGAATCTCAGAAGATTCAGGAGGCTAGAAATAAGATGTATGGAAATCGTGGTGTATTTTTAAAAAATATTTTATATTGCTGGGCAGTGGCCTGTACCTTTGATACGCACACGAAATGTGGAAATGTGTTTTGCATTGACCATGAAGCTGGGAAGGTCCTGAAAAATAGAGCATGGGGAAGGGAAAGACAGTTAAGGTACCCTATGTGACTTCTGAAACTTGTTTTCAAAGTTTTCACTGTGACACCAGCTGTGACAAGTTTGTGATATTGCGTGAGGACTGCAGTTCACCACAGAGCAAGCAGCAGCCCAGGAGGCAGCATTTGCAGAGCAGTTGTCTTGTAGGGTGCTGTGCTGAGGTTATGCATGCCAGCCTACTGGCCAAAGCACCATGAAGCTCAAGAAGAACTGGTCTAAATAAGGAAGGAATGTAGTGAATTGGACTATGGATTTGCTCATGTGTTGCCTCTCTGATTTTGTGATGGCTCCCATGAATGTCCACAGACTTCATCAATTCTGCAGCTAAAATACATCAGTGGAAAATAGCTGTGCACGTGAATATCTGAAACAAAAATGGGCATCTCTGTTATGCAGTCCTCAAGTCAGGCATCTTGGAAGCTGTAAGCTGAAGCCTGCTGTTGGTACATCTCAGAGTAAACTGAAATTTGGCAAAATGCAGCCTTGATTTCTGAAGCAAGGACACGTGGAATTCAGACAGTAGTAATTAGTCTATTAGTCCACAGACTATTTCACAGACACAAAGGGATATTATCGCTATTTGCCATGCATGACACTCATCAGACAGTAATTGTTCACATGGTTAGTGATTATTTCAAGCATCAGTTCTGGCGAGACTGGAATTACCCCAAGGAATACAAAGGAGAGAGCGCTTCCTGCTGCTTCTACTCACATCATCATCACCTCAAATGATGCCAGCCTCCTGCTCAAGGCTCCTCCAGCGCAGCCAGGAGTGCTTGCAATGGGCCAAAGCTTAAAACCTGTTCTGTTCAGAATTGTCCTTTAGGGGAGAGGTTGATGGCCAGACCAGTGGGTATTTTGGCCTTACCCAATGACACGTCTTTCTGTGTGGTGAGCTAAATGTGGGGTTTTTTGAGTGGCCTTCAGGAACCTTGTTCTAAAAGGACCTTGTGATGTAGCTCTGCTTTAGCAGAAACTGTTGAAACATTTATTTTCAAATTAAATTCTATTTCTGTAATGGCTGTGCCAATGGATTAACTCTCCAAAATTTCCATCCTGAGCCATTAAATGACTTCTCACCTACTGTGCATCCCACTGCTATCTCTTTGGTTATTCAGAGCTTGTTGGTAAAGTATTTGCAAATGTCTATCAATTTGCTCCACTACTACTGCAATAAATACAACAGAACAGGAATTTCTGTTTGATTTGATGCCCTGGTATAACATCACACAGGGAATTACTTTTCCTTTCCTTTATTTTCTCCCACTCAATCTATTTCTGTTTTCTCTTGCTCTAGAGATAATTCTGATGATGGGAAATTCGAATTTGCGCAGTGGAGAACAAAAGGAGAGAAAAAAGGAGCTGCTTTCAGGATCTGTACTTCCAGAAAAGGTTTGTGTATGTTTCCTGTAGAGCACAATCTCAGCACTCCTGCCTCATGCCCTCCACTGCGTAGAAACTGACGTCCCCGTTGTCCCCAAAAGCTCCTGGAAACATCATGCCTTATTTAAAGTTACCTGTGGTCAGGGTGTCCAAAAATCAGATCCTTACAGGTCGTGTGAAGTCTTTCAGATTCTCAGCTAAAGCAGTTCAGTCAGGCCAAGCATGTCTTGTGGCTTTGTATGTATTTTCAGAATATGGGAGCATTCAAATATGGCATTGGATTCCATCAGGTTTTCAATCTTTATTTTCCCTCCGGATTATTAATTATATTAAAAATAAGAATAAAAAATCCAGGAGCAGCAGAAGCAGTCATGCTGTGCCCTTCTGTGTTATTCAGAAGGAGCTACACCTGAGGCACGGACTCCTCTGGCAACATGACTGAATTTAACTGTGACAGAGCTATGGACAGAAGAGAACAGCCAGCAGTCAGGTGCAGATGGAAGGTAACAGAGCTTATTTCCATAGGCAACTTCACCATGATGAGTTATGAGGCTCCTTAACTGAACTGAGAGAAGCTCTGTTCCAACAGCAGCCCTTGGTTTCTAACAAATAATTCAGGCTTGCTTGACCAAACCAAGAAGGCCCCTACATTCAATTGCAGGATCACGCTGTTCTGCCAGAGTCACCACTTATGTACAGTTTGCTGTTTATTAATTCAGTGCCTAGAGAAAGAGATTAATTAAGTCAGTTAGACTGTGAAGAAACTCCCTTCTCTTTTTTCCCCCCTTTTAATCAAGCGTGATTTATATCCCTGCTAAATCCACCATCATTAAACTTCTTTCTCTTTTCCTATTCTAAGTTACCAAACCAGTTCAAAATGCTTGCCAATGAAACGTGTGCTGCATGTAGTTTAATGGAACAAAAATCAACCTATTAATGGGATTTGAAATACAATTATTAAATGTAATGCTTGGATTTATTGTCTAGGCAAACAAAACCTATAAATAAGGCATTTAGTGTCATAATGGTATTTTCCTTTGATCGAGCTTCAATTAGTTAATGATGTAGGATATCCTGTTTTGATTGCATCATTGTTGCAGCAAGGAGTATTAGCACGAAATCCAGATCCTGCACTCATAATTAACAACTCAGTTTCCAAAACTTAACTTGCCTTTTCTGCAGAAGCTTAATTTCATGGGGTGACAGTTTGTCCAGCATTCATACGTTATGATAGGGTGGTCCTGGGACAGAACTAGGAAAAGTAGCATAGTGCTTTACTGAACAGACTGACAGCAACAACAAATTAGATAAAAGGGGAAGCATTTCCCTTGCAACAGTCTTTTCCAGTACCCACAATGTACAAATACCGGTGATGCTTAGGTTCATCCATACCAAGCTTGCTATGGAAATGCTGTCTGTCAGTTAAAAACGTGTGACCTTCCTCCCATACTGGCTTTTCTTCCTCCTGTGCTGCTGGACTTGGCAGCAGTTGAGGCTTTGAAATGTATTTTCCTTTACTGTAACCTTGAATTGTTTTCCGTGTGTTCACATTCTGTCAGTTGCATCCATTATCCTCCTCAGTGTTTTCATGCTAATGCATTCTCTGTAACATCTGGAAATATCTCTTTGGCAGCTTGCAGGGTTGGGGGATTTCTCTTTTTGCCTGCAGACAGAGGACTGGGCAGGTAGACAAGGAGAAGGGTTGAATATCTTGAATATCTGTTCCACTGTGCCCGCAGGTCCTGCAGTCAGAGGGGTGAACCTCATTGCTCTCCTGGGCTTCCCAGCCCTCAGGTTTCCCATTTCTTCTTACTGCCTAAATTTCTACAGCCCCAAAATGCGTGCCTGTGGCTTGCAGGCTCTGCTTCTTTTGCCTGAAGCTGCCCCTCCTGCCTTCCAGAGTTCACACTCCTATCAGTAATGTTTCATGATTTTTCCTTGGGTGTGCTCATGCTTTCTTGAATGAGGGAGATCTTCCCTCTTCTAAGCTCAGAAGTGTGATAAGGGCAGGCGAGGACTGCCTCTGTGAACTGCAAAACTTCATTCTGTTCCTTTTGGAGTCATTGGTAGAGGTCCTATTGCTGTCAACAAAAGTGAAATAAAGGTCTGTGAGGCTATTGGGCAAATCTACTGTGTCTGTATGGGAAACTGGACAGTAGTAATAGGAATGATGTAGACTCAGTTTCCTTTTCCTGCAATGAATTTATCCTATTAATGTTGCCTACTGTTTAGTGCATATTAGCTGCATGATTCTCTAAAAAGCTTTTATGCACGTAAGCCTTGGAACAAAGTGCAGTCCCACTTTGCTTCCTGCCTGCCTTAGAAGGATGCTCCCATTGCCTCTAGAGAAAACTTTAATACATTTATTAGTGGATGGTGTGTGAGCCTGCAGTCACACACTTAAGAACATACAATAAAACCCAACCCCTTGATGTTAAGTAGAGACTGTCTTTGCTAAGACTGTCTAGACACGATGTCTGTGTATAAAATAATTTGGTTATGAACAGGGTGCCATTGTTAACAAGATGGTATTGTGCTACTGTGGAAATTGAAAGGGAATTCTTGCTTTCAGGGGCAGAGAAATACTCTTTTCTACTGAGTTGTTGCTGACATGAAATGCGCTGCTCTGAGCCACGAGAAATGAAAATGAAGACCAGGCAAATCTGTTGCAACATTTATCTTCCTTCAGGGATGATGAGATTTTTTAGAAATCAGGGCAAAAGATAATTTCTGAATGATGAACACAATCTGACCATATCTAGAAAGAATGCTTACTCCAGTGTTTCAGGGCAGGGTTATTAGAGCCATACCAGCAAAAGGCCGGTCTGGATCTCCTGCTCTGGCTGCTCGTGCCATTCTGGTGGTTGAGCATTTTAGTTTTGTCTTTGAGGCTAACAGTTTGTTGGATATAGACAAGCACTTGGCTGATGGAAGTTTAGTGCACCTGATATTTCTACAGCAATAAGCAGCCCAAATGAAATTTCTTGCCATCTGATAGGAATTTAGGGAGAAGGGCACCCTAGGAAGTTACCCATCATTTCCCAGTCTCTATAGGTGTGTCACTCCTTTAAACTGGCCTCTGCGTAGGTTTAGAGAAGTTGGGATCCCTCTGTTCTGAGGACAGTGCAGCAGAAGGAGCAGGGAGGTGTATGGAGTGCCTAAAGCAGTGCTCTTTGGAGGGTGACATCCCCACACATCTCTCTGATACGAAGATTCCTTCTTGTTCTTTAGTTGCCCTTGCGTTGGAATGGAGAACACATTGCTGCTTGGCCTGGAGTCACTGCCTGCTCCTAAGTATGAGAAGAAAGTTTGTCAGGCTTTTACCTCAACCCAAAACCCTGCGTGGACACAGTCCTGCACATGTAATCAAGCAAACCAAATGGGAGAAAATAACAAGTTAACCAATTTTCATCATTCTGTCAACACTGTAGCTCCTTGGATTAAAAATAAATGAAGTACTATCTCGGTTGAAAAAGGCTGTGAAACTCAATGTGCAGGAGCTGTCATTGTCACCGATCTCTTCAGAGACGTGTTGCTAGTTCCACCACAGCTCTCGGTGCTAGGCAGAAAATATCACTCCAAGGCAGGAAAACGTACCTGACTGCCATCCTTGGAGTTGCATACGGACCGTGCCTGGAACCAGTCTCCACAGGGTGGACGCTAATGAGGCATACCTTTAATTTTCTAATCTGGTGTTTAGGCTCAAACCCAGCATTTTACAATCTTTCCAGCTTTATCTGTGAGTCATTTGTAATGCATTTTCCTTATAAAGTAACATCTGCATGTTGTATTCTTTACGTATTGATGGGGTTCAGAGTCTTCCAGTATTTCAACTTGAATGGGAATCCCTGGGGTACGTTTTGGCATGCTACTCTGAAAACATACCTTTTAGTCGTTTCACTGCTGGGTTTCAACTTCAATGGCTAATCGAGGATTTAAACAGCTGGATTTCAGCATCTGTCCACCACATGCCAGCTGCCAGCAAAGCAAGAAATAATTACACTGCGCCGTGATTTACATATTTGACCTTAGAGCGTAAGAAGATACAGCAGGAGTTGTCCGAAACAAATATAGTATAAAGCCCTGTGAAGTATGAAGCTTGTCTTGTCTGACTATAATTTTTTTATAAATTATTCTCCGATTTGGAAGTGTCTTTGAATGACAAAAGCATTTTGTTTCTATCAGGATTTATCTGTCCAGTCAAATTAAATTGGACGCATCCTGCAAAGACTGCTGAATGTAAAGTGCTGGGAGAAGAGCAGAGGTACAGAGCAATAGCACCACGCAATTGAATTTGTTGTTCTCTTTCTGTTAATCTGTGTCAATTAGTTTCTATGCAGAAAGTGATTGGCTCCTACCTGAACTCCCATGTCAAGTCAATATCAACAGTTTTTAGTAAGTTATCATTCCTGAATTTGTAAGTAAGTTATAAGTGATAATGAAGGATGTGCTTGCAATGATAGAGAGCTGTTCCGTTTCAGGACGGAGCAGAGCTGTGTTTTGGAAAGCCCTGTATGTATGAACCTCCTTCATGGACAGGACATTTATTCATTCTGTGCTGGTATTGCCATTTTATGGCATGTGTGGTAGCAGGGACAAATTGCCATTGCCTGTTGTTTGCTTGGCTTACTAGGGTGATTTTGAGATGGATTGTGACTAAGAGATGATATTCAAGATTGTTTTATGATAGTTGTAAAAGAACAAAAAGCAGAAAAAAGGGAGTGCTAAATACATTCTTGGTATGGCCTGCATGTTCTTCTTTCACAAAGAACTTGCTTGTCTATCTCCAGCTGCACTGCAGCAGAATGACAACAGAGATCCCTGCAGGAAGAACATGGGATGAATGCCATAAGATAGCTGCAGAGTTATGCTAATGGGTGAAAGGAGGCACCTTCTCATGCTCCTGTCCTGTTAATTTTTCACTTGCTGACAACCCTTTGGGCAAACCTGTGTTGTCTCTGTAAGGTCTTAAGGTTTGTTACTCAGCCCTGACAAAGCCTATTTTTCTGTATCGTCCTGTGTTCCTGTGAGCCATGCTGGTTCCACGACATGGGATGACAGCACGAGGAGCCTATTAAACTCACTGGGAGCAGGGTGATGAACTCAGACTGGAAATAGTCTGAGAACTCCAGAGTGTTGTTGACGGAGCTTCACATTTCCCCAGAGGGTGAAAAGAGTTCAGGCTGGAGGATTTTGTTCTGTCTGCTGCTGATACTTCTTGCAGGTTACTGTCTGGGTCTCGGCTGTAACAAGCTTTGATTTGGCCAAGTGCCTCTTAGGGTCTGGGGCTCTCATCGTATTTGTTTTCCTGACTGGATTTTGATTAGTTCAGTAGTTCCATGAACTTATTCTAAAAGGATTCACAGGAAGAGACAGTAGCTTTGTTTCAGGAGACTTCACTTCCAGCTTTGTGTAATTTGTAGACTTCACTCGTCACCAAAGCAGTGTTGCAAACAGAGCATTAGCGCTGGTGGTGATGTGTGTCAAAATGAGGTGTCTTTCTTTCCAGTGAGCAAGACATGAACAATGGGAAAAATAATGAGTTGAGATGATTTATTTATCTTTGAACTTCTGTAGTTTTTTTCTAAGAAGTTTCATCTTTCTGAGCCCAGAAAGAGGATTAATGGAGTTGTGTCACTGCCCACTAGTGTATCATGAAAGCCTTAAGTCTTTTTTCAGAAGACCAGTAGAGAAAAGCTATGGAATGCAGAAGTGATTTGAGTTAAATTGGTTGTTGCAGTCACATATAACTTACATTGCATCTACGCTTATTGGAGATTTTTTTTCACATTGCAGTGAACTGAGAGCAAATCTCCAGACAATTACCTAATGTGCAATTAGAGCACCCAGCTCTCACCTGTATCACTGTTCAGCCAACTCCATTGGATTTGAATTCTTCGTTTGCAAGGGACTGTGTGTAATCAGAATCATGGCCCTAAACAGCCTAAACATTTTCTCACCATAAACAGGTAAGAAAATGTGCTGAGGACAGGTTAAAGATTGTGGCACTGAGAGATGTGGTTTAGTGAGCAGTATTGGTGGTAGGTGGACAGTTGGACTGGATGATCTTAGAGATGTGCAAGGCCAGGTTGGATGGGGCCCTGGGCTGCCAGATCTGGTATTAAATGTAGAGATTGGTGGCCCTGCCTGTGGTGGGGGGGTTGGAGATTCATTCCTTGAGCTCCCTTCCAACCCAGGCCATTCTGTGATTCTGTTTTTCCCAACCCTAATGATTCTGTCATTCTGTTCCATGATTCTACTTGCACGCTTTCAAAAGCAGTCGTGAGAACTGAGGAACACGTTGAAGTGTGTGGTGTTCAAAGTCATTTTATTCAGTACAGCTTTGATAAAGGCAAAAAGAAAGCATGGGAGTGAAGTGCTGCGTGTTTAAATCTTCCATTTTGGATTCTGAAAAATAAAAAAGTAAAACATAGTGCTGTCATCTGAGTAAATAACTACTGTTCTGCTATGTTTCTGCTCAGGTTGTCTTAAAAAAATGAAAGCTGGGTTTTTTGTGGAACAGTCCAACATTTCATCCACCTCAGTTATTATTTCCATCAAGCCCTTTGGCTGTTAATAGCAAATTCGACAGAATAATAGTAATTTTATTATAGTGCTGGTATGCTCGTACTTCTAGTGCCTAATATTGTTCAGGGATTAGGAATCCTTTGGATACAGGTTGTGTGGTTGGATCCATGTTGCTGAGCACTGCTGTTGCAACCTCTACCCAACATCAGGGAACATGTGTCAGTTTTGATGCACACATCCACAGAAATGCAGATGCAGTGTTTTGGTGGTCAAAGAATGACCCCTTTCTGTGATTCATGTTTTAAGACCAGTTAATATTTTTGTTGTTGTTCTTTTTTTTTTTTTTCCCCATGAACTCTAACAATGTGTCACTGCTTGTTTATATCAATGCTTACTTTTCCTATTCTGGCCCCAGTTCTGTAGGTGTTGCTCAGGCATTTTACCTCGTTGAGTTTCCCCTGAGACAAGGTGAAATGTTGAACTGAGAGGAATGCTAATCTTGGAAGCTGTCACTTACAGGCTGCCATATATTTTTGCATTCACCCACGTATTGCCTTGCCTTAGAGATGTCAAAAGACCTCAAAACTTGGCAGGAACCAGGGAATTACTCAAGGACTTTATGCCAAGCAGAAGTCTGTGTTCTCCTGGGAAGTCTGCACAACTCTGTATTGAGGATGATTTGGGAGTTAATTAGACATGTTTTCACATTATTGCAGGGTGTGCTAGTCAATCATGGTCAATTGTAAGCATACTTGGTGGCTGTTGTTTTCAGATCCCATTTTTGTGTGTATGTTTGTCTTAAATTAACCCTTCTTTTTCCTCTGAAGTATTTTTTTTTCCAGGCTGTAATTATATCATGCATTTGTTCTTCTTGGTTTGCCAATGTCATTGCCAATGTCATTTTCCCCCAAATTAGGGGTGTTTTATTCCTCTTTATGAGGAGCTTTGCTTGACAAATGCATTTTTTTCGGAGCAAAGACAGGCTAGCCTAAAGGAATGAGCTGCCTTACCCTCCTGAGGACTATGACTAAGGAGTTCCATAGCTTGGGCTTGGGACTGTGGCTTTACTTTCCTCCTCATCCATTCCAGGTATGAGTTCTTTTTTCCAGCCAGCCAGCACTCCTGATACTGCTACCGTTTCAGTCTTCAATAAGAGCGACCTGAATCAGTATTTGCCTGGCCTGGCCTGGGGCAGATATCAGGCAAACTGAACTTCTTCATCACTTTTTTTAATTTTTAATTTTAAATTGTAACTGTCCTTTCACTGTTGGGTCAGTATTTCTGAGCTTTAATTGCTTCTTTTGATTTTAATGTACAGATCAGTGATGCCCTTTCAAGGCTAAACATATTCTGTTAGTCCTTTTGCAGATCATTTTATCACACTCTTTACAAATGTAGCAGATGACAGAAAGTGACATTCCAGGATACACATGCAGCAGCTGGGAGGATGGATTAAAGAATGTTCATACACTCGTGCACAGTACTGTTCTTGGGACATAAAAGTGGGGTTTTTTTTGTTTGTTTGTTTGTTTGTCTTCAGATCTCCCAGCAAAGAGAAAAACAACTTACTGAGGCAAAGTCTAACATCAGATAAAGCTTCTGGAAAAGTGTGTCTGGTCATAACTTTTTTTCAGTGAGTTCATCAAATTACATTGGCCACACATGGCTTCATCTCCTATCTTTTCACAGCCCTGGCTTCCTAATTCACTCCATTCTAACTAGAATCCTAACCTTTCTTGGATGCCTGTTCCTGTGAACTTGGCCCAACCACCTGTCTCTGTTTTCTTTCTCTGTCTGTTTTTCCTGCTCTGTTACTTTTGAACCCACAGCCATCCTTCCTGATGTTGGTGAGAGCCATCTTCAGTTCTTCCTTGTTTCATATGCTTGTGTTTACTACATACTTTACAACTTCTTTCTTTGTGTAAACTCCTTTGCGTGATTTCCAGTGTATTAGCATCTCCTATCTAGTCATTGGCTTGGCTTGCCTGAATGGCAAACAGTTTCTTCTTGGCCTGTCAGCCTCCACGTGGCTCCTGCAGTGCTTTGTGTGACTGCTCAACATTATTGCTCCCCTTAGACTCATTAAGTAACATCTCATCTCCTTTCTCATGGCTGAGTCCACTTAAACTTTTAGTCAGTTAACTCTATACTCTTTACCTCCCTGCCTATTTCTGCAGCCTGCTTCCTCCAACCTGTTTATATGGTGATATTACACAGCATATTGACATCTCAACTCCATGTTCTCCTCTATTTCTTTACTTGCAAGGCATCCCAGGAAGAGCATTTGTAAGACCTCCATCAGGTCTGGTTTTCTGTTCCTCCTCCAAACTCAGTGATGTTATTGATATCCACAAGATGCTGATTAATTTGTTGGGGTTTTTTTCTTCCCACAATGTATCCATCCCACAAAATTTAGTGAGAAAGTTTATTTCTGATAGAAAGACAAAGAAATTTGGCTCACAACCTAGATATTTCTGTAGGTTGAAAAATACCCATGTTTTCAATCTGAAACCACAAGCTTGACATCTAGTATGACAAGCAGTCATCGGAAAACCTGTATTCTGTTCTGTTAGAATAGTGTTGATGAGTTGCTTTTGTTTTAATTTACTACAAATATTACACAAAATACTAACAGTTATTGTCAGTGCTACTTTGCCTATGTATGAGCTCTCACCTTTTCTCCCCCTGCTATTTATTTCTCTGTCTGAATTTGTAATTAATTAGGATACAGGCTGATTGCTTATAGTACCTGAAGTATCTTGTGTCCAGACAAAGTAAAAAGAATCCATACAGATATTCAGTACTAAGGAAAATACATTAGGGCGTGTTTGAAGTTGTGGGGATCATTGCTGAGGGACAGGGATGGGATTAAATAGTCCTTGCATGGATGAGAATTAGAGTGTTAATGTTAATCTGTTTGGATAACTTTCAGTTTTGGATCATGTGGTGTTGAATTGAATAGCACCTGGTATTGCATACATGGAGAGCGGACAGGGAAAGGTTGAGCAGGAATTCTCATCCAAAAGGCAGTGAACAGCCTACACATGTCCAAGCACTCTTGTAGCTGTGGTAATGCCCGTGCTGAGAGCCCCAAAGTCTTTTGAATGAGAGAGACTGTTTTCCAGAAAGCTTCTTGGTGTGCACTGGGCTCTATGCTGGCACCTGTGCTAACAACAGGTCAGTGAAGGGCCAGGTCAGGAGCAAGGCAGCCTCCTGCTAACCAGCCAGGAGCCAGTGGAGTTGCTGTGCTGAGTCCCAGGTTTAGCTGGGAAATGGTTGAATTAAGGCCACACTACTTCATAACCCCTGATGTTACACAGTGTGTAAGTTTGCTTCATGCTTCCCCAGCAGCTCTTTTGCAAAGCCTCTGAGATTCACCTGATCTTGAATGATGAGCAGACAAGCTGCAAGCTACCAGCGCTGATAACCCTGACACCTTCAACAGCATATTTGATTTCTTTGCTCTGCCTGTCCAGAATTCAGAGGAAAAGCTGCACAAGTCTGAATGGATGAGTGGCTGCACCATCTTCAACACAGGTCCTCCTCTAGTCGATCTCTTCTTGTGTCCTGTTTCAAAAAAGGAAGGGGAAGCTAAATGGTGGGCACACTCATAGTTAGAAGTTGTATCTGCCTTTATTTCGAATAAAGGGTTCTGTCACCCTTTATTTCAAATAAATTTGAACCAGATGGGGAAAATAAAAATACGCAGCTTTTAAATTTCTATGGTACGCTGAAGGCCAAGTGTACGTGTAGATGGAGTATCTGTTAATTTGCCTTAAAAAAAAAGAAAAGCCAACAAAATATTACCTGGAAAAAAGCCAGCCTTCATGCTTTTCATAAGATGTGGTGCAAATCCTTCAGAAATCAGCATCTGCCCCATAAATAGACAGGACTTTCAGGAGAGAAAATAAGTGAGCAGGGTCAGCTTGCAATTTGTCTCTCACTTCATGTCACAAGGTTTTTCAGTATGAGTGAAGACAGGAACAGAATCTCAGCAGAAGTCAGTGAATCCAAAATGGATTACACAGAGCAGAAGTCCAGCCCCTGTTTTCCTAATCCATAGGAGAAGGAGGATCTGTCAAAGCTGTTTGACCTGCCATCTGGCATGTATTTCCTGTGCCTGGCTGTAATCTTGGGATGACTTTTGCTGGCACATTTTTGGAATCAAAGGAAGGAAAATTTTGTCCAATATTTTCACTTTTGCCTGGTTTCTCTGCTTGTAAGAAAGTTTATAAAGGTTTGTTTTATAATAGCTTTATTCTTGGTCTGTGATGTCAAAGAAACAAGCAGAAAATTATAGGATTTTTTGGTGGAAAATTGCTAACAGTTTTAGATCAGTGGCAAGACTTGGTTTCAGTAAGAGGAAACGTACCAGGATGTGGGTTGTGCTGAGATCAATGGAATCCATTGCAATTCCTCTATTCCATACTCCAGCATCTCACCTGATGGATCTTTATTTGAACCTGGAGTAACTTTGGGGAAGGGAAGCATGAACGTAGGTTGAGCATTAACACAGTGTTGTGCTGGTGCTGGCAACAGCACATCCTGTTAGCTTTATCTGAGCTGAGAATCTGATCTAGGCTCTGCTACCATGTGTCATCTCTAAAGAAGAGACAGTGGCTCTTGGCTATACAGAATGTCCTGAGGTCAGTCTGAGTCTGCAGACAACAGAATTATTTTCCTCTTTCATTTCTTCCAGTTGCCATTTCCTAATTTAGAGAGAAATGGTAAATCTCAGGAGCAAATAATAAGCCATATACAAATCAGTGTGTTTGCATGCAACCAAGTGTAATTTACTGATCAGGGAAATAGCAGGGCCACATGCCAGCAAGAAAAACAGTCAAGCAGTGGCTGTTTCAAGCTGAAAAGGAAAGGAAAGGAAGAATTCTGTGGGTTCCACAAGGTGTTAGTCTGAATTTGAGTCCTGCTATTACTCCAAATTTATACTATTGACTTTGGAAGTGAAACCAGGACCCCAAACCATGGGTTATTCACCCCGAAACAGCGAGAACATCTATGCTACATACCTTGTTTGCTCCTGTGTGCTTCACTGTCACACTGACTCAATGCTTTGTTGCTGGTTTCCAGGTCAAACTACAGAAGGCTGGAATGCAACCCAGCAGAAATATACATTTGGTAGGCATTCAAGGCCAGCTTGGATGGGGCCCCGGGCAACCTGATCTGGTGTCTGATTTGGTGGCTGGCAACCCTGCCTGTGGCAGGGGGTTTGGAACTAGCTGATGGTTGAGGTCCTTTCCAACCCAAACCTTTCTATGATTCTACGACACCAACAGTTGGGGTTTTATTTCATTTCTCTCAAACATCATAGGATGGAGCTGATCTAAACCAAAGTTCTCTCTGTCATTTTCTCTTCTCAGTTTTGGGTTGTGTTGCTGTAGCTGTCTGTATCAGCAGCACCCCAGGCAGTCTGTAACCACTGACACTTGGCCTCTTGATGATGTGCTTGGCTGCTAAAGCATCCAGAACTGGGAAATCACTGTCCAGTAGTGAGGAGGAGAGTCTGGCTTTCTGAGGCTGCAGTGGGAGTTTATGGCTGCATTTCTCTCACTTGTGTTTAAGAAACTCACTGACTGGTAGTCTTTCCTCCTACCAAGGTTCCTCAAGGTTCCTTCTATCCCGTAAGTAGATGGAACTTGTATTGGCATGGTGCAGTTAATGGATGAAGTTTTCACATTTCCTTTGCTCAGGGCTGCTTATCTGTGTGACAGGTCCTTGTTCTCCCCCATCTATTGCCCTTGCTTGTACAGAGCAGTCATATAAAAAAGGTCTTATGCTGTTGACAAAAATTCAGAATTTTGTTTGCACAAACATTTGCCACGTTTTCCTTCAGGCTGTTTACTCAGTATTTGCTAAATAAGAGGGTAATGGTTATTTCAGGAAGCAGCCTACAATCTCTTTGCAAGGGTACTGCATATCTGCTGTGGAAACGAAGATCACATTTGCCCCAGTGCACAGTCATTGCTTTATTAGCAGATGTCACTCACCAAGATATTCCTTTTGTTTCAGGTTTGGTGTTATGAAACAGTATGCTTTAAGATAATCACTACTGGAAAGGAGCAGCTTGCTTCACAGTCAATGACTTTGATGCCTTGGGTTGTTCATGTACGGATCTGCCTCTGTCTTGCCTTGATTGACAAGAACCCTTTCTATAAATCTGTGCAATTAAGCAGCCCCATAGCAGCTGCGAAGGAGATCTAGTCAGCAGGAACCTGACAAAAATTGCTGTGCAGATCTCTTGCTGCTCCTTCTGACATCCTGAAACACCATCTGCAATTTAAAGCTGCAGAAGGCGATCTGACTCCAACAAGTTGGGTGAGTGTGCTTCTGTGTTTGCTTTGTGTCACAGCTCTGGCTC